>NC_135097.1:16032500-16716250 GCF_051107435.1 Chaetodon auriga | reverse complement strand
GTAGTATATCTCTGTGGTTTGAGTAATCAAACGTAATTTTCGGCTGATTTCGACCACCTTACTCCAAATTGAGGTGTGCCCACTGCCATCTACTGAAGGTAAAAAATGATTATTAAACATTTTCCTACATTAAAGATAGCAAAACTCCACAAACCCTGCAAATGCTTTTGCTATTTCAGTCCTTGACAGGAAATTAAAGTGAAAACATGCTAAAACGACTGGTGTGAAATAGGTGTTCAGAGCGCGTTTGAATGGCTGCTATGTTGAATCACTTGGTGATGAAGACGAGCAGAATCCACCCTTATTTATATGTAAAAGCCACAGCTTTTCAGGAATTGCAGGCATAATTTGTGGCGTATCATTGGATCTGGTAATTATTCTGTCTCATATACACTCTAACGGCGGCTCTCATTCTGCCAGGTGTGAGGAAAGGTGATGGGAGACTCTAACAATCAGATAGGCAACTGCTTTCCCCTTGGAGAGCACTCAGACTGATAAGTCCCACTGCTTCTGTTCTGTGGAAAAACTAGGAAAGAAGAGTGAGTATGAAGGGAAGGAAACTCCCTCACTGTGCGCCTCATTAAGACTCGGTCGAGCTCAGGAATACTTGAACTGAGAGGGAGAGAGCGATAAGAGGGGAAGAGATGAAGTCTGCAGGGATTTAGGATATAGGAAATATAAGAGTAAGCTGTTTATAGGGGTATTGGGTTGCAATGGCATGGCACTCCAACACTATGTGGAGAGCGCTAGTTCATCACTGCCAGGTCCTACTGCTTGTATCTGTCACATGGCCCCATGTTTTTTTTTAATCAACCCATTGTCCTTTGATTTGGGTCAAACCCGCTTTTGCAGTTGTTATTTTACTGCATTCACACATATTTCAAAGTCCTGCTCTGTCTTAAACCACTGTGTTCTTCTGTCATTATTTTTTCATTCTCCAAAGGTTTAAGTCCACAGCTAGCTCTGTTTGGGATGTCCTGATTGCATGAGAGACAGTCCCAGTTACTACCCATTGACCAACTACTGAGGCCTCATCCTTGAAGTTTTTTCTTGTGCAAAACTGAAAGAACCTTTTTGAAAACACCTCAGATGAAGCATAAATATCACCTTTGTTTATTTTTGAGTGCAGCTGGAATCGTTTCATTGCTGACCGTTAAAATCCTACAGGGAAAACAAACAGAATTCGGCACAGCTTTCGCTTCATGCAAACTTTATGGAGAACAATGAGGACAAAACAGCATCACCGATCGATTGAAACCGAATATTTTCTGGTCTTGCTCAGCTAAAAAACATTTGTTGGTGAGTGCTGAATTCCAACTTGAAGCATTTCGACTACGTTTAAATGTTGGATCGAATCTCCTTCATCAATGTCCCCTCTGTCTTTGCAACTGTGTCATTCATCTCTCATTGCCCACCTACCTCCACACAGAGCCCACCACAAAAGCTGTTGTGGCGTGTACAAACCATTGGAAACAATCGGTTTCGGAGTGCAGTGGTGCCATCGTCGCATTGTGTCTGAAAGGGTCTACATGGCATAAAGGCCCTATGACCGAGGGGGATGCAGGTGTCAGTGTGTGTTGTTTAGTCTAGTCCAGACATATTTTTTAGGTTTGTTAAAGGCCCAGGAACATTATATAGTGTTCTTGTGTTCTGTCAGCTTTTAAAAAGCATTCTTGTTCTTACTGAGGTGTAGTCATTTAAAGGGAGTCAGTCAGTAACTAAATGCTGCCTGTCCATGTTTGGAGTGGTTTGGACTCAAGGGGGCCAGCCAATAGATGACAACCTGGTGACCTTGGAGGTCAAGAGTGGTATATGGTAACAAACGGATGTATTTTGGTCCTAGGCAACAGACAGATTTATAGACAAGCATTTAAACTGTATTCTATCTCACACTGGACGACAATGTCAAGTCCTGAGAACTTGTTGAGATATGTGCACTTTTATTTTGTGTTGAGCCTTTTTGGGAAGACCTAACAAATGCTCCTTGCGGGAGTCTAAAGTTAAGTGTGGACAAAAGATCCAGTAGTACAAGGACTGAGATTTTGCCTGAATATAGACAAATATTATTCAGAACCTGAATGATGTCTCAGTATTGTTCTCATTTATCCAGATATTAAGCCAAATAATCCTGTAATCATTTCCTCAGTAGCTGTTCTTTATCTGAATCATCATATGAATGACTTTTCGATATCTTGCCTTTAAGTACTCATACACAATGATGATGTATAATTCATGATGATAATTCAAATGCAAGGTTTTGATCAGTGGTAACAGAATCCACTAAAAGCAAAGTATGGAAACTCATAAATATCTATATCTATATCTATATCAAAATATTTTCCAGCGTCAACAATGAAGACACACATACAGGGTGTTACACAACAAAGTTATGAAAGACTTGGACTGTTGCTGATTGGTTACGACAAGAGAGTTCGATGACTGGCTCTTGCTGCGACTGTTGTCATTCCACCAGCCCTTTGGCTCACCCTTCAGAAGACAGAGATCACAAAAATGAGTTCCTACTTTGTGCAGGATCTTTCTTTAATGAGGCTGTTCGCTGTATTAGAAGTAAGTGTCCTCAATGGCCAGTGAAAAGGAAGCAGCTACTCTGGCAAACACGGCCAACCTTCAGTGCTGGTTTGCACTGCAGGAGTTTGGAATACAGTTGATCAAGTTTCTCAGTGTTCAATCTCAGTTTGGGGGAAATTGACACCCCTTCCCGTCTCTCCATCTAACTTTGTCTGTTGCCGTCTTACAAACTTTCCACCATCATCCCCAGTTTCAGGAAAAGTCCCCAAAGTGGGTTACAGCAAGAAAACAAAAAAAGGGAAGAATAAGTATTATCCATTCACATTGAGTCTGGCACTGGATGGCAGAGAATGCGTACACTGTGCCATCTCAGTTCTCTGTGGTTACGCACTGGGCATTTACCCCCAGGGGAAAGAAGAAAAAGAAAGGATTCAACACTTCAGTGGGACTGGGCGTGCATGATATGAACCAGGAGAGCAGCAGCAATGCAAACAGTCCAGAGCTGTCATTACAGGCAGTGTCTGTTGTCAGTGACAGCACAAGGATAGATGCTAATAGTCCAAACAGAGGTGGGTTTGAATCCGATAACATAAAGCTGCTGATTGCCCCCCTCCATTGAAATTACCCACTTTATCTCTTCCCGTTTTTGTCTCCCGAGAGAGTCCTCTCCACTCCCTTTACAAAGTGAATCCATACAGTCATTTCTCAAGAAGATAAAGTATTTGCAGTGTATTATTCCTTCTTTCTCTGCCCACCCCTCTTCCCCATTCTCCCTCTCTCTATCTTTCAGCCACTGGAGTAGCTGTCAGATATAGATCATGCCTCTCATTGTTTTTCCCCAGCACCCTGCAGTGATAGCGCGGCGGGCGAGTGCGCGAGTGCCGGGTATGAGTGTGAATCCTCTGGCTTTCTCTCTTGATGTCGGCTGAGATTCCCTCAGGGTTCACAGAGGAAAAGAGAGTGAATAAAAAAAATGAGTGTGAGAGGTGTGTGTATGAGGCATGGAGAAGGACAGGACATTAGTACTTGAATAGATACACAAGGGGATTGCTCCGCAATCCCCATAGAATGAACTGTGAGGACTGTACTTTGGCATGTACCTTGGTGAAGATATAAAAACTCACAAGTAGATTAACATGTTAACCTTTCTAATTGCGCCATCCTTTCACAAAAAAACAACAATGTAGCACTGCCACACACATCTCCTAACACTTGCATGTTTACAGCTTGATAAAGCCTGTAGGATGAAACAACCTATACTTTGAAACCAGCCTCCGGGCAGTTTTTACATTTACCTTCTATGACTGCTAAGGATCAAAAACAGTGTCAGTGTCTGACACATGTCAAAGCACCCAAACCCATTTGCTTCTATTTAAGCCTGCACACCAGCAACAACTTATTGATGTATCTTTTATAATTTTTGTTCCATGTGGAAAATGCTTTTGCACCATTAGGCAGAAAGGCTGAATGGCAGCACCGTATCCAGCTTGCTTTATACATCTGAATACACATCTGTTTCCCAGCAGTGACATCAGTAAACACCTCTGAAAAGCTGTAACTTAATTTCTGGTTATGCTCCCTTTGCTTCCTAGCTTTGCACATCCTGCCTACTATACCTTGACTCGTTCTTAAGGCAATGTCAGACACAACATGATGGGTTCAGTGGTTCTTTGGCAAGCATGCAATCTAGTTGAACTTTGGGCGCAAGCTTGCCGGTCTGTCCATGCCGCTTTGCTTGATGCAAACCACTGGAAACAATGGGTTTCGGAGTGCAGTGGTGCTGTTGTAACGTTGTGTTTGAACGGGCCTACGTGGCATAAAGGCTCTATGACCTCGGGGGATGCAAGTGTCAGTGTGTGTCACAGTCCAGTTTTACTACAGTCCAGACATATATTTTCAGTTTGTTTAATGCCCAGAGACATTATTTAGACAGTGTTCTGTCAGTTTAGAAAAAGCATTCTGGTTATGAGGTGAGGTATAGTCAAACAGTTCAACTGTATTACAACATCACATGTGAACAAGGTCCTTTCGAAGTAAGCGAAAAGAAGTTTTGGGTTTTGGTGTCTTCCTCTGAGATCTGAGCCTCAACCCCTCAAAGATAAGGTTAATGAAATTTCTTTTTCCAAAAGCAAGTTGACATTTTTTTTTTTACGAGTCTTCCAGAGAAACAAGGAAACAGTTTTTGAAAAGAGATGCTGCTGTTTGATTTTTTTTTTCTTTTTTTTTTTTGTAATTTTTCAATGCCACAATTGAAATTGCAGTGCAGGCACATCTTACAGACGAATGCAGTATCTAAAAAGTATATCTTTGTGTAATTTTGTGACATGATGTGTCACTGCCAAACTGATGTGCCTGCTGACTTTGAATGTGAGAGAAAAGTTACAGACTTTTATGTGCTCCAGCCATGCCTGGTCACATCTGGTGTTGTGAGGCTGTCAGAGCACAGCGCTCTGTCAGCCCATGTCATGCTTCCTAAAACTAGCTGCTGTCATGCAGTTTTGTTCTGGAGCATTTTAATAGCGGAGAGTTTTGCGTGCCTGATTTTGTTGACTTGCTCAGTTTTTCTGAGCTATAGCAGCTTATATATGATCGGGACTCTGTTCTGGGTGTTTTAGCTTGAAAATGAACTGGATTGTCTATGCCGATCCTGTGCCCGACCTCCTGCCCGGTTCGATCTGTTCTGTACAGCTTGACGCAGCTTCTGTTAAAAACACACTGGCGCACATTTTCAGTGGAGCTTCTGGGACGCCTCTGAGACCTGCTGTGGCGTTTCTGGCGACATCAAAAGCATTGCCTGGAATGGCAGTGATCAGCTCTGCCGCACGCGTTGCAGCTGGAATGCGATGCAGCCGATACGTGACACAGCTGTGCTTGGTGGAATCCAAGTTAAGTTCTACAATAAAGCACAATTCATTTGTTCCTTGCAGTATTCATACGCAATGGCATGTGGCTATTACTGACCAGCACTTAACATATTTTTAGCAAATGAAGAATTCCTTAGAATAACCTGGCAGGCAAAACACCAGCCAGCAAAACAACGTGAAAGCCTGTCTATAGAAATAATCTCTGCTGTGCTTTGGCCTTTATTTTACATATTTGCTGCTTTTCTCATATGTTCCACTCCAATTACCTACCGTTATCTATATGTCTGCTGCTGCAATTATCCACTTTGCTCATGTGGACTTTCATCTAATTTACAGGAACTTCTCCTCCATGAAGCTAAAAACTGTGCATCATGTAGTATGCTCCAGTGCAGAAATCACATAAACACCTTGTGTCTTCTTATGCAGACAAAAGACAAAACACATTAGCTCCAAGTGATTCATTATTAAAAAACGACAACATTTAAATCATCTCATATAGTTGATAGGATGAAAGTAGTATACAGAAAGTTAATGCCATATGAACAAAGGCCATGCTGTGTCGTATTACAACAATGACGGACTTCCCCTGAATTTGCTTCATTTCATTATAATTGTATTCATGATTTTTAATGGAGAGATATTTCGGCACAGTTGGAACAAATAGCCTGATGCAGAGGAAGATTGCCATTTTAGATTGCATCGTTTTTTTTTAAATAGTTCAATGCCCAAAGATGCAGGGACGTCTGGAACAGACAGCATGGTGGCATGACCTTAAAAGTCCTGGTCTGGCTTTGAAGCTTTGCATTTACATAGTATGCACCCCAGTTCAGTAAGCCAGACGGATGTCTTAAAGCTTAACTGAGTTATTCTTTAGTTAAGAAACCACAGAGGGACAGGTTTAAAACAGAATTGTAAAAAGAGGCCAACAAATACAGAATTTTTTAGACTGATACGTATCAGCTTGTATTAATTTTTAGCATAGCTTTAATACATGTTTTTGAAGAATGTGACTAAGATGCAGTATGTACTGAGCTGTTGAAGAATAATATTGAGCGTCCTCTCTGGTGGACAAACTGTCATGTCTGAATAATCATATCTTTGATGTTTCCGTACTGTATTTTTTTATTTATTCATTTTGTTTAACATGCTGATGTATAGTATATGTATACCGCCAATTCCAGTTTATCTGTCTTGGCTTTTAAGTCTGTAGTACAGGTCAAATCTCAAACACTGAATCCTAGAATCCCCATACTGAAACTGCAAATAGGGTCTTTTTTTAAGGTCAGTGCTTGTCAGATCGTTGAACGGCATCTGAAACCTCCTGACAATTTTTGTTATTATCTGAAACTGACAGGGTCCACCCAGCTTTTGCCTTCGGAAACTTTTGAAAGACACATCGAACAAACCAGTTGCCTTCAAGCATACCGTGGCCTTGAGATATTTTCTGTCTTGTAAATGCCCACATCTTTTTGGGCTTTCTGTCAAAAAGTTGTCATCTCCAAGCCCAGGCTGAGATGTTATTATACCTGACTTGACAAAGTTCCTCCAGAGCCACAGAAAACATTACACAACTGTTTTCAGAACTCTCAGTGACTAGTAAACTTCCTTTGACAAAAATTGGTCAAGTGCTTCATGTTTCTAGAATTAGTGATGCCACTTACAGAAAGTCACAGCACAAAACAGGAAGTCCGGGGACAAATACGTCACAGCTCTGCATGCTGTTCGCTTGAAAGGTGATCGCAAGGAAGCAGAATGCAGAAACACCACCACGGTATGTGCTTTGTAGTAAGAAGGAGAAGGAGAAGTTAGAGGAGCTGGCAGTATCATGATGGAGGTGGAGAAATAACTGAGTTTATTTCTCAGTTTAAGTTCAGAATGGGTGTAATATGGCAAAGACATCCCCCCCTAATCAGTAGCACTCGCTTTAATGACTCCCCAAAGTCCAGTGTGAATTATATCATGCAGTACAATTTGTCGGAGCCTTCTGGTTTTGTCAATGTTTTGCCATTAGACTGTTCAGAGCATGCTTCACAATAAATGTGGATTTTAAACCTAGCAAAGTGGGCTGCTGTTCTTTAGGGAATATGAGAGGCTGAGCTTCACCTCTTAACCCTTTTCCATCATAAGATGTTCAGTTTATGGTGGTACCAACTTGTAGAAGAGCTGAAAAACTCAGTGTATAGAGTATAACACCTTCTTAAACATAAATTGATTTTCTTTGGACCCAGGGGCAGCCGTTTTGGAAGATATGCTGAACTGCCTCTCTCAAACTTTGTCCAACTCATCATTCTCCCTCTGCCTCAGAGTTGTTGTAGAGGTCAGAATTCTGTGAAACTTTGAAACTACTCGGTGGCCTGCAGCCTCCGCTTTTCCACACAAGCAGACGTAAAACTATCCAGCACTACTAACAGAGCTGTAATAGGAGACAAGACGGAGAGGAGGGTGAGGAACAAGACATGAAAGGAAGCATTTAAAAGATCATTTACCATAGAAAGCTCTATCTCTGTCTCTGACTGTGAACGGATGCCCCGAGGTTGGCGTTTGAGCAGGCGGATAAGACGGTGTATCCAATGAGCTCTTTGCTAAACTGGGGAATGAGGTTTAGGATCTTGGTTAGAGGAGCGGCCCATCTCATCCTTTTTGCCTTTCCTTATCCTCTTTCGTCCACCCATCCATCCATCCATCCATCCATCCATCTGCCCATCCATCCACCACCGCTTTATTCTTCCCCTGCAGAATGAGGGAGATCGGCTTACCCAGCACACATGTACCACCTGACAGATACACTCACACACACTATCGCACAAAGTGATTTTGTAATTGAAAAGCTCGGAGAGACTCTGTGGAAGTGCTGGAGCCACGAGAAGTCAAGCAAAGAACAGCAGTGATTTGTTGACTTGGAGGTTTGGTATCACATCTGCCTGGTGTTTATTAAGCGCCCCAAAGCCTCGTCAAGCCACAGTCGATCATTCAGGGGGAGTGGCGTGATGGAGAGCCTCATCCCTTCCAACCTCTAATGCCTCTGCTGAAGCTATTAGCCAGCCTTAATGTTTCCTGCAGAGAGGATACCATAATGACAGAGCAGACCAGTGTGTCATTTGTT
Organism: Chaetodon auriga; assembly: GCF_051107435.1. Classification (NCBI taxonomy): domain Eukaryota; kingdom Metazoa; phylum Chordata; class Actinopteri; order Chaetodontiformes; family Chaetodontidae; genus Chaetodon; species Chaetodon auriga. Next base: position 16,707,754 of record NC_135097.1, on the reverse strand, counting down.
GATTTTGGCAGAGAATGAATATTGAATACAGATGTTCATGTTTTCTGGGTCACATCTCGGGCACTACCCCAAACACTCTCCTGACCCTATTTTCAAATAGGGAGCTAAAGATGAAGTGAGAGGTGAAATGTGCCGAAGCCCAGAAAGCTTGGAAATGTCAAAAGCTGCAAGATCCTCGTTTGGAGTTGGATTTACACAGCCTAGGCGACAGATCCTGTAACTACAGGTGGAAAGCAAATTAGTGCAACAGCCACTGCATGGGCCCAACATAGACCACTGTATCTGAACAAAGCTCCCTTTTTTTCTAGTCTCAGATCAATGCCATATCTATGCATTTGGAGTACTTTTATAAGCTAAGTGAACACTGCAATAACCATTATTTTCCATATAAGCTCAAGTGGAACGAGTGGGCATTCTTGTTCACCAAGCTATATGCAGCGGTGGGGGCTTGGGGAGCACTGCATTGTGGGAGGAGAGTGGAGCTCCACTGAAGCTTAAGAGCATTTACAAATGTTGAATTTCCATTAAATTGGAACACACATCTGTATCGGCTACGCAAGCAAGGTGTAGGCGGTGTGACCTACAATTTATATCACAGTATTTATTATTATTATATTTTTTTACACTGATGGTGATATTATATCACAGAATAAATGGATATGATTCTACCTATTTTCACTCGCTTAAAATTGAACAAATGAATTAAAAAATGGATGGTGGCTCCAAATAAGAATGAGGTGTAAGCAAGTCAGTGCATCGGTGATCAATAAAACTGTCAGTCAAAAAGATAAGGCAGACAAAAAATGATGGGTTCAAGTGCAGTAGTAAGATGTGTGTGTGTGTGCTTGCTCCTGTGCTTGCATGGGTTTGCTCAATTTAGACTCAATTGCAACTGGTATCTCAAACTTTTCATTGCGCCAATACAGCTGTGATACGTCTCTGTCCCTGGCACCAGTTCGTAGTCTAGCAGCAGCATTCTGCACCAGCTGCAAGCGAGGCAAGGATGATTAAAGAGCGTTGCAGTAATCTAGCTGAGAGTAAATGAAGGCATTTGTGACAATCATCAGGTCATTTAATGAGACGAAAAGTGAGTGAGTTTTTGGCAATATTTCCGAGCTGGCTCAAAGATAATACCAAGACTAATGCCTGGTGCACACTAGAGGATTTTTGAAATCTTAAGTGATTTTGAAAACGTGGGAAACCACAGATGTAACCAACACATTACACAGATTTTTTTTAGATTTTATTCCTTTGAACACACACGCCAGGCGATTCAGTTGAGACACAGGACCACACACTTTCTGTTTATTCTGAACTATTTCAGAGGGGTAATTCAGAACTTCAGAAAAAAACAAACATGGAGGCGGACTGTCATCAGCCAGTTGCACTTGTGTGTGCTTTGTTTTACACTTAAACACAGAAGAGAAAAAAACACTGGACAAAATCATGGCTGAGGAGACAGAAGCAGCATGGCTTGTGCATTTTGAGCTGGAGGCGAGTTGGAAATAAAGCTTTACCGTTAACATTTGGTTGGTGATGCTTCATGGTTAGCTGGCTCTCATTGGCTATTGTGGGTTGATGCTCTCCGAATCCAGGTCATGTACAATAATTTATCACGATTCTACAGCTAAAATAAATAATGATAATAAAGAGATAAAAAGACAACCCGTGTTAATAACAACAGCACTGTTGTTGCGTTTTTTTCCCGTTTGTCTTGTGCAATATTGTCTTTGGTGGCAAAAAGCACAGAAACCGATATCCAGATCTAGATGCAGAACAGCTTCTACTGAATGAGCAGTTATCAGGCGGTGTCCAATCTTTGTGACAGCGTCAACACCTTCTGTAGGGGCCTTCTAGTTGTTTACCAGTGGAAGGATTCTGTCGTGAAGCAATAGTAGAACTTGTTGACTTTGCATTAACAGCAGCAGTTTGTGGCAGTAGTAGCAATAACCCAACAAAGGACTTGATCACAGCCTTGCACAGTAAAGGAGAGCCAGGTACCAGGGAGGCATCCATCTGTAAAAGAGGAAAGGTGGGGTAAAACGAAACTGTGATTTCTGCTTTCCACTGGGGATATGAAACTGCTCAAAGCTCCTGAAGGCATAGTTAGGCTTTTGAAAACGGCTGCATCTTTCTAGCTGCTTCTCTTTTTTTCTTGAAATACAAATGGCCACAGCTTGCCACACCATGGACACCGAGTGTACTACCTTAGCAGAGGGCATAAAACGATCCAGAGTACACGATCTACATCTCAGACACCCACTTCTTTCCATTCTGCTCGACTCATTATTTTGCTTGCCCCTTTTCTGAAATCCTCAAATGTCACAGAAATGTTTCCCTCTCCATGTCTGTAGCAATTTCAGCCCAAGTGCTGCTGGCATTTTATGGATTCCCTTCAGTGGTGTCAGCGATTAATGGTGACCTTTGCTTGGAGGGTAAAGGATTTGATCTTCCCCATCCTGAAGAAAGTAGGCTATCAGCATTTGATTTCAAGAGTCAAATTCACGTCGGGTTGCTTTTTTGATATGGAGCTCACGTCACAGCGTACTCGATGGCTTTCTATGCTTGCTTTGTGGAAGTGTTATTTAGCCCATGCAGACTGCACAATACACAAAGCACACTTGACGGTGGGAGAGCCTAATGGATTACTGTACAGAGAGAGTGACGTGTCCCTTTCAGGGCCCGCTGGGAATTCAGTGCTTTTTAGGAGCATATGTGACAAGAACATGGCAGAGGCCTGTAGTGACCGGTGAGGGGCCCTTGCTGGGATACATCATTAAAGCAGTGTGATGGACTTTCTCAGTGGGGTCTTAGCCCACTTGGATGCTAGCTTAAAGGATAAATGGCTGATATAGTTTGGTTTTGTGTTCTCAGATTTGGCACCATTGACGCTCAGGGCCACTGAAAAACAGTTGTAATGCCAATGGAAAAGGAGTTCTTCAGCATTTATTTAAACTGAATCAGACTCAGTTGTATCCACTAATGAACATATTTAACAATCGGTATTGGTGCTGTGTCGGCTAAAATAAAGCTGATCCAAATCCGATCCTTTCTTTAGTGAACTCTGCTGTGTTTCGTCCAGCTCTCCTGGTATGTGAATATGAAAAATGATGATGATGAGTGTGTCCACACACAGATGCTAGGCAAAATAGCCATATTTGCTAAACTACAACACTAATTTTCATCTCATTAGCAATGAGTAATGTGGAAACCATTCAGCTGGCAGCTTCTCATTTCAGTGTTAATTCTGTAAGAAACCTGATAACAGAGCAAAATTCAACTTGTTCGATTAAAGTACTCTCTTCAAGCTGTTGCTGTGCTAAGAAGAGGAAACATCACTGTAACATCACTGCACAACCCTGAACGTGTCTACAGTGTTTCTGTAGTTTCACCAACTCCAGCAGAGTGAGACCTCTTCTCCCCAGCTGATTGCATCACATCGGTTTCAGGAGCCACGTTCTCCTAATTAAACTTTCATCCTTATTGTATCGCTAAGTTAAGCTTATTTACTCAATGGTTTTGAATCAGTATTTAGATAAAGCTTGTGAAAAAGAGCAGTTGTCAGATTTAATAGTTGTGGCTGTTATTTCAGTGTGAAAGATAAATTTAGTCAACATTTAAGTAAAGTCCAATCAAATCAAAGTATTAAGAGGCTCTGCTCTGGAGGGTAAATCAGGGTAAAGACATCCGCAGCTGTAAACAAGCTAATAGTTAAGAACATAACTGAAAGAACTTGCTATGTTTTTCAGCTCAATGCTACCAAAACGTTGTGTGCATTTTTTTTTTTGCCAACAAAGAAAGATATTTAAAGATTAACAGACACTGCAAAAGAACCCACATTTAATGATGTTGAAGGTTTTATAATAATAAAGAAACCCTGTGGACTCCTGTCTTAAGTTTGCTCCCCTATGCCGGGTGATCACATGTCTGAACGACATATTCTTTGCGCATACAGAATAATGTACCTCTGGACACATAATCACTTCTTCCATCATGTTCTTGACGGGAGTACCTGAGACACATTATGGTACCTGAGACATAATGTATCTCAGGTACCCGACAGCCTGAGCTGCACTGCTCATTTTACCATTAGTGTCATGAAGAGTAAAGATCATTTTCATGTTTCTGTGTTTGGCTCCTCATTAGCTGCTTCGGGTGAGTTGATTGGGTCCTTTGGGAAATCCAAAAGTTAGAGATGGGAGGAAGCATTGTTACAGAGGCAAATAATTCACACTCACAATACACATGCACCACTGCCCTCGTGCTGACGGCTTAATAACCGTGTTTGTATACGTAGCTGATCATCTCTTCACTGGCTTTGGGAAAGGAAACTCAGTTTGTCCTTCTCATTTCTCATACAGTCCTTGTTGCTTCCTGGTTTAAAAACCTTCTCTGAAGTTCATTTGGTGAACATGGAATGGGAGTTCGTTACAGAACCTTGTCTTGCTCTCTTTCTTTGTGCTTGCAGTGTGTGTTAATTTGATTCAGATGCTTGGTAAACCACAGACTGAGGTCTTTGTAAGTCTAGTACACCCCACCCTTACATTGCGTCTTGTTCTGTCTCTTTGTCGAGATGATAATCTGCTAAATGTTCCCCAGAGTTGAAATGAAAGTTCTAAAAAGCACTTTGTCTGTTCTGTTCATTGCTATTCTGTTAAAATAAAACGGCGATGTTCCAATGCTATCTGTGATGGAATGTATAGCCGGCCTGAGCCGACGTGTATAAATCACTCTCTTTTTAAATTCAGCATCCTGAGAAGTGTTTTTGTCAATTTGAAGTGAGCTCATGATTCATCTGAGCTAATCTAGTCATCCTGTTGAGATCCTTGCTTGGTGAAAATGAGAGCCGTTATTCCACGGAACTGCACCGGTGCATTGACTTGAATCGAGCCAGAGAGACAAATGCTGAAACAGAAGCAGACAAAATAGTTTTCCAGTGATTGTGGCATATTTATTTTCAGTTTTTAATTAGCATTTATGAAGATAGATTGTTGGTGGTGGGCCATTGTTGTGCGTAGGCATGAGAAATCTGACTTGAATTATATGTTTTTCTGCACTTGCAACAACCGAGCTGGACTCTGTCAGCAGGAGCCACTTGTAAAAAATAGTGTCCACATAAAGAACAAGTGTGCACATGTGAAGTACTCAAACATATTTCAAACATACTGCAGATCATGGAACCCTGGCTTTTCTAAATGGGCAGACCCTCGTATAAAAGAGCTATAAAAGAATAATAATATGACGGAGATGAAAAATTAAAGAAGAGAGATAGAATTACACTTCAGAATCACAGATTCAGATTTATTTTCACAGTCCGCACATCTGTAAAATTCCAGTCAAAGGCATTTTCTTCAACTTAAAGTGGCTGTAATGGATATGTTTCTAATAGCAATTTATCAAATGGCAACATGAAAACAGTTCAACGGTGTGAAAGGCGTTGCTTATAATGATGAATATGCTGTATGGAGAATTGCTATGTAAATGTGCCGCTCTGCTGGGCTTCACAGGGCTTTATAGTGAATTTCAGCTCATTGTTTAGCTGTCCCCCACACAGCTTCACTGTTTTGGTTTGCTCTCATAGCGTGCTTTGCAGCCATAGCAGGTGGATTTGGATGGACACTGTCAAATGCATTGGCTTCCCCTGGAAAAAAATCCAAACAACTGCCTGAAACACCATGTTTATTACTATTTTCACATCAACACGCTTTATAAGTGTATGGGTGGCCGTGACGTTATTATAACGTTGATTGCTTTTTCGTCATTGACCTGGGGACGTTACTCTGTGTAGGAAGTTGACCCTGTTGATTTCACAGCTCTTTCTAACCTCTTACGTGTAAACATTTCCCATCTGCATTGACCTGCATCACATGTAATGTCACACTCTGTGTACACACACCTACATCCAGTTTATCTCCCTCCTGCTTTGTGTCCTCCAGGGCTGCGGGGGAGAAGGACGGTGACGGCGCAGTGGCTTTCTCAAGGCCGAACCAAGAGGGAGGCATGGACGTCGACACAGGTCAGATATCTCATCAACCTTTCTCTGATATTTGTTTCGCTGACACTGACCCTGTCACATCAAAAGCAACTAAACACTTTGACTTCCTTTGGCCATCGGTTCAACTGTTTATGATTAGACCGATTATATCTGGCTGGTGACAAGAGAAAGGTCTGAAGTCTGCTCGTGGCTCCAAGAGCTTGCAGTGCTTATTACATCTAGCAAGATTAAAATGTTCAAAGTAATGTACGAAGCCAGCAACACGCAGTCATTTTTCATATTGCTACAGCCTCACTGGTGATGACACCTAAAAGTAAAAGTTGTGGTAAGGCCATGACGGCATAAAGATCCTAAGGGTTCATCCATACTCTAAAAGATGTCTAAACATGTGGCTACATAATGACACAGATTTCTAATGACATCATCTCTCAGAACTTCTGTGGCCTTGGTAGCTTACAAATTTAAGCATCACAAATGACCTTAGCTGCAAGGTGCTTTTGGGGGTGGGGGTTTATGGATGAATGAAGATGGTCTTCTGGTTCTCTACGTGTATCCTGAGGGCACGCTTGACTCTGTGGTGTGATTATAGATATGGACCCTTTTTACTACCCTCATTTTCAGTCCACAAAACACCCTCCTCACTGGTTCGTATCCAGTTTCGGGTGCACGCATTAATACTGCGCTTTACATACACATGCACAGAGGTGGGAGCAAGCATATTAAAGACTATGTGCCCTTTAGAAAAATGATGAGGAGGAAAGGAGTTGCTCAAAAGAACAGTCAAAAGAACAAATAGTTTTAACTTAGCCCAGCATATTCAATAAAGATTAACTGCAGGACATTTACAATAGGGGGCTTAGTTGTAAAACTGGAAATGGGCTAGTTAGAATAGCATGGTGTTCTTTCTTAAGCCTGAAAATGTAGCACAGTCCTGACAGTGATGTGACATCATGGGGATCCTGATAGGGAGCACACAATAACTCAGACATGTCTGATAGCCAGCGAACAGTTTGATTGAATGTTGATGAATGTTGCCAATGAAAAGCTTTAGGAAACACAAAAACAGCACTGATGGCTAGAGGGAAAAAAAACAGAGGTTGCATTGTACAGGCAGTAAAATGCAAGCAATGAAGGATTTGCATCATTGAGATTGCAGGTTTGAATGAAAAAACTGATTGGAAAACATGGCTGGTGAAAGGAAACCAGTTGCACTCCACTCTGCTGTCCAGAGACCTCTCTGAATAGAGCAAGCTTCTCCTTACTAATTCTTGAATTCCCAACTATCTATATCTAATAAAGAGATAAAATGGCAAATAAATGAATAAAACGGCCAAATTCTGATTTAAACCATAAAGTATCTGATCAAAGAATTAGTAAACAAGATTTCAATTGATGTCATCTTTCCAATATGTACATATTTTGGTTGGTACCAAAGAAGTATTGAGGTTTGATACCCATCCCTAGTCAAAATAAAGAATACAACCAGTCAATTCTTTAAGTACCCATACTGCAGCTGCACCCAGTACAAATTTAATAGTAGTAGTAGTAGTAGTAGTAGTAGTAGTAATAATACTACTCGATCAATTGATTAAGTGTTGCGGCTCTAAAATCCAGCCATAGAGCTCTATGGTTCATCTCTATTCATCTCTATGGTCATTTGATTTACAAGTCTAACCTGCGTCTTTGTCAACCAACTGTCCAAACCCAAAGATATTCAGTTTATAAAGATATAAAAGCTGGAAATCCTCACATTTGAGAAGGTGGAACCAGCAGATCTTCCAGGATCAGCTATTGTTTACTGTACCCACTGCAGCTGGATGCACATGCAGTTTTACGGTGCAATAGATGATTATAGAAGACATTTTGTATATGTTCACTTCTGATTTAACTTATATGTTAGGGCTTTCGATAATAGATTAAACTTGGAGTTTATATTAAACCTCTCTATTTGTCTGTTCTGTTTTAACTTTGTGAAGCAGATTCACTGTGTCCCCAGAACCCATCAAAGAAGTACGCTGAAGTGAAACTAATACATTAAGATCCAGTTTCTGAAAAACTGCAGTGACTTTTAGGGCCACACTTAAGTTAATGAATCCTTGGTTTGGATCAAAGTATTTGGAAATATTTTTTTTTTCCAATTTAATTTGATTTCATAATTGCTGTCCTGACACAGAAAGTAACGTGAAATTACTGCTTTCACTTGAAGCACAAACCTCAAAGTGTCTAACTGTAGCTGCACACCAGGCCTTTGTCATTTCATCCACATTTTGCTGTTGTTGATTTGCTGACAGGCGCAGGCCAGCTCCCCCGATTGGCACCATGTAATTGTCGGTGATCACAGGAGGCGCCCAACTGCCTCTTGTGAATCTTAATGCTTCTGATAATGAGAAAGTGGAGCCCTGCTGAGAAACATAACCACGCAGAATGATTCAGACCCATGCATTCATCTGCATACCACAGTCCTAGCGCTAACCAGAATTCTAACGAGTGGATATTGATGCTCGACTGGCCGGTGTCATCATTAGAGGGAATGAAGAGGGTTAGCATCAGTACAGGAGGGATCAACAGGATTATAAAGCACTGAGGAAGCAAAGTTGAGGATTTAAGATGGTTGGGGACACATTTCCATGATGAGAATGTTTGTCCTTCCTCCATGTGGTTGAATTGTCATCACTTTGATTTGAACATGTGTTTTTGAGAATTTGAATCTTTGTGTCTTAAAACATGTTGTAGTCCATGCACCTTGGATGTAGAGCAAGGTAACAGAGGTTTAGTTTTTTGTCTCATAGCTCAAAGGCCAGCTAGATTGCACTGTTCCTGGAGATAGAGGTTTGAGGGTTCAGTGTGATTGAAACAGTGGATGGCTAACAGTAACAATAACTGTTTTTAACACAGGAAATGGATAAATAATCACAGAATACATTCAGTGTTGGATAATGGACTTATTTTATAGTCTTCAAAAATACACTGTGATTCAAGGCTGGATTACAAAGCTCCTGAAAGGGATGCTCCCTTCTGGGTGAAAAACAATGTGAATGTCTGGCTTGCAGCATCCAGAGATATTTATTATATCGTATAGCGTTATAACATACATTGATCTGACCTGTCACCCCTCCCACTTTTTCGTAATTTACACTTCTCTCTCGCTGTCGTCCCGTGTAGATATTTTTCTGTAAACCTCCCAGATGTTGACAGGCCTGTTTGATGTGTTTCCTACATTTTCCTCTGGTAACACAGGTCTCAGAACATTATCTAGTGTCTTGATGGAGTAGCTGTCAAAAAAGGTAAAAAATGCGTGGAGGATCACCCTCACCTACCAGTTGTCTGACTTGCCAGTAGCATCTCTCAAAATTGCAGTCATATCAAACATAATGAATACATTAGATACATACGTTGTAATAAAAATCACAATATAATGTGTAAGTGATGTGTACATATCCTTCAAGTAATACATATTTAATCGAAGTGCTGAAGTAATATGCCCTTTTGCATTTAATCACTTAATCTAGGAACTAGTTAGGGGTGTACCCTTGTCCAAATGTAAGGGGTATATGGACAGTGATGAGGGTGGTAAGACTGAAAATTTTGCTTATTATCAAATCCCAATGTCAACGGTATTACTTTGACGCTGTATACAACATTGTTGACCCAAGGAGGTTAATCGCATTATTTTTTGGTTATGACCAATGTTATACAAGTTCGATTTAGCGCTGCACGGGTTCCTGATGTTGGCTACTTTTTAATTTGCCAGAATGTGTCATTGAGAAAACGACTCAGTTGGTTTGCATAAAATCAACTGATTTACACCTGTACACTGGACCAAACCGGCAAAACTGGAAACCAACCAACCAACCCCAAGTTTGTATGACCACTCAGCCAACCATATCTGAGGTCTTAATTCATCCTTGTTGGGGCGGCTGTGGCTTAGGAGGTAGAGTGGTAGTTTACCTACCATATGGTCGGTGGTTTGATCCCTGGCCTTGGCATTCTACATGTCAAAGTATCTTTGGTTAATGCATGTGTTTAGCTTCGCCACTATTGTACAAAATGTGTGTGTGAATGGGTGAATCCAGGCTTGTGTTGTAAAAGCACTTTGAGTAGTCATCAGACTAGAAAAGTGCTATATAGAAACATTTGTTCTGAATAGCCACACTCAAAGGTGAGCCTGCCAGACATGGTGGCTGCATCACCCTGCCTGCCTGCCTCCTCTCTCTCTTAGAAAATGTCTTTTGTGCCCTTGCTGTTTTGACACTGTACAGATGTAGATAATGGTGTTCACTTTCAGACAGTCTGTCCTTTAAGGTATTCATGGTTGCACTCTATTGTTGATGTGAAAAGTGACTAAAGTAGTTGTGTGAAGAATGAAAATTTCAGACACTGGAAAGGTGTGAGGAAGGGTGTTTCACATGCTGTTTACAATCCAAAATTAGCATCATGCATTAGGGGGACTTAAGTGGACTTTTAAAAGCGATATAAAAGCAGTAGTTTGGAACAGGGAAAAGCCAGTAGCTGCCTAATTGACCAATATCATCCCAACTCCCATACATTTTGGTATCTGGAGTGCCTACCAACCCACAAAAAGTGAAACAAGACCAGTCAATTTTCTTTTTGGGCTGGCTCGACAGCGTTTTGTTCTTGCAAGCACCACATCTGCCAGCATTATGTCAAAGCTAAGGGCTAAGCACTGGAACTGCTCTTTTGCTGACTGCACAGACCAGCCCAAATTGCATTGACCCACAGCCTCAGAGGACAGACGAGCCGTGTGGATTAACTTTATTTTGGATGGAAATGCCCCTTAGCAACAAGAAAACTCTTAAATGTGCATGCAAACCATTTTACTAGTGCAAAGGATTAATGAAGCTTGAGGATGGATCGATACCGACTTCACGCTTTGAAGCTGTAAGTTTTACAGTTTTTACATTGCTTTGCTATTTATTTTGCATGTTAGCCTATTGAACTTGATGTTAGCATGTTGTGTGGCCATTGTAAGCCCACGCACTGGAAGAATGTTGCACATGAATGAGGCACAGTCTAGAGAAGCTGTGAACGTTAAGCGTAATTTGTTTCAATGTTGCCCTTTCAATCTTTTTTTTTTGTTAGTAAGTAAAAGGCAAGCCAGTGGGCTTTGATGGAGTTTGGGTGCCAAACAAGCAGCTCTCACAAGATAACATTGTGACAGAGACGGTAAGTCTTGCAGTGAGTGAGCAAATAGCTAAGAAGGTGAAACCTCATTCAGAAGAAGAATATGTGAAGGAGTGTCTTGTTTCTGCTGTGGAGCTGCTGGCAACAGACGAAGCAAAATTGTTCCTAAGTGTCAGTTTGTGTTGAGGAATTAACAGATGAAGGAAAACCTGATGTGGAAGCTTGTGTTTGTGTGCTTTGGCCTTCATGGTGGACATTATACGAAGTACCTGTCAGAGCTGAGCATCAAGCTCCAGCCAGCTTCCCGTCTCTGCTTTCAAATGTGAAATCATTTGAAGCAAAAGTAAAGCTGTGGCAAACATAAGTGCAAAGTGGTAACACTGTGCACTTTGCCACTCTGCAAGATCAAAAGCCTGCTATGACATCTGAGTATGTTGGTGACTGTGAGAGCTCCTTCAGGCATGGCATTTGGTGAGAGGTTTCAGGACATGGAAAGTAAACAGAAGGAACTCAACATACTGGCTATCCCTTTTAACGTGGAAGGAGCTGATGTGTCTGACAACCTACAACACGAACTCACTGAGCCACTACTGATCGCAGTTTTGGTCAATCTGAGATATGTGTTTATTAATTTAGTATGGCTCTCAGGGATGTTATAAGTATTGAAATGGCTGTTGACAGGAAAAAGGTTGCCCACCACAGGTATACATAAAAACTGTAACTCAATGTAGGACATGAGCTGGACAGTTTACATAAAACCTATGACTTTGCTACTTTGTGCTTTATATATGTCCAATTTATCTCTCCATTTATTGACTGTGAGTAAGGAGCTTTATTTTTACTGAAGGCTTTAGTTCTTTTTAAATTTAGTAGTAAGGATCATGTGGTATTAGAGAAAGACATTGTGCTCTTTCACAAAGGTTTTATGAAGAACCTTTACTACAGATGGCACATAGTGACTCTGTAAACAACACAAGACATTTCTAAGCCAAACTTTATCATGGTGTCAACAGATCACAATATGAATTATACAATATTCTCTACAGTATTTTAAAAGAATATCATCATCTGCAGCTTTGAGAGACATTTTAAGGCAGAAACATGGTAATGATATTCTGACAAGTAAAAACACATCTATTGAAAAGATCCTAGTTATGGAGTGCAGTCCTCATGTTCATTTCATTTTTCTTGTTATACAGGAAACAAAGGTAATATTACAGATTTAAAATGTGTTACATTTAAACTGGCCTCACCCAGTTAAAGCTGGTTTACAGCAGGTTTCTGTTCCGCAGCACATAAAAGAGCATTACAATACAGAATAAAAACTAATACAAGACAACTACAAAACAAAATGTATATTTACAGTTTAGAGAGTTCATGCATGAATACTAAGCAAAGCAGATGTGACCGATACATCTATATTTACCTGAGGAAAATGTTATGGCAACCTGTAATCTTAATTGCAGATATTGTTAATTTCTCCTTCATTTGTATGTGCCGACGCCACGTGTGAACATGTAGACACAAAACAGACCTGGAGCACTTCTGCTGTCCAAGTCTGCATCCGTCCTGGAGTACGTCCAGCATGTAGGCGTCATTGCTCAAGGATACTTTGACACATGTGGCGACATGGGGGAATGAACCCAGCCCCTCCAGTTGGGCTTGAGCTTACTAATTGCATGTCCAGAAAGATAAGCATCAAAAAAAAGGTGTGACAGAGTCATTAAGTGGACATCTGTTAGGGTAGCATTCACCTTCTTTCATCATTTCACTTTCTTTCATTTTTTCGTACACAGAGGACGCGGTCCAATGTCAGAGATTTCATATATCGCCGTTTGTTGTTGAAGCTTTGTACTCTAACTTATGTCCTTCAATTATTTGTCAGGGGAGTTGAAAGATTCCTCGTGGCCTCTGTCCTCTGCTTGTTTTTCCTTTTCTTTCTTTTTTTTTTTTTTATCTCTCAGTCTTCTCAGAGCTCTGCAGCATCTTCCCACCTAACCCACATCTGCATACTTTCTGTCTCCCTAGTGATTAGATTATCTCTCACCTCGCGAACGTGCTGGAGATGGCAATGACATTCACTTTGGCAAGATAAGGGAGTGCACACATGGATCCATGCCTGGTGCAGATGCTGTGTGTGTGTGTGTGTGTGTGTGTGTGTGTGTGTGTGTGTGTGTGTGTGTGTTGGGGCTTTTGCTTGCATTTTGATAGCACTAGAATGCACCTGATATGATTTTAAAAAGCTACCCATTGATGCAGATTAAAATAAATTGAGACATCGATTTGAATCAATTAAAGCAAAAGCCTTCCATTAGACATCTGTGTTCGTATTGATCAGTCCATGGTTGTGATGTCACCAATCAATTAGCTTTATTTTTGTTGTATTTCTCTGGCCTGTACCCAACCCTGCGAACACTCAAACTCAGCCAGCCGGAAAGGGTCTGGAGTGCCTGACCATGCCAGGTTTTCTGTGGATTGTTTCATAAAAAGAACTGAATGTTATTGATGGATTTTACATAACTGCCTCAGAGAACATTTTTCTTAATTTTCAGTGTGGCCTGGCATTTCTCCCCTTGAAGCATTTGTAAGGAAGCAGCATTTGCAGCTGTCGAAGCTGTGTTCAGTTTTCAGAGCAAAGGTTCCCAAGGCCACTTAAAGGCCAGTGTCAAAGGAGATGACAGAGATGCGGGGGGTTTTGTGCATGCTTTTATGCATGTTTCATATTTATTTGAGCAAACATTTGCTTGACACTGTGTGCACTTTCAGTGTGTTTGGATTATAAACCTATATTCATTTCTGCTGGCAAAAGAAACGCGTTTTGAATATTTATGATTTTGGTCCCAATTCATCACAGTGCACTTTGCTGTTAAGCCTAAATGGAATTTTGCCTCATCCGGAATGAAATGCAATTTAAGACATTAATTCTCAAGAGGTGGTTGTGAAGTGAAGTTCATGATTTCGGCAAATTATCCCGTATTTGATATATTATGTCACCTCAGTCATTTCTCCACAAACCTTTCAAACATATGTTCACTTTGCTCATGTGCACAGCCACATTACTGTATGAAGAAGTTCAGAAAAGAGTCCAGATAAGTTCAGAAATACTAATGTGCACCAATGCCTGAGCATCCCCTCTGACATGATAAGCACTCATTCAGGTGCTTTGCTTTTTGAAATGTTTACTATGAAAGGCCGAGTGAAAAGCTGGACTCCAAATGCAGTCACACATTCAGATGGATATGATTAAAAAGGGGTTTATTGTAACAGGACAGGGGGTGGAAACAGGAGGGAGATGATCCTGAGACACGAGGAAGGCACAGTATTAATCACAGGGAAAACAATTCAATACAAGAACAAAGGAAGGAACAGAACGCTAGGAGATCCAAATGGCAGAGATGTGTCACCAGGCTGGTGAGGAGACTCAGGTATTTATCCTGTGGCTGGTGATTAGAGGATTGGCTGCAGCTGTGGTGGCTGATTGGCACATGGGTCAGGTGGAGGTGAGTCGTGGTGAAGGAGGAATCGCCCAGTCCAGACACACATACACACACACACACACACACACACACACACACAGATAAACACAAGGAGAAGACTTACTAGACACAAAGGGACGAACACCGAGGCACAAGGAAGGGGAGGAGGTTAATTCGCCTATTATAAAGTATGCTTTTTGGTGAGTAAAACATTGAGTTAAGGTTAGAAAAAGATCAGGAAAAACAAAGCCAACATTACTTGTTGGTTTGTCAAACTGTGAAATTATGGACACAAACTTATACACGTGTACACCTGTACGTCCCTCTTGCTACAGTGCTGAATTGTACAATATGATATACTATACATAATGTAACTGATCCCACATTGTCACACTGCAGTGTTCATGCTACTGGTTCAGTTCCCTCCCATCAGTGTGTGAACTTGCTCTATCCAACCATAATGCCTTCCACTTTGCTGGTGTGTATCCTTGCCCAGGTGGCACATGAAACACAGTGAGGGCAGCAGCCCAAGCACAATAGTGCCTCATATTGTCCCAGATACCCCTGATACCACAGTGGAAGGACAGGTGACCACTCCAGTGCAGCCCAGTCCCTTAGCCATGACACCTTTGTCCTTCTCAGCACCTGGACTGTTTCCTTGTCCCATCCGGCCCCATGGTTCACCACCCAACACCCCACCATGAAAGCTAGGGGTCATCAGCTGGATCACATTGAGGTCTTTACAGACCACATGAGGATCTATAATGGAGCTCTCCCCTGGACCAAGACACAATACTACTGCACTCTCATTGGCAACCAGCAAATATGAAATATGTCAGAATAACCAAGGACCCTTTCTCTGTCCAAATCTCATTTATTAACATCAGGCTTGTTAATCAAAGCACTTTGTGAAGAAAATCATCAGCAGAAGTTGAAGAGTTTGCCACACAACAAACAAAAGCAGCAGTGCCTCAGCTGTGGTATTGTGTAAGTGTCACAAAGTTACAGAGGTAGTGAGCTGAAGGGGAGAACAGAGGTCACAAATGTCTCTGGGGTGCTGCAGTAATTCTGGGCTGCTGTCCCACCGTTCCTGGCCCTTTGGACCTGACCTGATTGATGGTCACTGCTGCCTCAGGCACTGACTCAGTGTTAGTGAGGTGGGAGCAGAGGTGAGAGAACATGAGTTTATGAGAGGTTATCGAGGTGTCAACCTTTTAAGATATTAAAGAGCAATCTCCGTATTCTTTCTCTCACCATTCCACCATCCTGCCTGGATTGTCAGTTGGGCATTCAGGCTACAGAGTGTCAGTTGCTTGTTTTTGTGAACAGAATAATGTGTGAAAAACAGTTTAATCGTGCCACTGTGCAAAAGCAGGCTAATATCAATAGACAGAAGCAAATGACGTGTTTGCTGTGAATGCTGTTCATCACATTGTCCTGGACTGTCGCTGACAGGAAGGAGCTGCGTTACAGTCTGCTCAGTGTTGCTACGTTTGCTTTTTCTCTCTCCTTCCTTTGTGTACATCTGGCATTGGTACGCTTCCCTGCTTTTCTGCTTTGTGTGTATTGAGCGAAGTCAGCAATAAGCTGCTATCTGTATTCCTGCCAAGCCCACCTTCCCACTGCTGTGTACCATGGTTTTAGTTTCAGCTCAGAGCGATATATATTTAAATTGGGACTGTGTGCTGATATCGTTGTATGCATGTATGTTAAGGGCTTCAGCCTTCAAAATTGGGCAATGTACCCTTTCCTGGTGGTAAAGCCTCTGCAACAACATGAGGCGACATGGCATGAGAAGAGAGCTGCAGCCAGGATAGCCCCCTCCATCCCCACTGCAATCTCTTTAATTATATTTTCTGTAAGTTTTAATAAAACATTCTTCCAATTTCCAAGGAAATTCTGAAAATCTGCTGAAAAGCTCAGCACAACTAATTGTACCCTAACTATAACAATTCTCTCGTCGATTTTCCATATAATTAGTACCAGATTAAATAGTTGATTCCAGGAAATGTGTCGAATTTATTTGGAAACTATGGACCCATAAAGTAAGGCATTACCATTTTATTTTCCAATAAGACAGTCAAATGAGGTTTCAAATCCCTCTCCCACACTGCCAGGAAGAAAGCTCCTGGTGTGAAGAAGACTGGGAAAACTACTGGTGTCAGCCTAAATATATGCAAGTTTTTTGAATGTTGAACTAACATGGGCAAATGAAGCAGGATGTTTGTGGAATTGAACATTGCACTGGGAAGGCTGGTGGTATGGAGAGGCCTGATGAAGCTTTGTGGACAGGCTGGTCATTCCTAGGGGCCAACAGCAGTGCACTCGCCAGACTACAGGAGGCAACTCCAGGGTTGTTTGAGGCTCATGAAGCTTGTCTAATAGGCACATGAAGCGTCAGAAGGGACAGGTAGGCGAGGACAACAACAGGGACGTGAAGTGTCAACAATGAGCTTTAATCACTTTCTACTGCCTCTCTGTTCCTCCCTCTCTGTATCATCCAGGGTCAGACTGCAGGGTCAGCAGTGTGAAAGCCGTAGGATGCGTATGTCTATTTAGTGCTGAAATGTGCGTTTGCTTCTTTTTTTACTCCTAAATCCAGATATTGTCCCAACCTTGGCATTCGACAAACCAAACAAAATTGAAACCGTCATTTCTCCGCACTAATCCAAGCTGTCAGTCTTCATTTGAAATGTTGCAGCACAATAATGTAGGCTGTGTGGGGGCAGAAGAGCACTGGAAAATATTCAGCGGGAGGAATAACATTGCTAGAAAAAAAAAAAAGGAAAAAGTCTGCAGCACTTCAAAGCACCAGATTGTGTTATACAAATCTAAATTCATATTGCTTGAGGAAATGTCAAAATTTTATTACAGTCCTATTATGAATACTTTTGCAGCTGCACGTCTGCAATAAAAGGCAAATTATAGTAGTGGGTTTATTAGATATTAATTCACATGCAGTGGGGAATTGGATGCATTTGAAATGCATGCTTAAGGTGTGTTTCATGTTTTTCTACATCTCTGAGCTATGCATCTTTGCTTTAAGGACATTCTTAGTCATATTATTGACCTGGAGGAGTGAGTATGGAGGGGGCGTCTCTATTTGTATGATACCTCGCTCCAATTCTGTGATACCTTTGCCAAACCCTAACCATGACTGCAGTGGCAATAATACAACCTACAGCATCTCTTGTGTCGTATTAAATCCAGTTATTCACTGGAATCAAACATGCCAATACAGTGAGAGCTTCCATTTCACCAAAGAATAATGTAATACATTCTCGTTCTAGTCAATTAATTCAGTTTTCTAGTCAGTATGTTGCCCAAATATATACATTTCCCCTTATTCTGAGCCAGGAAAAGCTGTGGAGATCTTCATCATTGCAGACATTTTTGACTTGACCTGACTTGACATTAACTTTGACCGTCACTGTAGCCTTAGGTGTGGCAGGAAACCATTCCATTGACTACAGCAGTAGTACAACTGACTGGGTGCATACAAAAATGTAATGCAGACATTATTAATGCTTCTGCTTACGCCTGTGTAAGTTCAAAATGTCCACCATCACAAAGGTCTATTTAGGGGAAGATCAGACAAAGCAAAGTGTGTCACGAACCAAAACAAACCCAAATAGAGCATCAAAGGGAAGAGACATCAGAGTGCTGCCTACACTGTTTGATTGACAGCTGATCAAAATACAAAAGCAGCATAGAAGTGAAAATGCTAATTAAATGGGTTAAAAACTGAAGATTCCACAGATTATCACGTTAACTATATACTGCCGTTATGTTTCTTGATGTTTTTCAGTCTGATTCTCGAGCATTGACTGCTGCTGAGTGTTCAGTAGTCTATAATAGACATTTTCTGTCCACAAGTCAATTGTTTTGCATGGACATACGGCAGTAAATGAATTTAAATGGAATTGACCCCAGTGCTTCCCTTTGCCAAGTGCTGGAGACACAGCTGTGCTGAGTGCAGGTTTTGTGCAGTTTGTTTTCCTGCCTGATTGACAATGAGATGTTTAGCAATGCTGGAACTGCTCATCCCCAGTGTACATCTGGTTCCTCCCCCATATGACTATTGTTGAGCAATAAATTGGCAAACCATCTACAGTAAACCTCCATCTGGAAGCAAACGCATGATACCAGTGGCCAGATGCACACATGACTCTGAGATAACAAAATTGACCGTTTTCTTTGCAGCTCAAGTCTAAAGCTCAGCTACCGGGCCTTACAGGCTGCAATTGTTATGACATTCTACACTTCTAGAGCCTTATCAGCAGGGTGACCAAAAATGAAAAAAAGTTATCCTGAGGGTGGTGTTAGAGGAAAGGCAGTGAGGGGCATTAGGGGTCAACTGTTATGTTTTTTTCCAAGCTGATACCGATCAACAGAGCGGACGAGGGTGGTGAGCAATAAAACCATTTTTATTATTCAAAAAGCCATCGCTGTGTTTCTAATTATGGGCGGCTGTAGCTCAGGAGGAAGAGTGGTCATCTGCCAATCAGGAGGTTGGTGGTTAGATACCCGGCCTCGGCAGTCCATGTACCGAAGTATCCTTGGACAAGATACTGAACCCCCAAAAACTGCCCCCAATGCTGCGCCATCAGTGTGTGAATTCATATGTCGCTTTGGATAAAAGCGTCTGCCAAATGACTGTAATTTTTAATAATTAAATCCCATTGGCACTTCAGTTGTGTAAGTGGGAAAAATAGAAATAGATCAGTTCAGGACTCTGACCAGTTTGCACTGAAATCTCATATTTGCCATGCTACGTACTCCTCTAATCTTGTGAACAGTCAAATGAAAAATTGGTTTTGAGCAGTAAATCTGAATTGAGTGCTAAGAATTGCTGTGTGAACGAAGCCAATAATGGCCAGGCTGATTATCGATCAACCCATAGTTTATATGGTCCATCCCTTTAGGAGGATGAATATATTTTCTTATGATAATCTGTAATTAGATATTGGTATTTCTGTGGCACAAGTGGAGGTTTTGCTCTGACATTTGTAGTAGAGGAAAGATCTGTGGAGATCCATCTGACATTCATTCCTTTGGGGCAATGAATATCCAGCAGATTTCACAGAATCCTGCCATTAGACCCATTTGCAAAGGTGGCAGATTGAACTCAGGGTGGCACCAAAGAAAAGCTGGCAGTTACAGTAGTTCACAGGTGTCAAGAAACAAAGAACAATTTTGACAAAGGCTGACAACGATCTCTGTGGGATTGAGATGCTCCAATTAAATGTCTTGGTAGCTGTCTCAAATGAAGAGCTTGATGGACCTGCCATGGCTGCATTCAAACTGACTTTAGCCACTTCATTGACACAACAGGGGTCCAGCAGCAACGTGCAGTCATCCAGCAAAAAAGTTCAACCTGGCTCACCTTTTGCTGGTGTGAACTTTCTTCACATAACCACTTCCATCCATTTTCAGCAGGTTATAACACCATGAATTGTGACAGAAGGTGTGCTCCATTGTCCCTACTGGTATGATTGACATCTTGGCCCAGTCACTTGTTTCGAGCATACTGCATCCTTTTGTTCAGTCTATGGATGTTAGACCTGATTTCTTAAGCTGTCATCCTTTGGAAACCACCAAGATCTGCGTCGAACGTCTGCTCAGGTAGTTTTCAAGGTAGCTTACTGTGAAACAAATCTGGCTCTTCTGTGTTTTCTTAAGTGTTTATACATTCTGTCATTCATATGATTTGTGGTTATTTTCCTGTGTGGGCTGACTGATAATGAACACGATATGACCATATGCTCGATCAATACCCTTTTCAGGGAAAATGAATACAGGTCGTGCTCCTTGGACTGAGTCATCCATCTGCACAGTGCTCATCAGTAAACCTGACAGCAGCAGATGCATTTCAGAAACGACATTTACATTGTTTTCTCTGTCGTCCAGGACTAAACATTTGTCACTTGATGTTTATCAGATCAACCAACAATGAGATCTTTTAGGCATCTCCAACTGTGCTTAAGAAAGTTTGAATTAATGCTTATCACCACCCAGTCTGGTCACGAGTTTCAGAAAAACACAGCTGTTGCATGCAACTGCAGCTGCCTGTGCAGTATCCATAAATCCTTCTCTAATGTTTTTTCAACATTGAGATCATATCTTCTAAATCCCTCGTGCTGTTTGTGTTTTGCTGGCTTGTGGGTCTGATTCTCAGAAGAGATGCTGTAAAAGAGATCAGTGATTCTCAAAATTGGGTCCAGAGGGCTCCTGAGGGGGGACTCAAACAACCTGATGAATATTTAGCTCTAATTTAATTCTCTGGAAATGATCTCAGTCACACACCATATTAAGATTTGCTGTTGTAATCATATTATAGGTTTTACTCTCCCCAGCGTAGAGTCTGAATGATCAAATCTTCCCCCGTCTGTTCTAAGACCAAATCTTATCAGTTGGTGGCTTGTATCCATGTGTGTATCTGTGAGTCTCTGATATGAGAACAGTTAAGAATGTCTCTCTACGGTAACATATACAGTCATGCAGTCTTTCATGGGTCATCCTGTCAGCACTGCTTCAAATGAGGTAATTTTCTCCTGAAATCAACAAATCAGTCTCAATTGAGAAACCGTTGCTTTTCTTGGTCGTACATTGTAGTAAATTGCATATTTTGGGGTTTTGGACCATTGGTCGGACGAAATAAGATCAACAATGGGCACTTTTCTCATGTGTTATGGAAACATTAGAAAAGGTCCGCACACGGTAACTTCCTTAAGTACAATTTAATTGTACATCCATCAGTGATACTTCAAGGTCCTGCTGTTCTTCAGATGGTGATCCAGCACCTGCCTTTTAAGGTATTTGGATGTGCTTGACTACGGTGCATTGTTTGATGTTTGATGGCCCAGGTGATTAATCAAGGAAGTAACCAGTAGAAAATAAGTGTTACTTGCAGCCTGAAATGCAACAAATGAAATTTAAAACAATAAAAGCAGAGAAAAAGATGGCTTTAAAAGAAGATAAATAGCTAGCTTGCTGAGTCGAGGTTCCCTAATTGGAAAGTCCCTATGGTCTTCTAGCATTGATCCATGAACTTCTAATGAAAACCTACCTGAGGACCTCAGGCTCCACTTAGATCACATGGGGTTCGCAGGTCAGAAATACAGTGAGGGATCAATCCTGAGCCCTTTCTAAAGTTTTTACCCAAGTGGAATTACAGGAATCAAGTGTTGCTGTTTGCGTTGTGTTGTAGTGAGTTTTCTGCTAGTAAGTATCAAGTAGGTATGCTCTGACCTGCCTTGTTTGTGATACTGCCCACCACCAATTTGATGTCAATAAAAGAAGCCAAGTGAAGTTTGGACTGACTACGTCAGATATTAATATTCATCTATACGACTACTCACTTGTTATTTGCATTTAACTTAAAAAGAAAGTATAAAGAGTGTCTTCAGAATCTTAAACGAAGCTTTTAAAAGCAGTCTTAGCCATTTATTTTGCTGTGCTGATATTCTTGTCATTCAAGAGAGATTGAAGCTAGCTCAGAGGATAAAAGGGTTTACAGTTTATATATAATTATGTGTTTTGGGTAGAGAAAGGTAGGGACGAAAGGCATTAACAGATGCACCAGGCACTAAAAGAGAGCATGGATAGATCCATTGGGAGTCTTGTTTTGATCGCAGCGGGGTCGGCTTTCTGAACGGCATGGTGGGAGAGTCTACAGCTGTGCTGTTCCAATAGGAGGCTGCTTTGATCAGGCTCTCTTTAGAATACAGAGACATCTTCGACAATGAGCAGGGAGATGTCAGTCTGCTGGGGTTTAGGGATATTTCAAGGAGCACAAATGGGATATGACTTGTTTTCAAAGCAAATTTTTAGTTTGAATAGTGAGCAGCGCTTTTTTTCTTCTTCAAGCAGATGCCAACTCGCACACAACCGTGACACACAGGCGAAGACATGGGGAATGACACCGGCATATCACAGCGCGAAACATACACAAACACTCACTTCAGAAACACTTCTTTGTTACATTCACCATGACAACCCAGCAGAAATCAGATCCCATTTCTCAGGAAAAGCACCTTCGTAAACCATCAATCTTGTCCTTCAAGATAGGGGTGCCGGCTTTCTGTGATCAAACAGGCAACACATTAAAACATTGTCAGCATGAACAGGAGTCATATTTATAAAGAGCCTCCCTCCGTTTCCTCCTAACCGTTCATCTTTGTCCACACTGACTTGTGATTGAGATGTCTTGGTGATATCATGAACTCAGTTGCCTAAAAATTAGTTTAATGTACAACAGATTTGCATTAGCCAACACCTTTACATGCTGAAGAAAAGCCAAATGTAAATGCCAAGCATATCTGCGAAACATTTTGTCAACAGTATGTGCTTCTGGCAATTGAAATATTACTTCAAGTTATGTTCCAAATACAAAGCGCTTAGTTAAGTTTAGGGAAAGATGGTGTTTTTTTTTTTTTTACAAAAGTCAATGCTGACTTGATGCAATGGTATAACATTTAACCAAAACCACCATATTTCTCTAAACCTCACCAGAAGCTTTGAGCTGCCAAAGCACAACTTTAAAAATGTTTCTGAGAATGTATTATAGGGAAAGCAACCAAAATGACATGTGGGGATGCAAACCTCAGTCTTCTGAAGTCTAAAGTGCATAAATTCATTTTCAAAAAAGAAAAAAAAAAAAAGACCCAAACTGAAAAGGATGCAAGGATAGCCACCAGACCTAAACAGAATAGACCCGGAGATAATTAGCCTGGATCCAAAATGTGGTTGACAAGTAGACAGAGAACACCAGCCGTGGCAGCAGCATGGTGCTCCATCAGTTAAAAATGAGCAGCAGTTCATGTCAGCTTTCCTGCATTTCACAGGTCACTCTCTGAGTCTCACATTAAAAACCTTCTATTTCCGTCTCTTAGAAAATGTCATAAAAATACAAACAAAAAGATAACGACCTCTACGCTCAACCAAACCATCCACACTTCCACCGTATGACTGCATTATTTTACACACCTGATACACATCTATTGATGCGTAGTCAAGACTGTGCATAAACTATTTTTGCAGAGGTTGAAAGTTTTGAAGCACAGGCCACAAAATTGTAGCTCGAGTACAAAAAACATCTGCTACTCCCTCTAAAAAAACAACCACAGGTAGTGCAGTTCATCGACCATAATGAAAAATTACAGTAGAAAACGTCCATATTACACTTCAAATGAGCAGAACAGATCTCAGTGAATTTATGCCATCATACAATATCATCTAAATTAAATCTATATTGATCATATCTGTAAATCTGCTAAGTGTTTTTTGTTCTCTTATTAGTGATTGCCACAAACATGGGAAGCTCTGCAACAACTAAAAACTAGAATCCACACATTCAAGTTTTCTGTGAAAACTCACTTTTTTAATGTAACATTTTAAGTATCCCATATCATAAATACATGTCTTTTATTTGTAACAAACCAGCTGTGGGAATTGGTGTCGGATGTAGTGCTTGATGGACTCCGACTACAAAGTAGAATTGCGGTGTGCCATCGATTCACCTCACATACAAACAAGCACAGGTGCTAATATGGTAAATTCATTCATTGCACAGACAGTGAATCTGATAAACATGCAGCTTTTGTGGAGAGTCGAAGCGCTTTGCTGTGTGGAAACAGGACCTTCAGGTGTCGTGACAGACTGTGTTGAATGCACCGGTGTGTGTTGCCTTTTAGAGCATCTCGCTTATTGGATTGGAAAAAGATGCTGCCAGTAGAGTTCATTCCAGCAGCAATTCCATTTCCGTCTAAGTTCATTTCCCTAAGCGCATTAATATGTGTTGTACAGGAGACAAGGTCGCATGAGGTGATCATACATTAAGCAGTCTTGACTTCATCAGTCAAAGCTTTGGTGAAGAGAGTTCCCAGGATCTGAAAGTGAGTTGAACAGAAGGAGGATCTCTTATATCCCTTTTCCAAGAAGTTGGCCAACTGCACAGAGAGCTCAGAGTCTGTCACACCAGAGTCCTTCCTGTTTCCAAATTCTGCTCTCTAGTCACTTTCCTGAAAATTGAGAAACATTTGGAGCGCACATGCAGCCAGTGGAAACTGAATTTGCAGATAGCCTGTGCTGGCTGCAGCCTGACAATCCTGTCATGTTGCATTTGGGCTCAGTTATGACGACCAAGTTTGGGTTTTGTCCCAGTGCCTCAGTGAGAACCGGAAGCAGTGATCAGACAGCATGAGCACTCAACAGATGTAAAAAGGATTGTGACGCTTTTCGAATGTCTTGTTAGCTGTTTTTGGCCAGAAATTATGCCCTGATTTGCTCGTCCTTCTCCAGAGTACAGCACACATTTTTCTTGGACAGCATTGTTTGAAAATGAAATGGAGAGCCCTCAAAGGTCTTTTGTATGATAGGAAATTGATTGCCATTGGCATTGTGTGGCTGGTATTCAGCTGTAGAATACAGAAATGGAAGAAAGAAGAAGAAAAGGTAAGTAAGAGTGATGTGAATGCTGGCCCTTGTTAGAGCACACTGAGTTGGAGGTAATTACAATTGGCCTCTCTTTCCACAGAATGGATTAGATAAAGATTGATACTGTAATAGTGCTTTCATTTCAGTTTCATTTCAACAGTGATTGCGTATGA
The DNA here is from genome assembly GCF_051107435.1 of Chaetodon auriga. Classification (NCBI taxonomy): domain Eukaryota; kingdom Metazoa; phylum Chordata; class Actinopteri; order Chaetodontiformes; family Chaetodontidae; genus Chaetodon; species Chaetodon auriga. Next base: position 16,682,531 of record NC_135097.1, on the reverse strand, counting down.
CTGTGTGCGTGTGCCAGTTCTTTTCGTGTTGGTTTGAAAGTGATTTTGTGTATGAATTGTCTGACGTGGGGAATGAGTGCGCGCATATGGATGTGTGAATCAGTAAATGGTTTCACGGTGGAGCTCGATGAAAAGGAGGCATCAGGGAATCTATCGTAACGATGAAATGAGGTTAGAAGAGAGATGGAAGCAGCAAATTTGGCAGGAAGTCTCTGAGAAATGAATAGTGCTGTATTTAATTTTGGGACGGTACTCTGTCAAAGCCTGAGTCAGTGACAGCGAGTTGGACGGGGGTCGACTCCTCTCTGTGTTCACACGGGGTGGTGGTGGGGGAGGTTGGAACTCACTTAGCACAGGTCATTCACCGACCCATATGTGCTCCATAATGCATGTGTTCCATCCGTCACGCTGTAAATTTTCAGTGTGTGTGTGTGTTTTATGATGACTTGCTGACAGCACACAACAGAAGACAAAAGGTTTCTATCTTTATCCTCTCTTTCTTTTAAGGGTGTCGCAATCATGAGGCGCAGAAACCCTTTTAAATAACAAAAACATGTGATCCACTGAGAAATACATGTGAGTACAAACAGAATGCAGTCGTTTGCAAGAGAACTGTGTTCCTGAGTCTATGTAGTAATCTCCTTTATACACTCATGTGCTCACAAAGTGGTGAATCTCACTCCCTCATTTGATGGATTAGGTCTAATTGATGGTCCCCACATTTTTTTTATGGTGAAATAGTTCCCATCTACAAACAAAATCCAACAAAATAAGGGTAATGCATCAGTTTTTCAGGGTGCAGTGGAAACTTTACTTCGAAGTTTAACTGGAAGGACTTTAAAATTCCATTTAAAAATAACTAAACATACTATAAATCAGTTTGCCAGTAAGATCAAATAATGGTTAAATGGATATGATCAGATAAGATGGTTAGCTATTGATGCAGTCTTTTTTTTTTTTTTGTTAAATAGTAAATTACTTGTTTGACACTATCTAGTAGTTAATTAAAACACGAAAAGCACATTCATGACGAACTGGTCCAGAACTCCACTTTCTATATAGCAAGACAACCAAGGAACTTTGGCCAGTGTTTGGGTGGTCAAGTCCATCGATAAGCTCTTTTAAGTCATGTCAGTCTGCTTTTTTACACCAATTCTGCTTTATAGCATGGTAAGTATATGATAGGTTCATCAGAGGCATTTAAAGTCAGTAAAGTTCTAACTGTTCATATAAAATAACAAGAATAGGAGTTCATGCTTGGAAAAATTCTTTGTCCTGGCTGACACGTTATGAGGAGGCGTGACTGAGACTGTAACATCTCCACAACAGTGCACGGAGACTTCTGACATCTGAGATGTGGCGGCATTTTTGTTTGTTTTGCTGTCTTGAGAATGAATTAATCATGAACAATATCTCATAGAATCCTAGTACTTACAAACCACAGGTGGCCCGATTATAGTATATCTGAAAAAACATGGGTCTCCTGGCTGCAATAATTAGATTTCCTGGCAAATAAAAAGGCAGGACATTAATCCAACACAAGGGCATCATTTGATTTGATTTTCTGTTATCTACAGCAGCAAATTGCTATCGCATTTATTACTGCAGCTTGGGTTGAAACAGACCACGACACACTGTAGATGCAGCTGCTTGCACCAAACCAAGTCCCTTGCATTGTTCTCACTCTCGTGTGGAGCAGTGAAACTTGAATCTCATGGATCCATCCGCAGCCCCAGCAGCCAAACGCTGCTCTGTGAATACTGTCCTGCCACAGGCTATGATAGGCTCGTAAATACTTGGCTTCACTTGGCAGTAAAACAGCACAACTGTATTTTGAAGTGGGAAAAACTGCTTTTCCCACAGCTTAATGTGCCTGAGTGGGTCTAGGTTGACGCGGCGCTGCTATCAAAAGATAATGAAGTGCTAACCAACCAAAACTGTGACTCACTTCATGCTAATGAGCAGTATCCTCACAACGTTCATATACAGCGTGTTGTTTAACAAGATTAAACAACATACAGTTTTAATGTCCTGTTTTCCTGTTTACTTGTGGAGTAATTATTGCTAATACACTGCTCTTCAGCCAACATAGAAATTAATGAGCAGTGCTGCCAGTGGAGTCTAGCTTTGGTCCAACACAGGTCACACTTGAATGTGCAAAGAAGGAATCATTTTATTCTTTTTAACAAATCTTCTTTTGCAATGGCAGTTAATCTGGTTGTTTTCAGGACCCAGTATGTATCACAGCCACACTGTACACAAGTAAAACAGCAATAATTAAAAGATATCCTTTTAAAGGTATAAAAGGAAATATAAAAACCAAAGTGAAGCTTTGATTTCTTTCTTCTTTCGCGACTTTCAAGTCTTTTGGATGAGGAAAAACATACCTGTTACATCATCAGGACAAGAGATGATCAGATAAGATAGATCATCATCATCAGCTTTGACCAGTGTTAGGAGTAACATGTGACTGTAATTTCACTACTTTTGGCAGTAATTGTAAATGTTACTAATTACTTTTACACATTAAATGATGGAATTACAGTTACTGAAATTGAAATGAAGCTCTAGTGACAGTTCAACCAGGACTGTCCTTTTGCATGCTTCTGCCTGTAACTAATTTCTCAAACTGTCTATCACATGGACATGGTTGAGATGAAAAATCAGACACAACTATAGTTAAGTTACCTTTTTTTTGTTTTGTACATGAATATTTTATATTTTGTCATGAACCTGATTAAAAATTTAAAAATTAATTAATTAATTTTCACAAAGGTTCTGAATTATAAGAGAAACAATTTTGAGTAAGTGCCTTTTATTTGTTGAGTATAGTTCCAAATGTAAGAAGAAACAGGCCTTTCCATATGGTCATTTTATATAAAACATTTCTGTCTTGATTAATTGAAAAATGTGAACTGACTCGTATTGGATATGCACAGCACAGTTTTGAATGGCAGCAACCCTAACCCTAACCCTAACCTAACCCTACTGTTTCATGAGGTAACTAGTAACTGCAACCAATTGCTATTTTCAGTAACTAGCACAACGCTGGCTTTGACTTCCATACTGGCCACAGTTTTTGCACTCACGTTTTTCCTGTGCAGTGACGGATTGATAACAACATGAATGCTTTTGTCAGTGTCTTTGTCTCTGAATGCTCTTGTATTTTGACCTGCACAAGAGAGGATGAACGAGGATCAAACACCTGCCTCTATGATTAAAAAGTCAGTGGTACAAGCCTGTGCACATAAAAACGTAGTGAGGAAGGTCAGCTGTGACTCCTCTGAAGCTTGAAATTCTCTTGTGCCACTAATGCAAAATAGTGTACAGAATCTGGTCTCATGATTCCTCCCAGTGCAATAAAGACATGGTCTAGTCTGCTGCGTTATCAACCTGTCCACCATGGTGAAGCTAGCTAGTCTATCAGGACATAAACACTGGTAATGTAAAATTATTGAGATGGCTTCATAAATGCACTGTTAGCATGATTAGTGTGTTTATGTGCTAATCACTGCTGTTACGCTATATTATTGTCAGCTGTGTCCCTGCTGAAGGTTAATGAGGTGTTACATATTTAACAACCACCATAATTAGCCATGCGTAGAGGCACAATGGATCACCAAATCCCTCATGAGCTGGGAAAAGCTTTTGAAATGGGCCTTCGCCAAATGAGATTGTATGGACCGACGCTGCCCAACGAGGGGTCCGTGGGTCAAAACTGGTCAGGTTTGATGTAGCCCAGCAGACGTTTCTTGCAAAAATAACCAATATATTTTTCATAATATAAATTGCTGTTCATGCTTTGTGAGGTAAACATGCTCTTTAAATATGTAGGATTCCTAATTACGGGCTGTTTTTCATGATCTGAGCACGGTGCACAGTGACACTGTGTGCAGGAAGTCAGTCAATTAAGGGATCTTGGGCTCCGTCCATATCTCTCTGCCTACCTGTAGCTGGTGGTACTTCTTGTGAGGCCATGTGTTGCTAATCATCAGAAGGAGTTGCTGTGTGAGTTAATGTGGTGAGTTATCAGTGAGAGACAGGAAATGAGTTTAATCAATTAAATAACTGACAGTCTGAAAAGTATTCATGGGGATTTTTATCCTCAGCAAGACTCCAGCTCTGCTGAGGGTTTTTGTGTTCTTGGATGGGCGGCTGGAAGCTGCCACCTGTTGGGAAACCAGGCCTCCCTCTCTGCAGCTGGAGCCCTTCCCTCTTAACCAGTCAAGTCTGAAATTTATTACTTTTTGGAAAAATGCTTGCTTTCGCCATGTGTTTGTGTGTGCATCTTGTGTGTTCTTCTCTGTGTGTATTCATGCGTTTGCACCAGGCACAAATCTAATTTGTGAGAGTATACTACCTCCCCATTTTCATTATTTCCTTAATAACTCAGTGAAACCTTCATCTTCATGTGGAAAAACAAACAAAGAAAGGCTAATTAAGAACACAGTTTTGAGCAGGGCTTCTAATAACTAATATGGTAACTGATTATTGCTTTATGCCTCGTTGTAGCTTGAGCAGACCCCTTTCACTTTATTCAAAAAGTGCATTTAAATCCCAGGATTACTGCTAACAGTTATGCCACGTGTGTTCCATGTTTTCAGTAGCCTTAGTTTTACTCATACAGTTGTTTACACTTTTTCCTAGCACCGTTCAGGGGCCGTACTAAATTGTTGAACACATGCAGTTGTATTCATGTCACAGTAACCTCTGCGATGGCTGGAGCTGCTTCTCTTTGGCGAGGCGTCTGCTCGGAGAAGGTGGTAATGATGGTGCTACTCGCAGCTGGTTTTCCGTGTTTGGATAACTCAGCTTTGAAAAGAACTGCTCACAGGAGCAGGTTGTGCCAAACAGATGCAAACTAGGGATGAGCATTTGAAGCAGAAATGCTGTTCCATATTCACTGGGTAATTTGATAATTTGATCCAACACTCCAATTTTCGAGGTTTAGGATTTTGATTGAGGGTTTTTTGTTTTATTTAGGGTGATGACTACTGAATATAAGGGGAAAGACATTCAAAGCTTCATTCAAAAACCTCTATGAAGCTTGAAATGTAAAAAAAATCACAGAGCAATATTCAGAAGAGATGAACTGTGAGGAAACTGGTGGAACAAGAACCATCAAAAAACTAAGACATTTTGGAGGCGTAACATCTGAATAAAGGTTTTAACTCAGCAGTTGTGTCCTTTAAATTGCTCAAAGAAGCAGCCTCGAAATGTTTTATAATTTGAGCTCATTAACGCTGATTATATTCTTTCTGATAAACTTGAAAGATGTTCTCTAATAAGTAATGGAACCGCTAAAATGTTGCAATTTTCCAGTACTTCCAGTACTAGTGTAAATATGTTATGTGTAAAAATATTATATAAGCATGTTGTCGTTAACCTCTTCACCCGCACGGACGGTCAGGGCATTACATGTTGAGAAGTTGTAAGAAGATATGGTTGTTAGTGCATTACCCATAGCTGCAGGCGGCCCCTTCTCCTCTTCGCACCCCCTCCATGTTTCTCTCCAAACTCTGGAGGTCTGTTTTGGGGATTAGTGGCTTTTTAGGAGCTCAGCGCTTGCAGCAAGGTAACAATTCACCATGCAATCCGCGAGAAACACACAGAGGACATGTTTTAATTTGTCACCTCACCAGCTCTCCGCCCGCCGTCACTGCAAGCTAAAGCTACTTCGGAAGAAACTCCTTTACTCGCTGTTCCATTTCACAGGCTTTTATGTTCTAATCCACTGTCGGCTTCACTCATACATCTGATCTGAGCTCAGGGTTCAGGGGTGTGTGCGAATCTGTGTGTGTGCTTGTTCTTGTGCTTGGACCTAATGTCCTCATGAGGACAGAAAGATGATGAAAATCCTCCAGAGTGAGAAGATTTTGCCGCTCCTCATTTCGTCCTCATAGCTAGTTTAGGATTAGGACTGCGGTTTCAGATAGACAGTAGAATCAGGATTAGGTTTAAAGTTAGCTCAGCCTGCCCTGAAGGACTTGGGTTGAAATTAAGATTTTAGCGTTGTGTTTTGGTGACACTCCGTGTGATTATCGCTTGTTTGTTGAGAGAATTGACATAATTCAATCAATGAATGAATGATGAACATGTATTTTAAATACATGCTTTTTTTCTTGGATTTTCAGTTCATTTTTCACTCATTGTGGATGATCTTGCTCATCTTAACTACTTTCTTTATTCAAAATTTCACCTCAGACATACGTGTGCAGGAGAAACCTGACTATGTAGGCACGTGTTCGTATCATTCCACCTCAAAAATGTGTTAAAAAGTAATCGCTTCGAGCATTAAAGGGCAAATCTGCTGTTATTCTATTTCTCTGCCTCCATGCAGGCGACAGCTGTGGCCAGAGGCTTCATATTTTGGGTTGTCTGTCCGTCCCTTTCTTATGAACGCAATGTCTCAGGAACGCCTTGAGGGAATTTCTTCGCATTTGGCGCAAACATCCAGTTGGACTCAAAGATGAGCTGATTAGATTTTGATGGTCAAAGGTCACGGTGACCTCATATCTGTCTGAATGCCACCATGTGATGAAGCTCTCTGTAAAAAATAGTGCAGACAGAATGTTTCTCACTGTGATGTCAATATAGTGATAACTTTAATTTTGCCAAAAAATACACTTAAAACCTTTTACCAAATTCCTTCAAAGTCTTTTACTGCATAGAGTCTAGACACACGTGGATGTAAACTGCAGCTTGACTGGTTCATGGAGCCATGCAGACCACAGTGGCTGTCATGAGGAATGAGATATTTCAGGCTGTGGATGGACAGAAACTGTTTCTTAAAACGGTAAATTCAGTCTTGCTTTCATGGGATTTGTTGACACTAATAAAAACAGAATGTTGTCAGTCTGATCTGTAACACGCCAACTGTTAAAGCTGTCTTTTATTAACTGTAACCACAAACTTTCTTTAGTCCTAAACAAAGTGTTTTAGTTGCTTAACCTTGAACATTTTTTTATTTCGCGGTTTGAACCACACCCTTGTCTCTCTAAAATAAACCACAGGACAGCGGACACACAGAGTGCAGCCCAACCACATCTAAAGGCAAAAGTGTTTATAGCAGCTCTGAGCGGCCACACTTGAAACCAGGGTGAAAAGCCTGCCGTCGTAGAGACGCAGCGAATCCTGCAGCACACACTTTCAAACAGTCTGCCTGAGGCGTTCATAGTGTTGCACTCGGTTGTTTACGTGAAAACTGACAGAAATAGTTGTGTAATGACTGAAAAAAGAGAGCTTCGTAGAAGTTCAACGACTGCTTTCAAACCTCTGCACAGCCGGCCAATCCCTGCACAGAGTAGGCGTGATTGCCAGGCGGTTGACTTCAGAAAGTTGTCAGATGCAGCCCCCGCCCCAAGTCTCATGTTGGAAAGGCGTGGGGGTGACGGGGGTTTCAGACACTGTCAAAGATACAACAAGCATTTCATTTGATGCACACACCTTTAGCACCACAGAGTGAGCTCTGCAGCAACTGAGCCAAACAACAAACTATTTCCAGATCTCATATTTTAAATATAAAACCTCCTGACAGAAAGCAGATGTGTGTTTCACTTGTTCTGCCTCATCTCTGATGTGTACATGCTGGATGTGTCTGCGCAGTGGAGCTCGCTAAGCTCCAGTGGAAGTCCAAGTCCGGCCCTGTAACGGTGGCTCATTAGTGGCTAAGCTGCCGATGTAACACGACACCCGAAACACGGCGGCCATTTGTTCTTGGAAAGAAGCTGCAGAAGGGGAATCATTAAAACCGTCACTAATGGATTTCAACCACGGAAAACTCGCAGATGCTTATCACAGGCAGCAGGTAATAACGCTGAAAACGGATGAAAGGGAAAGATTCAAGAGTTACATGTAGCCGCTGAAGGTTCACACAAGCATAGTAACAATCGTGCACACATACACACACACACAGTCATGACTCATCCCTTTTATCCCTAGTGTTAACACAGTCAGGCCTGTTTGACACGTCCATGGCCAAAGCATGGCAGCCAAACACTGATTTGAGTTTGCCTCATTTAGCTGCTCGACAAAGGCCAGGCCTGTGTGTGTGTGTGTGTGTGTGTGTGTGTGTGTGTGTGTGTGTGTGTGTGTGTGTGTGCTAGTGGCGGTCATGTGTGTTTAATTAGCACACAACACCTGCCTCCATTACAGGGCAATTAGCCTCCACATCACATTCACACACATTACTGGTAAGCTTTTCACTTGATGTCTCTGTCCCTGCAGCGCTCCCTCTGTATTCCGTGTAGCTTTGCGTGGGTTGTCTGCATTTACGCTAGTACGCTTCTGTTTATTCCTCTCTGAATCCGGCCTTTTCACTCTTTTCAGTGTCTCCTCTTTTTTTTTTTTTTTTTTCTTTCATTGCCCATTTATCTTCGGCTTTCCGCGCATTTCTAATTTTTCATGCCCCATACTGTTTTTACCTCTGCCCTTGTTGGAATTGGACTTGTTCATTTCTCTGGCTGGCTGCTTTGAAAATGAGAACCTGCAGTAAATTAGCATAAACCATCAAACTGAGAGAAGGGAAGGAGACAGAATGATTTAATAGACAGAATGCAGAACATCTAGTCCAAAATCTCGTTCCCTCAGCAGATGCTCCCTGTTACATGTGCTGAATTAACTTTTTTAAGTAAATTGTACTTATCGGAGTAGCTTTAATGCAGCATGCTTTTCACTCTTACTTGAGTAGGTTTTTAGAGAGAAGTCATTACTTTTTATTATTAAAGCATTCATGCTCATTCCGTTAAGTACTTCAGAGAGCTGTGCTGACACTGAGCTGGCAGAGAGCAGGAAGTGTGCCTGTTGTGTAAATGCTAATGTGTTTAATAATATATACACACAGTTCATGGTAAAGGGACTGCATTTATATTGTGCTTTGTGTCTACCGACCACTCAACATGCTTTACAACACACACACACACACACACACACACACACACACACACACTCACAGACTGATAGCAGAGCCGTGGGGAGCCACTCGGTATCTCGCCCAAGGACACTTGGACATGCACACAGGAGGAGCAGGGAATCCAATCACAGAGCTTCTGATTGGTGGACAGCCGCTCTACCTCCTGAGCCACAGCCCCACTCCAAGCCTTCCGCTGCTCCTTCTCTGTGCTGTAATGTAAATATTGAAGCTAACGGTGTGCAAGCGGCGTGAATTTAAGTCGCCGTGCTCATCGGAGCAGCCCGATGAAGATAGACAGAAAAGTAGAGGCCAAATTATTGATTATTGGATGTGACTGATTTAACGTTTCCACCACAGATGGTTGACGTGAAGACGTGAAAACAGCTTTTCTTAATGGGCCGTTGAAGACGGCAAACATCACAGCATCAGTGTAAATGAGTCATCTGGTGTGTGTCCAGAAAGATAAGAGACTGACGTGGCCACTTCTCTGATCGTGCTGTCTGCATGTGGTTGGAGAGACCTGGATGTGGAGGGGCTCACACCTGATCTGCAGCTGTCTGCCACTGTGCCGCTCTCGCCTGAACCACCAGACTCCATTTACAAAAACGGTTATTCTACCACTGTGAAACACTAACGCTCTTAATTCACAGAACTGGAGGAACGAGAGAGAGAGGGCTGACATCAGGGAATATTCTCATATCTAACTCTAACTGTAAAGACTTAAATATGTCAGACTTCAGTAAATTTTCCTGGTAAAAAAGGTCGTTTGTGGATATTGGAAACTCTGCTCTCAGTCAGCATGCATGAAGTGACATGTAGTTAACCGATTAGTAGTTAACCATTGACATGCCTAGCTGGTGTGTATGTGACAGGTTATCAAATCAGAAGACGACAACTCATTTCATCACAAATAAATATTATGTTCACTTATTCACCTTTACCTGAGGAAGACCATCTGTGGTTGAAATGATAGCAGTCAGTTTTTGGCTACTCTACCTCCCTCTGAGTCTGCAGTCCCGCCTGGAAAGCTGCTGAAGCTGGGCTGCTGCACCAGTGCCTGCACAGTAATGAAAGCAGGACCGAAACAGACTCATCAGATGAGGATTGTTTCTCTGTGTTTCCATGTGGTGTCTGAATCAGTTTTAGTTGTGAGCAGCTCACTGAAGTGACACTGCTACTACAAGCTGTCACATAAAAAGGACGTCATAAAGAACATGTTTGCTTTTCGCTTTTGAAAATCTGAAAGGCAACACACGTCAGCACCATCGCGCAGTGCTTTATGTTTTCACGTGCATCAGCTCATACTGTAGCTCACACTGATTGGGCCACACAGTACCATGGCACAACAGCTGGGATGTGGCAGACCTGGGGAGTGAAGGTGATGATATTTGTGCTTCTCTGGAGACAGTGGGGCTGTCAAAGCTGCCACCATATACCATTTGAATATCTATTTTTGCACATTATGAGTCGAATGAACGACATTTCATTCACGATCAATTAAAGTGATGAGTGTCCCGAAGATTTCAGTGTCATTGACAAACAGGATAAATTCCAGTGAAGCGAGCACTGCAGCCGACAGCTGCGTAACAGACTGCACCGTAATCCCTCCGTGCTCCGAGTACGTCCAACTACGAGTGTTTGTTTTCGCCACTGACAGCCCCAGATTGTTATTTTGTGTCTGATGACATTATGCAAAGGATCCCGACAGAGATAGACCTTTTTGTTAAACTGTGTTTTCAACAATCATCACCAACTGTGGTTTTGGTCGATCGTTAATTCATTAAATTGAGAGCAGAGTGCGGGAAGAGCGGGGCATCAGAGAAGGCTCTCACTTATGTTCAGCAGGCGTTGAGACCAGAAAGATTTGAGTGTGTGGGACTTAGACTTCGTCTCATAATGTCAAAGTTCTCAATTTGATATCGAGTGTGTCTCAAGGACAGTAGTGGAAGTGTCCTCTGGTACTGCCGCGGGCTTTGTGGTGGTCTTGCACGTCTCAGAAATATGCTGTGAATTCAGTCCCTTCCTCTGTTTCTCTTACTCTCATTCCTTCTTCCTTTACACCCCCACTTTCTGCTTTCTGTCCCTCATGTCATACAGGAGAAAACCTTTAACGTCTCCAATCAGGACGCTCTCTCCCCCTCTTTTCCTGCCCGTGCTCATCTATTATTGGTGTGGCATCAGCCGTGTGGCCCCAGACTAACCTCCTCGGGTTCATTCCATTCATGGTCAAATGCCCATTTCTTTTCCTTACCAATCCAATGCAGCAGGAAGAGCTAAACTAAGCTAAACTTTGGGTGGTTTCTTCGCTCGTCCTTTGTCTGCTTGCTCCATAAGTATAGGTTGAGCCTCTGTGAGTTCTCTCAAGTGGACACGAGAGTGTCTTGTTTACAAGTATCCTTTCTGTGGAGAGGAATGATAGTGATTTTTATCCTCACTGGCACACACACACACACACACACACACACACACACACACACACACACACACACACACACTTACTCCACCACCACCATCAGTAGCATTAAAACCACCAACAAACCTACTTTCAGCTGCACTCATAATGCCCAGGGGTCTCGCGCAGCCTTGGAAACATGGGAAATGAGAGAAAAAGTGAATTATATTGGAAAATCTATGTTGTCCTGCACAGTTATCTCAACATCGTATTTAACCTTCAAATGACAGTTTATGGTCAAATGTATGGTCAGTTTTCAACATTATAGGCTAATATTTGTGTTATTGGTGTTCAGGCAGAAATGGTTCATATAATTCAGATGGGAAAAGGGATTCAGGTTATGAATTAGTAATAATAATGAAACATTTTACTTACATAGCACGTGCCAAGCATGGAGCACATAGAGCTTTCCAATAGAAACAACACGACAGACGACTACAAAAATAAAATACGAAATGAAAACAGACCATTCAAGTAACATTAAACCATCTTAAGGTTATGCCCATGTACTCTTTTCAATCAGATTTCCACAGAGAGGAACATATTAGTGTGCGGTGCGGTGTCACATCAGTTACATGATCCCTGAAAATGTCCTGGAAAATCTGAAAAGGATCTCTAGAAAAGAGGTTTTCTTTAAAAAAAAAAAAAAACTTGTGTGGAATCACTGTAATTTCATCGCCAAACCACACAGTACTGGTTTTTATCGTTCTCTCAGGCGGTGGGGGCGGGGAGGGAAAAGAAGAAGAGAGAGAAGAGGAGAAAATGAGGGAAAAAGCCAACCACTGCTGACCTAAATGTGGCTCTCATTAAGATGGCCTGCACATGAGGGGAGGAGGAGTGCGAGCCAACAAATGTCCTCTTTCTCTCTTTTTTTCTCCTGATTTCTTTACCTCTTTACCTCTTTACCCCCTCTCACAGGTCTGACTCCCTCACCTCCTCTGTTTCCCTCTTTGTCCTCACCCTTTTCTCTTTTCTTTATGTCGGCGATCCACCCCCCCCTCCTCTTTTTTTCCCTTCATTTCCTCTTTCTATTTTCTTTCTATTTCTAAAGAGGCCCAGTGTTTATATGTATCAAAGTCAGAACAGGGGAAGGTTTGCAGCCAGGGAGGAAAAAAAAGTTGCTATCCATCATGTTCTTTCTCCTTCTCTTGTCCTGCAGATTTGACGGTGTAACTTTTTACTGTTTCACCTGCTGCCTAATGTAATGCTCGCAATCCCAGCCGCAGAATGTGATTTACTATTAACATGAATATTAAAGTCGCCTGACCTACTTTTTTTTTTCAGCCTCCGCAGCAAAAAATCTATACAAAACAACAGTAACATAATGATAGAGGCGACAATGTGGTCCCCCGCCTCTAAGCCCCAGTAATAACATGACGAGCAGAAAGCAAGACGGAGCAAAGGCAAATCAAAAAAGGGGCATGACAATCTGTGTTCTGGGTTCGGCTTGAAGTCTTATAACGTCCTGGCAGACGGAGAATACCCAAACAGGCTATTAACATTAGAGAATGATGCATGCAGTGTGCAGACAGAACAGGGTGGCTGGAGGAGCAACAAAAGCAGGAAACATGGCTTTCTTCTGCCCCTCTGTTACTCAGCGCATAATAAATGGATGGTGGATGGGCGTCTCGTGTTGCACTATGATGTATGGATGTGTATTAACCAAGAAACTGGATGGTGTCCACAATGACTATCTAATGTACCGTAGCTATTGCATCTGGAGATGATATCCATAAGTTAGTGTTTATGCTGTCTGACAGCCTCTCTCTCTCTCTCTCTCTCTCTCTCTCTCTCTCTCTCTGTCTCTCTCTCTCTTTGTCTGTTCATGTGTCTCTCTGCCTGGAGATGACTAAGTCTTTGTGCTCCGTCAGGGCCAGCGTCAAAAGGCAGAAACGAGTTCAGCCTGAACGAGCCGTGAACATTTTAATCTCCGTCCATAGCAGTTGTGCAACCAATCATTATTTTCAGTATCATTTAATCTGCTGATTATTTTCTCTTATTTGGCTGATTACTTGTTTGCTGCATAAAATATCAGCAAATTGTCCAAAATGCCCAGGACCCAAAGTGAAAGCTTTGCGTGTTGGATTAAGTATAGCAGAGAACCACAACAAGCATGGCTAAGGGTATAGAGGACCTGATAATGGAAAAATGTAATCACATATTCCTGCAAAGAGAACAACTCTGTTTACTTCTATGTGCTTATCAGGGCATGGATTCTGAGAGCTTTCATACTGCAACCCTTAATGCTCTGTTCCAAATTATTGTGAGATCAGACTGTTCGCCGTAATCTAAAGCTGGTCTAAAGAGATTGCTTTCCGAAACTTTCTCGCATGCTGAAAAGAACAAAAACACCCAGAATGATCATGAATAAGTGCACTAATATAGTATTATAATAATGGTATATATTTTTAACAGACACCAATACATATGGTGCTGTGAATCCTGCCATTTGTTACAAAAATGATAATAAAGGCAGCCAAGACTTTAATTCTGGCCTTTTATGGCACAGTCACAGTTCCTTATGTGCAGAGGGATTCTTGGATGGGAGATCCAGGATTCATGAGTGGTGGGATTGTTACCTGGAAGCTTCTCAGAATCAGAATTCATACAGGGTTTCAGGTTGCTGAGGGGCATTTGTAAGTACTACTGTCAGTGACTCTGTATAATGTTCTTGGAATGACACTCACTTATAATGACCCATATCACAGAGAAAGCATGCAGGCCCACATTTGTGTCATGCTGCATGAATTCCACCATGACTGTTGGGACTGCGGTCATGTTGGCAGAAATCACACACACATATTTGGACAGCAGCACATTATCAGTTGTGTTGGCTTACACTCAAGCACATTTGATGTCTAATGAAACAATGGCTGTTTGGTTTAAGTGCTGACTCTCAGCTCCAGTGGCAGAAATGTAATAATATTCAGTTATGTTTTCTTTAGCGTGTGATCACCTTAAAATAAGAATATTTGTGTTTTCGTTACCTTAAAATAAGCTCTTTATTTACAGAGGGAATGGGTCCACCATGTTGCACCACGATGTTTGTACAGGCCACCAAAGGAATATCACCACTAGATGCTAAACCCTACGCACTGGACTTTGAACATCACTTCTTTTTTTCTTCACAGTCCTCCCCAATTTTAGCAAAACCAAAGTAAATGTTCAGTTGAACATAAAGTTCACTAAAGTCAGCATATTTAAAAGGTGGTTGCAATTACAATCAATGAGAGACCGAAGCAGGCCCCATATTTCCCATAGGATGAATTCTACTGACTGTGGTGATCCTCTGACTTACTTTCTAGTGCCACCATGAGATTGACATTTTTGGTTTTTAATGATCTCCATAACTATAGAATGGGTTGTCATGGCGTGTGGTCCTGACATTCATGGTATTCAGACGATGGATTTTACAGTAAAAACTCTCATCCCTTGACCTTAACACCACCATCATTTCAACATTTCTGTTTGTCCACTACTTTTGTGACCATATACCTGAAAAATGGCATTCCCATCAGCCTCAGCTGTAGTTTGTGGTTGCTGGTAATTAGCTTGTTGTGCAGTACACTAAGATGATGAGCATCATACCTGCTAAATATCAACATGCTAGCATTGTAAGCATTTTAACTTGCTGACATTAGTGTTTAGCTCAAAGCACCGCTGTGTCTAAGTACACCCTCAGAGAGACACTAACATGTCTTGGTCTAGTCTTGTTTTTGTGGCATTTCAGGTGGTTGTACAGATTTGTTGTGTTACATTTGCTGGCAAATTAAAATAGGAGTATAGCTAAACACAACGGGAAAAATACACAACCAACTTTAAAACATGACTTCTATAGAATTTGAACTCAAAAATAGCTTTGTCCCATTATCTTATATTAGACATTTTCAAATTAGGCCACTTTCACAGGATTTCTGTAATTCATATCATTACCTTCTCCATCCAAGCTACAAGCAATAATTTGAGATAGCTCCTTTAAGCCTCACCAAAAGTTCTTCAGAACAACTCACACACACGGGCAAAAATGAACACTAATCAAGCTGTAATGGGACAAAAGAGAGAGTGTAAAGCTTTTGAGTGTGCATGTTTGTGCAGATTTAAATTGAGACACTCAATCATTTTCATCCTCTCTATGTCTTACAACTGTCTGCAACCTGCGTTGTGGGAGTGTGAGAGTGGAAGCCCAATTTTGGGGTTTTGGATACTGGTGGAAGGGCATAATTGCTGGTCACCCCTGTTGGATGTCAAGTACAATAAGTAAGATAATGGTTGTGTGTGCCATCTGTCTGGACATGCTGCAAAGTGACTGGAATGGAGATTGAGATGGACTTCCTCGTGGCCCCAAATGCAATCAGCAAGCCGGGTTCTTCGCCTCTACATGCCACAATGTCAGCACCTGGGAATTGAGCCTGCCGCTCTCCGATAAGGGCTCAGCTGACTCCTTAACCACGCCAGTGCCCATTACCTCATGCAAGATCAAATCCCCAAGGGCCCTCAGCTTCTCTCCGAATCCCTCTTTACAGCCCTCAGGCGACTCATTTAGAAATGAAAGTCACTAGTGAAGTGAAGCTGCAGGTGGAAGGAATGGATGGGTAACCGTACCATCTTCACTCGTCCAGTATCTCAGGCCTTCATTTTCCTTTTTTTTTTTTTTTTTTTTGCGTGCTTTCTCACAATATCCTTTCATCTCCTTCTTCTTCTAATTCTTCTTTTTTTTTTTTTTTTTAAATTCAGCACTTCTTTTCTATTGGTATATTCTGTGCAAGTGAAAACGTTTCAGAGCATTTCAAAATTTCATTTAGCAGCTCTGAAAGCTTGACCCTGTAAGGAAGGAGCTTTAAAGCTATGTTCACCTCCTGCACATCAGCTCTGTATTATAAACCACAGATAACTTCAACTGTAAACTTATGATTTCTCAAAGAAGATATGAGGCCCAGTGTAGATGTCAAGAAAATTGTCTTTTTCCCTGAGAGAGCAAGAATTTTTAGCACAATAATTGAGTCTTTTTGTTCTACCTTTTACAAGCAATTTGGGCTACAACAGATTGTATCAGTTTTAACTCAATGTACTGGCTTAACAAGGAATCACATTACTGCGTGCAATGAGGAAGTAGTTGCTGAAAGTGATGAACACACTAGAGGTCCTCTTGAACTGGTTGTCTCTGGTCCTAGCAACCCAAAGTCAAACCCAAGACCTAAGTCACCCACTGTTACCACTATACACTACCTGGTCAGCTGGTAAAAAGCCAGATTTTTTTCTCAGAAGTTGGTGGAGACCAAACCAGAGCTGAAAGTAGGATTTAGATTTGTCAAACACAACTACAAATGAATGCTGCTTTGAGCCTGCTGGATGTGTAAATAGGCAGTTCTTTGCTTTTTTTTTATTCAGCTACAGCATCCAAATTCCTCCAATTTGTGATGAATCTTGCAGCTGTTCTTCTCAGTCATAACTCAGTCAATTTGCAACACAAAGATCTTCAATGTTCAAGCAAAAGAAAAAGGTTAGAAGTCTTATCAAATTGCGTAAGACTCAGAGTCACCACTGACATGCTAAATGATGGTGTTTTGAAGAAGTCCAACTTCCTTAAAAGTTGGGCAGTCCTGACAATAGCGATATGTGGCATGCCTACCAAAGACATGTAACTGTACCATAAGCCTGTCAGTACAAGCAAAAAACAGGCAAGGTTTCAAAGAGTTAAAGCAAAATATGATCCAGCATCAGCTTTCCAACCAAAGTGCTATCAGCCAAGCTTGCTGCTTGCTCATTTAAGACCAGTGCTGGTGAGGAAATGGAAAACGTGTCTATCTTTGGGGTTGTAGTAGCAGTTGGTAATGCAGTTCGCTGTAAGTAGGCCACATTATTGATTGGTAAATTTGTTCAAGGCAGTAGAGGGGTGTGTTAGGATAAAGTAAACAGGCCGAAGGACAGCATAGATATTTTCATATTAGCCTGAATGCAGAATGCTCTGTCAATTGCTCACACTTAGTTTTCCTAACAGGCTTTTTATTTTTAAATGGCTTCTGAGGAGCGCTGTTTATGGTGCCTGGCTCCAGGTGAATATTAAATAGGTAAACACAGGAGCTTTTCAGCAAAGATAAAATACCAAAGTTGCAAACGAGAGCCCTCCATTTCTCATATCAGCATTCATCCAGCCACCCACGTCCATTTCCAAAAACATTTCATGCTGCCGAACAGTGAGGCAAGATGCTGAGCACTATGAATGGGGAGCGACTCACTTCATAGCTGATAAATTACCTTGAGGAGTTCATCTTAACTTCTTTTTTTATAGTGCTCTGGCAGCTGAGCACACAACACAAACAACTGAAGTCTTTATAGACGAGACAATACGCTTTGCCACAATTTTTGTTTTTTAGATTTGTATTTTTTCTGTATTTCTTTGTACAGTCTGAGTCACTTCTTCAGGAGCTCATTTCAGCATGGTTGCTTAATCCCATTCTCCTAGAATGCTCTCAGCAATGTGAAGAAGCTCTGTGGCCTGATGTACAGTATGATTAATCACAAGTTGTAGGTGCCTAAAAACTATCCAGTTATTTTACCCTTAAATGTCTCCATCAGCTCTAATTGGATATATTTGTTGCTTCGTTGGAAGTGTGATTGTTTTCTCGGAACCATTAGTAATATAAAAAGGGATTTTCAGTTTCCTTGAAAGAGGTATCATGCTGTGAAGTTGCCCAGTGAAATATTACGTACTGAGGCGTACACAGAGCAGGCTATCCGAGGGAAGAGGGAGGAAAAAGCTTGTCTTTTGGGCTCCAGTGGATTTGATTTGTATGGAAATTATTTTGTATAATATTATATTTCTGTATAACCTGTTTTGAAGTAAAGCTGTTTTGACTGTTGAGGCTTCAACTTATACAGCACTAATACAACGTTAGTATGATAAACTGACTTTACAATGGAGCTGCACATCACAGATACGCTCACAAATCAGTCCTTGTAAACACTGTTAGATAATATGCTAATGATGAACAGAGATCAGTCTTTCATCTTTGCCCTTTGTGGAGATCAGGGACGCATGATGCCTTAACTTCTAGCTTTTCACGATTGTTTCTGACTTTTAAAGCCTGAGATATTCCAACCCAGTTGTGATGACAAATGAAACAGGTCTTTTTTTTGAGGGAATCCAGACTTAGCTGTGTTTGATGTCATTTAAATGCCATGTCAGTGGCAGCGGATTGTGTGTTTGATGGTAGAGTAGTTTGGAGCATGAAGCTGTTGGTATACTAATTTCAAAATCAAATTTGACTTATTCTCAAAGGTCGCTGATTATGCATCGCTGGGTGCAAATACTCAGTGTACCAGAAGATTGGTCTGTCCACAGAAAGGTGGAATTGCTGTGAAGGGCATGATGGTGGGAATAATCTTAAAGTGACAACTGGTAGTACAAGAGGAAAATGACTAAAACCTTGTTACTGTTCCTATGACACCAAAGAAAAGGAGAGTGTGTGTTAAGAAATTGCTGTCTTCAAGCAACAGATAAAGGTGGTTGAAGAGGTGAATGTTTGGTTTTGATGATCCTTGAAATACCTTTCATTATGAATCTTCTCCCATCCAAAAGCAGGCCACCGCATTGGAAAAGCAATTTGGTATCATACGTTTGTTTGCATTGTGTTTCAGACTCCACACATACGTATTTTATGCATGGGCTGCTATTCAAAACATATGATAACTGCAGTTTATCAGATGTTTTGCAAGAACTTCTTCCCTGAACTGGAAAGATAGTGTCAAGAGCAAAAAAAAAAAAAAAAGAGTAGATACTGAGCAGCTGCATTTTAATCCTCTTCACAAAGGAATGTGTGTGGAGCGACAGCCATGAAAAATGGGCTGCAGCATTTGATAAGCGTAATTTCACTGTTTACTTGAAACTGTGTACAGGTACTGGTCAGCTGTAGCCTTGCTTAAGCACTTCTGCGTGGCCTTTATTTGCTGAGTTTCCATGTTCCCCATAATGGTGTGGATTTCCCTCGGGGTTGTGGTTTTTGGAAGGTGCCTGTGCACTCAAGGAACTGATTCATAGGATGGAATTCTTTCTATCATGTCGAAATGATCGTCAACAAAAGATAATTTTAAAAAACGTGTATCCAAATCAACACATGATGTTGTTAGCCAGGAGTGTACACTTTGACTGTTCCAACTGGGTGCCTGTGCACACTGCTGCAATTGCAATCCTGCCATATTGGAGACCTCTTTGTTGTTCGACTGTAATAAACTGTTGGCTTTGTTGTGAATGAAATGTGTATTCTTCCCAAGTGGCTTCCTTTGATTGTAGTTCATTCTGTCCATAAATGAAAGTACTGTGGATAAGTCGGGCTCCTCAGAGATGCAGGTGCAGTCTCGCTGCACTTTTGTTGTGTGGACTGGACTGCGGTTATGAGCAGTCATGGTCAGAGCAGAGGGAGGGAAGGAACTTATCAAAATGTATGAATGTGTTCTAATCTTCATTCCATCACAGCTGTGTGAGAGTTTAATCAGTGCTAAATTCTTTTTCATAGCACTTTCCAGGGACATGTCCCTGGACTCGGCCACTGATTTGTCTTCTTCCTTTCTGTCCCCTGCAACGTTGTCATCTGTGTGACAGAAAGTGGCACAGACTGGAAATGCTTTGGCTGTCACTTGTTGTTACAGCAGAGGCCAAATTGTTGTTCATAACGAATGCTGACAAGTTTTCATTGGGAATGCTCTACTTGTGAAAGCATCAGGATCACACAACAAGCCTTTCAAAAATACAGCCTCTCCCATGCTTTAATAAGAAAACTCTGCTGTTTAGCCCTTTTTTGTTTGACACAGATATCCAGCTGTGCCATCACAAAAACATGCATTCTGAATTCCTTCTTAGATGGATTTCGCAGCAATTAAGCAGGTCATTAGCTTTTGTTGTAGTTTGTTGTGTGGGAAATTCTACTATGCACATTCATTGAGTGGATCTGGGTGCTGTGATGCATGTGATTAGCCTGGATACCATGTCTGTCACAGCATGAGGTAGCATCAGAGCCAGGAGATCCTGACAAACATCAACACATTCTCAAACAAGCTGGAATCAGAACAGCCACAGCCGTTGACTTGCGTTAGGAGCTGATATGTGATGCTGTTTGTTGGACAATGAAGCGAGGATGCCGTATTGCTTTTGAGTGAGGCCTTTTTAAACATTAATTGAATGGCACAGCAATTGATACGTTATGCGTATCATAAACAAATGAGACCATGATTGAAAATGGCAGAAGGTAGATAGGTAGGTCAGAAGGGATGTAGAAAGAAGGGGTTGCATCTGTTTATGGTCGGCAATCCAATACAGAATGGCACAGATTGATTTGTAACAACCGGTGTGGTTCCAAGTTGATTAGATTTGATTTCAATTTATAATAGTACAAGATTTAAATAACAGATTTAAGAAAACACACGTATTAGTATTATTGCTTTTGGCAGCATCTACAGAATGCATTGACCTTTGTAGATTAAGCATCATTACCTCAGCAGAAGAAGCCAGTTAGTATGCTGCGGCTAGTTCAGACTTGGCTGGAGCAAATGCAGCAGAGACAGCTACACATTTAGGAAATGAGTTTTAACTATAGCCCAGAGAATACTGGATTTATTTGGGCGATACTGGCATCGATATTGGGCATTTTAAAAAGATCTTAGTCTTGGTCCTATATTGATCAAACTAGTTCTCATCAACCTCATTCGTCTTTTAGGCGCTTATAACAAAAGATGGACAATAGCAACTATCATGTCTTTTTTTTTCTCCCAGTAATGTCAGGGCTGTCTGCTATCATTACAGTTTTCAGAGACACCAAAATGGAAGTGAGGGGTATTCTGCTGAAAAACTGATACCTTGCCCCAGTTGCTTTTTTGGCCTGACAGATCACTGGAAGCTGTCGACACCCCACTTTGGCTCAGGAGGGGATTGAAGGGAGCAGTAATGAGTACCTCGCTGTGTGTGCCCGTACTCATCCACCCTCCGCCTCCACCTCTCCACGCTGCTCTCCTCTGCCTCTCAGAACAAGACTTGTTTAATTTGAG
The DNA here is from genome assembly GCF_051107435.1 of Chaetodon auriga. Taxonomy (NCBI): domain Eukaryota; kingdom Metazoa; phylum Chordata; class Actinopteri; order Chaetodontiformes; family Chaetodontidae; genus Chaetodon; species Chaetodon auriga. Next base: position 16,661,130 of record NC_135097.1, on the reverse strand, counting down.
CAGTTTTGACGCACATTTGACATAGATTAATTATAGAGGCTCTTCATGTCATTTAGCGAGTCGCATACAAACACACACACACACACACACACGCCAGCAGAAGAAACGTTTCTTCTGCAGCAAATCGACTCCATCCTCAGCAAACCACAGCAGCCGTCCCTGCCTCAGCTCTCACATCTCTTCCACCGTCCTCAGCATCCCTCCGTCCTCCTCCGCCCTCGCTCTCCAGGCCCTCTCTGGTCTCAGACGTGATTGCCTCCTCCTGTAAAGCTCCATCCACTCACACCTTTCCTGGCCCTTCTCCATGCTGCTTCACTGATCGGGAGAAATTGCACTGGAGATGACTAGAGCTCCTTCAACTATTTCATGGCCTAGTTTCACTCAGATAAGAAAAACAGTCAAAAAAGGAAGGAATAAGTGAATGGTTCACACCCAGTCAGTCATCACTGTAAATGGAAAGCTCAATCCTGGAACCTTTTTTTTCTTTTATTTACTATCCAATATTTAGTTGTTAGCAGATACTCTGTGATTGAATATTTTGCTTCCTCAATAGACATGACACTGACAAACCTTTTTCCATGTATCTTTTAGTACAATTTAACTGAGCGGGTTTCAGGATTTCTGGGTAATGGTTAGTGTTACAGCTGTATATGTCGATGTTGATGTTAATATGATGGAAATAGAATAAATGAATAACCACATTAATGTTCAGGTTTCAGGTGTAGTCAGTGGGAAGGAATTTCATTGCAAAATGATGAAACTTAAAGCAATGCATCACTGCTTTTATTGTTCGTGTTACAACTATTGAATATTACTGATAATCAATGGAGGAATCTCACCCCAAAGGTGGAGGGGAAAGCTGTAGTTGTAGTTTTTGATGTCTACATTGTGTAGGCAAACTTTGGTCATTACCACTGCCAATGAAGATAAGGCTGAAGTTGTCTTCATGTCTTCATGTCATTTTCTGTTGGTGAATGGGGAGTTTAGTTTAACCAGTCACCACCTGACATGTAAACTGCAGTAGCTGTTTCCTGATGATTGAAGATGATTTTTTTTCCAAGTTCTACAACTTACTAAGTTGATCTTCTTTAACTGGGGAAAGCAGCTGTCACACCGCTGAACAAACGGGCAGCGGTTCAGAGATCTGGAACCTCTTTAATTGTAATTGTTGTATTCAGGGCATTAATTTGAAAGGCAAATTCAGGTTTTATAAAACTTGGATCTTTCGTAGTTTGGGCCATCATTGCTATCGGTAATGGTACATTGTACACCTCCAATACTGACAATGAACTCATTGGGAGTCAGACAACAAATAAACCCCCAGGTTAGCTAAACTTAGTTGGAAGAGAAAACAAAGCTGAGGGCTGAAATTATTACCCAAACTGTCTATTAATTGCAGTTTACAGACCCACTTCTCACTGCAAGTTTGACCTACTGTCACTTGCTCCTGTGTCTTGCCTCATCTGGCTTCACCGAGTACAGTGTCACCATGTTCTCAACTTAGTCAGTACAATAAACCCATGAAAGTAAGACCCAAGTTAAAGCAAACCAGAATCATCTAAGGTCTTGTGGGGCCATTTGGGGGCAACCATTGTGCAAACTGGCAACTTGAAGTATGTTTTTGTGTCATTAAATGTGCACACATTAACTGCCACTGAAGAGGGTTACCAGGAATCTTGTAATGCATGAGATGAGCCTTAATAGAGTGTAGCTATTGTCACTGTGGCAACCCACAGCCACATCAAAGATCTGAAGAGCACATACATCATCACATCTTTATATGTTTACTGTTATACCCCTGTATAATAATCGCTGCCTCTCAGGAGGAAAGGGGGGGATTGTCAGGGCCCTCTCATCGTATTCTTAGCATGTAGATTAGACAAGCTTTGATCCATCTAATAAGCCGTCCTCTGGCGCAGTGTGTGTTTGCTCTGCCTCACTGGAGCACAGAGAAGGCCCAGACTGGGAGCTCCATCTGATGCATGGATGCTGCTGTCTTCACCCCCCTCCACATCTATCCACAGCCCCCGCAGATAAGCATCAGCAGCACGACTGAATTCAACAACTGTCGTCTTCCTTCTTGTGCTGTGTCTTTGGCTTCCTCTTTTGTCTTTTCCTGTTGTTTCTCACCATTGATTTGTCTTTTCCTGTTTCTTTGTTGTGTGGCTTCTGCCTCTGTTTCAGTGTCTGTTTGTGTCTCCCCAACTGTCTCTTTTCATCAAGTGAGCCTCTTGAACAGGACTCTTCTAACTTCAAGTGACTTCTCAAACTCTTCATCCCTCTTAATCGCCCCAGCCCAGTTTTTCTTCTCTATCTTAACCTTTAGGATGTGGTATACTAAGAAAATCCAAACTGACTGACATTGAAACATGCAACCACACACGGTTTAAATCTGTATACTTAATGAGGCTTTACAATGTACATTTATTTGCTCTTGAAGCAAGTGAGGGTGCAACATGAAGATTTAAGCTGTGTAAACCTAACCTCAAGAAATCAGGAGAAGCAGCCCAAATCAGTCAGAGCACAAACACCAATGGCCGCTGTGAATTGGCAAATGTGAGGATCTGGAAGCACTTTGATCAGTGAATGTGCACAATAAACAGAGCCTCTAAACCAATCTTTATGAAGAATTGACCGTGAGATCAGTGGCATCCTCAAAAATCTTTCAGAAGGCTGTCAGATGGACCACCACCATTATACGTACTCATTACCCAAAACATATTATCCATATAGTGGCGAGGTGGGCCCAGCTGGAATGGTAAAACCTCGTCCTCGTACTACTGGGTGTCACCAGTGGTTTCCCTTCTCACCTTGTTTCCTTTGTCACGCTTGCCACTCACCCCCCACTGTGACCCCGCCATGACCAAGTGAGGTCTTTAAGCTGGAGCTGGGGAAGTTTCACAACTGAACAGCTGAAAATTATGCAAGAGAAGTGGAAGTGCATCTGCTGAGCATGTGTCACTGGATGTTGAGAATGACAAGTTTAATGATGTGGGAAAAGATGGCGTTGAATTCACAATGGGTTGTTTTGTTTACTCAGAGACGGTTGATAGAATATGGATAAGACCTGTCAGCTCTCAGTTAATCCCTCTTGATTGTTCTATTGTACGTAGTAAATGATTTTTGCTGCATTCACACATTAGAGAGGTAACCCTTTAACTATCATGTGCAGGGTTTTACCTCAGCCTTTAGTCTTTGGGACTGTCTGAACTTCTAAATTGGTGTGTAAGAACCTTTACAAAGAAGGAAGTTTGTATTAAATGTGCATAGGGACAAGGATGCACAACAAACACCTATTCTAAACCATTTTACCTGAGCAATCCTTTGGCCAAACAAAAACATACCATTTTTTATATTCACTGTCATTGCTCTTCACGTTATGCAAACATTAGAAAAATTCTACATGTCCATCCACCTCCTTGAACTCCACACTCTTACTTTTCTCTTTGCTACATAAAAACAGACTAATTCCTGCATTGACACTGAAGGTTAGCATTGAACGCTAATCAAGATGAGACTGTCAATGACATCCCATTGAAAAAGCTGAATATACAAATCTCTCAAACAGCAAGGTCAATAAACTGCAAAATGCTCATCAGTTAAGCCAAGATGTTTTCAAACAGGTGCATGTTGGGCACAGAACTGCTTCACTGTCACTCATGACAAAAGAGTGGAGCTGCAGGCGCTCAGTGATGCAGTGTCTGAAAAACAAGATGAAGAAGAGGCATTCCTGGAATCAGGGAGGAACATCAGGAAGCCGGCGCAATTTTGAAATAACTCAGTTTCACCTTGAAAGAAGATTTCTTTTTCACAGACAGAAATACCTATGTTGCCTTTTCATTTCAGAGCACAGAGTTGCTATTTGAGGTGAAGCTCACTTGAAAATGTTGGATAATCAAATATGTAATTTGTTCTGCAGCAACACTGAGTCTAATATTTCTTTCTATAATAACTGCAAATCTGTCAGTTTAGCTCACATGACAGAAACGACTAGCCAACAGGAGTTTAATGTCGTTTTGGTTTACCCATGATTATACATGTCCAGCACAGGTTTCTTAATTTGAATGGCCATGAGTGGTTTTAAATGTACACACATTGTCCACGTAAAGAAATGGATAAATCCCACTCTGTCAGTGGAACTCACACACACACAATTCACACACAAAACTGCATAAGCACGGTTGATAAATGACATTCACAATCTGTCATCCCTAACTTAGAATGGTAAGACGTGGAGGGCAAGAAAATATGAGAGATTCTGACATTTAAATCTGACAAGACAGTGGCTGCAGTGACTGGCAGAACACACGGTGTGGGAGGTGCAGTTCAGGCGTGATGGCCGTATGCCGTCGCGGCATCAAACGCACCACCCAAACTCTGAGCTCCTCGCATGTTAGAAAACTGTACGGTTTAGGTCTCTTTGATACTGTTGTAGGACTAGCAGGCATGCAGTGTCACTTCACATCAGTCTGACAGAGACACAGTTGCACTCTTCCTCGATTTTAAAAGGATTTTCTCAGTTGAGACAAGTGTAATGATTTCACGGTGCTCGTAAAGTTAATGGTGTTTGAGACTCTTGTCAGCTATGCTGCAGCGAACTTGAAGCAAAGAATGTGGCACAGATCGTGTTGTTCAAGCATTTGGACAGGACTGGTTTTACTTGGGAATGTTTGCGATGTCATTTCATTGCTCATTGTTCTTAGTGCGCGGTATTTCTCTCTATAGGCACAGAAGGGTTCTGTGCATGAGGAAACAAAAACTTAAACCACTTCGAGTTGTTTCCTTGCGAGTGGGATTTGACAGCTTCCTATGGATCACTGTTATTCTGCAGAACTGCTGTCAGTCAGCAAAAAAAACAACAGAATTCAACAAAATTCAATTGTTCAACTATAATTTCCGCTTGTCGGTGGCACTTATGTCTGTTCAATAAGATTCATCACAGTGAACAAAAGCTTTCTGTTTGGAAAAAATGCATCATTTCTCTACTTTTTCAAGCAAAAACACCAGCTTCTTACATTTAAGGATTCTCTCTTTTCTCATTTTGAATATCTTTGGGTTTGGGACTTTTGTTTGGACAAAACAAACACTTGTATCACATCACCTTGGGCTCTGAAAAACTGCGAAAATGTAATTTTTTTTTAGAAAACAATTAGTTAGTAGAATAGTCAGTAGAGAGAAAAAAATGGTTAATTGCAGTTTGAACTGAAAAGCATTTATTCTGAAATGGATTTAAGGAATTAGATGTGTCAAATGTGTTTATCCTCCACTCAGGTTCCATGGCTACTCAGCTTGAAATTAACTACCTTCGGGCAGCTTGTTGACTTTTACCTGCGGGCTGAAATGGTGCTGTAAAAGCACTTTGATGCTTTTAAATCACGTTAAGTAAAGTATTCCTGGTCAGGCCTCCCGCTGCTTTGACCTGATCTGATCTCTCTTCTTAACCCGACAGGAAGACTACCCAGTCAGAGGAGAAATAGTGCTCTCATCCAATGACCTCCAACTGGTGCTACAAGTGGAACGTAATCAGTGAGTATTCCTTCTCCTCTACCATCGTGCCTGCCTCAACACCTTTAATAACCTCCTCTGCCTTCCACCTCAGAGAGAGGAATTAATTGGGAAGTGATAATAGAAGGAGATATCAGAAAGCTCCGACCGTGTCTGTTCTCTCTCGCCTTTGTCTCGACTTTTTTTTGGTCAATCTGTGCTTTAAGATGGAAGCTCAAGGTTACAAAATTTCTCCACGTCTTGAAAGCTTATTAAAGATTGAATGGATGGCCTTAGGATATGGATGTGCTAGTCGTAATGGCAGTTGGTAGCTCAGTAACCCTAAAGCTACAAATGTGAGCTCTTTTAAAAGAAATGTTGAGAACACTTAGAATTTTTTGTGAGGTCAGTTGTCAACAAAGGATGCTGAGAATCACTGACTTTGAAAAAGACAGCTAATGTGCCGTTGGACACATTATTTGATGGTCATGATAGTTGCTAGTCCATGATCATGAAAGCGATGTGCAACCAATGGCATCTAGAGCTTTTTCCATTTAACTCGAGAGATTAATGACATGCTCTTGAATCATTGCTTTAGCTACTCTTTGCTTCTTTGTAATGGGAGCTGGGAGTGTGTAAGTGACACACATCGGGGTACAAAGAGAAACAAGGCTAATCAGAATGAGCACTGAGTCCCATGAAGGGCACGTGGAACAGGGTTCAAGGCCAGCAGAGGTTGTGATGTTCCTGTGATAACATCAAGGGGAGCTCCGTCGGGTGCGTGCACATTAGTCCGAGACGTGCAGAGACTCCCAAGGTGGACCACTTAGCATGCTCGTAAAGCCTGGAGGTGGAGAGAACATGTCTGAACACCTCCCCTCTGTTCATCCGAGCAGAGATCTCTAACCTAACAAATAGATCCTCATTAGACCATGGACATGAGGACTGCGTTTAGGAATCCTAGTTCTAATAATAAGGCTTTAAATTGAAAATGTTTAATTATCAAAACATAACATTCATATCACATGTTTACCTCAGATGTAGCTGAGATGTCGTTTCAGGGGGAGCTTTGTCAAGTCTAAGAGAAGAACCCGGATAATGTCATCGGGCTTGACTTTGACTCTGAGCTGCATGTGTTTGAAAGACATTTACCAGGCAGTCTACCAGAAGATGTTATTAAGTTGCATTATGGGACGAGTAGGATTCAGTGTTTGACCCATATTAGTAACTAAAACTCAGGATATGTCTGTCTTTGCTGCTTCAATTTTGACCATTCCTTCCTCAACCTGTCTCTTGCACATCAACACTAAACACACTAAATTGCTTAAATAGCCTTTTAAATTGCACTTTTTCATCAATGTTTTCCAACAGCCTTGAACCTGCATCTATAATTATGCTCTTTTTAGCTGTTGTTGTGCATACCACTGACTAGTATTTGTATTTGAAACTCCCAGCATCGTTAGTTTGTTGTGTATTTCAGTCCAAGTCACGCTCACATACTGGATACATAGGACTTCAGTTGCTTGGAAACAGATTGATGACTTAAAGTAAGAGGGGAGAAATGGAGGGTCTGATACAGACAGTTAGGCAGGAAAAGAAAAAGCCCTGAGACAATGGTGGCATACACGAAGCAGACAGGCGGCGATGAATGAGATGGCGAGGCGGCTAAAGCCTACAGAGAGTTGACTGGTGACGGCACACTAAGTCTGGGCCAGGGAGCCACAGTGTGTGATACAAGACAGCGAGTTGGCTGAGTCTGTGCTTATTTTAAACCAGCAGTTGAGTCCCAGCGAAGCGCTCGAGTTTGGTCTGGACTCGCGAATGTAGGTCAGAGAAAGAGGGACACATTCTGGGGAAGCAGTCACTCTGCTGATGGAGGAGTCACTGGGAATATTACAGGAAACAGAGTTTATTTTATCTACTGGGCCTCCTCCGCTGGGACAGGGCTGGAACTGTCCAGGAAGAGGCAGGGTGTTAGCCGGCCAAGACCGTGACTTCTGCACTTACGAAAGAAGGAGAAAATGTATGTGGTTGCAATAGAACAACATGTACTGTATGTTAAACAAAGGCTGTGGTGAAAGAGCGTTGTCCTGGAAAAGCATTTTATTCCAGGAATGAAAAATACAGTCGTGTTATTGTACTAATGATGATGATAATAAGAATTTCTGTAATGAATATTTGGTTAGAATAAAAGTATCTTGTTTTAATTGTATTGATAGGAGCGTTATCACGACCGTGCATCTTGTTAATAGGAGAAAATGATATTTTGTTCTAATTAAAAAAAAAGTGCTTTGTTGCCAAATCAAAGGAAATCAAAAATCTCATCATGTCAGAAGTATGGCGGCATCATTACAAAGTATATTGTCATGAGGCGAAAGATGTCTTTTTGTATTGATGAAAGGGATCCCAACAGTGTTACTGCCATCTTCTCATTTTGGAAAACAATATCACATCATATCAATTTCACAATGTCATTATGAGGAGAAAAGGTGCTGACTGTGTCTTGTTATAATGACAAAAATACACTGTAAAAAAAAAAAAAAAAGAACCCAATTATTCCCACAAAATATCTCACTAGAACCAGAAAATATATCACATTATAATGAAAAATAACTTATCACAACAAAGCATGGCTTCATTATTAGCAACAACATCTTCTTATGATAAATGTATCAGAACAGAATGTCTTCTTATTAGAGGAGAATATATCTTTATAGTAAAAACCTAATTGTTCCAGAAGACAACACCAGCAATAAAACAACAATAAAATCCCTCTTTAAAATCCTAAAAACCTCATGAAAGACATATTATTATGTCCTCACACCAACAAACCATCACAACAAAGCACCTTATTATAAAGAGGAATAATGCCACCAGACAGCAGCAACACCACAGCACATCTCCTCAGAATGAACAAAATGTTATTATACTTTAAGTACCTTATTATCAGCACAGATGATGTCATTAGGACTAAAAACATTGTCCTAATGAGAGAACTCCCTTTATCACAACAGTATATCTCATAATGAAATATCACAAAATCTCCTCCAAAGATAAAACATGTTAGAATAAAATTATCTTCTCATCACGTGAAATGAGGTCTCTATAAGGACAGAAAATGAAAAACCTTAGCAGGAGTGCTCTAGTCACTTTTTATTTGATTTGTTGTCGTTTTGTTAAATTGACTGGATCGTAATTAGTGATCACGCTGCAGTAACATTTGCTGAAGAAGCTTGTTCTGTTGTGTTTTGTCTGTTTTTCTAACCTTCAGCCTCCAGCAGATTCTCCTCCTCGCCGTCCTCTCAGCGGGGGGGGGGGGGGGGGGACTTTCAGGTGAATGCCACACCTGAGACATGCTAAATCAGAGCGGTAGACTCATTCACGTCATGTAGTTTAAACAGACATGAGGGAGGAAGAGGAGCGCAGAGGGAAGGAATGAGAATGAGCCGGGAGTGTGCTGAGGGGTAGCTGACCTTCACACACACCCTGAGAATAGACTGAGGAGACAGAGCATGTGAGTGGGGAAGCCTCTTTGTGATGTGTGTGTGTGTGTGGGTGTGTGTGTGTGTGTGTGTGTGTGTGTGGTGGGTCCTGGAATGCCAGCTGACCTAAGGCAGGACATGCCTGTGCTGGCTGAGTTATTCACAGCAGACAGATGACAGAGAATGTGCTGCCGGTTCATCTGTGAATCACACATTTGTCCATGTTGACGCTGGTTCAAACTGATGCAATGAATGAAGCACCAACACCATCATTTGCATGCTGGCAGCTAAGACTGACTGAGTCCCAGCTCTTTATTACGCGCTCATTTTAAGCAAGTGACTAAATTAATTATAGCAGTACTGAAGTAGACTGAGGTTTCTGACTGGAGGTTGAGTCAGTGTGATGGGTAGTGTAGGATTTCAGAGAGGCTTGTACAATGCATAGACACTGTAACCTTAAAAGTAGGCAAGCGGTGATCTGAAAGGACAGATATTGCAGTGGGAAAGCTAGAACGGAGAATGAGAGGCCACATCTCAAGACTCGGTCAAGCATGTGGCCATAAGGGTGAGTGGATATATCAACATGCTGTAAAACCAGTATGAGATCGAGGAAAGCTGTACTGAATGACTCAGATTTGTAGATCTGATCAACAGTGTTAAACAGTACTAGAGTATTAAAAACCTCCATAGTTAAAAGAAAGGTAGAAAACTATAAATAAGGCCCTGGTGGCCGATATGAGACCGCAATCTAAAATTATTGCGGCTAAGAGGTAACTTAAATTATGCAAAAACAATGCTGTCGACTGGGTTTATCATTAGTGATCTGGAGTCATGTGTAGCAGCTATGCCGTCCCCTCTTCATGAGTCACATGACACTTGTAAACTAGTGTAATTTGGGGGTGATGCCATGCTTTACTGTGCCAAGTCTATGCCCGGTTCCTCATTAAAATATTCATGTGATGTCCTGGAAAGTATGACAGAGTGATTCAGACTCCGCTAGTGATAGCTGTCAGTTAGCACTTGACTGCTATCCAGCTTGAAAATTCATGCTGGGATGTTTATGTGCAGTACAGATGGACCTGTCCACTCGCAGACTTTCAGATATGAACTGCCAACAGCTCATGAAATGTAATGCTAATCTGACCACAGCTGTCGACAGCGGGGCATATTATGTTTTCAGGAGGTAAGTGTTGTAATTGCATGTGCTGGATCAAACCTTGAGATCTATTCCCCCATCAATAATTATTTCATGGATAGCAGTGCTATGAAGAAAGCAATTTCCTCATCCAATCGGAAAAAATCTCATAACAGGAAAGGTAATTCTTAAACAGACAAAATGAAGCAGCTTTCGAGGGAAAAAATACAGTATGTAATAAAAATCAGTTTCAAATTGAACCGGCATAGTTTCCCTTTATGAAATCAGGAAAAGTTCCTTCAAATCAGAAAGTGAGAAACTCTATTTTGCTAATGGTACAGGTGACACCGTTTAAACAGCTGCATATCTGTGTGTGCGTGTGCACTGAGCTTGTACAAGCAAGCAAAACAAATTAAGCAAACGTACATTATTAAGGAACTGCCAGCAGGGTAATCATCATGTATTAAATATTAATAGCATCAAAACAATTGACCATATCATTCAATTAGTTTGCACAGGCTGGCGGTGCTCAGCGGCTTTATCTCCTTGCCTCAGTATATCTCGCACGCACAGCTCAGGATGTTGGCATTGCACTTAAAGACCACATTTAATTGTAATTGCAGATTTTCTGTTGAGGGTTACTAGATGAAGTGTAAGCTCTCTTTATGTTAATGAAAGTCTTGATTACACTGCCACCCTGGGATGATATGTAATGAAATGGGCAATACACGCTATCCATTGTACATAATGATGAGGTGGACCCTTGCAAATGTGTCTGGTTCAGCTAAATGTATTGCTGTACTGCAGGCGGCAGACCCGACAAGGTGTTAATTAGGACTCGAGTCCTCTGAGAGACTGACTTCGCAAAGACAAGTTGAGAGGAAACGGCACTTTTTAAGCACTCTCCTGGCAACAGCTTTTATTATCCCAGTTCCTTCATCGATTTTCCCCAGGAGATACTAGTTTGTTTGAACTTGGCTGCAGCCCCGCAGTGTCTCCACTTTAATAGTGATTAAAATCAATAATGAGCTTTGTTCTGTTAATCTGCTCTAATCCAGCTCGGGTTGTCAGCTCAGAGGATGACTGGCAGCTCCGAGCCCGGCGCGCCCGCCTCCTATTTCGCGAAGGAAAATCCCAAGAAAACCACTCCGATTTGGAGCCACTTCAGCTGGCAGGATGAAGGGATGAAGGGAGTGAAGGGGGATGATGGGGAGGGGGTGACGTATGTGTCAGTACCAGGAAATGTCCTTCAAAGGCTCTGTGGAGTGTGGGAAAGGCAGAGACTCTACAGAGTTAGAGAAGCTCACAGGAAACAGAATAAACCTTCAGTGAAAGTTGTGGAGGTCAAGAAGGGTAAGGATCTGGAAGAGGAGAGTTAGATGTAAAGACGGAGTGAGACATAGAACAGGTGGTGGTGTTAGGGTGATGTGAGCCTTGGCCTGCCAGACCTGTATACCCTGCAGACTCTGTAGTGCTTCCTGTTTGGCATGGGCGGAGGAAGTCCTGTTCGAGCAGCTGTGCAGCCTTGAAACATAATATATTTACTTCACAGTTCTGCATGCTTGTGTGTGTGTGTGTGTGTGTGTGTGCACAAACACACACTCTCTGACATCTTATGCGTGCACTGTACAGTCCTGTTCACCATTGTGTTTGTATCCCTAAAGACAGCGTAGCCTCATCTGTCAAAGTGTGACCTTCTGAAACTGAATGTCTGAGACAGACCACGACCGAGGCTCAGTCCTGCAGGGCTTTGTTGCCATCTCTCATTTCACTTCACGCCTAAAATCCAGGATGACTGATGGCTGGCACAAATCACACTTCACCCACCTTTTCCATGCCCTCAGATAGAAAATGATACACCGCAGTCCATTTGTACACAGTCAGAAGGTTCTTGAAGTCAGTAAAATGTCTTTAAGTTTTAATCTTTGTTCAAAACTTGGAAAGGTTTTAATTCCGCATGCAGCTGTTTTCAATTTGACAAATGAATGATTTTAGCTCTCAGTGTCTTAGTTTTCTGTAATGAGTCCATTCAGTTGGTGTATATTTAATATGTATACAGGCAATATAATACAGGAAGCATTTTAGGCTAATTGTTGCAATGAAAATTACCTTAAATGTTCATTTGAGTTGGGTCTAGACAGCTGAGCCAAATTCAGTTGATGCAGTCTCACATCGTCTCACATCGTCCCTGCATGGCATTCCCCACATCCAATTTCTGCTTCAGTCTTGTTTTGAGTTTTGAAAAATCATGCGAAGACTTTAGCTAGCAGCAGCCAGCTTGGCCTTCCTAATGTTAACACATGACCGCTGTATCTTTGATTCTATGCTGTTTGTCTGAGATTTTGTCCTCAGGGCTAATTCTAATGATGCTAAATGCTACAGAGTGCACATGGCTTTATCGTATTCACTCGTTGGTGCGACCCACCCGCTTCAACTTGACGACTTCTATCTGTAACGCTCATCCAGTGTGTGCTGTGGCATTTAATTATGTTTTTCAGATGACGAAATGCTGCAGGATGTGACCAATGTTTGTTGCCCTTGATATATTCTCAGCGCCACAAGGCCTTCCAAGAAATGCTTAGAGCTTCACATAAGCTTGTTATTCGCAGATGAACATGATGTCCGCAGAAAGCTGAGAGACTTGCATTCTTCCTGTCTCATGCAGTAACTCGCAGAGGTCAGAGGTTGTGATGTAGGCAATATGGAAGTTTCATTCTTCATTCAACGGTTTAAATTGCAATCGGATGAATCAACAGAGCTGAAAGACAAAGATGAATGTTTACACCAGCAAATCAGGATAACAAATAGTGGTTTTTCTAAGATGAACTGTTAAAACTGTGAACATTAGCATCCACATTTGCACAAGGGGTCACAAAGTCTCCTATTTTACTGGCACCAACATACAACCCTGATTCCAAAAAAATGTTAGCACGCTGTGTAAAACATAAACGAAACAAAATGTGATCATTTGTTAATCCAACCAGAACAAAGACAATATATTTAATGATGTTTGACCTCATCAACTGCATTGATTTTTGTAAACATCTGCTTATTCTGATTTTGATGCAGCAACACGTTTCAAACAAGTTGGGACATGAGTAGCTAAAGACTGGGAAAGTTGTGGAACGCTCCAAAAACACCTGTTTGGAACATTCCACAGGTAAACAGGTTGATTGGTAAGAGGTGATAGTATCATGATTGGATATGAAAGGGGCATCCTGGAAAGGCTCAGTTGTTCACAAGCGAGGATGGAGTGAGGTTCCCCACTTTGTGTTATAGAAAGGAGATTACTGCACGGGCTCTGGAACACTACATAAAACCAATGTCAGTACACACATTATACACAAATGACTGCATTTTTTTTTTTTTTTTTTTTTTTTTTGCCTTTTACACAGAGTTTGGAATAGTGCTTGTATATTTGCCCTGAACAATCATTGCTGCTTTTGTTTCCAACAGAACATTAGCCTTGATCCTGTGACAGGGGTTGAGGGAGCTGACAGCACACTTCACAGATGGGTGATGGCCCATGACCAGACACTGAGGCCAATTAGAGCCCGTGTGACAAACATAGTGGTTCCTGGTTGTCGTAGCTAAGGTTGAAGTTGGCTGTGAAACATGTCTGTCAGGTCATCCCTGACTTTGTTGGATGTACGTTACTGAAAAGGAGAAGATAACTGAGCCTTTTTTTTTTGCTCCACGTTGCCTTCACTTTCAACAATCTCTACCACCACCATCGCTGCCATAGCCCCGGTGTGCACATTTTTGAGTAGGTTCATGTCAGTTAGTGTAGCTGTGGTGACCACGAGGATATGCTCTTACGCTACATCCCCTTAGTGCACCACTGTGAACACCACTTAAGCTTTTGTGTTGCTGGCTGCCAAACATCAGTCACCATGTCCATCAAATCTGAGACCAAGAGAAATAAAATGGTCAATATTAAAGCTGCAACTCTTTTTTTTCTTGGCCAATTTTGGGCCAGCGGAGCAAGCTGAAAGCACATCTGACATAATATGACCTTTAAAGCCATGTTTAACAGGAAGCTTACGCCGGTGTTTGCTCATTTACAGATCTAGTTGAATCTGATCGACTCTTTAGCTGCTAAGTGTTGAGCTGTCTTCACCAGATGTTTGCTGTTTGGTGCTGAACAGGGAGGGCGCAGTCGGTTTACCAGAGCTTCTTCGCTGAAAACAGCTGCCTGCTGCAGCTGGTAATCAGGTCGATAAGAGCACAGTTTACAGGCGTAAAAACCAACCAATGGGCTGATAGAGGCTAGAATGCTCTTTAGAGTTTAGAGGAACTGCAGAGTTGGTGATAGTCCTCTGTGTGTGTATTGAATAATGCAGCTTTAATAAATATGAACTGATCTGAACAGTATATCATCAAACCCTGCATTATATGAGTAATCATTTAGCTTTGCTCTCTATCACTCGCCTCTTGTCTGGTAACAATCATGCGTTTGATCATTGATTGAGTCAGGTTGTCTGTTGTAGTGTGTAATCGCAGCCCCTCATCAGGCCCCAGATGCTGTCTCTGTTTTTCCAGATGTCTCTAAGAGGACCTGGGAGGGCTCCATAATTACATTAACTACAGCTCTACCATTGATTTTTTGCTTTTTTCCCCCTCAAAGCTATTAACTTAGCTTAACACTGTAATTACTATTAAAGTATTTATGTTCTCTGCACAGTGCACAATAAAGGGGATAGCAGTGTTTTGATGTAGCGTTGGGAAGCAGCACCTGAAACCTTGCTGTTATCATTTCTTTGTTGCCTTATCACCACTGCTCCCTCTTCCAACAGCGCTCAACCCTTCCTGCCGACATGATGAATGTCCTCTCTCAGCCCTCCTGTGTTTCTGTCTTTGAGGCTCAGCACAATATGCTCAATTCAGACATGCACAAATGTTCAATTACCCCCTTTTTTTTTTTTTTTTTTTTTTTTTTTTGCTTTTCTGTTTTGCTTGTTAGGCACTGAGTCGTTTTTCTTCTGATAAGAATGTTTGCTTACCATCCCTTTCAGCCCTCTTATAGGAAAACACAGCGTGTTGTCGGCCTTAATTTAATTTAAGTTGTGGAAGGTATGTTGTGTGTTGGTATAATCCATTATGATATGATTATGCAAGCGAAAGATGCTGTTTTGGGGACAGTTATCTCTTTCTGTATAGTGCTTGCTGCAACAAGAGAGGAGCCAGGACAGGCCAACTGTGCACCACCCCCCCCATGCTGTCAGATGTTTATCAGCCCATCTCAATGCTGCTGGTGCTGTGAACGCTCCCTGGGGCAGGGGGGCAGGTAGCCAGTGAAGTGGACTGAAGGAGTTCTGTGTCTTCACGGTCAACAGAAGATGTTATTCTTAATGTAGCTTGTTTGGGGTATGTGTCAGTAATGATGGTTAAATAAAAGGAGGAGAGAGGGAGAAGTGGACAAAGAGAGATGATTAACAACAGATGGCAATACTTAACGTGTGAGAATGTGTGCGAGCAAAAGGAAAATGTGTGTTTGCACATTTTCTTTTTGTTCCCTCATGTCTTCGTCTGTTAGTAGGGCAATGGGTCACTTTGTCTCTCTCAGCCCCCCCTCCCCCCGTTATCTGCTGATAACTGTCTCTCTGCCAACTCTTGGCAGTAGTTCATTTGTAGACATAACTAACAGCTGGCTGGGCTCTTGGGCTTGTTGTGTTGTTTCAGCTGCCCAATAAATGTTCTGTTTCCATAACAGAGCTAAAAGACACAAAGGCATTCAATCAGGGTGGAGCAGGGAGCAGTGGAAACCTGGTGAATTTCCCCGTAGTTCAGCATTAGGTAGAATGACCTTAGAATGTGCCCTGCAAAGAGAAGATAAACTGCTGTCGACTCGCTCCTCTGCCTGGGTAGAAACAATATCCCTCAGCAGAAAAACAACAGTATTCGTTTTATGGTCTCACACTTAAACTGACCCGTGTTTGTATTTTCCTGTCAGGCTCCCTCTTGTGGCAGTGCAAATAATTACGTAAGGCAGAAGCAGCATGACAATGATTCTGGGCATTCTGCATTTCAACAAAGAGGAAGTGCTCTGCTATTTTGTCTTTCAACTTGTCTACCCCAGAGGTGGCAATGTTTGTGGGGGGTGTAGATTGACATCTGCTGCTTGTGATCATCTTGTCATTATCAGTCTAATAATATAAAGTACCACATTAAAGAGTGACAGAGCTTGAAGAAAATGAGAGATGTTTTGTTACAAAGGTCTGACAAACATCAGCTGTTGTTTACGTAGCTGCAATAATTACATCAGTTGTCTTCCTCTGCTCTGGAATCAGTAGGGTTGGGTATCGTTTGGCCTTTTCTCACACTGATGCTAAAATGACACTTTAAAAATGGTACCTGGTGCCTGAATGGTGGAAGATGGAATCCTTCCAAGTAAAAATACAGCAACTCTAGCTTGAGGCATTTTAACCATGTCAAAGGTGAGGTACCTGCTGCCAGAGCCATGTAGAGAGAGTGCTGTGATCAGAGCAAGTTTATCGTTAGCTAGCAGTGGCATGTGCGTCTTGTGTTGCCTGTAATGTCAGTTTCAGAGAACCGGAGGGCAACGACTGCAATAGACAGCTGAGGCATTTAAGTGGGAATGAGACAATGCACCAAAACCTGCATTGTGAGTCAGTCTGGTAGATAGTCATATAGGAAGCGTTCTATGGTGTTACTAGGTTTTGGTACCCAACTGTAGGGATCAGCTGGCCATGTTACTGTTATAATAGTCATGGTTACTGGTCAGAATGTGTTGGTCACAGTGGAGACTCAGTAGTTACATTATTACACACAGTCCAGTTTTCAATTTCATGTTTTAGTTTCCTTCCTAACTAAACGTCAATCTTAGAGGTGGCAGACCAGAAAAAAGTCAAGGTAGCCTCTTTGTCATGGTCGTATAAGTTATGTAAGGCACAGCTGGAGTGTGACGCAGCTGTGCCTGGTGGAATCAAGCTGTTAGTCATCAAAGTGAAAAGGTCCAGAGAAAGCCAAAGGAAAAGTGGTTTGACCAAGAGTGCTTGAATGAGAGACAACTTCTGTCAAAGCAAAAACATGCTGTACAAATCCTGCTAAATGATAAATGGATGCTCTGCATTTGTACAGTACTTTTCTACTCTACCGACCACTCAGAGTGCTTTGCAATGCATGACACATTCATCCATTCACACACACCCTCACACCGATGGCACAGTTATGTAGAACAATTTGGGGTTCAGTGTCCCAAGGACACTTTGACACTTCTATACTGCAGATACCTATATCCTATATCAATATGTGAAGTTACACCTTAATGATGAAAGGGCTAGAAAAACAAAACTCTTGCAAGGCCATAAATCAAGAGTCATTCTGGTACAAGCTGAAAAACTACATGACGAGAGGGAGAAAATACCAATGAAAGACAAGGCAGAATGAACCCCTGAAACTATATGTGCAATCACTCATAAGCAATACTGTTTTGTAGCATCCTAAATTCCCTAATACATATCTTTCTAAATCAAAATAAACAGTAGAAGTCTCCTAAATACAGAACAACTGTATAAATACTCTCCACACTATCGTACAAGATGTGCAACAAGGCTAAAATATTTTTTGTTTAATCCATTACAATAAAGCTTTTCACTCTAATTGAAAAGAGTCTGGTCGTCTGAATGCTTCAAACTGCTGACAGATGCAGTCATGATTAATGCAATTCATGGCGAAGAGAAGAAAAATGCTGCTTTCAAATAGATAACCAAAACACAAAAGCTTTAGTCGGAACAGAGCTATAAGTCAAGGATGCCGTCTGAGCCCCACATAATTCAACATTTATATTAATGAGTTGGCAGCAACAACACTGCAGTCATCTGCATCACCTGGGCTCACTGTAGGAGACCAAGAAAAAAATGACTTCTAATGCAGACAACCTTGTCATAGTGTTGCCTACGAGGACTGCAGCGAAATCTGTCCTTGCTGGAGAAAACTGCGAGGATTGTGAAGTACCAATAAAAGCAGAAAAGAAAAGCTTTGATTTCTCGGTTAAGGAGGAAAGATAATCAAGTAATCCCAAATTGGCTTGACCGTAAGATCAGCTGGGTGGGTTTACGTTGCATAAAATAGAACTGAGAGATTTCCGGTCCAGCCAGAAAATGAGAAAATCCAATCAAATGAAATATTGTCAGAATTCTGTCATTTAAGGGAGCATAACTGGTGTCACAGAGCATATGATATGCAGAATACAGGAAAACAACTCAGCACAACCCATAGTGCAGTCACAGCCTTTGGCAGTGGTTTAGTCAGGTGGTTAAAGAGCATGACATCCACGGTGTGATTCCTTTTGTGACATGCCTTTCCACCAGTGCCCTTCGGCAGGGGGTAGCTGCGCCGCACCATGGTGCTGTGGTTCTGCTTGGTAGCAAGGCCGACCCCGGCTGACCGTGACGGTGGCCTCCTCTTAGCTGTGTCTGCAGCAGCTAAACTGTGTCCATGCTGCAGGCTACAGAGAAAGCTTTGTTATCATAACTCTGTGGTTAGCTCTCTGTGTCTTGACTTTAGTGTCACTTATACGTTCGTGTTTATTTTGCTGTTTACTTATTGCTTTCAGCCATATTGGAGTGGGAAGTTTCTGTCAATGCAAATCAAATCGAGGGTTCATGGCTAGCACAGACATGTCTTTAACAACAGCAGGGCAAAGTGAGGAGTGAATTGTATTAAAGGTGACATAGGAAGAGTGTAAACCATCCACAATGATGCCATTCATGTCAGCTTTCATGGGAGCTTACATTTTTTTTGTATACTCACAAAGTAATCCTTGTTGAACTTTGTTACCATCATGATTGAAGGTCGTCTTGTTTTGGAGTTTTTCATTGGATCACGTGGTCTTTTTTAACAGTACTCATTGTTATAAATTTTTGTTCTAAGTACTCCATACTGCCACAGGAACACAAAAATGGAGCTTAATTATTCTGCCAAATAGCTATCTGAAGCTAATAGATATGCCATTGTTACCATAAGTCTTACCAAGGCACTGCAGGGTGAAGAACAATATATAAAGTCTGATGGGATGGTTTAATGGGTTTCAAAATGAGTTTTGGGTTATAAAGAAAAACATATTTAGAAAATATGGCTTTGTCTGAATCCTTTTTCGAAACTCCTGCTTTACTTCTTCCTTCTCCACAATCCCTAAGGCCCAAACAAAGGACACAGCAGGAAAAGACAAACTGTCCTCTCCCCACAACTGTAATCTGCAGCTCCAAAGCACACCATAAAATCCTGTCAGCCGTCATCATGACTTTATGTGTTCTAAAACCTCAGCTGCACTGAAAAGTACAGGATCACTTCGAAAATGGAGAAAGAAGAAAATACCAAAAGATGAGGAAGACATGAGGAGCTGGAGAAGATGTGACTGCATTCTTCCTGAAGCTCTTGTCCAGCGTGAGCATGACTCAGCTGGTTTAAAAGGATCTGTTTTAGGAACGAATGGATCTGTCGTCACAAGGTCAGTGACTACGAAAGAAAGTCTTTCACCTTGTCCAGATTTTGATCATAATTTAGTTGCAAAGTTGGTTTTTGAAAACAGGTGATTCCAGGCCCTGACACCCTTTACACTTTGTACATTTTTGCATTTGTGTGCTTTATTTTTGTACAATTATTGATTGGCCTTGTGGAGAGCAACGTTTTGGAGCAATTACTGATTAATTGTCAGTTCGCTGTGGGGAATTTCAAAGCAATTTCAGGTTTTTGTTGTGCTGAAGCTACATAAAAACATTTAATACAGTCCCTGGCCCAGCAGAAAACAGCGTAGTGATTGAACAGCCATCATGACTAACTCTGCTCTTGAAAAACATAAAGAAAGAGGCCAATTATTTTTTGCAGCAGCTGTAGTAAGGTGTGCTTCACTGCCATCATAATACCTCAGTTTAGTCTGTTTGAATTGTGAAATTAAAGTCGAGCACCACCTCTCCAACATACCTTGCTTTATGCCCCCAAAATGTTCTTCTTGTCCTCATCATGGTGGTATGTGAGTCATGCTACCAGCGTGGTTCCATGGATGACAGTTTCAGTGAGTCCATCAGTCAAGTGAACCACTGTGGTCCAGACTGAAATATCTCAACTATTGGATGGATTGCAGGGAAATCTGGGACACACATTCATCCAGAGGAAGGATGACGATGACATTGGTGATCCCATGACTTTTCCCATAGTACCAGCATGATGAAGACAAGTTTTGTTTTAAGTGGAATGTCTTGACAACTAGTGGATGGATTGCCTGACATTTGGAGCAGACATTCATGTTCCCTCTGTATGCCAGTAACTTAAGTGATTTCCTGGCTTTTCATCAGGTACAAAGTATGACTTATATGATATTTAAGTTTATGACTAAATACCTGTCAAACTAATGACATTGCCATCAACCTAAGATATATTTTGTGTTAATTGGCATATGTTAGCATGCTAACATTACAGATGGCAAACATGGTGTATGTTAGCATTGTCATTGTGAGTGTGTTAGCATGTTGATGTTAGCAATTAACTCACTGCTGAAACTGCTACCTCTTTGGCCAGCCTTACAGAGCTGCGAGCATAGCTGTGCACTCTTAGGCTTGTTCATACATAATACGTCAATTCGTCTCTGACTTTACAAGAAAAATATAATGGAGCCCAACTGATGCACTCTCAAGTTTTAGGTTGTCACAGATTAGAGCTGAAACAATTAGCTGGTATAAAAGTAGTCGCCAATAATTTTGACAATCACATAATTAAGTCATTTTTAAGCAAAAATGTCACTGCTCACTGTTTTCAGATCCTCGGATGTGAATAAATAGTAAAAAATAAATGCTTCTGGGACTGGTTGTACAACTAGTTGTGGGCATGTTTATGACATTTTGTAGCCCAAACCCAAATGAGGTTTTCATCACTGGCAGTGATGTCAAGATACAGAGAAATATGCAGTTTAAAAACAAAAAAATGAGAAAAAGACAATACCCAGCAACAACAATTGCACCCTGAGGTGAAGTGGCTTAAGATCATCATCTTGAATTGTCCAGGGGCAGTGAGAGTGTCGATCTTGAGAGTGTGTTGCAGATAATTCCATGTGTTTGATGCACAAAAGCCTCGGTACTGTGGACAGGAGAGCAAGGTTGGTACAGTCCTGTGGTCCAGTACAGCATGGATGTTATATAGAATGGTGAATGTCCATTAAGGGATTTATGTATGAAAAGATGCAAGAGTGGCTATCAAGTGGTTATCATGGCTCTGTGACAGAGGGCCAATCTCCGGTAATGAATCTCAGGACAGGATGATAATCTGAGTCTAGGGGTTTGAGAGTGGAAGCAGCAGCAGGTCTGTTGATTACGTAGATCACCATAATGAAGGACTGATGGGACGACTGCCTCGACTGTGCTTTTCTTACAATTCAAAGGGAAGCTGGAGCTCTTCCTGTACCACAACTTTAGTTTTTGCCATGATTTGGTGGTAAGATTTTTGGAAGAGTAGTGTCAGCCCAGTAAAGATGGACATTAGAGTCTGTTAGAGAAAATAATAGAAATGGTAAACAAGACAGGGCCAGAACTGGTCTTTTAGAAATACTTTTAGTTGCTGGTAAAACCTTGGTTTGGATAATTCCAGCTTTGATGCACTGAAATCTTTCAGAAGGGTAATTCTGACAACATCTCAAAGCAAATGAATCAAACCCAATATTAAAAAGTGTCTGAACAAGCCGAGAATGATCAACTGTATCGATAGTTTTTGACAAGTTAATAGCAGCACAGTGCTTCCTTTTGTCCATACAAGAAGCAATATCCTTTACAACTAACAGCAGAGATGGGACTATGCACAGGGCTTAAACTGCATTGGTGAGGGCTCAAAACAGAATGTTTTGACGGAAATACTTGGAGCTGCTTATTCACCAGTGATTCCAGGATTTTTGCCAGACAGGGAAGTTTGGATATTGGCCGATGATTAATGAGATTGCTGTTTTCTCCTCCCTTATTCAAAGGAATCACATGAGCAGACTTCCAGGTACTGGGAGTTATACCAGTTGAAATGGAAAGATGAAATATGTGTATTATTTGCTCAGTGATTAAGGGAGTGGAAACAGAAGGAATCAAGTTTGTTTGCTTCGGTTGATTTCCCGGGATCAGTGGTTTGGAATGCATGGGCTATATCACTTGTAGAAATAGGTTGTGATGTGAGCTGAGAAGCCGTGGAGTCCTCAACTCCAAGTAAAATATCCTCGTGTTGGCCATGGTTCTTAAACAACCACATTTAAAGGATACCTTTAAAAATCTTTATATAAACAACCAGATAGTAGATTATTAAACCCTCAAATACTGATATTGGAATCCAGTAATGGTGAGACCCTAAAAAATTACAGCCGCCTTTTAAACAAAAGTCATTATTTTACTCACACATTTACAAGATCAATATAAATCACCATAAATACAAGACATGTTAAACTTTGACCTACCTTTCATATAAAATATTTAATGTAGTCTTCAAGTCAATATATATAATAGTAATAGTTGCTTTCAACCACAAAATAATAAATGAAATGTCAAAAAGAGATGACACTAACTACAAAAGTGTAGGTGAAAGTATATAAGCACACAAAAATTACACACACACACACACACACACACACACACGACTTCAGTACATACTTGTGTACATACACATATACATAGAAACTGTGTATGCATATACTTGCATATGCAATATACATACAATATAATATCAACATTGAAAGTACAAGAAAGTCATTTCTGTGGTCTATGAATATAAAGATTTCATGCAGACTACAGGGGAATGCCGTCTATCTCTTCCATGCAATTGTAACAATTACTTCCTAGACTGTGCACACACATGCACGGAAATGACAGCTAATCTCTAATTTGCAACCAAGACAGGAGGTTCCACACAAACTCACAAACACAGACTCCACTGAACTCTTCAAATCTAGTTTCTCCGGAATAAAGCGTATTTTGTTTTTCACAGAGGAGTTGTGTTTAGTCTTGGTGGACTATATTGAAACCCACACTGATCTGCGTGTTGCTGTGGATGCAAAATTAAAGCCTGCAGTTAATAACCCTGGAGAGACTGCGGTTTACGGTGATTTTAATAACTGCCATCACGAGCATAAAAGGTCCCAAAGTCTGTAGTTGCATTCATGCTATTATGTTGTTATTTTGAAATACATAATGGCTCATTTTTTTCCTTTTAAATAGTCATCATTAAATGTGTTTCCACCTCAAATGACATATACTGTACTTACGGTGCAAGTGGTGAATTTCCGTTTGCACTTGAAAATAAGATTATCTGATAATCTGTGTTCAAAGGTTGTTACAGTTTTACATGTGTCTCAGCCTATCACATCTTTAGAACTGTTTTACACGGCCGGCTTCGTGAACCATGTCAGAGCTTGTGGTTAACCTCATCCTTGCTGAGATAGTGTCACACTTTAACCAGAATGGCACACCTGCTCTGTTTCAGAGAAGTGCGGCATCGCTCCAAAGCAGCACAGCAGAGATATTAAAGATGTTGTTCTAACACATGCAGGCGAGCGTGTTGACACTTCCTGCGACTCAGCATCAAGGCAGATTCTAAAGACAACAGCAACTCAACAGCAAGCGGAGTCGGTTAGTGACTCGAAAAAGGAACAGCACCCTTCAGCCGCTCAGTTCTCACTTCCTTTATGTCTTAGCAGTATGATTTCATTTTTCAGTGGCAGCATCAGTTCCTGTGTGAGACTTCTGTTTTTCCTGTAAATCTGTTCTTAACGATACACGGAACAGAAACTGCTTCATAAAACCTTATATGTCCTTTTTGTTTTTGAATGCATCTGATCAAAAGATTGGGGTGGTTATGATTTGGTTGAAGGTTGTGGACAGTCAGGAGGTGTAGTGGCTGATTGATTTTAAGCAAGAATGGCAACCATTTGCTGGTTTCATCTTCTCAAATGAGAGGATTTGCTTCTTTTTCTTTGTCATATATTTCTGGGTTTAGAGCTGTTAGCAATTTGAAGGGAAATTTGGACATTTTCACTGTGGCATTGTATGGACCAAAGGACTGATCAAGAAAATAATCCACAGATTAACTAATAATGAAAAGAATAATTTGACAGCTGAGTGGTAACTGGGAGGGAAATCAGATGAACTAATGCGAGCTGATATCACTGTGAGCCCTTACTGTAGGCTGACAGTGTTTAATCTGGTCTACAGTACAGGAGTAAATGCCAAATGTCCTTGCAGCTGTATTTCTACAGTACTGTATTAAGATGTAGAGCAAAAAAATAAAGGAAATGGGTAGTTCCCAAAAAAATGTGCATTAAAAAGAAATAAATACTGCAGCAGGATGCAGCGACTGCACTAAAACAACTGATAGATGTCTTGCAGGTGTGCAAATCATGCAGTACAAGTACATATGTTAAAACAGTGATTTGAGAGTCTGTTAAGGGTTTTAGGTTATTTTTCAGAACGTGTTTTACTTGATTTGTTAATGTAGTCTTGCATGTTTTTGTTTGTTGCAGCTGCTTCAAATAATTACTTCCTGATTAAGGTGAACCGCTCCGCCTCGTTCGGCCTGAAAGTGAGACCCGCTCCACCCTTGGGTGTTTACGTATTTGCAGTTTGCACGTTCTCAGCTTTACACAAAGGTCACACGTCTGTTTTTTTTCAACAAGTACGAGGTGTATGAATCAGTGCATCTCACCAGTTAACTGAAAACTGAACACCAAGAGCTGTCCTTTGAATATGAACACGTGCACGTTTCAGCTGGAGCACCTGCTGTGGAACAAATAAGGCACATTTGGCAGCACATGTACACAGACGCCGCTGTCGTGCCCGTTCTCTCTTCGCCTGTTCCCTTCAACTGTTGTTTCTCCGTTCTCCCCTCTCACTCCTCAACAGTTGACTGGCGTCATGACTGGGAAGACGCTTTTCTCAGTATCTTGTCATAAATGTTTTGCTAGAAACTAGTTTTTAGAAAACAGTGGAAGAGATGAAAAAAACTTTAATTTCACAGCTACAACAAGCCCCCGTTCTCTCACCTAGTGCGACGTGTTCCTTGACGTCGATCATGACTAACGCTACCCTGTGATACGCTAATCTGACACAGTGACCGTTTTGATGGGGAAGAATATTGTGTAGTCTGATCCCAGAATTAGCAAACACACATGAGTTTTTTTGGCCCTTTTTTTTTTGTAGCGGCACAATGATCAAAACAAATAGCACAACAGCATTTTGGTGTCAAGTGCAGAGCGCACGGTGCACAGGTGGGAGCCGAGGAGTGAACAGGTGGGAGGTTCATTCAAGCGAAGCAGTTTGATTGTTTGGTGGAAAATATGCCTTAAACGTTTTGCTTAGTGTCCCAAAAGCTGCCATTTATGTGATTTAATCAACAGAAACAAACTAAATCAGGTTATCAGAGCTCATTGATCCTGTGCATCAGAGCCTATTTTCCAAATTAAAAAAAAAAAAAAAAACAGATTTCACTCTTGAAATGTTTTACAGTGTAATCGCTGCTGTGCCACATTTTAAGGCCTGATGGAAGAATTCACAACGAGAAATACAGCAAGTTCTGACTGATCGGTTGGATGCCATCATATAACACTGTGATTGGCTCAGCTGTGTCAGGGCCATGAGTACAGTGATGTGATTGGCTGTATTCGTTAATCACCACAGCCTCCATCTATACTCCAGCCAACTTCCGCTCTTCCATTCGTCTGTGCTCTCCCTCCTGCTTGCTCTTTGTATGCTGACATTCAAATGGAAACACTTTCAGTCCGCGACATAGCTCTGCAATAACAACTCAAACGATAACTCAAATGTCAGTGGTGGCGTGTCTGTGTATTTTTCATTGTATTCCTCACCCTGACCCTTTGTGTGTTTATTGCCGGAGCGATTATCTGTCTAAAACGTCTGTAAGCTTTGCTGCTTACCTGCACTGTGGGCCTCCATCAGTCTGGCCATTTGTAAGCTGTTAGCCCACAAATAACAATGAGTAATGCTGCGTGCTTCGTATCAATGTACATACAGGAGATGCTGCTGTCTTTGTCCGTCCACGGCCTGTATAGTCTCTGGAAAGACAGATTTAACATTTTATCTTCATTCTTCAGCCACGTCAGACGTCAGCTACAGAAAAGGATGCCTCACTTTGTTTGGGGTGTTGGAGAACCCAGCTGTAAACATGGTTAGATCTTCATCTGCTCTGCAGCTGTCACTGTCTCTTTGTCTCTTTCTTTTCAATATACATTCTAGACAAAATGAGTGTGTATATGTTCCTGCACAGCCTGTATAATGTGTGAAACATGAAGTATTTTCTTGTTTGGTTTTGTAACAGTGCTTTATATCATTTCTGTGTATTGTCACCTTCATCACATGTGCCAGCTCTGTTTGTGGCAAAAGGAAGGCTCACCTTTTTTAAACCTTTGACTTTTAAAAGAAAATACTTGAGAGAAAGAATTGGTGCATTTTGCAGTCAGTAAAGTCAATGTGAGCGACACCACCACCTGATGGGGCACCGATCAGAGCCGGGGAACATGTGCTAATGTTCCTTTACAGGCATGATTTAGAAACATCTACAGTCCTTTCTGCTTGAGGACTTAAACACATGATAAGTAAATGTAGAAATACATGAAAACAAAGGCCGCAGTGATGGTGACAATGGATGGTCCCTGGAGACTGATCCTCAGTGATCACAATGTGTGTCTCTCTCTGCCTGTATGAAGGACAAAGACACACGTCAGGCTAAAGCTAAGCTACAGTAGCACTTTCCTATAACTTTAACAGCAGCACGACTTGTTGTTAGTTACATTCCAGAAAGCTTCATTTGAGAGCAACTATGCCCCGAGCACTTACTGTATTTAATATTCAGCATGTGATAGTTCCATTCAGCAACTCAGTACAAAAATGAAGAGCTTTACTTCAATGGAGCCATTCACTGACTCTGGTATTCCCTGTTTTCCTATCAGTCCCAGCAGCCCGTAGGCATGACTGTTAAATAAGACCTTCTCAGACAGCAGAATGCTTCAGCTTTATTAGTCATTTCCATGTGACGTGTTTATTTAGACAGCCGCTGGATAACGCTAGTCGCATGGAGCTGTGTTTGCTTATGAAATCTGGTGATGGTAGAAATCTGTTTATCTCGCATCTCAGATGGACAAAGGTGAGCTCTGTGTGTTGTGGGCTGCTGACATTTGGGTCTGTGCAGGATCGTGTGCAGGACTGCTGGTGTCCTACCCATCCTGTGTAAACACTCACAGGCAGTGGGTCATACTTGGCCAGCATGCTGCACAGAAGAAAAAAACAATACGGCCGCTATTCCTAAAAAATAAAATACAACAAGTTAATGATGATAATAAACAAGCTGCTGAACATTTCTGTAACAATCTTGTTATTGTCTGTTTGCTTAAGGACAACTTATTTTCAGTAAAGAAGTGTATCAACCACATAAACGTTCACAGGTTATCAAAAACAATTAAACTTTACAAAACACCCCATGAAAAATCCATTTTTAATACATGTCAAAACGGCATTTATCAGCAGATAGCGGCGCCTTGTTTCAGAGGCACAAGAAAAAACAGTAAACTAAAATAAATGAAGAATGTTCACTTTCACAGCAGCAGCCAGCAGCATCTCTTTGTTTCTGGTGCCTATTAACATCTTTTTAACACTAATGCATTATTCACTTGAACACAGGATATAAAGAATGTGCACTGACGTGACATTTTCTGTCTAATTGGCCTCATGAGCACAGGTATCAGCTGATGCTGATCATCACAGAATGGCAGATAGAAAATGCCACTGGAAGCTTCTATCAATACTGCTAATTGGTTCCGTTTGATTATTGTGCTCAAAAAAAGAGTTGATAAATAGAAAGAAACGTCAAGGGACTTGTTGCTGAACAGGTATCACTGACAGAGTGAGGGCACGCCGCTGGTCTGCTGAGATTCATGGTTATTTAGGTCAGACACTTACATGCAATTTCATTTTCAGCCTATCAAACGAACGCATCGCCTGCTTTTCTCTGTTTTATGTTGTTAATTGTAGAAAACAAAAAAACTGAGGACCTCATCTTGGCTTCAAGAAGATTTTAATGGGTCTTTGTTTTTACTATTCTCTGACATTTTATAGATTACATGAATAATTGATGAATCAAAGCCGACCCAAATCCTCAAATGGACCTGTAGTTCTTGTTCTTGTTGAAGAACAGCGTTGTCTGTTGAATGATCACTCACACAAACAGCATCTGACATCCACGTGGATGATTTCTGCATCAACACGTTCGGAGCACAAGATGTGAGAAACAGCCTCCCTGTTGGTTTTTTGGCGGATCTCTGACAGTAACATCCCTCCTTTCACTCATCGCACCTCCATCGCTTGTTTTGCTTCTCTTCTCCCCTCCCCTTGTGGTTTCTTCTAGCGCTTGTTTAACCAAGACATGGAAGGTTTGCTAACCAATCAGAAGCCAAAAGGGGAACAGATCATGGGTGTAAAAACGCGGATCTCTGCCGTACGTCCATACGCACACGGCTGTGTCCAGTTGCTCGTCCTCTCGGCCTGCTCATTAGAGCAAATTTTATCAGTGCCAAAGCCAAGCTGCCTGTCTGCTTTCCTTCTGCCTTGAAGAGAGCCCATTACTTACATTCTTGGAGGTAGCACAGTGGTTTGACCCCAGCTACACTGTGTGGCTTCGCAGCTGACGCTCTGAGGGAGAGAAAAAGGCTGGGTATGTTTATGTAATTATTCAGTGTCAGGGCTGCTGATGAGTTGCTCCACATCCACTGGCATTTTTTTAATGAGCGTTCATGTAGACGATAGTGCTCAGCGCGGTATGTGGCAGAGTGAGCTCTGCACACTTCCTTCCTTCTAGAGATGAGGGTTTGTATCTGGGAGTGAAAATGGGAAGAGTGAACCACGCTGAGTGGCGCGAAGCTGGTCAACTTCAAGAAATCAGCACGTTTTCACTAGTGACTCAACTTGATACCAACTGATTTTTCTGGAGGAGAAAAGCCGTCCTGACCGGACCTGAGAGATGGTCTGTTGTGTTGCCCCAAAAATAAGGTAAAAGAATAATAGAATGGAAGAAACAGAATATCATTTATGTATCCGTTTCATCATGCTCGTTCTCTATCTCAATTCCACTGTGCCATTTTGTTTCAGTACAAATGAAGGCAGAAATGGAGTTGGACTGGAAACACATAAATCAAAAACTTTCCCCATCAACACTTATGTACGGTACCTGACCTGATTCCTTCAGGCCTGAGCATGAAGACTCGCTCTGGAGGCACAGACTGATGTGCTGATCACAGTAGCAGTGGTGTTTGCAGATGGATAGTAAATTGATTACCCACACTGTCTATTTTCATAAACAAACCGCAGTTCACAGACTGATGTCCTGGTTCAACGCTCACCCTCTATACTTGCCAAATGTGCCTTCTGTGCACCGAGGGGTTATTTGCATCATTATGGGTGCAGTCACGTTTGGTGTCGTTGCATTAGATTGTCTGGCTAAACTGTTGGCTTGCTTACAACCAGTCATTGGACCGATTTGTAGAGATGTTGGCAGTGTTTCAACATCTCACAGTGCTGTCATAACTGATAGAACCAACCCAATAACTGTAGTTTCCTTCAAGACATAAACCATGTTGCTCCAGCTGCCACCAACATCAGTGATCTGACCATCACTCACACTCAGCCAGAACAAAAACTCTTTGAACAGAAGCTCCAGAACCTGCCTTTTAACTCTATTCAAAGGCACTTTAAGCAGCAGCCTGCAGTATGCATGTGAGTATTAGCCAAACCAAGCCTGACAGCTTTAATCAAGCTTGGGCTGCTGGAGCTGAAGACCTTTACACTGATCACACACACATCCTGATCAATGTCTGTTGTGTTTCTCCAGGAACATGAAAGGTAATTTGTAATAAACAGTGGGTGGTCAATCTAGGTGAACTTTTCACCGGTGTTTGCTCAGTGTCAAGGTTTTCAGAGTTAATCACACCCTTTACCAGCTTTTAATTAAGCCATAGGAGATATTTGACAGCGATCGCAGTCTCTACATTATCCCTCCAGCTTGAAAGACAGTCACCTGCCATGAAAAGCAATCAGCCTTTTTCCTCTTTCACCCACTGATAAAAATGCTGTGTAAATACTGTCCTGAATAAGATGGAGCTGAATTTCACTCACTGCTGTCTGCACCAGCTTCAATCAAATTAACTTTAGGGGACTGCCACGTAAGACAGTCTTTTTATATTGCAGAGCAAATTGTCTGCAGTAAAAGGGGTGAGAAAGCTGGATTATGTTCCATTACGATCCCCCTCAATGAATAATACAATAGGGCCCCCGAGACCAAATGGAGATTGGGCTCATCTTTTCATGTCCGTCTTCCATTTGCCCATTTCTGCCCAGGGATCTGCTGCCAGAGTGTGTCCTGCCTGGTCAGTGATTCAGCCACACACAGAGGCAGAATGAGGCCAGAAGTCCTCATGATACCACTGATCCATACATCTGTAACACTGAAGCGTCCGGCTGGGGACATCTTGGCATTTGACAACCGACTTGTTCGTCCCCAGACACGACAAATGTCACCTTTTCCTCTCGCAGGCTAAAATGGAGCCAATGCATTTTTGTTGCAAGGTGACCTTTTAGCAGACATCAAACAAGAATCTCTCTTTTTTTTTCTCTTTTTTTTCTTTCGTTGGACTCTGCTAGCTGTCTTTTAGCAGAGCGGGAACAAAAATACAGATTAAGAAAAGTTTGGTTGCACCAGATAAGAATATGCATGAGATAAGTAAGTGCTAGATGAATCAAATATGATACAATCGCAGTGAAGGCACTGGGATATTTTTCCTCCTTCTCTGTCTCTTTTTGTTATCAATGCCCAACTCCATCAACATGAAAGACTCCAGTCCTGCTGATCCAACATTTAATTTGAAGGAGATTATGCTTTTTGCAATCAAGCTTGGCAATATCAAAAAAAATCATACAGGGAGCACGAAAAGAAAGAAGTTATGAATATCATTGAAGCTTTGTCTGACTTTGCACTTTCTTCAAAGCCGACGTTCAGTAGGCAAGCCTAGTATGAGATGGAATGAGGTCTCACACATCAAGCAAGTACTGTCATTACTTTGAGCTTGCGTGGTGATGGTGAATGAGCTTACTGGTTTCTGTGAGACATATTTATAGAGATTGTGTGATGTCTATTTATGGAACTCTGGAGCATAGTTATAAAGATCACCTACTGCGATCTCCATGTTTTTCAATCGGGTAATCAACCAGTTGAATTTAGTGTGCACAGAGAGCCAATGAGGCGAAGCCGCAGTGAAAGTCGAACATTTTGGGCCATGCTCTCGCTGTGCAAACTAACACAGAGTAATGTGTGGGCGCCTCCAAGCCCACCTGCTGTTTTGGTTCATGTAAATGCAGCAGCACAAAGTGCAAATGAGCTGGGTGGGAGTGGGAGTATAGACTGGAGGTCTGTGATTAATAAATACACTCTCAGCCAATCACATCACTTGTCTCATTTCTCGGAAACGACTGAGCCAATCACAGTGACAACATCTTGCCAACTGAAGAATCAGCTTCATCAGGAGAACCTATTGGTATCTGGACGGAACATTTTTAATTTCATTTCTTAAATGCTGGATCCTACATTTCCCATAATGCAATTAGTAGCATCTTTTCATGAGGCTCTCGCTTCTTCCTGTTCAAATTTGGAGCCTCTGAGGCCAAGCCAGGATTAATCCATGGAGTGCTTATTTTGGTGTTGACAGCGTAAAACCGCTACAGTGATGGAAAACACCCGCCACTCCCTAATCACTGATTCGGGGTTGACCAGACTCTCTGGTTGACGAGGCAACATGCTTTCATTTGTCATTGCATAGGAGGCAGCAGTTTTTTTTTTTATTGTTAAAATCATTTATCATCCACTTATTCTTAATAAATAAAG
The DNA here is from genome assembly GCF_051107435.1 of Chaetodon auriga. Lineage (NCBI taxonomy): Eukaryota > Metazoa > Chordata > Actinopteri > Chaetodontiformes > Chaetodontidae > Chaetodon > Chaetodon auriga. Next base: position 16,629,111 of record NC_135097.1, on the reverse strand, counting down.
GGGAAGATATAAAATGTATGGTGATGAATGGCAAGAATGACAAACTTCAGTTATCATGGGATGGTCTTTAACTTTGTAATGTTACATTATAATTTGCAGTATATAGGAGCGAATCATTGTTAAGTTTTGGATAATTACTCAGGACCCAAGAGATAGATAATAGAACACAGACCATGTAAAAGTTCAAGCAAGGGCTGTTTATTATAAGATTAGTCAGTGGTGGAAATGGAGCGGGACTGGTTAGATTGTGTATTGTGAATGAGAGGCAGACAGCGGAGCAGGGCAGGCAGTGGCTGGAGTCCTCAGGGAAAACACTGGAGACTGACGGGGATCAGGCTGTAGCAGGCAAGCTGGGAAGGCAGGAGACAATGGACCTGAAGCACAGGTAAAATAGGATTAGGCAGGTTCAAAGACAGCAAGAGGAAATTGTAGAGGACTAGCAGAGTCGGCCAAACGTAGCATCAGTATGACACAGAGAACAATGTGGTGAAGAGCAGAGTGAAGGACCAGGGTTCATACTCTGCAGGCTACAGGTGTGGCTGATGAGCGGATTGGCAGCAGGTGCTGCAGGCTAGTAGGCGATAGCAGCAAACCAGGCCTCCACACCCTGATGGAAACAGACAGACAAACAGAGAGAGACAAACAGGACACACTGAACAAGGAAAAACAGCAGAAACAGCAGGGCTGAGGGACGAATGCTGCTGGGCCCTGACGGTCATTTATATAATATCCTCTGTTTAACTTGCACACACACTATGCTGCATTGAAACCTGAGGTGACGCACACTGCCTTGACTGTTAGGCCTCTGCAGCAGCTCAGGAAATGTCCTTATTGCTAGGCAACCACACAATCAGCTGCTGTCAATCACTTAGCGAGTCTCGCTAATGACATTAGCCAATGTCATCAGCTAATATCGTTAGCTGACTAAAGAGGAAAAAAAGCACCTCTTTGTCGAGGCACTCCAGCCTGATGCTCTTCATTATGTCCTGACAGTATCTGATGATGAAACAAGAGCGAGCAGAAACATATACTGCCAACTTGGCCTTGATTTTCTCCATTTGCTTTGGGTAGATAATACTCTAATAGCACTTTCACCCAACTGGACAGCAAAAAATAAATGTTCTAAATGGGTAAACACAAGGTTCCCGGAGCGTAAAGGCAGTGCGGAATACGGTCCGTTGATGAAAGAGATCAGAAAAAGGCACATTTCTAAAAATGTGGTCCCAGCCCTGGACTATTCTTCTTTGTTCCGGCCGATTTCTACCTGCTGCTGCTCAGACCTAAATTACACAGGCGCCATTAAAGCTCATTCTTGTCTAATCACCTGCCCCCTTTTCCTCTTCTTTTTTTCTTTCACAGGGAGCTTTTGGGTCCAGACTTCACTGAGACCTACTACACAGAAGATGGGCAGCCAGTGACTGTGACCAATAACAATTACACTGTAAGTACGAAGTAAGAGCTTTGAGTAAATCTGGCTGCCGCTTACAAGCACAGCACACTCCTCCATTAAGGGTTTTCATCCTGTTATTGATTTCTTTTTTACGTTTGTTGATTTCAGTAATTTGTTAACCCTGAACGAGTTTTTTAATTCTAACATACCCTAAACTACACTTCCACCTTTAATCCTAATCTTAATCCCAGTTCCAGATTTGAAGACCTTTGAAGGGCCGTACCATGTTTATTGCACATAACTGCCAACTCGTCTGCAAAGCACACGTTTTTTGAATAGCTAATCCGACCTACTGGATCCTCCGGTAGCCTTTGGTTGCCATGTGTTTAAATTGGTAATCGGTAATTTTAAAATTAATCCGCTTGCAGGCGTAAAACCTCTTACATATGTATGCGATCTGGCATTTCATGTGAAATTTAATGACATTTAAAAGGATTGCATATGTCCACACATCAGGATTTACATTTGAAATAATCCCTTCATGATCACGTTATTGCAGAGATTTGTAGAGCCATGATCTTACCTCTGAATATTTGTATTAATATTTTTTTATTTTGTACTATTTTCTACTCATACTGTTGGTTTTGCTTCAGAAAAGAAATGAATCTTTAATATTTTGTGATTTATGGTTTCACAAAACTCAAACAATAACACCTGTACGGAAGTATTTAGCTGCCAACATTAAAATAAAATAATTTCATCAAATTTAATTTCCAATTCCATTTATTTAAATAATAGTTTAAATATTTGAACGGTAATGTTTTTATTTTTGGTTTCATTTTAACTGTCCTACAGTGACGAGAAAGTGTGATTAATGTTCAGAACAAAATACCTCCAGGGTGCCTTGAACGCTGCAGATTGAAATTTTACACTGTAAAAAAAAGTGGATTTTGTCTTTAATCAGAGTTCTTCTGACCACACGGGATATGTCACAAGGCTGCTGCCATAAGTGATACATAAATTACGAAGCACTTTATTAACGCTGTCAGACAGCCTGTGTGCGGCACATTTGGAAGTGAAGGCTGAAAGTGTGTTAAAGGAATGAAAGACTGAGAGCTTCTGCTAGAGCTCTAAACCAGCACCCTGAAAGTGGTTACTCACTAAAACATGCGCACACGCAGAAACACACACCCTTGCATAGCACAACATAAAATCACACTTTAATAGACACAGTAACACCTCAAATCTGATGTATTTAATAAAAACAAACAAGCGTGTATTTGAGTGTTTTAGCAGCTTCAGACTTAGTGAAACGAAATGTCAAAATCCAGTCCTCTAATGTTTTGACTCAAGCGTGTGAAGCCTTCTGTTAATTTACTCTTTAAGACTGTTAGGTATTCAGTACAAACAGTGCCCGTCATCCTGCAGTCAAACCAGGTAAATCTTGATAGAAAACATAAAATGTTTGCTCCTTGTCTCGACCTTACTTTACCTCAGAAAAATAACCTGGATGGTGTCTTTTTAAACGCAAAGACAATTTCTGACTTCAAATCAGTATAAATGCACAGGTATTTGTGAGGTCATTGTCTTTCGTCTTGGTTTTACAAATGATGAGATTTAAAAACCCTTTGGTGACTGCCTCTTTGGTCTTTCATCAACAGTATTTAGCAAGTCACAGTTCTCTTCATGCTGCGTCCATTGAAGCCACTTGATTTCTATCTTTAAAGAGTCAGATTATTAGGATCTTTGCAGACGTTTCACATCTCAAGAGTTTTTGATGATCAGAGATGGCTGAGCACCCTGATTGGCTCTTTGATCAACTTAGCTGTTAAGTGCTACATCATAGGAACCAAATCATCCACTGGTCCTCAGTGGACCTTTGGCTGCAGTGCTGTTGTGTTGAGTTATGCTCAGTTAAATGATGAATAAGGCATTAAAAAAAAATTATAAAAGCTGATTAAAATTCAATGATTAGTTTAGTTTTGGAGCTGCTACGAGCTCAGTTTTTCATATTTGAGGTAATGCAAGTGGATGCAGTCACCCACTGCCTCCCACCTTCACTTGTTTTACAAGCAGTAGCATAATGCACGCTGAAGTGTTAGCATCCATGTGCTGGTGGACAAACTCTGGGAAGGAGACTGTGTGTCTAAATGAGCTCAAACACAACTTTTGCATCTCTGTGCTGCAATTGTATCTGTAATAAGCTAATATCAGCTGGTCAAGTACTTCAGCCTGGACAATTTATCAGGCAGGCTCGAGTGTCACTGTATTTATGGAAAGGCTTTTACTGGCTAAAAATACTCATAGTTATTCAACAAGAGGTACTTCAAGAAATCAATTAAATGCTCTGAGTTTGACAACTAAACACATTTCTTTATTCTGCTGCAGCACAATGATGTAATCTTCCTATAGATCTCACTTGTAGCCTGTTTTATATTATAAAGAAAGCTTGGAACATCTAAGCTTCTGCCTTTGCACATACATGTGGTGTAAATACTGACGCCTTTGAATCCACCCACACCGCTGAGCTGACTGATTTGTGTGGCATCATGACCTGAAACAGCGGCTTCGCATCTGAAAAACAGACGATCTACTAAGCATCACGAGGGACAGTTAGCCAGTCAGCACCGTGGGTGGGACTGAAGCTGTTGTCATACTGCTGTCATGTGTCATCCAGCTGTGTGCCATAATCAAGGAGGAGCAATAACAATAATGGCAACTGCTATAGACAAGATCCACAGTGCTATTGAGGCTGCATCATAGTTTGTTTTTGCTTTACTCCCCTCCACTCTTAAAACCCTGTCAAAACAAGTATACTGGCATATCATACGTTATCAACGTCAGACTGAAGATGGAACCAGAGTGCAACAAGTTTACAATTCCGTCTGATATCAGGCAATTGGAAATAAGCTGTCAGACAGGATTATGAGGACTGCTGTGCAAAGTTATACGATGCAACAAATAAATCAATAAAATCAACAATGTCAAGTTGAACTGTACCTGTCAGCTATCTGCACACAAACCTCTTTCAACCATCCTGCGATACATGTGTTGCTTTTGACGAGAAAAAAAGCACACACGCTGGGACAACTTTCAGATGAGAACGAAGCAAACGGCTCGACGCAGTACAGGGTGTCAGCAAAAAGACAGAGCAGCTCCGTGAAACAACATCTGCGTGAAGTTACAGCGAGATCAGTTTGCATGATGTGAACGTTCTCCAGCAGCTTCGCTTGTGTTGTGATTCGCAGAGCCTGACCGTCTCACCTCACTAGCCCTGTCCATGCTGCAGAGAGTGAGTCGAGGCTTTGCTCTGTGATTCAGGTTGTAGCAGAATGTACTTCTGTCCCTTTAATCAGAATATAAACCAATAAAGATATTCTTCCCCGCACGGCACTGGGATTAGTCAGAATCTCTTGTATCTTAATACAGAAACAATTAATATGCAGTGATATTTCCTGCTAATTGGTCAGTTGAATTCAAATGACTAACTGCGAATGTGATCTGTTAATACCTTTGGTTATCTTTGTAGTGAATTCCAAAGAACGCCTTTGGCTCATTCAGTTTCTCTGCTGAGCAAACCAGAGCTGCTCTAAAGACTCACAAGTAGCTTCTAAACTGGACATGCTTCGATGAGCTTCTATCGCTCCATCCGCAAGGTCGGGATGCAGTCAAATCTCATTTCAGATGATTCCTATTTGATGTTTTTTTTTAAATGTGATGACAAAAGCGTTGGCCATATAAATGATAGTGCTCAGAATTTATTTGCTGACCCTGAGAGCTGGGGAGTTTGTGTCAGGGCTTGGGAAGCTAAAACATCTGGCGTTTGATATCCAGCTATGTTTCTATGCAGACATTGGTTGGAAACAAATCTATTTGGTGAGCTGCCCAAGTGAATTCTTTTAAAGGGAGTCACTAAAAGCTGTCCCTGTAAACTCTTTATCCCTTGTGATTTGGTTCTGCCCAACAATGACTGTTGAACTATTCCTTTAAGTGTGTAAGTCAGGATAGACTGAAAGCAGGGGGAAGAAGAAACCAAAGAGAGATTACATTCTCTGTTCTCACTTCCATGAAGCAATTCGTTCTTTGAGGGGGACCACAGACGTTTCTCAGTTCAGAGTGCCCCATGTTCAAACTGGCATTTTTGGGAGTTCAAACTTGGCAAGGTGAATTCAGGAACTCCTGAAAACAGAAGGTCACAGTTCCCTCAATGTACAATAGAGACGTCCATGTTCTTGCTGTCATCAAATTCCAAAAAATAAATGTCATTTAATATTGACACACAGATGTTAGACCCTACCTGACCCAATCACAGTGAATTTGGACCTAGTGGATACTTATGTATTGGATTGGGTTTCGGTTCCTCAGAACCAAGTGGGTCTGTGAAAACCTTTAATTTCAACTCAAAAGGCCATTTCAACTTGTTTCTTGAAGCTCTCAACTGCATTAACCGTGAGATATGGTCAATAGACACACCTGTTACCTGTCATCTTATTTACAATAAATCATAACTGAATATCATACACCACACAGATCTGTACATATGTACAGACAGTGAGGCAGCTGCCCAATGAAAACATCAACACTAACTTTCCCTTCAAGCAAACTATTTTTGCAGTAATAAATATTAGATTTAAACTCTGAGAGCAAAGTCAATCCTCCAGAAGGATTTATATCATGTTTAAAATGCTAATGCTGTGGGGTCATCAATGAGACTGATAGCTCCTGAGATGACCGGCATAGCTCCATATATGGTGATAAAATAACCACCTGTATGTCTAAATATATATATATATATATATATATATACATATATATATATATATATATATATATATATACATATATATACATATATATATATATATATATATATATATATATATATATATATATATATATACATATATATATATATATATTTTTCACACGCTGCTGTCAGTGACATAGACAAATACCCAAATGGACAAAAAGGCCTAATGTGTATCAACAGCCTCTTGAGTTCAAATGTCTCGGTTCCATCCTGGTCAATCTGAACTAAATCTGTCCACCCTCCAGAGTGAAATAACCTGCAAACATATTTGATGCACCACCATTGGTCACACAGCTTGACCTGCAGATGGAATCCAGCCTCTGTATGCGACGGTGTTTTTCTGCACAGTGAGCTCTCACAGATAACAGGTTATTCTCCACACGGTTCAAACAAGGCCGAGCGGGCCAGTCTCTTGAACTGCATCCACATCACATCCTCTAACCAGACTGTAACCAGGCTAATTGCTGAGGGTTGGCAGGGAGAGTTCTCACTGACAGTTGATTTGGGTACGTTGGCTCTAATAGAGCACTCACCGCTGCAGCTGCTGTTCAAATGAAAGAGCTCACTTCACTCCCTGATGAGTTGACAGAGGCTTTTGAATAGTCAAAAATCGACATGCAGGCATAATTTAAACATTGTGGTGATAAATCCCTTTTCAACATGAACAATAGGTCCTCAGGCCTGAGGCGGAGCTGCTTTTAAAAATCATGAAAGGTATGAAAGGTTCTTTTAAAGGTTAAAAGTGTTTTGTATAATCATTCTTCAAACTGTATTTAAGCAGGAGTAAGTCTAATTGCAATCACTTTGAAGAGTGTCCTGGCCAAGACAGGCAGACATAAGACAAGCATAACAATTTAGGATGAAAATACAGAACTAATCAAAGAAACACCTTAAAACTGTCGACATCTGCAGCCTGGTGTCCTCAGATTCAAGTCATTTAGAATCACTTGAAATGAGTTTGAATCCAGTGAAAGCAGCTCCAGATTCAGGTCATTTTGCAGAATTGAATGCCCTGTTTCCCAGTTCAGTGTGAACTTGTCCTTTTTGTTGTTTGTTTGTTTGTACAAGTTAGTATACTGTACTGTAATATAGTCTGGCAGCTTGTCTGGTTTTAACTTCGGGGTATTAAAAAGTCTTTTGTTCCCTCAGCCTTTATCTCTCCTGGGGAAGTGAGCTGAATTCTAAGGTTCCACATGCACCACTGCTTTGTGTTCACAGTTCATTTGGGGTATAACGGCACACAAACAGGTACCTACCTCGGTTTTGTGATGACAGTCCCAAAACAAATTGCTAAAGCCTTATCTTTAAAAATGGAAGCACTAAATAGGCTGCCACGATTTTCCCTGTAAAGTCAAGGCATTCAAACACGGACATTTGGTCAGTAAGAATATAAAATATTAAGCAGATATGTAAATGTAAAACACGAACATCAGCATGTCAGTAACACAAATTTTACATAGTAAAGCTGCAAATAATTCCTGGATGACCACAGCCTGTTTGTGTTTATAGAGGTTCAGTGGATAATTCCTGGATGAGTGCAGTTTATGCTCATTTAAACAGGGCAAGGGATAATTCCTGTAGAACATCACGCTGAGCTCATTAGTACAAGTTGTTAATGATTCCCTGAAAACTGAAGCTTGGATCTGTTTATACATGGGAATGGATAATTCCTGGACATTGCAGACTGAGCCTGTTTATGCAGTGCATAGGGTAATTCCTGGGTGACTGCTGCATTTGTAAAAAATACAGTGTATAAAGGGCAGGCACAGCAAACTGACTGGCTGAAATAGAAGAAATGGTCAAAAGAGTAGTAGAAAGTAAAAATAGGATGCTCCAAAACAGGTGGCTGATGGAATGCTGATTGCTATGCTCTCACTCTGAATATTGCGCATACTGCTGACCAGTATTTTGTTGTTTGAGTTTTTAAAATAGCAGTAGGCTTACTTATATTTTATGTTTTGAATAGTACATGCACAATTTGACTGTATTTTGTTGTTACAGTAAATAGTATTTGAAATGATATTTTGATCAACCAGATTCAAAACTTTGTAGGTTTATTTCACTTCCCTTCTAAAAACAAACTAGAAACAAGCATTTAAAAGGTCATTTCCCTACTTTTTGTTGGTTTTCTCTACCCCAAAACACTTATTTCTGAGAAGACTAACATCAGAAGAGATGTGTTCCTGTAGATACCTGAGGTGTATGAGGAGATTCCACAGGAATACTTAATTATTCTTTAATTTTCTGTACACACACTCCTGCTTATCTGCACTGAAGATTATGCCTCTGCACCGGCGACAACTGTGGCCAGAGGCATAATGTTTTTGGGTTGTCTGTCCTTTATATACGCCACAGTATGTGCGTCCATCCATCCCATTCTCTTGAATATGTATATCTCAGGAACACAATAATTCATGTGCTAATTATCACAAACTTTTACACAAATGTCTCTTGCCATAAAATGATGAAGTGATAACTTTTTATGTCCAAAAGGTCAAAGGTCAGCTTCACTGTGACATCTTAAAGTTCTGCAGAAACACTTTTCTGTCCGTTATTCAACTCCATAACTCAGGAACAGAAGTGACCATATTTTACATTTGGTCAGATGCTGAATCAATGACACTAATCTTCAACCTGTGCTGATTGTTTAAATCTTCTGTGCTGTCGGGTTGAAGATGTGTGTGAAGCATCCACATTTTACAATTTGTAGCTTGATTGCAGCAACATCCATATTTGAAGCATTGTAGTCACCACAAGCTCATTGGCTCTGCTGATTTCTACCTTCAGGTAATTGTTGCACTAAAATGAGAACTTCCATTTCACCAAAAAACACAGTTAATACCTTTAATTAAACTCCTTCAAAGTCTTCACTACATATATTTATTATGTATTATATTTTTATTTATTAAAATGGCCCCTGCAGTGATTGAGTTTGATACTCCTGATCTGGAGGCTAACTCAATGAGCATGTGTTAGCTAACACACTGTCCCACTGCTAAAGCTTTCCAGATGGAACAGTTAAGTATTTATGTTCATGTAGTTGCAGGTGCTGACCTAATCATATCAATAAATGCATTAAGCTGGTTGGTTAATGCGCAGGCTGTATCGAGCGGTTTGGGATTGGTATATGAACCGTTACACTGCTACAGTTCATCAAGTCTTTGTGATTAGTAGAATAAAATGATTTTTATTTGTGGTGCCTGAAAGGAAAAATGAAATAATAGATCAGCTGCCATGTGACATCCACTATCTCTGACAAAGGAGTGTGCAGCAGTGTGTTTTATTCTGTTTACATGTTTATGTTGCTTATCAGGCCAGTGGCTCTCCATGATAAGACTCCAGCAGTGAGTCACTCCAGTGCCACCTGAACAGCTTTGAATTCCCACGTGTCTCTCACACCCCCAAGCAGTCTGCCTTCTTATTATCAAAGTTATTCAAATTTAGCTTTCTTTTGTTACTGCTCTTGTGAATTAATTTCAAATCCTCATCGGGATGTTTGAGTGGCCGAGCTCCAACCTTCACACAAACACAGTCACGCAGTAAGGAGCTTTGCATATCTTTATTGATTCGTCATACTCATTGTTCACATACAGTGGGCAGTGTTTTTACCGGCAGCTGTACTCATGAAGCAGGAGCACGTGGCCTGCTTTATGGACACTTGCACCGCCGAGTCGATCCAGCAGATCGATTCATTGCTGGCTGCACCGGAGGCATGTCTGCATAAACACTATCATTGCTTTTTAAAGCTTTCCTCCAGGTGAAATATTAAGTATTGATTGTAATTGCTTTCTCTTTCAGGATCACTGTTTCTACCATGGCCATGTAAGAGGACATCCAGAGTCCTGGGTGGCTCTCAGCACATGCTCAGGAGTCAGGTACAAGAAACCAGATTCTTTTTGCAAATATACATGACAATAGACTGCACACACCAAGGAAAGTAAAGATAATTGCTGACATGCTTCCATCTTTTTGATTGAGCTCATCTGTGTTGATATCAGCTGCAATGTTTTCTCTAACTGAGGTTATTTTGCTATTGAAGAATGACACACATTCTTCACAATTCCATGTAGATAAACATGGGGAGATTCTGTCAGTTGACCTCTTTTTCACCTTCAGTGGAGCAACAGCATTTAAAGCAGATGACATGATATGATTGAAATGTTGAACCACGTCATGTAAAGAGCAGTCGTAGCTGTGGGACTCAAAGGATCTGATAATATTACAGAGCTTCAGCTTTGTCATCTAGGAGTCAATTTTGAACCAAAAATTTCTTTTTTAATCTTTGTTTGGATTATGATGGGATTGAAAACACACAGTGATTATCAGAAATAGGTGATTCTAAAGCTCCATAGCTTTGGAGTCCTTCTTTTGGTTCTTATGAATATTCAGGCCTCCATTCAGGAATAATCAGTTAATCTAACAAGTGATACCACGTGCAATCAGCTCTGAGAATTCCTGCATTAAACAGTGATGGATAGCTTGGTGGCTGATAGGTCAGATCAAGTCCTGGCTGGAGTTGAGGCTTTCGTTCTAGTGCCGGTGCTGTGTCAGTAAGAGGCGTCATTAGGGAAGGCTTGTTTGGAGCCTCAACAGCTTATCCAGTGGCGTTAGGACATATCCAGGGCAGCGTGTCAGCCAAATCTGTGACAGGATGCTCAACAGCTGATGTACTTCTGTGTATAAAAGTCTGTCCGTCTTCAGCACCTTGTGCAGCAACTGCTACAGAGTCAATGAATTGCTCATTCTCACACATTTGATGCAATGCTTCAGTTTTATTTATAAGCTGTGAAATTCTCCCAATCAGTCACTCACACTCAGCCCACAGATTTTGCCATCTTGTCTCAATCCTGACATCCGGGGTTCCAGTCACAAATACAGCAATAATTATGATAAATGTTAATAATGAAAGCGATAAAAAAAAAAAATCTGGTGGTAGCCTTCTGTGTCTTTCAGAATTTCCCAGTGATTTAACTAAGAAGCTGTTGAGTTTAACACACAGTACTATTAACTTTATAAGATTAGTTAATCAGATCATTTCATTTATTTTTGTAAAGGCCTGATCTCAAGAGAAAAAAGTGATATTTCTCTCATAGTAGCAGAGAGGAGCTGGGGAGAGTCAACCTGCCTACCATACCAGCTGTATTTGAACAACAAAGACAGCATGATGCAAACTCAAATCAAGCAAAGAAACTGAACAGAGCTGTAGCAGAGCATGTATGCATGGGTCAGGTCCGTCTGTACGCTGTTGAGAAACCTCGGTTCAGACTTCAACTTACTGAAGAGTATTTAATCAGTTTTGCTCCTTCAGGTAATAATTTCATGTACACTGAAATCCCTGCCCTGTACAGCACAGTGAAACAAAAGATAGAACTATGGAGCACCTCCTTGTGTTAGGGCTGAACTCGGACGACAGAGGAGACCGTTTGAGGGAGGCATTGGAGGAGATGGTACCGAAACATGGAAGTTGGACATGTCAAATATGGCTGGTGTCACCACTGATAATGCCTCGGCAAATAAGAAATATCAGGGTCATCTGTTTTGGACATAACTAGCCATTAACAAGGGCCTGGATATAGGATGTGTTTCATGAGCACTGTCAAGGCTGAGAGACTGCGTCTGCTTTTAGAAAGTCACCATAGATGATTTAACAGCAGAAGAAGAAACAAAAAGATTTGCAACTGTCTGAACATAGACTGATCCATAATGAGCCCACATGCTGGGATGCTTTCCCAGGCTGGGAAATGGTGGAGAGATTTCTAGAACAGCAGCAAGTGGTCTGTTCAGTTCTCACCAATGATCCAAAGAAATGGCACCTCATGCCTAAAGATTCAGACATTAGAGTTCTAGAGGCTGTAAAAGAGGAACTGAGCCCTGTCAGCTCTTTCACAGATGCCTTTAGTGGTGAAAAACATACCACTCCCCTCTGATCTCCCCCGAAATTGGAAGATATTTTCTTGACAGTTGAGGAAAGTGACAGTAACGTAAAATGTCAACATAAAGCAAATATTGGTGGTGATCTGAGACAAAGATATGAGGGCAGGCATCTGCAGCTGATACTAAACACAGGCAAGCTTCAAGGGCAGTTTTGTACTTTTAAGAGAGGAGGTTAAACAGAATCTTATGAGCAATGTCCATTTGTTGGAAACAGGAAACACCCTCTCCAGCTGCCAGCAAAGACAACTAAAACAGTTCTTAAGGAGGATACAGTACAGTACAAATATGCTCTCAGACCTTATGGAGGGGACCGGTATATGCAAATTAATTTGCAAAAGAAAAGATTAGGAATCACCCATTCCAGAGAGAACAGTCAGAGTGCACTGAATGAGGCTCCAGCTGCCAGGGACAGGGCGGAGAACGGCGTATTGGAGTGTAAGGCAAAGAAAAATAAATAAGCAAATAAATAAGCAATAAGGTGATTGTGTGAAGCAGTGACTACATAAAAAATAACACAAAATATGGGAGATATAAATAATATTCATGAAAAAACATGATATTAAGTATTTTATGATAATTAATGAAGTATGCAAACATAAAGAAGTGACAAGACTGTATAAATATATTGTGGGAGGTTGTCACTGTTTGGGAAGTTGTGGATGTGTCTTTGCCAGTTTTTAATAGTAATCATAATGATATCCTTACTAATACTGTTAATGCTCTTATTAATAATAACAATGACATAAAACTTATAAGATCAACAGAGAAGAAGAATGAAAGAATTGATTTTTTTGTCCTTTTCCCCTTATTGCATATATCTATGTATGAATGCATTTATGTATGTCGTTTTCACTGGAGTTGTAGACATGACTGCGTGTTCTAATTATCATTGTTGGACAGACAAAAACATGGATAAATATCAAGACGAATGGAATCATGTTTGCACATTATGAAAGAGGGGTAACTAGAAGCGGTGAGGTTCTATTACGGTGTTTATGAACGAGCCTGATAAATTTTCCATATTAATGTAATCTATAAGTACTCCTCTGTGCGGTGTTCCTTAATTTCCAGTTCGTGATGAGAGTTTTCTGCTGACAGGGCTACGAGGAGTAATCTGCTGTTTGTTTGTTTTGTTTAGGTTGATTGCTGATATGTCTAATAGTCTGCTTACTATTAGTGATGGGGATGGTGGGATGTGGCAGCCCAGGAAGACAGACAGTGACTTTCATGTGCAATTTGAACAGATTTCTGAGGGAAATCAGTCAAATGAATTCTGTGGTATTCTTCAATAAGTGTAACTGATTGCTGTAGTGATGGGTGTGGGTTTTGTAGAACCAGTAAACCATCATCTGCATAGAGATTGATCTTACAGTGTGTGTTGGGTGTTTGGATTCCTTTTATATTGGGGTTCTGATGAATGGCTGCAGTTAACAGTTGAATGAAAATGGTGAATAGGGAGGGACAGAGTGGACATCTTTGTCCATTGGTGTTAATAGTGGCTGAAGGTGAAACATACAGAATGTTAACCAATTATTAAATGATTCCCAAAAGTCAAATCTTTGCAGTGTGGTTTTTCGGCATCTAAGGTAGCTATGATGGTTCCTGCCTCTTGTAATGATGAATGATCCATTAAATTAAAGAGTGTGCATGTTACTAGATGAGTGTCGACCTTGGATGAAGCTGGTTTGATCTGTGTGTATTATGGATGAAATGACTTTGTATACTCTGTGACCTAGTGGTTTGGTGATGATTCCATCCACACTGACAAGAGAAGTGGAGCGGTAAGTTGATGATGAGGTTGTGTCTTTGTTCGGTTTAAGAAGGAGTAAAAGTGGAGCTGTGCTCACAGTCTTGAATTTTATTTCAGTTATCTGTCTGTTGAAGAGCGGAGCTCTAACTGGTATATGCAGGTATAGATTGGCATAAAATTGTCTGAAGATTTTGTTTATCTCATCAGGTGAATGTGGGGGCTTCCCTGCTGAGTCCTTAATGGTGGAGATTTTTCTTTAGTTTATTTAATTTGATTTGCAAAGTATTTACCTGATTTATTATTGTGGTGGAAATTTTCTTGTCGAATGAATTGAGTTTTCTTATTCATAATTTCATTTATTTGGACTTCATACTTTCATTCTGGTTTTCTTTTATTGGGTTACTCTCATGAATGTTTTCAAATTGTTTGATTTTTTTTGTTTAGCTTCGTGTTCTTTTTTTTTCTTTATTAACAGAAAATGCAATTATTATACCTATTCAAACTGCTTTTCCTGTTTCCCACAGAAGACTTGATGATGACTTTGCAGAATCATTCATGTCTTGGAAGGATGCCGACACCTTTTTAATGAGACTGTCACAGTCAGGTTGAAGAGATATGTTAAAGTGCCATCTGGTGTTGCCTTTACGTAGACTGGCTTTATTCCATCTAAGTGTTATGGGGGAATGGTTGCTGATAATGATGAGGTGGATCTTTGAGTGAAATATTAGATATGATTTATTTGCTGGTAAGGAAGTCAATGTGCTCATGCACTGTTTTACTGTTTCTGTGGACTGCCAGATTAATGTATTGTTTGAAATGCTATGTGGTCGACTGAAGGGTTGACAACTGTGTTAAAGTCACCTCCTATGACATTTGAAAATGAAAGAAAAAAGGTTGTAATGTATGGGTCAACAGTATTTAGGTCATACATTCCCGATAAGGTGAATCTTTGAGTCTGAAATGTTAGGTATGATTTACTGAGCTGTTGTTGATTGATACAACATGAATGACAATAACATTTACTTCAGGATCAGTGATGGTGGTGGAATGGACTGTATATAGTCAGGATTATATTGTATTCAGCAGTTTTGCAAATAAATCAGCAGTCGCTGGTTGTTGGGCTGATGGTGGCAGTTTGGTTCGGGGGCGTAGTTAACAAAGGCTGCCTCTCTGTGCCTTTCAATTGTGGACTCAGGAACAATCAAGAGGTTTGCATCAGAGGATCCAAACAACCTAACAGGCACATATGTCTTAACCATGTCGGACAGATAGGACGGGCAAAGTTATTCAGTGATTTAAAACCAGTAAAAGAATTTTTAAATGATTTCTGTGACAGAACATGTTGTCACAGAGGAGCTAATTCAGCTCTTTATATATATAGAATTTTTAAGGTTTGTGATTCAGCTCTGGCTAAGAGCAATGGTTTCAAATGTGTGTTGAGAGTTTTTGATACAGGGGAGCGTGAGTGTGTGTACCAATGCATGTGTATGTGTGTGCATAGTACAGCAGGACCTTCAGACACAAAACACATATAGGCAGAACAGAACAAGATGCAGAGGAGAGTCAGCCTTATTGGGTTTAATAGTTAATGCTTGATACTGGCGACATCAGAAGAATGGAGACAAGCGGAGAGGGGAGGTAGTGATTGACTGGCATTAAGGTGGGGCAGAATTGGGAATTGGGTATGGGTTATGTCGTTGTCGTGATCCAACTATCCATCTATCATATGTGTAATTTGTCCACTGAAATTATTGCTTTTTTTCATTCTTTCATCATCTGTTTTTGGATTGGTAGATTTCTTGTATACTCACTTGAACACTTGAATCCGTAGTCTGTTTCTTTTAGCTTCCTGCCTTGTTGTTGAAGTTTCCAATGATTGGCCCTGATCAGCTGCTGGTGTTCTTCGGTCCCAGACGGTATACGTGGTGAAATGTGATGTTGTTGACAGTCTCAGGAGGCATTTTAAGCTGTTTAGTCATGAATTCCTTGATTGATTTTTCTGGGTCGTCTGTGGTTTGTTCAGGAATGCCGCTGAGAACTGGTTGTCTCATACTGTGTGCTTCTAAGTCCAGAATGGTTTCTTTCATGGCTTTGTTGTCGGCAGTGACAGAGCTGATCTGGGTGGTAAGTGTGCTGACAGAGTGTTATGAGTTGAGTGATCTGTTTGCCTTAGTGAGAGTGTCTATTTACCCCTGACTGAATTGCAGGCTGTGGCACTGTGCCTTCCCTGTGCAGCACGTCACTGAGTGTGATTCTGGCATCAAGTCCGGAATTTTTTTTCGAATAGAAATGTGGATGGTGTTGAACTTGAGCTGCAGAGTGAACCTGACCGGAGTCTCTTTCTGTATGGAGTGAAGATGGCTTTGCCCATTTTCATGTTGTCTGTATTGCCCTGATTCATGTTGCAGATTCTGTTGACGTCTTTGTCAATGTACTCTTCCAGATGATTCAGGTTGTTTGATGTTGCATTCTCGATTTGAATGGGAAAAGAGAACAGTCAAGAAAAAATGAAGAGGACTGAAGGTCTAATGTCCAAGGAGAGATGTTTGTTTGGATCAATAGTCTAGCATTTGGGAGCCACCATCTTAAGGCATCCCTCTCTCTTTTTGAAAATTTTGCTATATTTTGACAATGAAACTCAAGAGAGACCTGATAAAACTTGGTTGCCACAGGGAGGCACCGACAGGGGATGTCTGGTGGCCACATAGTCACCTTGTGTGGATACGGGCCAACAGGATCAAGTCATGAACGAACGCTTCTGCAAAAATGACTGAAACATTACGTCTCAACTTTCAACTTCCTGAACATTTATTACATTGGCTTATTACATCGACAAAATGTGTAAAGTTTATGCATCTCTCTCATACTAGCCAGCAAAGTCGTCTCACATTACACAACACTTCACTGGAAAACTAATGACACTGTCTTAAACATTACTGCCACCCTGTGGCCTCCACAGTCACTGCACTCACAATACAACCAATGAAATGTTTCTGTGTTTAGAATATTTAAGCTTTTAAACTGTATATTTTAACTATATGAATACAGTACTGTATTACTGTGTCAGTAAACTAAACACACAGCAATTCAACTGATTTAGGATGCAGTTTTCACATGATGAAGATATAAAGTCATTAAGTGACAGATAAACATCATTAGGCATAGTCTGTACTGTATAGAAATATTATAAAGGGCTTGAAATGGTGAATTATGCTGGTTGTTCTCTGGAACAAAAATGTGATTTTCAAAACATGCTTTTACTGACAATTTGATGTCATCCTAATCAAATATGATAAGCAGTCTGTGTTATATATTTACCTTAGTGAACTATTCTGTATTATACATTTAAGTTTTATCAAGTGACTCTCAATTGCTGCCACCTTCTTTCTTGACTGCTGCATTCCTTCGCCTGGTTCACTGGGATTTTGACCTCTGCACTCAGGGAAGCTATTTGTTTATTTCAGTATCAGTCTGATGTTTGCCACTGAGCCTGGAACTGTCCCTCAACACGTTTGGAGAAAGTTTTGTCCAAATACGGAAAGTTCAGCTTGCACTCTCAGAGCTCCTTTTTTCTTCAGATTGTACTGAAAATGACTAATTTGATCCTCTCTGGGGATCCAGGCAGCAGTTTTAAAGTCTTAAATTTTCAGTGCCGCAGACAGATTTGAATGTGAAACGCCTCGCATATTGAAGGCTCAGATTGAAGCTTTCTCCTGGCAAAGATGTTGCACATCCTGAGGACTTGTGTCCCAAAAAATATATTCATGAATTTGATCCAATAAAAGAGGCATCAAGTTATAGCTCAGTGGGGCTTTAGCAGGAATTAATTCCAAAGTCTGTTCGGTAAATCTAAACCGATAAAGAGTTTGAGGAAGTTTTTCATCAGGTTGTAAGAAAATCTTTATATTTTTTTGTCCAATAGAAGCTGGTTCAGTGCTGGTTCAGAGCTGACATGTCTGTCGACAGTCTTCAGTCCCTCTGTCCTGATCTGGGAAGGTAGCCAGATGCTGCTTGTTGACAGCAGCTTTGATGGCAACAGAGCAGACGTGGGGGAGAATAGAGATCTGGAAGCCAACAGAATGTAAATGCTTTCTAAATGTCTCGTCATTCACAGAGCTGTCCAAATGTGAGCGGATCAACAAAAGTTTGTTCTTGGACTCAAAAACAAGCTGAGGTCAAATGAAGCCTTTTACTTTCAGTGAGGGATGCATAAGTAAATTAAAGCTGTGACAGGCAGTTTATTTTTGGCATCATTGGGCAAAAATCCCATAAGAACCTTTCAGCGTATTGTAATTCAAATGGTCTGAGAAAAAATGAAAAAACTCTGTGAAATGCTGGAAGGACATCTTTGAGAAGACAAGTCAGGGCAAGAGGGACTGCAGGTTGAGGTTTCTCAGGTCAACTCCTACTTACATTATCCGAAAATTATTCCAACAATGTTCAAACACAGAAAAACTGTCATTTTATTCAAGGTAATGGTGCATTTAATGTGGTCACCTGTTGATCTTTTAGGATTTGAACATTTAAAGGTACAAGAGCAACTCCATGTGTTGTGATTCCCGTTTATTTTCTACACCTATTGTGTTTGATAAAATAATCTTAATTCAAAATCCATTGACAAGCAACCTCTAACATCTAACTATCTACGACCTCAGCTGTCTGACAGTGAGTGATGGTCCTTCAAAGAGGTTTGTGTATGCACACTATTTGGCCCAC
This sequence comes from Chaetodon auriga, assembly GCF_051107435.1. Lineage (NCBI taxonomy): Eukaryota > Metazoa > Chordata > Actinopteri > Chaetodontiformes > Chaetodontidae > Chaetodon > Chaetodon auriga. The sequence continues at coordinate 16,610,511 of NC_135097.1, read as the reverse complement.
ATCACACACAAAGAACACTATCAGTTGTTACCCTGCTTGCTATAATTGCATATATTGTCTCACAGTGGAGTCTCTGTCAAGATGCAAGGTGGCCTCATATTTTTGATGAATCATTGTGTTGCCAAAGAAGTGGACGTTTTGCTTTTTCTGAGGCCAATTTGAAGGACCAAAAATGATCATATGATTTCATGATATGATATCTGATTTCAAACTCTTCAGTTCAACCCCTGAGTAAATTTGTCTTGTCCCATAGAAACAGTGTGTTCTGTGGTCATTACCATCAAACAAAACTGTCCAAATGCAGAACCGTCCAATGGCCACCATGAGTTCATCGCTACATTGCCCAATTCCTAACTTGTCCTTCTGAAACCTATTGGATGTGGTCTTCAGAATGTTGCCAGTGTCAAGCAAATTGGCCAGAAAACACTAAAAACACTCTGTGCAGATATGCAGCAGGTCACAGTTATCACTCATGTTTCATGCCTCCATGTAGACCATCTGATGCTGTGAAACTTCCCCAGCTTCAAAAAGGAGATTCTTTTCTCTTCATACATCTTCTTCAGCATGGCAGTATTTTTTTTGCTCCACCTTTTGTAAATACAACTGACCAGTAGCATGACAACAGAGCAATTAAATGTCTCACAGTAAAGAACCTTGCAATCAGCTGATTTTGTGCAGTTCTTGAGTTTTGGTAAAATGCTGTTGAACATGCTAGTGCTGACAGCAGCCAACTCTGTCGTCCAGTCATCATGGAAGAGATTCACTAATCCAGCCATTATATATGTCAGCAGCTAATTCAGACAATTCAAGGAAGTCTGAGGTAACCTCTCCATTGTTGCACACAGCCACATTGTATACAACCTCAGCAGACTGTTAAGCACATTTTACTTAGGTCTACGTACTGTGTACCAGTCATATGCACCACTGCCTATTAACAAGCCTGCTGATCAGTGGTACACTACAGTGAATCTTGGCAACAACTGAGAGGAAGACAAAGAAAATGATTTTTTTCTGACACAGGAATGGAGGTGCCTATGAGGTGGAGGTCAGAAAGCACGTACTGTTTGGTGGCCACAGCGGCAGGGTCACAAAAGAAAGTGCAGCAAGTGGCTGCAGTAAATGTACTGAAAGCGGCAGATGGGACAGCACCAGAAACGTAAAAGAAATTGGTCAAATCTGAAGTTCGAGGCAAAAGAAATTACATCCCACTGTCAGAGCACATCTGCTCCTGGTAGAGGCAAGGGCACACCTGAGCTCACACCTCTTGATACACAAATAGCCCATTTACTCCAGGAAGCAAGTGTGTGCGGCAGCTACTGCAGTGTCTCTAGTGTGCTCTCATGTTCAGTGCATTGACTTTACACACAAAAACTATGTAACAATGAAAATTGTACTGTAATCGTTATATGTTTATATTTCTGACACCACAGGACCCTTAACTGGCCAAATTGAAAATATAAATTGTGTATATGTAATGCACAAAGTAACAAACCAACAACAGTATTAACATAACTTTTATGTAAACTATCCAGTTCATGTCCCCCAACCGATTGTTTAACCTCAGATCCAGGAGGAGCAATGTGGATTGGAACAGTGGACCGGCTCTTTAACCTTCCACTTCCAAGGCTGCTGGGGGGGGTCATACAAGTTTTCATATCCAGTCTGCATGTGTTTTGTGGACTTGGAGAAAGCTTAAGACCATGTACCCTGGGGAGTCCTGTCAGGGGTATTATGGGAGTATGTGGCACTGGGGCCGCTACCATGAGCCATCTGGCCCTTGTGTAACCATAGTGAGAGCTGTGTGCCCATTCTCAGCACAAAGTCAAACACATTTCCAGTGGGTGTTTGCCTCTGCCAAGGTTCCACATTTCCAATCATGTATGTGATATTCATGGACAGGATTTCAAGGCGCAGCCGAGGTGGAACCAAGAATGTCTGCTTTTTGCAGATGACGTGGTTCTGTTGGCTTCATTAGATTGTGACCTTGGGGTGGATTGCAGCTGAGTGTGAAGCAGCCGGGATGAGAGTCAGCACCTCTAAGTCTGAGGCCTTGGTTCTCTGCTGGAAAACAGTGGATTGCTCCTGCCAGGTTGGGGGAGTGAGTTCCTGGCCCAAGTGAAGGAATTCAAATATCTTGGTAGTGGTAAAATGGCGCATAAGATGGACCAGCGGATTGGTGTGGCATCACAACCCTGCACAGTAATGCAGGGTTGGACTGGACTATTGTGGTCAAGAGAGAGCTGAGCCGGAAGACAAAGCTTTCAAATTGCCAGTTGTTCTATATTCCAGCCCTCACCCATGGTCATGAGCTTTGAGTCCTCACGAAAACAACAAGATCGTGCATAGAAGTGGCGGAAATGAGTGTCCTCCACAGCGTGGCTGGGCTCACCCTTTCACTACGCTCAGACATCCAAAGGGAGCTTGGAGCAGTGCCACTGCTCCTTTGCATGGAAATGAGCCATTTGAGGTGGTTCAGTCATTTGATCGGGGTGCCTCCAGGGCGCCTCCCCTCTGAGATTTTCCTGGCATGTCCAACCTGTAGGAGACTGTGGAGTTGACCAGAACATGCTGGAGGGATTAGCATAAAATGATGATGTCAGAAAAATATGAAAGGAAACAAATAAAATCAGCAGAAAGATGAAAGAAGTTTGATGTGATTCTGCTGGGAAAAGAACAATGTGTTCTTCCAGAAGCCATAATGAAAGTGTTCTGTCAAGGGTCATCTGGATTTTAATGAGGAGTTGTGAAGATTCTTGGTGTATGCAATGGATGTGTTGGCACGGATAAAAGAGTTTGAAATGTACCTTGATGATACCTTTTTATTGTGTTACAGCTGCAGTGTTGTATGAAATATCCTCATCAGTTTCTTGGTGGATTTTGATTTTCTTTGGAATGGACAAACTGCGCAACCCTGTAGTACTTACAGGGAAATGATGATTATGCAAAAGAAAAATCTCATGATTGCAAAAAAAAAACAAAAAAAAATCTGAGTTACCGGAGGCCCCTGCTGCCAGGATAACAAAGTTTCTAATCAGAACTTTTGTTCAGGTTTCAGCATTGACCTTCTCTGTTCATATCTGCAGTCCTCCAGCAGTTCTGTGTGTTTTCATTTTCACTCCTGCCTGCAGTTCCCAGCTCATTTTCCCTGCCAGCAACTTTCATGCCATAATGAGGTGCTTTGTATTGACTCAGGATGAATTACATGGTTTTAAGGGAAATTGTTAAACAGCCTTGGACACATAATTACTTAAGAACAAAGGGAAAAAAAACTACTGTATTTTCTCAGAAAGCATGGCTTCGAGCTCATCTGTGCCTGTATGGTCAGCAGTGTGGATGAACACAATAGCCAGCACAGCCCATCTCACAAAAACCAATTTGATTCCCTTTGTGTCTATTGTGTCTGCTGTGAAATAAATAGCAACTCTGACAAAATCTTCACAGACAAGGTGAAATAGTTTTCATACAAACTTCAAATGCATATTGAACCACAGGGAGTAGAGTCTGCATGAATCATTATTTCTCAGCGCCAGGACAGTGATGGATACCCACAAAAGGCTCATCAAGATTCCTTACAATCTTTGTGGTTCCATAGTAACACTTCATTTATAAATACAGTCATCAAAATTAAAATAGTCCTTAGAAATGTATAATTATATTGTTTTTTGTTGTCCTTATATGGATTTAAAGTTTTTAATAGTTGTATGATTAACCAATTCTAAGCTATTTATACTGTTGATATTAGAGTCTTACTGATATTAATTACTTATGAGGCTGATAACAGTATTGATATTTGAAAGTTAAAAAGTATGATAACATAGGTGTTCATTCTTCAACATGAACATTCTGTTGCTTTTTACAGCTCACTTTCAAGCCCGCTTTCTTGATAATAAAAAGGGTAGGACTGTGATTTCGGGTCTCACTCGGGTAAATAGTTGAATTGAAATCAGGATACTGGCTGTGGAAAACAGTTTTTTAAAATCCCTAAAGTAAAATGAAAGATGGATGGAGACAGGTCAAGAGGTCAGAGGTCAGGTGACTTAACTTTGCTGGAGACTTTGGAGGGTTAAAGTTTAGGCTGAAGGTGATAGAGGGCTAGGGTTATGAGTCACAAGTGAAGAGTCACATGTCAGAGGTCAGACGCCATCTTCTGGGATTGAGGCAGAGTAATTGGATGAGGGTTTAGTGAGGAAATGTAGACAGTAGAAGATCTTCATAATAACAAAAGTACAAGCAGGGCTTCATTTGTACTTGACCCTGTTGGAACAGAATCCAAGACCTTCTAGATCTGATCTGGCAGCTCTTTTGTCACAATCAAAATCTGTAGATAAATTTTGCATAATAATTAATGTTCCAGCCCCACAGCTAAGCAAGTGAGTGCTTGTGCTGTGAAATGGTAAAACAAGTATCCTAAGTGCATGTACAGCAGTGTCCATTGTACTGAAATGGAGTGGAGGAGATCGATAGACACACAGACAGAACAGTTTAGTTTCTTCGCCTGCTTGCTTTTGTGGTTGTAAATAGAACCTTTGGCCCTAATTCTATTCTCTCTCAATTGCAGCAATCAAAAAGCACAGACAGAAGGCAAACGGTAGGGAAGTGAAGGGACAGACAGACACACAGGCAGACAGACAGATAAATAGAGAAAACCCTAAGCAGCTGTTTCTCCGTCCCTCCCCTGCTGATTTTGAGTGAGTGTTGTGAATGTTATGATCAATAAAGATGAATAAATAATGCTTTGTTTGCGGTGACAGTTTTGTTTACTTTTAACAGCCCGCGCCTAGCCGTTATCCAGCGCGTTTTATGACTTTTTATCTCCTCCTCACCCTCCGGATCAGCACCTGCTCTGTGTTCCAGGACCTCCTGATTTACAAATTAATCACTGAGTATAAAAGTATGTGTCTGTCTGGATGAACTAAGAGGCTCCATCTCCTCCACAATCTGTCTTACACACACTCATACACACTTACACACATAGTTTGGATATTCCCCCAGACAGTAACTGTTGCAGGATGACACTCTTTGCTTGAAATTGCCTTTTACAGCCCTCTGTTGTCTGGGACAACAAATCTTGGTCATCATCATGGCTTTTCTGTTAGAATATATAGAGGACTAAACTTCAAACACATGACTGAATCATTGTCTCCTCATATTTCAGCTTCCCCCTGCATAGATCATTTTTCGTGGATCATAGATTAATAAAACCCCATTTCCACCTGCTGTCAACATGTTATGTGTGTCTATAGGAGGTTGTGCGGGGTGTCCATCAATCACAAGGTCGGTAGTTGGATCCCCGTCTCCTTCAGCCAGCATGTTGAAGTGTCCTTGGGCACATACTGAGCCCCAAATTTGGTCCCAATGCTGTGTCACTGTCTGTGTGTGAATGGGTGAATGTGCCATGTATTGTAAAGTACCTGGGGTGGTCAAACGTAGACTAGAAAAGCGCCACAAATACAGTTCATTTACAGTTTATCCAGATACATTAACTCAGAGGTTTTCAAACTGAGGGGCACTGAGCACTATGAGAGGTGAAAAGGTGCATGCCGGTGTTCTAAAAAGGAAATAAATTATTCTGCCAATATGTAAACAAAATCAGGCTTAAAGGGTGGGAGGTGGGGTTGTAGCCCACTCAAGAAAAACAATAAAATTGAGAAAAATCAATCAGCTTTTTCATGTTACACTGGCAATATGTTTTGACATTAATAAGACTGAGTATGACACCCTCGTCTAGACATTCATGTACAGATATCTGCAGTGTGTCGAAGCCATAGTAGGAACAGTATTCTCAGTTCTGTCTGAGATGGGGCCCATAGTGTCAGACTTGCATTATCTGGATAATTTCATTCCTCAAAGATCTTCACAATGTCTCCTGGTATTATAAGTATACCTGGAGTTCTTGTCATATCAATTCTGCCCACAGTGTGATTTGATCTCTGTATGGAAATTGGGTAGGTGGAGCTGGCATTATGAGAAGTAATGTGGGGCACTCAAGTCTGGATCATGTACAGCTGGAGACAGCTGACGGCATCTGTTGCCTTCCTTTAGGTCGTCTTGCCAGGAAGATTATGTTTGAATAGAACTAGTTTGTACAAAGTGTCATCCAACCACATCAAAAGAGCTCTTTCAAATGTCCACATTGAAAGGTGGGCCAAAAAGCACTGCGTCATAGAGAGAAGCAAGACAGGATTAATTGGGCAAGTGGCGATAATGGTAATGATAATGCAGAGTTTCAGACAGTCGCTTCTCGGAAGCAATATTGATGATGCACTCTGTTGTACGCACGAGAAGAGACAGGAGTAGTTTTAAAGAATGAAAAAAGAGCTTGATAAAGAAGTTCATGTCCTGCCTCCTTTCACTCCTCCATCAACCTCTGCATAAAGTTGTCACACCCTCCACCAATTCCAACATGTGGGAGTGAGGGCTTGACAATCCAACAAGCACTTTGTTTGAAGCACACTGAAAAAAACACAGATTTAAGATTTCTTAGAAGTCCATTGTAGATGAGTTGCTTTCGCTGTGACCTTCATTAAGAGATCGTAACCTAATAAACTGCATCTTAAAGGTTTAACTGGCACTAAGAAAAAATGGGCAGTGTTGTATCAAACGTTCTTTTCTTAACCTTTCTACAAAAACTTCTTTATCTCATTTATTAACCCCTTTTGCTGTCTTCACATGCTCACAAGCATTACTTCTCTCCATTTCTTCTTCCTCACACAGGGGCCTGATATCCTTGAATTCTAGTGACACCTACTACCTTGAGCCAATCAGCGGTGTTGATCCTCTCTCCCACTCGCTGCTGAGTGCAGAGGAGCTGCCAGTTAAGGGTGGAAACTGTGGCCACCACCATCAGACAACACAGTCCAACCACATCTCCGACCTGCTCAGATCATTTCATTCACGGGTGAGTTTCCCCACACACCATTCATTTGCTCCAAAACATGGTTAGACACTATTAGGTTATTTTCCTAATAAAAATAAGTAGTGCTGCAACACTAGAATTTTGTCTTCAACCTGAAACTGTGCCTCAAGACAAACAAGTGAATTTCCCAAAATACTGTTCCAAAAAAATCAGAAAAATGATTTCTCCCACAAAACCATGGCAAAAAAAAAGAAATAAATAAAAAAAGTGTCTCACCAAATTTGCAGTAGACAGTTTTGAAACAACTTTTGTTTATGGGTTATGATCTTCATTTAGCTGCAAAGGAAATCCACATTCCCCTCTTGGTTCCAGTTTTGGTGGACTAGGGTTCATTTGCAGTCAGTCAGAGTGTTGTCACATCAGACTTCTCATGAGGGTAAGTCAGTGGGTTGAGTTAAGTCTCAAGGCTACAGCTCTGGTAGCAACTCTAAGAAACATATTCAGTATGTGGCTGTTTTGATGAGTGCTCTCGCTGTATATCATTGTGTGATGGCTTCACACAGAGCAGAGGGAAGTTTACCTGATATTCTCTGCAGCAAACAGCAAATTCTTTTTTCTGATAATTTCCTGCCATCCATGGCAGCCCTAACGTGGATTCAATTCCAAAGCTAAAACCTCCACCACCAAATACCTTTGACAGAACCCTGGCTTCAAAAAGATCTGTAACCTGTATCCTGTAACCCAAGACCTGTAACTTTCAGATACTGAAGACAGCATCAGAATGTTAATATAGGATAATCAAAAGCCACTTGAACAGTCGAACAAGTTAGATATTGTGGATACACTCAATGCTGGCATCTGCCATGTCCGACCAGATGGCTGCAGCCATAAAACCTCTCATTTTATTGACTGAAACCTCCAGTGTGTATGATTTAGTGACATCTAGCGGTGAGGTTGAATATCCCTCACCTCACCACTCCCCTTCCAATTATGCAGGAGAATCTTTGGTGGCCGCAAAACTCACCAAAAACGCCAGTGTTTGGTCTGTCCGATCTGGGCTACTGTAGAAAAATGGTGGTGCAACATGGTGGACTCCAATGAAGAGGACCCACTCCTTCTACCAAGCTCATTCTAATGTAACGAAAACACATTGATTCTTATTCTCACACTAATGAAAACATAACTATGAATATTCTATTCCATTTCTGCCAGTAGATCCCAATCAATCATACACACTGGACCTTTAAACAAAAATGCATTTAATGGATAGTGAACTGAGAATTTAAGAGGAAGACTGTGGTATTCTTTTTTTTTCAAAAGTGACACTGTCACAATTTTACTTGAGCACCTGAAATTCCTTGCTAACTCCATACAAAACAGCAGAGGTTGGAAACTAATCGCGTGAAGCCGGTAAGCCAGTCAAGTCAAGTAGACAGCTCGAGTCAGTGCTACAGTCACATGGCATCCTCCACTCGAACGATGAATCCAACACATGCTTTGCGGTAAGGCCTTCACACCAGCATGCACCTGTAGGCTCTAACTGCATTTTCCTGTGAAGTGGGGGATACAGTTAGCCATCGTCAGTTTAAGGGTTCTCAAAGGTTCTTAGTAGGGGATGCTGAGTTCAGAGACCAGTCAGCAAACACTACCAGGCACATTCTCTATATTCATGTGCAATAACACTGCGCCATTTGAGTTGGCTGACTGAAATCATCGAGCTCAATATGACACACAGCTCAAATGTTCCTTACTCGTTGGCTGTAGTCTAGCCATGATGCACACACATCTGAAATATTCATCATCGCGACCTTTCAGTGGGACCATTCAAGCTTTGTGTTGTTTGTAAAGAAACTGAATTTCACAGTGGGCACATTGAAATAGACACAAAAGTAGTTGTGATTAGTTTGCCTCCTCTAAGGTGATGGACTGAGTCGTAATTCTCTTATGGTTTGGTTTATTATGCAACGAAATGAAACCACCAACCACATGGGAACATTTGGCTCTTTGTCATAAGAAAACACAATATTGAATAGGTCTCTGTGCCATTTTAGTGCGCAAAATTACTGTCACACCACCTGGAAATGGAGGGAATTGTGGCTTTGACTCAGCTTTTCAGGCCTGTTAAAGCCATGGCTATACAGTAAATTTCCTGAGCCCTCATAGACAAGAAAAACTCAACACAAGTCTAGTTTGCTCATCTGCAGTTATAAATGATAAAAAGGCTCCTCAGTGGGTCATTTTGCCTTCATCTGTCTCCACTGCTGGGACAAACAGTCATTCCTTGGTTTTCTTCTCATATTTCTTCCCATATTTATCATTTTCCCATTTACGTTCTCAGTCACTTTAAACTGTCCTCATCTTTCTCCCCTCCTCATATGCTAAAGCCCTCTCAGCTTTCCACCAGGGCATCATCCTTTTCCCCTATTTCTTTATCTTCCTCCTTCCTGCACCATACCCCTTGGCTCTCCCAATTCCCTCCTCTGCCACCCATTAATCCTGGGTTGTTATGCAGAAATGCCAGCCACAGCAGACTCCAGGCTGAGTCCAATGCCACTATTTGCCTCTCAAATAAACATTGCAATGTGTTAATGCATTAGTTCGGATGTGTGTGTGTGTGAGTGTGTGTGAACTCCACAGGCTGCCATCACAACATCACAGATTCCCCACCAATCCGCAATATTGGTGTTAGGTCCAGACCGAGCCAAGTAGTAGTCTCCCCCGCACGTAAATCATTGAGTTTTAATTACAGCAGAGCCTTACTCTAATGGCTGTAATCAAGTATTAGCAGGGTGGAGACTTAATGATGGAGGGACATAAGGAGTCGTGAAGCTTTGTAAAGCAGCATGGATTGCTAAGAGGTGTACATTTTGGGCTTTTCACCTCTTTATGTACCCCTTTCAGACTGTGTGTTTTATTAGGTCGAATGATCACACCTGGTTTCTTGTTTTGTTTGCAGTCCTACACTGACACCAGTACCTACCACAGTGTTTTAAATTCCACATTTTTCTATTCAGTTTGTCCCCCAGGATTGTACTCTTGTTAGTGTAGAACAACCTCTGCAGTATTCAAGACCATGGTACACTGAAAACCTGGATGGTAATGGGGATCGAAAATTACAACATTCCACCAGGAAAACTGTAGATTAGACATTTTGTTCTGTTGTACTGCTGCTGTGTCTGTACACACAGCGCTGCCGTATTGACTTTGTGTGAATAATATTTTACATAGTGTTCTACAATGCTTATATCTGAAATAAAATCATACATAATAACAAACATAACAGCAAAAAGTAAAAATAGTTTGTCTTTCTCAAATAGCTGTAGTAGAACTATTTCAATAAAAACTGCCAAAAAAATGGAATAACTTATGTTTGTTGTGTGTTTCATGTAATTTACAGTTTCTTGTTTTATTGTAGTTTAATTGAATTCAAATTCATTTTAGTTTTGTCATCTATATTCCAAAAATTTATGGCTCTGTCTGCTTGTGTATCATGTACATTTAACACGAACACATTGTGCAGGTGCTGGTCTACCAGAAAAGGTGCTGATAACATTCGTCTCTATGGCAGCAACATCAGTACTTTCATTCCATCTTACTATAAATAAAGCTGGCTAAACAATAGCCTGCTTTATTTTTAGTAAGGTGGAATGTGCTGACACTAGTAATGGGAAGAATGATGTATTTTATACAGCAATTCTATTCTTAAATGGATTCAAATAGCAGTCAGATGAAGAAGAAACACTGACAGCATACAAGTTTGCAAAACTATGCTGACTCCACTTTACTCGATGACAGAAAAAACTGAATCTAATGGCCAGCTTCTGGTAGAGTTCTCTGGTTCTCAGAGCTCCTCGCAGTGTCATGGTGGTTGTTAGTCGGAGTCACTTTAGAGTGAAGTGTAAACAACAGTCCCATGAGGCCAAAATGCTAATATACTACTCAAATGTGATTAGAATAATATAGTGTAGTACAGTATAGCATCAAGTAGCACAGAGGCCTGGTGTACTGTGCATAACCATGTTCCCATCTGCCTTTGTCTGCTGTCAGGTTAAAAGGAACACTTGGGGTACAACCAAGTACATGGAGCTGTACATAGTGGCTGACAACACACTGGTAAGTTGACAGTAACTCTCCACCTACTCCATCCATGCCACCGCAGAACATTCCTCTGTGCATCAGCGCAAGCGCCACATTTGTCCACTGACATCAGTCAACCAAAAAATGACACGCCGGGATGGAAACAGGGTCCGGATCTTAAACAATTATCTCATTGCAGCTAATGGAGCTCTTTCATACTGAGAGCTCGGAGCTGACATGATGAGGCAAACGCATGTGGAGACAAGGCGGAGGGATTTGTCTGCTTAATGAGGGAGAGTATTTAGGTGGAATCTAAAGGTGGAAGGGCTTTTGGATAGACACTAAGCTACAGTGATGAGATGCTATGTCTTCATAAAAGGCCGTTTAGGATTCGGTCTGCTACATAAATGCCATGGTAACAGCACATGGTGATGAATACGAGCCTGGTCCTCGCCTTCTGTAAATGGTATAATTATGATGATGGACCGGGTAGAAGTGGTAAAGCAGGCCTGGTCGGATATTAGTGTTGTTTTCATGAGTCATTAGTCTCTGCACAGAACTTTAAAAAGGATTGTCTCTAACATTTTATTTATTTTTCTGACCACTGACCTCATTCATGCGCTAATACTCCTCCATCTTCCCTATCCTGCAGTTTAGACGGCAGAATAAGGACTATGAAAAGACCAAGACGAGGATAATGGAAATTGCCAATTACGTGGATAAGGTAGGGCTGATGGGTTCCTCTGCTGCGCTTTGCAGTTCTCCAGAGAGCAAAACAGCTCCATTCAGCAACTACTAGACATTGTACAGTTGTCACATATTTTTGATGTCATCTATTGCTAATCTGCTTTGAAGTCTGGTGTCTTTGATGTTCCACATAAATAATGAGTGAGCGAAAATTGTACACAAATATCTGCAGTCCAATGACGCCTCATTAGCATTTAATCATTAATGTCCTTCAACAACCCTTAAGAGGAGATTTAGGAGAAATCGCCCCATGTGACCAGACTGCGTTATGGGAGCTTGTGAAAAGGTTGTGTGTGTGTGTGTGCAGGTACATATTTGTTGTTGTTTTCGTGTGTTCAGTTCTACAGGGCTCTGAACATCCGTGTGCCTCTGATTGGTCTGGAGGTTTGGACCGACAGGGATCAGTGTATTGTCACCGAGGAGCCAAATGCCACCCTCTGGTCCTTCCTCCAGTGGAGGCAGAAGCTGAAGTCCCGCAAGAAACATGACAACGCCCAGCTGCTGACGTGAGCAATGGACAGATGCACACAAACGCTGACACACACACACCTAAGCTATGCCAGCCATGAGCAACACATGAGTCCACTGTCAGTGTCTTCACTGAATCTGTCCAGTCACAGTTCTGCTGTGAATGTGCTCACAGCCCAAAACACTGTCAGTGTGGGCACACACACACACACACACACACACTAAAAGTTGATTTGAAGCCTAAGTTTGCTTTCACACCTGTAGTTTGGTTCATTTGGCCCAAACCAAAGAAAAGTAAGTAAAGTAAGTTAGTAAAAGCTTTTTAGTTCAGGTCACACCCTTTCAGATGGTCTCAGTCTGATTATTTAGTCTGCAAGTGGCATTGTTTACAGTAGGGATGTGCGCACTTATTCGAGTAGTTGATTAAACACATTTATATAATGGGTTAATCTGTTCATAATGCACGGCAGGGTTTCTGTTATCTGGTAATGAGATTGTTTCTTTTTTTTCTGGGAATATCTGTTGAGGTCTGACATATTTAAGTCTCTCCAGTCACAATGTTGTTGAAAATAAGAGTTGGATGTGAAAATACACTGGCTCTGCATGCTGTTTTCCTCGCTGCTTCTCTCCCGATTTGGTGAATTAAGGGTTTATTTTGACCAAACCAGAGATGTGATGGTTGTTGAAACAATGGAAACATGAACCAAGAAGGTTTTGATGAGTTTTATTGTTTTCTATCTAGTTTTAGGGAAGTGTTTTACAATGGTAAAATTACTGTTTCTGTAAATGGAGTCTGGTGGCTTTGGCCAAAGTGATATAGCCATGGTTTCTGGTTAAACAGACATGATCTTGCTCTTTAACTAAAGAGAAAGTTTTGACAAAGAGCCAAAAAGTCTTTATTTTATAGTTCGCCTGCTCTGCAGGAACTCACAGACATTCAAGCTAAGCTAAACTAAGCTTATCTATTAGATGTAAGAGGCGTCACTTTGCTGAGATCAGGACTCATTCGTTGGTAGGTGAACTGTATTGAGCACTGACTGCCTTCTTAATGGGGGACTGAGAGCATTTTCCAGTTAAGCATCTAGTTACCATTATGGATTTTCCATGTTTGTTAGGTGTCTATTCACACCAACATCTGCTCATACAGATAACATTAATTTTGTAAGAAAGTCCAAAATATTAAACATAATTGCCTAATTGGGCACACACCCCACTGTGTCTGCATAGAGGGATTGTGGCCCCTGGACATCTACTTAAGGTCTCCTAACATATGTAGTGTTATGAATAACTCTGGACAGCCCACAGTTTTATAGCTCAGAGCATACAGTTGATTCAGAAAGCTGTGTTTGCACTCACATCATGCATGACAAAAATAGCGATACTTACTATAGAATGTAATGTGCATGGATTTGTTTGCCAGGTTTTGTTTACAGTGTTCTACTAAAGGAGAGAACAAGAGACAGAGAGAGAGAGAAGCAGAGTAAGAGATCAAGTGAGAGAGAAGGAGTTTCACATCCACAGCCGTATTGTTCATTCCAGAAGCAGCGCAAACACACCCAGGCACAGCTGCCAGCGCCGTTCCTTTTTCTTTTTGGAAAACTGGAGACTCAAGGAATTTTTTGCAGCCTGCATAAGCAGAATTCACCAAACAAATGGGAAAAAAAAAAATCTGAACTAGAACTAGAAAAAAGAAAAAGAAGCCAGACTATGACAGCTGCCCAGACTCACTACCAACTGCTACCATCTTATGTGACATCATCTGATGCAACTCAGAGACGTGGTCTAAACTACTTCGTCTGCCATTATGGCTTATAAAACATAAAAAATCCTATATTTTATTATAATTTCCATGACGCCTTCAGTACAAATTCACCAAGAAATTCAGTCTACAGGTTGCTCTTTAAAAAGCAGTACAGTGCAGCGGCAGCACTGTGGCTAAACGAATGCAGTGTTGACATTGACGAGGGACTGCAGCTGTTACTACAGCTGCCTATAGCGGCCACTTAACTGCTCACACTTTACATTCTTATCTATGACTATAAACTGGTTTGTGCGCTTCAAGTCTAGTTTCTTCTGATTTAACTATGTGGCCTGTGTAGACAGGCTGTTAGACTCAGTGATAAGAAGAACATCAAGCCTGACTAAGCAGAGGAATTACCATTTGCAAATACTGTGTGTTGTTAGATAAGCCAGCAGGGGTAACACGACCATCTGTAGCGCCTTATGGGGGCGTTCATGGTGACTTATAATGCATTCGTACTGCTTTATGGCTACATTGATAAACACACAGAATGCTCTCTGGTGCACTGTATCAACAGGAGAGCTGCCAGTGTCTAGCCTGGACTCTCCTCCTTGAGAAAATAAAGAAAAGAAAGTGCTTCTATAAACAACAAAAGGCTGGGCTGAAATGAAATGAGTGCACATAAACTCAGTAAATAACACGCTGGGGATTGGACCCTTGAAACTCATTTGTTGGAAAATTAACCACTACAGGTCAGAGAACACGGAGTCGTCAGTCATTTATTTTGAAATAACGGTTTGTTTCTGCTTCCATCTTTTTCGGTCTTGCTGTCTCTGCCGCCGTTACTGGTGCAGAAGTCACTGACAAGATAGATGCTAGTATTACTACTATAAGGTTAATGAAGCACAGTGCTATGATGAAGCATGCATTGTTTTAGATGCATCAGTACATATATCACCGTGTCACACGTGATGAGTATTTATGATGCTGCATGGACTGACAGCATATTATGAGTCCTTACTACAGTTGATTGCTGAGGTATGAATGGGTGAGTGTAGGTAGCTCTAATGTGTTATAGGATACATCAGGAAGCCTCTAGTTTATAACTAGTGAAGAACATCCACAATCCACTTGTAATTTTAAGTCATCATTAGTCACATCTGTTGATGTAGTGTACCAGAAAACATTATGTATGTTAATGAGTGTAGTCATAAAGTGCTATTAATGCATCATGACGTACTATGAATGCCCCCATAATGCACTATAGGTGTGGTCTTCATAGAAAGTGGCAGCAACTCCAAGTCCAGTCCTGACTTATATGTGAGATGTGAGTGAGTAACGAAGACTGGGCTTAAAGTCTGGTCTTATCATATACTTCAGATATACTTTAGACAGAGAAAGATAGACATTCAAACTGCAAGATTCACTCCAAAAACATCCAAACATCACGGCAGTCCAGATATAAACTCACCTAGGAAGATAAACATCTGTGCGCCTTAATTGATCATGCAGCATTAAGCACAGCATCCATCTGAAACAGTAAAGGTGTCTGTTCATCAGGTACCGATGCAAAATACTGTCGGGGGAACTTGTTTTGGTAGAACTTTTGCAGGTACGAAGGCTAGCTGTGCTATTGAAACGACTCAATCCTGCAAAGAAAAGCTAACAGCTACTAGCTTGCTTACAGTCCTACCATTAGCAAGAAGGTTAGGGTTAAACTAAGTTGCCATGTTCAGCATAGATCAGTGTGCAAGTTTCTAGGTCTTTGAGGTTGTTCTTGATTTTAACGGTAACATGCAAATAGCAGAAGGGCCTGCAATTAGCCGCCTGAAACAGACAGCTAATTGCAGGCTTGTACCCACAGTCAACATGCGGTGAGTCAGACTAGTTCTAATGCAAGTACTAAAGCTTTGTGACCGTCTCAACCATTTAACTTTTCATGGCTATTCATGCTGCCTGATGAAGAGAGACAGAAGAGTGAGCAAATTATACAGACATGAAAAAAAAAAAGACAGACTACTTTTATTTTCTGTGGATATGACTGATGTGATCTTCCTCAGGTCAGCGTGAAGAACTAAGCACACCTGCCTTTAATACACATAATGAAACATGACATCGTTATCACCAAATCAATCCCACCTGGTCTGTTTTCACCTCTTTAGCTGAGGAAGGCCAGGCCAATTGAAATGATTTCATATCCACCTCAAATAGAAGACGTGAGCCGGTATTTTAAGTTACTCACTACTTAAGACATTTTGCTTCCACTTGATTAATTATTTTAACAAAGTAGCTGTGTTTTTACTTGAGTACAGTTTTTGGTAACTCAACCCACCTCTGACTGACACTTACTCAACAATTACGCGTCATTCTTCCATTGTCATTCGCATCAGGAGGAACTAATCAGTGAAACGGGCTGCTTTCGTCTTTGTTTGGCGTGAGAACCTGCAGACTCTCTGCCCTCCTGATGTTAGTACACAGGGACATAATCATCATTGTACCTCAGCTAATAACAAAGCTGATTAACTCCACATCCTCCCACATGCGCCTCCTGTCCCCCGATGAGCTTCTGTGTGGCTCTAATGACAGAAGCACTCCCAGCATTGGGTCAGATAATTTCATATTTCGTTAGTGTTTGAATTGGCAAATGATTAGTTAAAGAGATTTTATTAAGCTAAAGATCTCGCTTCAGTTGCCTGTAATTAGACTGAACAATTCAGCATGCCAGCAGTGGCAGCGTCACAGCTTGACTGCCGGCGTACACACACTCTGATACACACACCTATACGTTCATCCATAAGCAGTGAATTGTTGGCCCTTCTTGCTCCATAATTAGTTGTGCTATTTTGTTTGGATTCATCAGACAAGGCTTGATTTTGTTTTTGGATGCTAAGTGACAACTGCCAGGGGACCACATGGCGGACTGAGGTTCCTCACAGGCCCTCTTCCACATCTGACAGGCTTGTCATTTCCGCCACTGTGCTCTGCTGTTGCAGCTGCAATCAATGTGCATCCACTGTGGAGCCCGAAAGTGAGCAAGGAGGAGATTAAGGTTAACTGATTTTTCGTTATGTGTGTGTTTGTGTGGCTCTGATAGCGGGGTGATTTTCAAGGGGACAACTATCGGAATGGCACCGCTGGAGGGGATGTGCAGTCTGGAGAACTCTGGAGGCATCAATGTGGTATGTGGGAATACATTTCTCCCCTTTTTTCTTCCAGTCACTCATAAAAACCTTCACCCTCTTCACCCCAAACCCCCTTTCTCACAGCTTGAATTCATCTTCCATTGATTGTCTAAGCTTTTGTGTGTGCTGAATGTCCTCCACAGTATATACTTTCTTTCTTCACTTCTTCATCTTTGCATTCCTTTTGGTTTTTGTTTAGGGTCCATGTTTTAATTATAATTTATGAGGATTACTTTAGGATGAAGGTTAAAGTTTATTGTGCAGAGGTGAGATGTGAAATCAGTGTTTTTATTATCACCAGCTCTGCAGTACCCTTCAGCTCCGTGGAGCTTTTTAGCCTCTTTCAGCTCAATGTTTTGGTTTTACAGCCCGACACTTTTCTACTTTGCTTCAGTCTCATGACTCTCGGCAGCAGCAGCAGCAGCAGCAGCAGGCAGCTGTTTTCAGAGATAAAGCTCTGAAAACCCACTGTGCACTACCTGCTCAGCAGCAAACAGCAGACAGACACATTGGAGAATAGCTGGTGAACATAGTGCAGCGTTTAGCAGCTAAAGAGCCGGATATTTCCCTCAGAAGTTGTTAAAGATGCCCACGTGTTGGTATGCCTACACTGGGGTTATTATTTTTTTATTTTTCAATTCTGTAAAACCTTTAATCTGGGAACTCAAACTTAAATCTGGAATTTTGTGTTTCAGCTTTAAAAGTGCTAAATAAATAATAAAGATAATAATTCTTATTGTTATTATTCTGTTATGTGAGGTTGCACAACTTTACATGTACTAAAACCTCTAATTATTTGTAATGATTATAAATCTGTCTTGATTAATCGATTAATTTCTTTGTCCTTTAAAATATCAGAAAATTATTTTCTCTGAACAACAGTCCACAACCCAATGATATTCAGATATCATAAAAGACTTAAGTCAGAGTAACTTGCCCATTTATAGTAAGTGGTTATACAGTTAGATATGGAGAAAAAGACTCTGCGACAAGGATTCTGCTGAGTGAGCTAATCCCCCTCAATAAACACCCTCGAGAACATAAATCTTAAATCAACAACATGAAACACTGCATAGGGAGGAGGTTGGGATGGTGGAGGGAGCTGCAGCAGCAAACCATGTTGGCCTGGGAATAATCAGCAGAGTAACAGTGATAGTGTCAGATTACGGTGTCCGCGCTGTACACCTGCACGGCTATGATTGGACGTTAGTCTGACTGTGCTAATGCCGTGTTTCATTTCAGTCAGAGACACGTCAAGGAATTGACAATTTAAAGCAAGTTCTCGTATAGTTTGATTTGTCAGAAAAGGCTCCGCTGTTTGAGGGAGCTGTCAATCAATCGAGCGGCGACGAAGACTCTGCTGAGAAAGCTAGTCCCCGAAACAAAGTGACTGCTCCTTGCTTAGTAAGCGTTAGCAGGGAATGCATTAGAACTCCCAAAACAACAAAGCCACTGCCATCCACCCTCCTAAATCCATGCACCAAGCATGTTGCAGTTTTCCTCCAATGCAAGCGAAGCCCTCCTCTGGGATGAAGCTCAGACAACATCCTAACTAGCCTCAGATAAGCATGCCACAGGATAGGTGAGAGTATCATGATTGGGCATGAAGGATACAGTTTCCCGATTCATTCAAATATTCTATACTGAATGCACCTGGCCTATGAGAATCAGCAAACAATTGCTAGACAAATGCTAGAACAGCGCTTCTCATCCAAGATATAACTCAATAATATTGATTATTTCCAGATGAACATGGGACAAGATACCAATAGTATCTTGATGGGAAATATTCCGCAACTAAAATGTGCGGAGATCTGCAAAACACATACTGCTGTAGGCAAGCCAGGCCACCTCGCTTGCAGATAAGTGTACATTCCTTTATATTCCACATATGAACACCCATAAACCAGCAAATAGCATGCATGAGCAAACCGAAAACCACAAAGCGAAATGTGTCCCAGACTCCTCAGCAATGTAATTGAATAGGCATAGGTTGCGATTTTATAGGCAGAGATACAGAAGCATAGCAGATTGAACAGCCAGCCAACATTGCGCACAAGAGACCATGCAGAGCCATAAATGCCATTGATTCATGCTCATCACAAATTGTATCTGAACAACAGCACAGCAGCAGAGCTGAACCGGGGAAGAGCCGACAACAATGCAGCCATAGCTTCTGTGCCTTGCTGGCATTACTGACCAAACACAACCTGTGCCGAGCCGAAGCACGCCAGCTCACTATCAATGAAATGAAAGCACAAGCAGAACAGCAGCAGATGCTAAGCTTACAGCCCGGCACAATGGCGAGTCAAAAACATGTGAACAGGCCCCTGACGGAGCGGTCACAGTTCAACAGCAAACACAGGAAAACTCTGCTTCTGGCATCTGAAGAGATGACTGTTTGACCACCAGCTGACCACTGCGGGCAGCGTGCAGCAGGAGGCACACGGCTCACCGCGCTCATAAAGATCAAGACGAGAAGCACAGGACCATGTCAGGTCAGCTGCAGCAGCAAAGAGCGTTAGCATGGGCAGAGTGAACCCTCTCAGTTATAATATCCATGCTATGCAACTGCATGAGTGTGATTGGAAGTTACTCACCACACAGCTGTTCTCTCTGCTTCTAGTCTTTATGCTAAGCTTAAAAAGATTATTATTGCAGCTACAATAAGGGCATGCACCTTAGGAAAAACTAAGGTTGGGAAAATTCAGTCTCTTCTAACTTCCTTCTGATTTGCTCATTTTTCAAAGTACCTAGCATTTGACTAGTTGGCAATGGCGTGCGCCGACAATAACTTCACTGGCTTATTAATAACTCCACTTCAAAATCTGGCCAATTTCCACAAAGTTCTGTTCTGAACATGCAGTGATCACGCTGTCTCATATTCCATAACTCACAAACATGCACACACACACACAAACACACACACACACACAGAGTGAACATCGGCCTCCCATTCTGTGTCTAGCCATCACAGAACATGTTTTCCATCTGGTCTCATTCAGTGAGGCCACTGTGACACAGAAAATATAGACCTAAGTAAAATGATAGCTTATAATTTTACTTCCCCATTATCCCATTATTTTTACAATTTAACATTACAAAAACTTCAGTATAACCAGAGGAATGGGTACAAGATTCATTGTAACTAAATACGCTTCTTATACAGGGAAAAAACCTCAGGATTACAGTATGAGGAAAAAATCCAAAATACACTTAGTCAGCAAGTGAAACATATGAGCATATAAAGAAAATGCATTAACTACAGTATAAAACTTAAAAAAAAATAAGGGTAAACCAAACACAAATCACACTTACCATCAGAATAAAAAAATCTATATCATAATGATAAATGACAAATTAATGTTAATGGGATAAAAACTGGTAGACATAATTTCCTCGTCGCTGAATGGAGCTGCTAGCTTTCTCCAACAGCAGCTCTGTTCTGTAGCACAGCTCTCATGTAGGCAAACTCAGAGGACGCAGATATTTCCAGCTTGATAGAAGCACAACATCGTCCGTTAAGTGAAATCATCATGCAAGTAGAGCTATAACTGTTTCCATTACCTGTGTACCCACATTTGTCATCAACCAGTAAATGTGAATTGAGTACATTAATTAAGTGTATTAAGTGAGAGAACGTGCACAGAAGGCTGCACTGCTATGGCAGTCAATGATGTAGTAACAATCCATAGCTTTGGCACAGCTCATGCTACACATAGCCATGAAGAAAAATGCCAATATAGCCCCAATAACAGGCAGAACTAAGTGCAGCATACCTGATCCTTGTCAGCCAGCTATGATAAGGATCAACTAAACTGGGCTTTGAATGCAAAGCAGATCTGAAATGTTTTAAAGCAGACATGATATCAGTCAAATTATCTGGAGCTTCATGCACGCTCCACCAGTCGAATTTAAAGCTGCACACAAACCCCCAGCTCTGACTTACAGAAAATACAAGGCTTGCTGATGTTTCGGCAACGTATGAGACTTTAAAGTATCCTTAAACCCCACATAGTACAAGATAAACTGTCTTAACTAGGCTCCTTAATATGAATATCATTTTGTGTTTGAATGACTTTTCCACTTGACTTGTCATTGATTTGTCATTCAAATCAAATTTACTGGCAGTGTGAGCATAATAACAGCATCCTGACCGATACCTTGGTCAATAATGATAGTAATTTGATCCCCCACACGTAAAAACATGATCTACTAAAACACTGCTTTACTGTAAACATGTTTAGGATAGCATTATTATTCTATTTTAACAACATGAGGGATCTATATGAGGCAAGTCTGCGTTGCTTCAGGGATGGGACCCTCCTCTCTGCTGCAGCCTCTCTTGGTTTGTGTAGGGTTTCACTGTCAGATCTTGCCTTGTTGCCTGCAGCTTTGTTCAGCTTGCCTATACATAAGACTGTATGGCTGTATGGCAGTGGACTGAGAGATCGATAGCTTTTCCAGGCTTGATTGGTTTCTAATAGCCTGTTACCTCTTCTGTGGGCAGAGGTGGCTTGTAGAATCCAGATGTCCTATGGCTGAGCGGTGGAGTCACTGCTCACCACCACACAAGTCAGCCTCTGTGGTTTGGCCTTCGGAGTGCTACAGAGCATGTGAAGGATTTCACTGCAGAATATCAGCACTTCCACGCAGTGAACACCTCCCTGTTTTATACGGTCTGCATAATTCAGGAGCAGAGCTAAGAGTGAATGACAGCTTTCAGCAGATCAAAGAGGAGCTAAATTCATCTGAGTACTGTCACGACTGTGTTCATATAGACTTTTTTTTTTTTTTACCTTTGGAACCAGGATGTAGTAGCCGTTTCTTCTGTAGGAGTTTAGCTTAAACTCTACGTGTATCATCTTCAAACACATGTACTGATGACTTTTTGGACTCATTTTCTTTTCCTTCTGTGTGTCTTCCTGAATGTCTTATATCAGTGAGCCATTTAGCAAGTTTTATCAAGTCATTTTTATCCAGTAGTAGCGGCATAGCTGTAGGAATCAGTGTAGATCAATTGCTTGATCCACTGCTTTGGTCCAGACTGAAGTATTTTGACAAATAATATTGATGGGTTGCTGTGAAATTTGATCCCCACAGAATGAATTCCTAATGACTTTGTTGAGTCTGTTAACTTTTCATTGAGGGAGCATCATCAGGTCAACATTTCAAATTGTCCAATAATTTGATTAATTACCAAATAGAGCAAATAACTACCAACATTCCCATCAGCCTCAGCTGTTATATGTACCTGCTTAACATCAGCATGTTAGCATTGTCGTAGCACCCAAATCATCCCTGAGATTAAATACAGCATCCCAGTTGCTGGTGTGGCTGAATCAGTTAGACTCCACCACATTTACAAAACACCATCTCATTTCAAAACACAATTTTTGTGTGAAACACCTCAACAGCGACTCTAAATCTCTTCTTCTTTGCCATCTTTTCAGTTGACAAACAGCAGATCTGCCTCACAGCCTGCTGGCTGTGGTCAGACAGCCCAGCTGACCAAATCATTATTTTAGAATTGCGATGTCAACTGACAAAATCACCATAAATACACGTTAATGACAACAGCTGTGCTGTATTATCGACTACATCGGTGTGTAAAATGAGTGACCGCAGAGGCAGTTACAGACAACGGAGAGTCCTTCTTAACCTGAGCGGCACACAGTCCTTGACTTTCAGTGGACAGTTTACATCATACATTTTGCAAAAGCTTCTTTTAGCCCATACACTGTAAACAGTGTTACCCACTCTGGAGGCTGTTTAGGATAACCTCTGTTTTGAGGAGAGAAAAATGCTGTTTTAGTCTGGACAGAGTGCTGAAGATGCTTTAACAAACTTACTAAATTTTCTCTGGGTGTACTCTGTATACTGATGAAGAGTGTGGGGTTTGTGGATGCTCAACCTAAGAATTGTTTCTAGTTAAATATTTTCATGGCTGATAGAGTGCTGTTGTCTGACCCTGACTACCACTATGTGAAGATATTTAAATTACAGTAGAATAAAGGTAATCATGTTTTTTTTCCCCCACTACAATCTTCCTTGTGAATGCATGTAAATCCCATCAGCGCTCTGTTTAAACGCTCCTTTCAGGCAGATCATTTTCCCAACAAAACTATCACAAATTGTGTTTACCTTTTCCTTAGTGAATCCAGTGGAAGACGTAATCAGTTTTTCTTAACATGTCTCATGTTACTTGTGCAATCTTCCCTTAAATGCACATGCAATAAAGAGAAGACTGCACCGTGCAAAAGACACCCTGAAGTGTCCCTGAAGGCTGAGCCACTCTGCGTTAGAATACTGTATGCACCACCAAAGCACAATATAAACTGAAATAATAGAGATCTTAAGGTGAAACCTGCATTATTACCTAATGCAGGCCAGTCTTCATAGCCTTTAGGTTCATATATGGCCTGACAGGCTGTTCCTGCGCTTGCAAACCTAAGTGGACGTTAGCATTGATACAGCCATGCCTATGAGTCAGTGATGTTGAGTCATATGAATGACACCTCCCTCTAATTCGCCCACAGGACCATTCAGAGTTGTCCATCGGCGCTGCAGCCACCATGGCCCACGAGATTGGCCACAACTTCGGTATGAGCCACGACCACGACGGCTGCTGTGTGGAGGCCACCGCCGAGCAGGGAGGCTGCGTAATGGCTGCTGCCACCGGGTGAGCCTCAGGCACCGCATCAGGCTTCAGCACAGACCTGCTCACACTCAGCTGCTGTCGCTAACAGCGTGGCACATGAATAACATTTTCATCAGCTGAAGGCAAAAACAAATTACATATTAATGCGGCTGCTTAAAGATAGACGATATAAAAATGGTTTGTTGTGACCGTCATAGATTTTTTATCACCAGGTTTCATTGATACGATCCCTCAAAGCACCACACAGAAACACAAGGAACTATTGTTACATCTCAGCAAAGCAAGACAAGGAAAGAATCATTTGTATTATTAATGTATTATTATTTTTTTGCAAATTTTGCTCCCGTCCAGGCACCCGTTCCCACGTGTCTTCAGTCGCTGCAGCAAGCATGACCTGGACAGCTACTTCCAGAAGGGAGGGGGCATGTGTCTCTACAACATGCCCAACATGAAGGACCTGGTGGGGGGCAAGAAGTGCGGCAACGGCTTCGTGGAGGACGGAGAGGAGTGTGACTGTGGAGAACCTGATGTGAGCATATTTGTTCCTTGACAGTTGTCCCCCCATCAACCCCCGTCCCTTCATATCAAATGATTTCTGGTGTTTGTGCCTTTTTACTCCACACTGCTGTGTTTTAGAGCTTTAAATGTGTTTTTGACACTTCTAAACAAGGTTTGATTTCCATTCGTTTCCAAACGTTTTGATGGGGACTTGACATTTGTTGTGACACTGCACAGCGTGACTTAACTTTGACAACAAAAATAGGCCTATTTTTTGCTGTGATGTTGACTTATATCAAGTAAGTAACAAAAGATTGTTTTTTCACTCTACTGAAGTGCTTAACCTTAGTATTTCCATTTATAACACTTAATACTTCTACATTTCAGAGGGTAATATTGTACTTTGAGTAATTTTTAAGTACTTTATATATCAAGATAAAACCTAAGATAACTTCATTAGTATTGTTAAAGATTGTTATGCAGTTAAAAATCATGTTTTGGCAAAGATTTTTGTCTAAGAGTTTCAAAAAACTCTATAATAACTATATAACGTAAATCAATCAAAGTCATTTTCAGGCGTCACTGGTGAAAAAATGAGCTGTTTTTACTCTTCATCTCAGGTTTTAGCCTTCACATTAGCCTCGGCGTCATTGCAGCCTCATCATTTATGCGCCCCGCATTGCATTTGTGCAACTCTGCTGAAACTTTCCTCAAATCGGGATGAAGTGTTTGCGCTCAATAAACCCAGAGGTTAAGTAAACCTTCTTTAAGGTTCAGGCAGCCGAGCAAATTGAAAACAGAGGAAGCAAATTGGTAGCTGACAGCAGCAGCGCCGCTGATGGGGCTGTGTGTTATGACTCCCACTCAGAGTGGATCTGACAGTGGAGCTCAAGCTGCTGACAAGCCACCTGTTCTTAGCATTGCAAATGAGAGGAGCTACAGAAGGCTGCTTAATGGTCTCACCTTGTGATTTCCCCACCAGAGACAAAGGTATGATGCACATGACCTAGGTTAAGGTGTGGACTTCCAGATTGTAAACTAAAAGCAATTCTCTTTCCCTTGTTATTCGGGAAGGGTAGTCATGTCAAGATTTTTATTTTGAAGATCGAACAAGACCAGAACACGGGTGTGTGGAAAGTCACAAGAAAGACCTTTTAGTTTTAGAATTCAAACATTGACTCTTCCAATGAAAATCGCTCTACAAACAAGCCAGCGTTTGTCATTGTTGTTGTTGTTGTTGTTGTTGTTGTTAATCCCCTCTCAGTTCCTTCCTGTTGGTATAATTGCCTTTTTTTTCTCTGGCTTAAGTCAACTCCCACATTTGTTTTGAGGGTAACTGGCTTGGCGGAGGGCACCATGGCAACGGGACATGTTGTTTTTGTGCACATGGTTTGACACAAGAGAAGCAGCAATGTCACTTCTCTCGATTTTAAGTTTTTTCTTTCCTCTGCCAACGTCGGTTGAAGTCGTGATTTGCCAGTCACAGTCGTCGATCGTCTGTCACCTTGGAACTGCTACACAGCAGTGTCTGATGAGAGTGTGTGTGTGTGTGTGCGTGTGCTTGTACAGCTATCTTTGTGAGAACAAATTTGAGTTTTAGACATTGGGGGTGAGGACAGTTTTGCATAGTGAGGACATTTAGGCCAGTCCTTACTTTCAGACAGAGCTTCAGAGGACTGTTAGCAGGTTCAGACTTGGTTTTAAGGGTTAGGTTTGGGTGAAAGCGCAGTGCTCTTGGGGGAGCACTGCGAGGGGCACGGGCTCTCGGGGGCTGTGGGGATCCAAGGGATATTGGGACCCTTAGGGTTAGGTTTAGGTTTAGGTCAGGGTTAGGCATTTAGTTGGATGGATAAAGTTGGGGTAAGGTGTAAGGGAATTCATTATGTCAGTGAGTCTGCTCTCAAGGATAGATCACTAGATATAGTTATTAATGAGCAACATTTCCAACTGCACACTGAACAAGAACCCTTTTCTTAATGACTTTGTAACATTTCTAACTGCTGCCTCGATGTCTTTTCACCTTTTATTAATGAGTTATTAACATTTAAAACTGAACTTCATGGAATTTTGATCCTTTCTTATTGACTTGCTACTATTTAGAACTGCTGACTCATTTATTTGTTCATGTATTTTTTAGGGTTCTGTTAATGTGCCAGTGTTTTGGCCAGGTGTTAAATTATCCATCAACACCACATGTAAAATTACTGCTGATTTCATGGTTATTTATGTTTATGTACATGTTAATTATACGGACAGGTAAACTCTGTTCTCATAAAGGGTTGACTTAGTTTTGTGTGTGTGTGTGTGTCTCTCTCTCTGTTTGTGTGCCTGTTTACAGGAGTGCACCAATGACTGCTGCAATGCCAATAATTGTACCTTGAAGGAGGAGGCACAGTGTGCCCATGGAGTGTGCTGCGAGGGCTGCAAAGTACGAAACACACACCAGCACACACACACATACACGTATGCAGGCAAGAGTGGCGGAGGAGGGAGCTCACCTTGTTTGCAGTAGTAGCTCAGTATCATTAGCTCACTGTCAGTCATCATGTCAGTGTGTTGACGTACTGTACCCTCAACACGTGTCAGCTCCCGTCACTGCAGAGCTTGTCGTCTTCACATCACACCGACACTTTTCATCTCTGTTCTCATCTCACTATTCAAATACTCATCCTGACACTCTAATACCCACAACTGTGAACCCAAATTCTATTGAGCTTTGACCTGCGGAGGAGACGAAATACTGAAGGTGTCAATAACTTACTGCAGAAGAGGTCCTGTTCCTCCTCTGGTTCTCTTTGTCTTCTTCTCTTTGCAATATTCTCGTCTTAATATGCACCTTGTTCCTTCTATTTTACGTGCTGTATGCTGAATATATTGATTTTCTTCTACTTATTGCACATTGGTAAATATTTCAGGTGTTAGCATATTTTCATACCTTGCACACTTTTTCAGTCTTACTGCCACTGCTGCTACTTTACATGGTATTACTTTTTTATGTTTTCATCTGTTTACTTAGTCTCTTAAAGTCAATTTCACTTCCTTTCAAAATGTCTAGCCTCATTGAACTCATTGTTTTGGTATCTATTTACCCACTGTACACTGCCTGCCCAGCACCAAACAGCAGACAGGCACAGAGACTAGCTTGTGATCATAGCGGAGCATTTAGCAGCTGAAGAGATAATTGTTTGTGGAGAGCAAGCCACAGCTAAAAGGGAGTGAATATTCTCACATTTTTGGCCAACAGCAAAAAAAAATCTATGGTTACACTCCATATTAAGGTACACATATTCACCATTACAATTCCATTTTTCACTAGGTTGGCTATTTGCATGCATATTAGTAGCATATTGGCTCTTATATATGATTCTAAAGCACTTATTCTCAGGGTTGTTAATGGTTAGCGTTAAGTCATGAAGATTTAATTCATGTACAACAACTTCGTTACTTACTATCGAAACGCTGTAATTTGGAGGTTTGTAACGATAGAACCATCCACCCACCTCACATCATTATATACGAACCTACAAACCTAAAACACGACAAACTGTTGTATTCTCCTTCACTCCTTCAGACATGAGCCTCACATTGTTTCAGATGTCTTGTGCTCCCCCCCCCCCTCCCCTCTCACCATTTGTTCCCTGTCTGTGCCAGCTGAAGCAGGCAGGTACCATGTGCCGGGGCCCAGCGGGGGCGTGTGACCTGCCAGAGTACTGCACCGGGGCCTCTCCTTACTGTCCTGCCAACGTCTACCTGCTGGACGGCTCCTCCTGTCAGTACGGAGTGGCCTACTGCTACAACGGCATGTGCCTCACCCACGAACAGCAGTGCCTGCAGCTCTGGGGCTACGGTACTGAAAAGTCTTATTACCGCACGGTCCAGATCATGCACTTAACCCATTCACTCAACATTAGAGGGACACACACGTCCTCGGACCAGTGTTCGGCCTTTATTTAAACACTCTAAATGGAGGTTCAGCTGCTTTGATTTTAAGCAGTATTGCTGCTTAAAACAACAATCAACTGCAGTGTAACTGACGACAGATTTGACAGCAGTTCGCTCTGCTGTGTATGTCAGAGTTGATTAATACAATGAATCACATGAGCTGGGACTAGTCTGTCAAAATAAACGCTCATGAAAGCCAGACGTATTTGTTCTTTTCCCCTCTCAGATGTGGAAGCTGCATCCACGAGTGTGACAGTGTTTGTACAGCAGCACAAAAGAGCACAACAAGATAAAAGCAGCACGTTGGCTTTTATTGTGCATCATCTTATTTTACTGCGTTTTTTTTTTCTTCTTCTTCTTCTTACAGAGAGCTTTTCTTTGGCAGTAGTGCCACTGTTTGGACAAAGCTGAGAGTTTTCTCATAATGTTCTGAGAAGAAAAAAGTCCTAACATTATGAGGATCAATTTTACAGGAATGAAATAAGCGAAATAATAAAGTAAATAAGAAAAAAAAATGTGTTGCTGCATCAAATTCAGGATAAGCAGATATTTACAATTGAGTATATGAAAAAGGATTAGCAGATTATCACATTGTGTTGTATTTCTGTTTTACACAGCATCCCTCTGTATTTTTTTACCCTCATCAATATACAGTCATTGTGCCCACCTTCATGAAGGTAGTGATAATCTCAAAAATGAAATCATCTCCCAGCTTTCTTATTTACACGTTCATGCTGCTTTTGAACCCCCTCTTGACAGAGATCTGGGTGCAGTGATCTGAAAGTCCTGTCCTCATCGTGGGGGTTGCCATGTTTTAGCTCTGTTGAAACTCCACTGTGAGCAAAACCCATCTGACTTTTGATTGAACATTTGACAACAAACAGGCATATTTCCCAAAATGTCTGGCTGTTCCTCGAATCTCACATTTGCCAGACGTCTCTTAGCGTCTGTCACCGCGGCTGAAGGACGGTTTACACTGTGTGTATGTTTGGCACTGTGATCTTCACGATCACGTCAGCAGTAGAAAAGCAGGTGGGTGAGATCAGCATTAGCTGCATCTATCTGTTGACTCACAAAGATCTTTGTGAGTCAGCTCATTAACATTTGTTTTCTGTGGAGGAGAACATTGCTAATGTGGTTAGCCACAGATAAACAGCCTCCGGCCTCCAGTCTGGAGGGCTGATGGGATTTGTTGTGTCTCCAGGAGCCCGACCAGCCCATGATGCCTGCTTTGAAGATGTGAATGCAGCAGGGAATGCTTTTGGAAACTGTGGGAAAGATGAACATGGCAACTATATGAAGTGTGAGAAAAGGTAAGAGGTCCTGGTGATACATTGATTTTTTTTT
Organism: Chaetodon auriga; assembly: GCF_051107435.1. Classification (NCBI taxonomy): domain Eukaryota; kingdom Metazoa; phylum Chordata; class Actinopteri; order Chaetodontiformes; family Chaetodontidae; genus Chaetodon; species Chaetodon auriga. The sequence continues at coordinate 16,580,992 of NC_135097.1, read as the reverse complement.
TTATAGTCAATACTGGGATCATTATTATATTGTGGAAAAGACCAAATATCCAACTAAATCAGCATCACCGAAAACATTCCCTTACCAAAATAAAAGTGTGAACCAATATCAATATCTGACGTTTCTTCTAGTTATTCCTAGTCATGCTTTGTGCGTGCGTTCACACCAGTCAAAATCACCCTCAGTAATCAGCAAAATATAGCTTTATCTGACACAACAGAGAGGAGAAAACGAATGTTGTGTTATAATAATAACACTTTTATGAGGCCTTATTCTGTCAGAATTTGTGTTTTCAGCTTGTTCTGTTGCCCCCAAGTGGCCAAAAATATGTGCAGCTTTAATGAAATGATAACACGAGTTCATTTCTGCAGTCATAGAGTCGACGTGTGAACATTTGGTTGTTTTCAAACCTCTGCTGCTGTTAGCAAGCAACACTCTTGCTGAAGTGAGTGTGTCATCATTTATCCAAACACACACATACGCACGCATGCACGCACACCCTCCGTACACTGTCAACACAGGCCTCTGAAAGACATTTTCCCTGGCACACTGCCAGAGATAATTAATGGAGCCAAATTAGCGACTTAGCTATGTAAATGAGGCTGTGGATTAAGGTGGTTGATGGCTGCATCGTGTAATCCAACACTGCCCAACTCATTATGGAGTCCCACAGGAGTCATTAGAGTCAGGGTTCCCATGCTTCTCGGAGAACCTTGAAAACCTGGAAAACAGTTCACCAATTTTCCAGTCATGGAAAACAGAGTAAGACATTGTCCTTTTTTCCGTTAGCTGAGAATGAACTGCTAGCTTATCCATCACAGTGATTGTGGTGTGATTAGCTTTATCAAAACTCCACTTAATATTACTAGTAAAGAGGCTAAAGCACAGTGTGATAAACTGATTGAAGAGTCGGTGGCAGGTAATAATCCAGGCAAACTCCACTTGTACGTTTAGGTTTGTGAAATTTGGTCTAGATTTGTCTTTTAGTCAGAATTGTAGCCTGTTATTTGTGTTGTTGGTGTTCAGTCAGCAATGGTTCATAAGAAGAAGACGAAAAAGGGATTCAGGCTATGAATTAATAATAATGATAATGATGAATTTTATTTGCAAAGCTCTTGCCAAGCATGGAGCACAAAAAGCTTCCCAAAAGAAACTAAATCTTATCTCATCTCATCTGCCTGTTATTAAGACATATGAATAATCTAGTATTTGTCCATCATGCTGTCATCCTCTTCATTTGTTTTCCTCCAGATAAGCTGTGTGTGTGTGTGTTTACCAGTATAAATTTCCATATTAATCAGGCTGTTGACAAAAAAAAAAAGAAGAAAAAAACCCTTTTTGCTCTCCTAACTAAATTTATTACATTTTGTACTTCATAAAAGGGGAAAACTGTTAAGCTTACACCTGAGAATTTTGTTAGGACCCAAAGATGCAGACCAGAGACAAACATATTAAAAAAAAACAAAAAAACAAAAAAAAACACAATTTATTTTAAACACAAAAGATGAAACAGAAAACGCACTCATAAGGAGTGGATGCAAAAATAACAAAAGGTGCGCTCAAGAAGAGTGGGAAGTAACCAAGGAAGCTCTGACGAAGCAGGTTTGAGGCAAGGCTCGCACTGACGAGGCAGAAGACACTGAAAACACAAAAAGCACACTATAAGAGGCAGTCCAAAAACAGTTAGCATTAGCAACTCAACAGGAGAGGAGAAAGCAAAGCGTAGTACTCACAAAACACGACCAAAGACACCGCCAGGGATTCAGGACAATCCGGCACAGGTAGGAGAGAGCTCCCCTTTTATCCTGTGCCTTAATCAGGATCATGCGCATCAGGGGTGCACCTGAGGGGGCGGAGCTAACTGGGTGTAGGTGAACACCCAGCTAGACAAACAGGGGAGAACAAACAGGCAACAGTAATACTGTGGAACAGGTAAAAAGGACATATTAGGACTAGACTGTCTAGTCTGTAGGATGGTAACAAAAACAGCAATAAAGACAATTTGGAAACTGATAACAATGTGTCCTTCAAGACTTGGCATGTCCATCAAATTGACAAGTAACCTATGCTGCAGTAGATTAGAAACTCGTAAATGTTATCCACTATCCTCTCACATATACACCCTCATGTCTGCTCAAATATTGTACTCACACACATTCCCACTGCTCATACAAATATATTTATGGTGTTGGATACTGAGAGCAGAATGAATGTATGGCAGAGTGGAAATGAAAAGAGACGCTCAGGTGTTTATCGAGACTAAACACAAAGCAAATTGCATTTACAGACGCTGTGAAAGTGGAAGGCAAGTGGATGCAATTTCATCCTGGGAGGTGCACCCACACAACCAATGCATTTGTTCCTACTTACAGGCAGCATCTGTGCAGTCAGTGAATTGGTGTTTGTGGCCACTAAACACTTAGAAATTCTTGTTGAAAAATTTAGAAAAAGCCAGGACAAATAGCTCCACTCACACGCACTGTGGACACACCTTCAACACGAGGACGCTAATGTTAGAAACATCAACACATTCCACAAAAGGCCAACGCCAACAATGTGTCTTCGTCTGGCTTTCCCTGCGCTGTCTGTGACTCTGTTCCAAACTCTGCTGGAAATAGAAATCTGTAAATGTGCCTCACAAATGGACTGTTTCAGTTTTAAAGGTTTTATGTGTAGTTTAAGAAATATTACTCAAACAGGGAGGAATAGTTCATTTGTTGGGGACTGTTTTCAGCTGCAGAGTAATTGACATTTGGTGTTCCACTGAGTATTTGTGGCAGCAGGATGGTATGTGTGGGATTGAGCCAAAATGAACTGCAGTGTGTGTGTGTGTGTGTGTGTGTGTGTGTGTGTGTGTGTGTGTGTGTGTGTGTGTGTGTGTTCATGGTAATGAAGGAACATGTCACCAAGTGCACCAGTGTGGCTCATTGATGTTTTTAATAGTTTTTCGATAACAGTGGAGCTCTGTGGCACAGAGGAAGAAGATATATCAGTCTTTGGATGTATTCATTGCTGGTTTGACTGTGGGATTTGGGGATAATTAGAAAAACATAAAATATTCCCAGAGTTGAGTGATGAATTCTGGTTTGAACGGCTCTTTTCAGTCGATGACATAAACATCAATACAAATGCATAAAAATAACTGCTATTATGTGCTGGACCAGCAGGTGATTTACAACCTAGATTCACTGACATAAGTCCAAGTTTGGCTGATAAATCCTGGCCAGCAGATAACACACCTCCACCCCCTGCTGCTCCACTGGAGCTGCTCAGTCGCTGCCCAGGCTCGGTGCAAACCTGTCAACACTGGGATTTGAAAATAAGGGAAGTTTTCCAGCGCTCCGCCCCTCCATGTGATACAGTAAATCACTATTACACTAATCCTGATCAACAGAAATGACCTTTAGAAAGGTTAAAAATACAGAGGAATTACAGGAAAATATTGAAACAGGACAGCTGGAGAGAAGAGTAAAATATGGGAGAATCCTGGTACAAACAGGAGCCTCACAGGTCTGACTCAGTGTGACTGTTGAGTTGCTTCATATTTACATGGAGATCTGTTGAGCCGCCCAGAGAAAGTAAAGGCTACACATTTCTTTGTGCTTGTTTCTCTTTCCAGTGATGCCAAATGCGGTAAGATCCAGTGCCACAGTGCTGCCAAGAAGCCCAAAGGCACCAATGCCGTGTCCATCGACACCACCATCAAGACAGGCGGCATCGAGGTGAAGTGCCGTGGCACCTTCGTCTACAGCACCCAGGACGGCCAGGGCGACCTGCCCGACCCCGGCCTCGTCATGACCGGCACCAAGTGTGGAGAGGGCAAGGTGAGTCCACACCGGCTGTACTGCAGGGACCATAATAAGAGTGAAGTGCTTGTGCAGTATCATTATTATAGTAGTTGTCATAATATCGTAACTGCGTGATTGAATAGTCCAGCAGTTCACATCAACAATGAATCAGTTAGTTCCAAACATTATTTCAAGTGAATGACGAGGGTTTTTCCTGCACCGCGGCATGGAGTGACCGTGCGGTTAACAGGGCTTCTGATAAATAGCAGCACTTGGCTCAACAGTTACTGTGTACGGCCGCCTGCTGAGAACATTAACACCTGCCTGGTGTTTTGAACTGGCCTGCGATTGAAGAGGGTGCAGGGAGAAGGTAACTGGCAGCACAACACATTTCAGTCACAAAGGATTTAAACCAGTGTTCTCAAGCCAGAAAACGAAAGCCAGAGCGGTGTGTCTGCAGAGCTCATGTCGTAGCTCTTCACTTGACTAGTTCATTCACTAATGTCTTCGGGATCTCTGCTCAGGTTTGTCTCCCGACTCCTCATGTCTTTCAGCTCTCGCCGCTCTGTTTTATTGGCAAAGATCAGTGAAGAAAACATTCAGGCGTCTCATTTTCAGCCGATGCTGACAGTTCCTCCTGCCAGTTAACATGACAAACATCAAGATATATCAGATGTCGCTGTGGGACAGACCTAAAGACGAGCTGAAAGCCTGTTTTATTTAAGTCACACACTGTAAGGCGGGAAGGCTATGAGTACAGTTGTGTTACTACGAAAATGCCAGAATCCTGTGAAAACACAGGGATGTGTCCCTTACCAAAACAGAAGCAGACATTTAAAAAAAAAAAGAGTGTTGGCCAGCAGTTTATAATACGATCCATATGGAAAGGGGAAATAAATGAACTTGGAATCCCACAACACTACACACTGTTTTTATCTGCCAGCTGTCAACAACAACTAAGCCACATCCAGACTGGAACAGACGTGCTCTTACAAATATAATGATACAATCATAATGAGTGTTTCTGCCTGAACTTTCTGCCAGAATGAAACTTGGCTCATCTCTAGCTGACATGCTGTCCACAAGCAGTTGTCTGTTCTGGACCAAGGGTAGGACCAGCACTCTGCAGTCGGGCAAGTTCAACAAAACAAAGAGTGGTGAATCTTCTCCACTGGGACAATTAGCTCCTGTCAGTTTCAGGAGTCAGAACTTTTTATCTGTGATGAAAATATATTGAGTTTTTTTCAGCTTAATAGTTCTGAATCAGGACCATCGGACCACAGTATGTGACTTTTTACTGAATATATTTTATGCTGCTCATCTCATTTTCAGGCTGTAGCTACAGCTCATGGACATTATTTAGGCTGACACTTGTTAACACAGGTGATTAGAAATCTTACCTGAATGTTGAAATTGCTCGTTAAAGCTGCTTGAATTCATTTTATATTAATGTTGGATAAAATGACATGTTAAGTGTTAGTGTTAGTAACGAGCCCGCAGAGGATGATCATCAGTTCCTCTTAGCTCTACCAAGCTTTTCAGCCTCTTTAAACTCATTGTTTTGGTTTCAACAATTTTACCACTTTGTTTCAGTCTCACAGCTCTCAGCAGTGTCATTTCCTGCAGCAGCAGGCAGCCGTTTTCCATGTACACCACCTACCCAGCACCTGACAGCAGACAGACACAGTTAAAGACAAGCTGGTGAACATAATGGAGCATTTTGCCGCTAAAGACCCAGACGTTTTTTCTTACAGTTACTATGCTCATTGATCTTCTCAAATTGGGACAGTTCACCTGCCTGCTGGAGGAAAAGGACCCTCGTGATGCTCGATCTTTTGTGTACAGGGTGGTAGACTTTGGCTGTGTAGAAAGAACAAAGACATATCTAAATTTATTCCAAGTCAAGATAGCAGTCAGTGTTCTGTGTCTCTGTCGCTGTTAGTCATGATATTCTCCTTCTGAATAAATTATTAGGGTTTTATATCTGCCCACTTCATCCAAAACTAAATGTCAGCGGGACCCAGGAGGTCTGTTGTGCGTCAGGTGTTTGTTTAAGGCAGTTTTTCTAATACTGATTGGGTTGCAAGTCAGATGCTAAATGGAATATAAATTTCCCAGTCAGTCCACCTGCAAACCCACACAAAAATCATAGAAAATAAGGGCTGAATTATGCATGTGAAATGCCTATATATGAAAATGCACACGCTCACAGAGTAATATCTGCAGTCTCCTCCATTCCAGTAAATTCTATTTCTCTGTCTGTCTATATTGCTTTCCCTCTACAGCACATTCCAAACACTTGAATTCCATTTCAGCTATTGTGCAGGCCACGCTGAAAGGACTGAATAGTGCTGCATGAGTAATATATTATAAATAGGCAGCAGAGAATATTGTCTGCCATCCAGCATGATGAATTTTGAGTCATCATATTGAACGGGCCTTTCCTCAGAAATAAATGCAAACTTAGCACAAAGCTGCTGCTTCTAATCACACAGTCACACATTCACCTACACGGAATTGATTGCCCTGCTAACAATAGTACAGCAACAACAACAGCCGGCAGAGCCAACGATGCAGTACTAATGCAGATATTAATGTGGGAGTAAATACGACTCAGTGATGGAGTGCTGCATCAGAAAGTGATGAGTTATGACAGACAGCTTGCAAGAGAAGCCTCCAACAGCACTTAAGACACTTCCACTGCTTTTCTTTTTACATTAACTCACAATGTATTTGAGTGTTCACGTCTAATGTTTTTCAAGCCAACAATTTGACTATTCCAAACGTCACTCAGTAATTACAATGCAGTATGGATTAAAGGACCAGTGTAAAGGATTTTGTGGCATCCGGTGGTGATGTTGCACATTGCAACCACATTGAGACCCTACGGTGGCCGCTAAAAATGCTAAAGGGACTCTCTAGAGTCAGTGTTTGGTTTGTCCATTCTGGGATACTGTAGAAACATGGTGGTGCAACATGGCGGATTCCATGAAGAGCTCATTCTAAAGTAACAAAAACACAACAGCACAACTTATTTTTAGGTGATTGTAAATTAATGAAGATGGGATTATAAATGTTATATTCCATTTCTGCCAGTAGATCCACATAAATCCTTTAAGTCAGGGAACTAAACTCCTCTGTAAAAGGAATAGTTTGGGGAAATTCACTTATTTAGCTTCTTTCAGAGACTGAGGTTAGAAGATTGATTTGGTGTGTTAAGTACAGCACTGGAGTCAAAGCATGATTAGCCTAGCTTAGCATAAAGACTGGAGGCAGCTCTGTCCAGAGTTAAAAACAGACGCCTCTGAAGCTCACTAGATATTAGCTATACACCTAGCATTAACCTACTAATTACTAATTTAATTTGCATTACTTTTTAATTGTGGAAAACTCATTAAGAATTTGTATTGTAGTTTGGTTCTGTTTTGTTCCTTACACTTGAAGCAGGGGTGTAGACTCCAGTCACATTACTAAAATTCAGGTCAGACTTGGGTCACATATCTGTTGACTTCAGATTTCACTTGGTTAAATCGGAAATGACCTGAAACTCAACTTTGAACTCATAATCAGTTAAAGTTAAAGTAAAGAAATAAGATAAAAATCAAAAATGTGCAGCATATAAAACAAAATAAGTAAGAACTTGATCCCCACCCCAAGACCGAAGATGTCAAAATGATGTTAGAATCGTGAGGGCAATGAACTCTAAGTCGTCCTGACAATGGATATACTGAGAGTCAATCCCTCAGCAGATAATCATGTGGTGTGAGCAGGAGGTAAAGGTGTCCTTTTGACATGACGCCTCAGACCATCACATTCACATGTGAAGACTGTTGTGGTGAACAAACGCAGACAGCAGAATGTGAAACATTCAGCTCAGAATGACAAATGATTGTCGCAGTGTCACCTGATCAGTCTGGCTGTGGAAAGTTTTTTTTAGAAGCAATAAATACATTTTGAAAAGCATTTTAATGTAAAACTGGCCATTTCAGCCCTTTGAGTTCGGTGAAGGAGCATACTGACTCGTTTCGGACTGAAGAAACAAAGTGTTGGACTTGTTTGGCTGTGTTGGTTGAGATGTGGACTTCACAGCCATATGTCTGTATTTCCTTGTTTTATGTGTCAGCAGTGTAATTCTTTATGCTGCATACTGTCTGCATTTCCATTTGTTTCTTTTTTCATTTGTAGAGCTTTATTTTGGTGGTTTGGTTACGTGCATTGCTGGCTGTTTGAGTGGAGTTAGTAAGAGCTTTTTCTTTTTTCAGCAGGCTCTATAATGTGCTTCTAACTCCTCCATCCCACCTCCTCTTCACAAAGCTGAAATGCAAAAACAAAGCGCTTCAGTCCCTCTCCACCCTGTTCAAGTCTCTGGCCCAGTGTCACTGACTCATCCCTCACACCCCTGAAAGCTGCTTCTACCTGTTCCCTCTGTGTCTGTCCTTACACACACCACAGAAGCTACATGAGCTACAAAGTCCTTAAAAAAAAAAAACATCACTCCAGCATGAATATAAATGGTTACTAAAATGAGTATTAGAGCAGCAGCAGAGACCAAATGGGTTAAGTAACAGTGCTTCAATAAACATCATTACAAGCTGTCGCAGCAAGTCTATAAAAGTAGTGGAAGTGATATTAAACAGGATACTGACGCTGCTTCCCCAATGTCCTCAGGCAGGCAGGTTGTTCCAGAGCCCAAGGGCACTGACTGAAGGCCGATCAAAGTCTGCATATGTGTGTGTGTGTGTGTGTGTGTGTGTGTGTGAGTGTAATCTGTAATCTTTAACACAGTATGTGATCATTCTGCTTTTGTTGCCACAGGTGTGCAGAGACCGCCGATGCCAGAATGCCTCTTTTACCGAGCTGGAGTCTTGCATCGCACGCTGCCACGGCAACGGGGTAGGCACACACACACACACACACACACACTCACGAGTCATGCAACTCGCTTAGCTGCCAGGCACGGCTCCCTAATCTTATTGTCACACTGTGTCCTTGGGCAAAGGTAACGCTTTGCAGCACTGTGACCGAGTCTGTCGTTAAAGGCAGGAAAATAGATGGCTGGAATACAACAGCACCTGACGTGATGAACTATTTATTGGAGCAGTACAAGCAAGCCCGAGGCAGATAAGGAGGAATCATACATAGTTTATAAGTCAGTAACCAAGCTCTGGAGTGGAGCGTTTGGGACTTAAACACTTGTAACTCTAAGAGAACACGGGGATGTAGATCAAGGTTGTTTATGTGGGAACTCTGACTTTGACCTCTGACACATTGTTCAGTGGTGGAGTTCATTGATATGGTGTTGATTCTATGAAAGTTCATGGAAACCTAATCACACACTTGCATGTGAAAACTAGAGATGGATGGACAGATAGCTAAAATAACCAGAGGGTCTGTATCACAGGCGGTCCAGTATGGAGGACACAGTGTCCCTGCTTATGCTGCTCAGTGCAGATCAAACAACCCAGTTACTTCAAACAGCGCCAGAAAATGTTCCCATTGAATCACTACCAGTGACAAGGAGATTTAACCACTAAGGATTTGATGTGTTTTTTGGAAAATGCTTTTTTTGTCGTTGTTGATTTTATGCGAGTTTGTGCCAGTTTGGAAGGTCCTGTTCCCTCTGCTCTGCAGCATCTGTTGCTGCCCCGCGGGCAGGTGTAGACAGATGTCCAGAGGGAAGGTATAATGTGTGGGGAGTTTGCCATCCCTCCCAGTTGCACCTCCCTCTGTGAAAGGTGCTGGTGCAGTGAGTAAGACATGATCCCTCACTGACTTCCCACTCGCAAACACAGTCAGCCGTGCTTGCTTGAGACGCCACTGCCATGATCAGAAAGGTGGGGTGTGCAGTTTTTTTCAGTGTAACCACTTAGATAATTCTTTTATGTTTACTTGGCTCAGGAAAGGACACATCGGTGTAATGCGTTGGTGTAATGTTCCACTCGTCCGGCTTCTTGATAGTTGAGGGGTTTCAGACCGAAGCTGCTGACATGCTTTTGTCTGAGATTTGTGATCTCAGTGTCATGCTGTGTTACAGTTTTATTGCAAAGTACAACAGTAAGTACAGTACAGTAAAATTGTTTTTTTAATTATTCAGATGAAGATAAATGAGGAAGATAAATGGTCTTTGTGGTGTTTGTTTGTTCTAAAATAAGCCGCTAACCTTAGCATGCCTGGCTATTTAGCTCACTACCTATAATAGGAGGCTAGCATTGCACAAGTTAGCATATCATTACCTAACTACATTATTGAGTAGGGTAAGAAGTGACGCCGTGTTCAGGACTGACACATCCGCTGGGTTAGCATCAGTGTAACTGGTCCTGAATGTTGTATCAGAGTTAGCAGCAGTGTTAAACTCCGGATTGTTTTTGGAGAAGCTTCCCTCAGATATATTTGCTGAAATCAATGGCTGGTCTTTACCCTTTGACTTTTTCAAATGTGAAAGGAAACATATTGTCTGAAAACACTCACTAGCAGAAGCAACGTCAAAAAGCTAGAAAGCTAAAGCTGATCAGATCTTCCAGTGACAGTCACCATTGCATCGGGAGAAATCAACACTCACAGACTAAAGATCAGAAAGTCTTTTTGTGTACCTGGAAGGAATCAAGAACCCATTATTGCAAATTTTCAAAGGTTGCTATGAAGTAATTGCGAGTTGTAAATGTGCCGCTGGTATCAGTGTAAACTGCACCTGAGCTCTTTGCAAAGCTCGACTGACTTAGCCGCAGTAACTGGGGCTTAATGAGCGGTCACTTCTGAGTGTGTATGTACACACAGAGGGAGCTGCAACGAAACCAAAGAATGAGTATAGATAATATTAATGAGTTTGTATCTCTACATTTTCACAATCTTTAGAACAAATCTTTTTTTCGCTCAAAACAGACCGCACAATGTGTCATTCACAGAGAAAATGTCTATGTCAGAGCTGAAAAAAACATGCAAATTCATTGTCAGGTGGGCTCCGCTCTCCAAGAGCTTCATTTGCAAATCAAATCTGTTTATTAGCTGTGCTGCACCATCGGCCTTTACAGCACATAAGTGTGCTCTGTGGGACTGCAAACTGCTTCACAACGGAGACACGGTGTGCAGACAGTTATGAGACAGGACTCTATTGTATCTCTTGACTGAATTACTATTGTGTGTTTAGTGAATGTGCCGCTGAGAGCTGTTGAGTGTTGAGCGCTAGCGTGTTGCTGGCGTGTTAGCAGTTACCTCAGCAGCAGTTCACCAGTAGTCACAACACCTATTGTCCTACAGTGTGCAACTAAAGTTTGTTGTCCCAGTTTCTAGTGTGACCAGGCCTTAAAAGTGAGATATTTCCAAAAGCATCCATTTTTACTGAAAAGCCGGTTTCAGTATGAGTCTTACCCTCGTTGGCGGGACCTAGTTTATGTTTTGAACTGCTCTGTTGCTTCTTTTGACCCTGAGCGTTTGAAGCGAACCCAGCCACGACAGAAATTTCACACTTCATAAGTTTTTAAAGACTCAAGTTTCTATTTACCCCCTCTACTGTATAAGAAATGCACTTACTGCTTGCCAGGCGGTAGTTATTTGATTCGGATTTGACATATTATGAGCGAGAAGAAAAACAGCAGACACATCCTCTCCTCCTTTAATCCCCTTCTCTCTTCACTTTGTTGTTTTATGCTGTTTTTTTTTTTTTTTTTTAAACTCCTCTCAGTGTAACAGTAGATGGATAATGGAAGTGGCTTTGAGTCAGGATTATTCTAAATACACCGTTTTGCCTTCCTCCCAGTTTAGGGTCTTCTCCAGTGTTCGGATGTGTTTTTTAATTCAGCATTATCGTTTGATTCATATTGATCCTCGGGCTTTTGGAGTGTGCTGGATGTTCATGCAAATAAACAAGAATAATGAGCTGCTTGCTTCTGAGAACACTACTGGTTTGCATCTTTCAAAAACCTTACACTGGAGATTTTCATTAAAGAGGCTTAAAACATATTGGAAGTCCTGGAGATTCAGAAGGCTGAAGGATATGTAATATATCAGTGATAATAAATCCAGGTCATGGCATTTCATTTCATACAGCTTTTCCCTTCTTATCTTTATTTGATGGAGAAGTGCCTTTACAATTTTTCCCTTCAAAAACAGCAGAAGAAATGTTCACAAAGAAGCACACCAGGGCCTCTCGAATCCAAAGTAAGAGAGCAATAAGAATCAGAAAACAACTGTATGCCCTTCATGTCGACCGGCTGCTAATGGAGTAAATAGGCATGTTAATCACTGATAGGATAATTACATCTCAATGTAATTGGAGCATGGCGGTATTTTCTCCTTCATTTAGGCGTGGTGAGTTACACAAGACGTCTGGAGATATTAATCAATCTAATGTCTAGATAAGAGTTTCTTTTCGCAAGTTTAAGACAAGTTAATTAAAAACTCTTAAATGGAATTTTCTCCCAAATACAGTGAAGTGAAGGGAGGTTTTTCCAGCTCAGGTCACATTTTGACTCGAAGTCTCGAAGGTAGCAGATTACTGGTCATTATTCAAAGGTGCGTTTTAGTAAAACGGCTCGCAGGGAGTTGGGTTGAACTGTGTGTATTATATAAAAGCTGAAACTGTAACACCTCCCCCCATCTAAAATATAACCAGACTAAATTGGCACCACTCAAGTGTGACGGCTCTAATTTCAGTTAATTTATGCTTGGCTTTCTAGCTTACTGCCAGCACAGGTTACCTCCCAGGCAACTATTATTTTGTTTGTTAGATATACAGCAATGCAGGCCACCATCAAGTGCATATTTAAGGCTCATTTCTCATTTTAAAAAGCATCAGCCAACTTGTAGCGTTATCACCCAGCTCTCAGGGTTAAAGTTAATTAGGTAGCTAGAGTAGATCAAATCTACCAGTTGACATCACAGCCAGAAAAAAATGTTCATTTTTATTTATCTTTTAGGCAGGGCCTAGAAATAAGCTGTAGCTGTAAGCCGGTGTGTGTGTGTGTGTGTGTGTGTGTGTGTGTGTGCCCTGTTGCCTTTAAGTACCCATTAGGTACAGTACACACAGCAGACTACACATGGCAGCTTCATTAGATTTTACCTTGAGCTACTGAAACCAATCAGCACTATGCTGTAATACCACATGCTTCAGGTTTGCTTCAGCTCGTTTGTCCTAACTTGATTAATCAAAAAATTATTATGGAATATGGACTCCAGCACTTAAACAGTTAAACCAAATAATGTAACTATTTGACGAATAAGTGAAATAAAGCTGCACATCCAAAGGTACAGCATTATACGCGGACGGATAATGGAAAACACTTGACACAAATGTGAGATGTCATTGCTTATTATGTCAGTGTTCTGCAGTCTGTTCCATTTCTGAGGTGAATATCTAAAGGTAGAGGAAGGAAAATCCCATTCTAACACACACACAGTGCCAGACTGTAGTAAACAAGAAATTAGAGCCTCTAATTTGGCAAATAAACCTGCAGGCACACACATACGAGATTATACTGAGACCGAACAGCAAATCACATCAGCCTTCTGTGTGTGCGTGTGTGTGCGTTTGTGTGCGTGCGTGTGTGCGTGTGTGTGTGTCTACACAGGTGTGTAACAGTAATGGGAACTGCCACTGTAATGGTGGCTGGGCACCACCCTTCTGTGACAAGCCAGGACTTGGCGGCAGTGTGGACAGTGGACCTGTCCAGCATGACAGTGAGTACACTCACACACACACACACACACACACACACACACACACACACACATACACACACACATGCACAAAGTGTGCTATGGTGTCAAGCTGTCCCTCCCTCACATATGTGTGAATGTGAATCATATCACAGCTTCTCCCTTGTGATTACTTTCTAAAACACTGCTTCCTCACTGACACACCAGAACAACAGCATCATGTTCACACCTCACCGATGGTGTGCAGGCTGCTGGAGCCCACAGCTTCATGTCAAGGTCCTGGACATTACAGGACAATCATACATCAGTGTTTTTTATCATGTATGTGTATATTCTAAAACTGTCATTCTGTTGTCTCAGATTTGTATTTTATAGTCACAAATTGCATTTCATTTCATGTAAAGTGAGCAGCAGAGATGTTTTTTTAGATGCCGTCTTCACAAGACAGCTTCATCTTAATAATGCACCAAGTGTCCAGACAGCCATGCTTCAATAAGAAGGTGATCCTCACCTTTGAGTTAACTCCTGTAGAGGAGGCAGTCAGTGGTATTATCCCCTTCTCACCCCCTCGTATGTAAACAGTATTTCTATGCTTGTTTTCCTGTCTTCACGTAGCTCTGTCGTCCTTGTTTTTTGTCCATTTCCATCTTCTTGAAAATTGTTCTTGGCGTAACATTGAGAGAAGTGAAAAATGAGTCAAATTTCCTGAATGTGAGTTCATGCAGGCAGTCATTTGAAACCTGATGACATGGTAACCACGTGCACATCTGTGAATAATATGATTACTCCATGAGCTGTGTAAACATCGCATCCACATCTAACAGGATATGAGTCACGTCAGGGATACAACATGTACATGTAAACACACTCACTATGCGTATGTGTGTATCTGTCTCCACAGGTCAGGTGGGGCTGGTGGCCGGGCTGCTCTTTGCCTTCCTGGTGGTCCTGCCTGCAGTGCTGCTGCTCTTCTACTGCTACAGGATCAAGACTTCATATTACCATAAGTGGCTTTCCCAGAGAGAGAAGAACAAGAACAACAAGTACTGTGTCTGTCTGTCTGTCTGTCTGTCTGCATGTCTGTGTGTCTGCTTGCTAAAAACACATCCAGAACAGAGAGGAAAGCATGGAATTACATATGCTGTACGGGACAAAGTTGCATAATTGAAGGTTATCATCTCATTATGTACTTGGCTGTAGCTCAAGAGGTAGAGCGGGTCATCCACCAATCTCTGGGTTGATGGTTCGATCTCCAGCTCCTCCTGTCCACATTTGTGTGTCCCCAATGGTCGGGCTAGCACCCTGCATGGAGCTCACTGCCAGTGTGCGTGTGTGAATGAGTGAATGAGGGTCTAATTGTCAAGCGTTTTGTCCGTTAAGGCAGAAAAGCGCTACCGAAGTGCAGCCCATTAACATTCTCATGATTATTCAGACATTAAGTGAAAATAAATGACAGTGATTAGGTTGGAAAAAACAAGCTCATCGGTGGAATTCTGATTCTTTATTCCCCCTCGCACCGCTCTCTATCTTGGAACTCTTTTGTTTCTTGAAAAATAGTGTATTGCTATGCAGTAGAACCTTCACGCATCACACTGTCTGCATGAGAAGGGAGGGTAACAACAGGTGAAAGGAGGAGGAAATGAATCATGCATGGGAGGAAGAAAATATTTCAGAAAAGGAAGGAGCAAGGAAGGGAGAGGAAGGAAGGGGTGGAGAGAAGAACACAGGGAAAATGTGGCAGCAGAATGGATTAAAAAAGGTCATGGAGGAAATCGGGGAAAGGCGGAAGGCAAAGAGGAAAGGTGCTGAATTCAAGAAAGGAAGAAAGGAAGGGAATGTCTGCTCGTGCTCCGAGCAGATCGATGTAAACGCTGGAACTTTCCATCTCTATATCAGCATAAATTGCACCATTTTCTGCTGCAGCTCACCTCCACCAGAACCAAACAAAATCCATGTCCTCGTAAACCCCAGAGCTTCCTTTATGACCGCTGCCATATACCTCACCCGGAGAGACAGCCTCGTCATAACACTGGCTGAGTTAGTGCCTCTGAAAACACTCAAGTCTTCCACAGTGATTTACAGAGCAGAAATGTGTCTGGAAAGGATCCAGCGTTACAGCAGCCTTTTAAAGACCCTGACCTTCCAAATGAAGACAGAGAGAGGCTAAATAGAGCCGCTGTTGGGCCTCGGCAGGATTTCACGCTAACTGCAGCTAAAAGGAGACAGAGGGGAGACGACTGAATGAAAGGAAAATTGAGACACTATGATAATTAAAAAGACTCTTAATGGCAACTGCAGCAATGAAAACCCTCTCCTTTTTTTTTTTCTTTTTTTTTTTGGTTTTGTTAGTTTGGGTTCATTTACAGTTCAGCAGTGGGTGGCTCGAGCTGAGTAAAGGCCTTCGAAGCATATACAGTATCCAGTATATATCCACTATTAGCCAGTCGTAGCCTTCTAATCAGCGAGGAGCCTGCAGGATATACACACACTGACTTAACAGTTTATAACTACACCTATGGTCTAATTCAATCCAATGCATCAGCCCTACAGTAAACCTTTCCTTAATGAAGCTTCTAATATTTAGGTTCAGTTGATTTTTAGAGACTGTAGTTAGCCGCATAGTTGAACTGGGTTGCATGTGTCTGCACATATATGGTGGAAAGCATTTCCCCTCTTTCAGCTCATTATTTTGATTTTTGGACCTCAGTTTCACCGTTTTGGCTCTCACCACTCCCATCAACCTTGATCCTAGACGCAGCAGCAGCAGGTGGCTGTTTTCAGTGAAAAAGCTCTGATGAACCCTCCCTGCTCAGCACCAAACAGCAGACAGACACAGTTACCAACTACCTGGTGAACACTGTGGAGCATTTAGTCAAAAAGCCACATATTTTTACTAATTTTGCTCTGTGTTTCCTAGTTGTGTAAATAGGCAAATGTTTGTTAGCACAGTAGCCATATCAGCTTTAGGAGGTGATAATATGTCAGTGTTGTATTTTCAGCTGTATTCCTCACCTCTCTATTTCCTCTCACATCACGCTGGATGAGAAACTCCCAGGTTGACTTCCCCTCTGTCTCTTTTCCCACCCGGGGCTCTAAAATCAATGCCAGATTGAGAAGAGTGATGAAGCAGGACAGCTTTCATGTGTCAGACTGTGGTTTATTTATTTATTTTTTTTGCCTGTCCTCATTTCTCTGCTCAGGATGGAGGCATCGGTGGAGAAGGGGAAGAATGGCCATCTGAATCCTGCCTTTCACCTGAAGGTGGTCGGACCAATCAACAAGGCTAGCGGCCACAAGGGGGTGAGTGGAGTGTGTGAGTGGCAAAGAAAGAAAAAAAAACAGGTAGGGGAGGGGGTGATGGCTGTTTCTCTTGCTGTGTTTCAGTGAGTAATGGATCGTCCATGAGGTTGACCTTCATATTAAATGGGCTCATTTTGCAGCAGCTTGTTATACTGTGTGACCACTTGAAGTCTGAATCCTCCCACGTCCACAACACTCCTCTCCACCGGTTCACTGTACTTCAGCATCATTTCATCACGTTATTATTTCCTTGTTTTTTAAGTCTTTATTCAATAAGATGGGCTAGCAGCTCAAGGTTAGGATACAATTGTCAGTGGAGAAGAAAGAGATACAAGAGGAGCAAAAAGGGAAAGAGAAGGAAGAAGGAAAGGGGTAAGGACACCAATAATGATAATAAACATTATTCATGTAGAATCTTTGATACACAAAATGCAGCTCAATAGTATTTACATAAAGAGAAACAGCTCAGATTGACGCCTAATTATAAAGAGTTACCTAAATATATTTAAAAAATGAGAACTTAATATTGAGATATCATTATTAAGCTCTGTGAGACTTCTTGAAGCTCCTGAAAAACAACTTTAGTTATTATATATGAAGAGGTTAACACTCAAAAAGCCAAGGTAATCAGCTTCATTAGGACTGTGATTAGGTTTAATGGACAGGGAGCAAACAACCAACCAATTGTGTAATTGAGGCTTTTAAAAACAAATAGAGCTTTGGTGACAAAGTGGGTGATAGATCAGAGCTGATGGACTTTTTGTCTCACGTATCATAAGATGTGGTGAACTCTAAGCACTACTTCTGTCTTGTTGTGATCAAACAGGATCAGAGGCTGCATTGAGGTCCCAGAGCAGCGAGCATGTAGATTAGATTTTCCAGGGTTATGTTAAGGACAGCAGGATGGGAATTGGTTTGACGTCATTTCAACAGTTCTTCCCTTGTCTTTGTTACGATCCAGCTTCCTCACACCAGCAAAGAGGTTCTGCCTCTGAGACCAGGCCCCGCTCCCAACGGCACCCAGCCGGTCAACATTGTGCGACCTCTGAGACCCGCTCCGTCTCCCCAGGGTGGTCCCCGGGCCCTCAAGGTGGTTCGCCCACCTCTGCCAGCTGGCAAACCGCCAGCAGCTCCACCCAAATCCCCCCAGACCCCACAGAGACTCAGCCCGCCCAAGAAACCTCTGCCGCTAAACCCTACACGATCTCCACTGGTAACCTCCCTTTTGACCCTCTTCTGAACTGTAATTGAAAATACTTTCAAACTCAAGAGATCCATTTTAATATACAAGGACATATATAGAATTGAAATGACAGCTGGACCCGCAAGTTTGCTGAAAACAAGATATTTGCAGCAGCTGTAATTATTCCTGGGGTGACGGTGAACAATGACCCACTTAGAGTAAGGACTCCAAATGGGATTAAAATCACTGACCAGTGCAGGTGATGTTAAAATGTCCCCTCTCCTCTAGTGAAAGAAATCCAGCCCAGCTTTAAGGTCAAATTTAACATCACAAGCAGTTTCAGGTCCTTGACCACAGTGAGTCCTTGTTGGGTGTAAAAACAAAGCTTTCTTACCTCTAGCAGAGCTCAGTCCTACCATGGCACCAACATCTGTAAAACATCAGGTCATGTTGGGTTCGGTGTTTCAACATGTACTGCATGTACACAGGTGAGGAGGCTAAACAGGGATTTGGTGCCTTCCACAGTCACAGAGCATGTGCACACATGTCTGGACTATAGAATTAGAGCTGAGCTTTCAATGTGTGGTTCATCAGTCATCTATTTATGGATAGAAAAAAAAACTATGTATAGATAATATGTATATTATTTTGGGCAACTCGCACACACTTAGGGTACGGTGTCAGACTGAAAAGCCCTAAAAGAACTAAAAGATCTTCACATTGCTCCTGACTGCAGCTAAATGCAGAATTTGTCAATGTATTTCAGTCCTATTGGCAAACACACAGAGCTAATGAGAAAACTATTGGACTGTCTTTGTCAGACTACTTTGTAGATGAATTTCAGAGATTTCTTCTGAACCCTGAAGAAGTAATGAATGTAAGTGCAGTATGATTCTTATCTGATTGCTTTCTTATTGATTGAGCCTCCAAACTGCTCTCATCAGTGCTCCTCTGTGAAGTGTAAAATGCCTTTGAATTAGATCATGTGTTGAATGGCATATTGTTTTTTCTTGTTTGTGTCAAATATCCAATATTTCATGAGAGTTTACTTTGTGATGTGATCTCAGAGCTGCGCTATAGTGCTTATTTTAATCTGCTACCTGTATGAAGTGGGACAAAAGTTCCTCTTATCAGTTAGCTGAACTGATTCCAGAGACAACCTGGATCCAGTCCAGTAAGAAACTGGAATGGAAATGTCCCTGCTGTGTCCATGTGCCATGGATTTAGTGTTGATTTCCATATTGGCGGTGATCCCACATAGAGAGACATCCTTTTTCTCCTGGTATTCTACCGCAGTTTGCAAAATGAGCACAAACGTATCATAATCTTGGTTGCTAACGCTGTGCGTAACTCCAGTCTGGCTGCTGTGTCTTGCTGTCCACTTGCATCTGAATGTCGAATAATCAAAATGTCAATAATCAATATTTCTGTTTGTTCTCTTTTAGTTAGTGTCTGAGCTGCAGCCCAGAACGTCGCCCTTCCCTCCTCAGAGGCCTCTCCCCCTCAGCCCAGCCAGAGGATCCTCCCCCACCGTGAGTCCGGCCCAGACCCAGGTGTCCAAACCCTCCCCGGGTCTGCTCGTCATGATGCCCCCGGCAGTGGGACCCAAACCTGTGGGCAAAGTCTCAGCCATCCCCCCTCTCAGAGCTCTCAGGTGGGCAAACACACATCCGACACATTCATCTAAAGGCAGCAGCTGCGCAAGATAAAACATGCAGAGAGGAGGAGAGAAATGATCATCTTGTGCTGCCATCTAAGAGCAGTGTAATAACTGATATCTCACTCACTGATGTCTCAACTGATATCTCAATCTTCATCTCTTATACACAAAAAGATAAAAATCATCTGTTTGATAAACACTATGGGAGAAATGATATCAAATGCGCGAGTGGACTCACTATGTGAAGCGAGGGCAAGCGCCCCTCGTGCCCAAAACCGTAATTAATTAGGGCTTCAACAGCAAAGTAAGTTTTAAAATCCATTGGTGGTGCCACCTGTGAGACCACTGAACAGTCTTCAACAGAAAGCTGTGGTTTTCCCTTCAACAGATAGTGGATCTCAACAGGAGCCCATTAGGGAGTAGAGGATGTTGGTAAGGAGGATGACAAAGCATATTGTCACCACGAGTTTTCAGGGCAAGCCAAATTACTAGAGTCTATCGCAAGGAGTGCAGCACACCGGATTCTGTCGAGATGAAGTAGCTCACAGCCTTGGCTCCGTATGATTGAGCAGCGTGGTGGCTCAGTGGCTGTCACCCCACTGTCGCCTCACAGCGAGAAGGTCCTGGCTTCAAATCCTGGGACGTGTGTGTGTGCAGGTGTCCTCCAGGGGCCTCTGCTTTCCGCCAGCATCAGACACATGTGTGTGAGGGTAATTGTCCTCAGCACTTGGTCGGTCCCTGGGTGCTGCACAGTGGCTGCTGGCGCTGAGGGTGGGTTAAAGTCAAGAATAATGGAACTGTGGAGTTCTGTGTAAACAACAGCAGAACATCTTCTACTTTAAAAGAATCACTCACCACTGTTTGTTCCTCCTCTGACTTTACCTTCTCTTGATGCTTTCTAATATCCAATGAGAGTATTCTTGTTCATAAATCAGGCACCTGCCTGTGTTTTTTTGTCACATCCTAGAATGCCAAGGTCTTTATCAGAGGCCTTTTACGACCCACTGATAAAAGAAAGAAATACTGCCTTGCGATATTCCGCTCTTTTCATCTGATGCCGTTTTCTGTTCAGGGTTGGTGTCAGCACATAAATGCTCCAAGTTTACAAACCACCTAATGCATGGACATGTGATATACATGACAGGCCCCCGGTCTAAAGGCTTGTACTCGCTTCTTCAGATGCAGAGTCATGCTTTTAGTTCCAAGCGGTTTACCTGTAAATGCAGTCAGGCAGGGAAACCTCAAGGTGATTGTTCTTCAGCTTTTATGGTTCCTCTGCTCCTCTAATGTAGCAGATGGATGAAAATATCTCTACATCTGGTTCTCTCTGGCAGTATCACAATCTGATCCCACATCAGATTTCACTCTTAACACCAGCTGTTGGCATAACTCTGGTCAGTTCGAAGACTAGATGAGAGTGAAGAGCAGGAGCAGCCTGTGTCAGACCTGAGGAATCCACAGCAAAACATGTACATGTGATGGAAGCAGCTCTCACAACATGTTCTGTTCTCAGAATAAAAACATGATCTTCACACTTACATGAATCTATGTTTCCGTATTGACCGTAATCTGCACCTCAATACCTTCTGCCTGTGGCTCCGAGCCCATTGGTTCCTGCTGAAGACATACAGAAATCTTTCAAAACAGGGAGCAAAAATAAGTTAATTTCTGCCAGGAAAAGAAGAAACTTGATGAAGTTAGAAATGCTAAATATAAAAATACTCCTGGCAAATCAAAATTATGAGCCACCAAGGCAAAGAGACACAGATGTGGGGTTCATACTTGATGAAGGGCTGAACAGGAGTGACGCTGCAGGTATGAACAGATTAGTTCACTGCTCGATAGCACCACCACAACACTATGGGCTATGGAGGTGTTACATTTTAGAGGTGGTGCACGTCAGCTACGACACAGCTATGGCAGCTGCATGAAGTAGTTAATAGTTGCTGTAATAATTCCTACTGTTCATTGTGTCTGTGAAGTGAAGAGGGGACAAAGTCCTCATTCTGCATAAAAATTCATTCTAAAGTTCAGCTGAAGCTAATGTGAGGCTTTAGCAGTCTGAAACGAATGAAATGGATTATGTGAAGCTTTATGTTATCAGATTCATATCTTCAGCTGAAGTAAAGAATGCATTTTCACACAGAACGAGGACTGTGGATTTATTTCATTGGGAGCATGTTGGGCGGGAGAGATCATTTCAGGGCCAGAGTGGTCAGAAAGAACAGCCTTCAAACAATGTGAACCTTTATCCTTTAGACTGTCAGCTTGTCCAGATACCCAATCAGCCTCAGCTGGGCTTTATGTTCCGTGCTATTTAGCATACGTTAGCATGCCAACGTGTCAGACCACTTCACCACGCTCACCGTCTTTGTTTATATCTTCAGAATTTCACCACATTTATTCTAAAACATCAGGAAGTCAGTATGCTTTAGCAGTTTAATCTTAACCTACAATCTCCTCTTTTTTTCTTTCTCTTTACAGACCAGTCCCAGGTGCCAAACCAAACACAGCCTCGCCTCCACCACGAAAATGACCTTCTCCTGCCCCCTCCCACCTCCGTGGAGGCAGCAGCTGACAGCTTATTTGCACTAAAGAGACTTTGGCTGGTAAACCACAGAGCTGTCGCACATACCAGAGAAGGACAAACACAAAGTTAAAAACGGAGGCACGAAAGAACAAACAGGATTCGTACCAGTTCAGACTTCAAAATGAAACTTTCCCCCCCCTCTCCCTTCGATTTTGACCCCTCCACCCTCCTCCTCCTCCTCCCAGCGCATTAACATTAACCACAATGACGCGGTTTTGCACGGAGGCCTTGCAGACTGAGACAAGTGTTATCGCTGGGGGGCGGTCACATTTGCCAAATCAATTTTTTTAGGATTATTGTTTGTTTTTTTTTCAAACTGTTAATGTTGTCTGTGTATTAAAAAAAAAAAATGCATTTTGTAATGACTGTTGTTTTGTTTACAGTTTGTTTTACGTCACGTTTTATGATTTGTGTTACGTGCCAAAGAGGTCTCTTCATAGCTGGGGTGTGTCCCGAACGCTTTAAATCTTCTTATGTCACGTTAAGTTTACCACGAGTCAACTCCTCCATCTTTTTAGGTTTTATAATTTATTTTATTGTACGAAGAATGTCTAAAATACAAATCTGGAGATACGGTAGCCTATCAGGAGGAAGGAGAGCCAATCACACAGCAGCTTCTTTTCAGCACTGTTTACATGGTGGAGGATTTGATGGATGCTTGGGGCTTGCAGGACACACCCCACGCGCTCATGTCGATTTTAGTGTCTTTTGCTGTGTTATGACTTTTCAATTGTTACATAAAATATTTTTACAAAACGATCAAGTTTCTTTCATTCCGTCTTGTTTTTTCATTCCAACTTGAACAGTTTCCTGGAAATTTATATGCGACGACGCCGTGTGGATGTAATTGAAGAGGACAAACGGGATGCAAATGAATGAGCTACTGCAAGTCAGGTGAAATTAAACCTGTCGTGTAATCTTGAGGCCAAAGTCTTTCAAACCATCTGGTCCAAAATATGAGACGTGGTGTTTGTTGAAAGTCCTCCTGAGTTTCTCAGATGACACGTACGGAATGACGATGTTGCTGGTTTGCGCTTTTCTTCACCCCCTCAGTGTTGGTGTTTTCTCAAAGGTCCAGTTGGGGTTTCCACAAGCTTCAAGTGTATCCCTCAGGTATTTGTGCTCCTTCTCTTGGACCTGGACACTTGTTGGTACACTATCAGCTCAGTGTTCTGGGTTCTGATGACTCCTAACTTGTGCCCCAGTGTGCTTTGAGAGTCAAAGAGTAAATATTGGTCTTTGTGTGGGTTTCTTGTATACTTCAATGTGGAGGCTCCTGTCCTCTTCAGTGAGTACAGCATCATCCAAAAAGACCGAGCTGCTGTTCCTGACGTCCTCTAATGTGAGTGTGATGATATTGTCCACTGAGTTGATGTGTGATGGGTTGCACTTCCTGGGTTTTGGTTTTGACCGGTGTGCTGATACCTAAACCAGAGGCTCGATGGAAACACAACACTAAATTGTTGGAGTGATCCATGAAAACAAACATTTTGAGAATTTGAGAGCACTTTGTGCCAATGTTTTAAATGTTTTACTTGAATATAACAAAACAACAATTCACTGCGCTGGACAATGAGCTCATTACAACAATTCTCTCTTTTCTGTGAAACATTTGTTTCCTCTTGTTCGTGGACAAACCTCCCAACTTTCCATACTTAAAGAGCAATTTGACACCAGACTGAAAATCAGGGTTTGGCTGCCCTCTTCGGTTGAACATTTCAAGCCTATGTGACCTCCGATCACAGCCAGCATCACCGTTAGGTGTGAAACAGTTTTAAGGGTGTTCAGAAATGAGCTCTATTACACTCAGTTTTGCTCCATTATACTCAATTAGCAGAGACATTTTTACTATATGGACATTCGGATTCAAGTCTGTTTCCAGGAGCTGAGGAGTACAACTCCATATTTCAAACAAGTTGCCTACAGTCTTTCGTGTCTGATGAGTGCCCTCAAGTGATGTCACTGGACTCAGTTGGAGGTCAAGACGACAAGTTTGAAGACGAAAAAAAAAAGCCTCTGTGGTTTGTGGAGCTCAAGGTGATATTAGCTGCCACTAGCATAACACACCCAAATCTCTATGACAAAACCGTTGGTGGTCGAGTTGCAGTGTGGGTAATGTAGGTGTCAGGTTTTGACACGGAAGAAGAATTTATCTGTTCCAGAAGCAAAGCCAGAAGTTATCAGTCCATTGACAAGAAATACAGTTCATCTAAAAGATTTTTTTGCTGTTTCTGACCACTGGATTGTTGTTTTTTAATGCAGACCAGCCAACTGAAGTTCAGTGTTTTCTCTATGAAAAGGTTTTTGTTGGCATGGAGGTCTGAGGAACTGTAGGCTTTCGGTGTCTTACTCAAGGGCACCGGTGGAAAAACAGAATCCAGGTCCTGTGGTTGAAGAACTGTCTTTCCTTATTCTCGCCTACAGCCTCATGAGTTACACCACTGTACAAAGAACAGAATTAGGAAGTGGGATGTACAAGACCTCAGTAATTCCTGTAGAACCGAAGGCTGAGAAATGCCTCCTCTTAAGTCAGTCCTCATTATTGTCTTAGTGCCAGTGTTCCTTTTGAAACAGAGTCACACTCATTTTGTCTCACAGTAGTGTCATGATGATCTTATAGTTTCTGGCTGATGAGCGAGTATGAAGGTTTTACATCGTGGGGAGTCTCCACTCTCACCTTCTCTTAATGGATTCCACTCTGTTGGAAATGAGATATCTGCGAGAGGCAGCTCTCTTCTCCCTGGAGACTAATGCATTTGGAGAGTCCACGGTTCGAGTGGAACGCTATCGGACAGCAAGGAGGAATGGCCTCGTGGGGAGATATATCGATGTAGACGTTTTCCTAGCCCATTACCAGGGCACCCGGTGCCCAAACAAACCTGTGGGGTGGATTCTGTGCCAGACAGCAGACGTGATCTAAATGAAAAGAGCTGAGTTTTTCCAGGACCACTGTCTATAAATCAAGGTCTGTACAGCCGCAGGCCTGCAGGGAGTTGAATAAATACGCTAATGTCTTTCCTCAGGCTAGCCTTCAGTCGATGAGTTACAGAAATGAAGTGTGGGGTTTCTAAAAACAGCAGCCAGCCAGGTGTTGGTGCTTCTACAGTACATTCAGGTTAACGGCAACAGAGAGAAAGTCCAGATGTCACATCAGAGCTAGCCGATGTTACGCCACTTTCTTTTCAAAGACAGTTATGGAGTTTCAAATCAATATCCTAAAATAAATGAGTATCCACAGCACTTGCTATTAAAATACTCTTTTGTCATTTTACAACATTCAATCCAACACCAAGCAAGGCATGTATCATCGACATTCAAAACCAAAATCATCATCTCCTCATCTGCTGCCACTATAGTCAAGGTTTGGTTAGATGTAGGCACATCAACTACTTGAAATTTCATGATTTGGGTTTCTTGCCAGTTAAATGTAAATCATCCTGATGGTGCTGTTTGTCTTAGGAAGACAACCTCATTAATTTGTTAGCATTCAAAAAGCTATAAAGCTCCCATGAAGCTTTACCAGTGTGGCACTCCATCCTTACTGTTTCGCTCTCATCAATGATCTCCACCAATGCTCCCATCTAACTTTTTATCTTTAATCACTACGTTCCGAAATCTGGAATCTGCCTGTTACATGTTTATATTTCCTGTGCAGAAGATATATTATATATTACATGTATATATGTTGGCATAAATCAGTCTGATAATGACACAGGACGAAATGTTTGAGGTCATCAAAAGCTTTCATCCTCTGCAGAGCATGAACCTTCACAGCACATTTCGTTGCAGTCTGGCTGGTAAAGCAGCGAGACCTTGTGTCATTCACAGGTGTTATTTGTAGGGAGACCAGCTTCTTTGTTGCTTCAGTGAGCCGAGTTTAAAGTTATTCAGTCTGTGCTCCATCGTTTTCAGAGGACTGTTTTTGCTCTTTGATGGAACCTTTTGGCCCCTTGCATAAACTGTGTTAATGTTGTTGTCCCTCATTGACTCAGCTGACTAATAGCAGCTTTTATGCAGGCCTCAGATGAAAACAGTTCACAAATTGTCACGCTCAGAGCCTTATGAACCGAGAACACACAATCTCTCTGACTATGCTTCAGATCAAACTAAAGACAAAACTACCACACACTTTTTCATCTCCTTGGCTGCAAGGCCATAGCCTGCGATGACATCACCAAAGAGGAGCCTCAGGCTGATCTGGACTCACATCAGAGTGCATTTGCCTGACATGCCTCTTACTACTCTTTGGATCATGCGTTTACCTCACACACACACACACACACACACACACACACACACACACACACACACACACACACACACACACACAGCTGCAGCATGCAGTCAGAGAGCATCCAGCAAGTTTACACACCTTAAAATGTTCTTAACCCTGTAAAAATGCTTGAGAACTCAGGCTCCCCATCTGTGCACCTTTGCTGAATTTGATTACCATGGAATATTACATTAAAGACATTTGGCAGTTAATAAGTGGTATGGTGGTGTTTTACTAATGGCCACAAGGTGAGGCTATTTTACCGCGTCATGCATGTGCTGGAGAACTTGTCGATCAAGTTCCATTTTATTAAAGTAAACAGAGTTGTAGAAAGATCATGTCGAATTGTATGAACTGTTCAAATGCACTTGTAAAATGCGGCTGTATGCACAACATTTCCAAAACTGGTTGAAATTGAATTTGGAGTTGAATAGTTTGGAATAGTAGAATAGGAGTAGAATAGTTCTATTAAATCCATCAAGCCACGCCGTCAAGAGTTCAGTAACCAGTACAAATGGAAAGTGGTACCCACAAACGATGTTGATCAGGGTCATATGCCAAAAAAAAACGAGCAAAAAATGTGTTTAGCAAAAAAATCCAGATGAGGGTAGACTTTTAGTGGGCAAATGGGCGTGGCCAAAATCAGACACTGACATTCGTGTCACATGGTGCAGAGATAGGGGTTAGAGAATGTAAACTGTGAAAAGTGAAAATGATTTTGAATGTGTTATTCCTCTCCTCAGGCAGTCTCCTCCCAAACATCCCTCCTGTAAACAGATATCTTACTGTATTTTTAAGTTACAAGAAGCTTTGCTTTTAAAAAAAAAAACAAAAACAAAATCTTGTGTCTCAATTCTGAAATGTTTGCTGAAATGTTTTAGGATTAAAGAGAAGGTGCCAGCATGGATTCAATATCTCATGTACACTCACAGAATCTGATATTTCTAACGGTACCACTTCACATTTTAGCAGCTATCTACACCCTTGAAATTCCCCACTGTTCCTTTTCAAGCTCTTCTTTTTCATCCAAGCTGATTGACATCTTTGAGGTTTCTCTTCTGCTGTATGAGTAAAGCCTGCTGCATATGTTCTTTCTATTTCAGTGCAGCGCTCAATGTACAAGGACCCGCTTCTGCTGCTTCAGAGGGATCAGTACTTGACTGTGCCTCAGCTCAAGTCCAAAATATATCTTTCCACAAGCTTTTCATGAAAGCTTCACATGAAACAGCAGTATCACTTATGAACCCGCAATTTCAATGCACATCTTGTTGTTGCCTTCACGGCCTCTCCTTCCATCCTCCATTCTGTCTTCATCAACTGGCAATACATTGTTTAAACTGCCAGAATTAGTGTGAAGTGCACAGTGTGATAAAATGTTAATCAAGGTGGAGGATGAACTGTTTACAGATATCAGAGCATATTACCTATTGCAGTGGTTCCCAGCTTAGGGGTCAGGACCCCTAAGCGGAGAGTAATGTTCTGCTGCACAAAATTGTCTGCTTTTGCTTTTGCTGTGAAATACATAATTGCTTTACTTCTCTTGGGATCATATTAACAACACACCTTCAGACTAAAAGTAACTCTAAATAGCATCTAAATATCCCTCTGTACATATATAAATATCCAGAACATTTAGAGCTATAAAACTACCTTCTCCATCTGTCAGAAGTTAGAGATATTGCAGAGGTAGTACTAAATCACTCAAAGCATGTACACGCAATCCAATCTTAATCAATCCAGCTGGCCACACAGGCTGCATAAGGATTTGCATTCATGTGGGCTTTTGGTGCATAGCTGTGACTCAAAACATATTTTTATGCTTCAAGATTATTTTCTTCCACTTTATGTGAGTAACTACAGTGATTGTACAGTACTGGGCTCTAAGCACTGGCACACAGGTGAGCTACACTCAACACAGCCACTGAACGCATCCTGTGGAGACACAGTGTAAGACTTTCATTCAGCTGCTGTCCATAATGAGGCTCATCACTTTAGTATTTTGGAAAAATACAACAAAAAGACTTTTTAAAAAAAGGTGTTGGCTCATATTGTCCTCTTCAGAACTCGACACCTGATATTTTATAACAAAGTATTAAACGGCAATGGAAAAATGGTCCGGGGAATTATCAGCTGAATCTGCAGCAGATTTACGGAGATTTATTGTGAGTTTCGGCTCACTGTTGAGTGATTTGACCCACAATTTAGCAGTTTTGGTTCAGTCTCATCACTTTCATAGCATCCTTTTTGGCCACAGACAGCCGTGGTTTTCAGAGAAAAAAGCTCTAAAAATCTATTACACGCTACCTGCGCAGCACCAAGCAGCGGACAGACTAGCTGGTGAACACAGCCGTGAACACACAGAGTTGATGGAGACCAAAACAGAGTTCAAAAGAGAGTAAATATTGAACTTATATTCATCAGGTGGATGCAAACACAACTCCATATGAATGCTAATGCTGCTCTGTCACTGTTGGCTTTCTACATTAGCAACTATTTGCTAACAAGTTCACCATATCAACTCTTGTGTTGACAATTTGTTTCTGCTGCCCCTCGGATGGAAATGTCAGTTACCGTTCGTTTTCCATTGTTTTCTCAGCATCCACTCTTTGTGTCTGTACCTAACCTGCACCTCTATCCTCCTCACTGACAGATGTTGTCCTCTGTGTCGGAGAGTCTTCACCTTTGATTTTTAAGTAGTAAGTGGTTGAAATCAAGATACACTTCTGTGTAACTGGGTAATTCATGTACACTGTAGTCTTTGTGCTTGGATCTCATCATCCCCTTACTGTTCAATAGTGATGTGTGTGTGTGTGTGTGTGTGTGTGTGTGTGTGTTTGTGCTTGTGTTCGTTCACATGCTCATACCTGATCAGTGGCTTTTTTTTTTTTTTTTTTACGAGTTACCCCCATGTTACAAGGTTTGATTTTATGGGGTATAAGAAAACCTTTTTAAAAATGTACAGTAGGCATATATCTCAGCATTTCTTTCGTTTCTGTGAAGAAAACTAGATGAAATTGTCATGTATAAAGTTTAGATTTTATTTAAGATATAAACTTAAAAAAAAAATCTCATAGGAGCAGAAGCTACAGTATATCCACAGAGCCTCAGCTTCTGAAACAGCCTGGCCCTGCATTAGAAAACAGGCAATCTCTATGTCATGAAAGCACGAAACATGCATTATTCAACAGAACTGCATGAAAAATGGCAGCAATGCTGGTGGGAAATCGCCAATACACATTAAGAAATAATATGTATATAATGTGTGCAACAGTGTGCAAACCTCTACTATTTCCTTTTCAACCAAACACAAACCCCATTCAGAAAAACTGTGCTTTCTGAATGGAGCATCCAAACCTATTTCTCCGTCACTGTTAATACAGTAAAAATGAGAAGAAGAAAAAAAATTCATGCTCAATAAACAAAAACAAATAGTTGGGAAAATGTTGATAATAATAATATTGCTGAGTTTTGGGGAAGTGTGTCTAAAATGATGCACTGAGCTTCAAAATCATTAAGGTGAAACATGAGGGGAATTTCAGGGTTGATGCTGTTCCATATATTAATCATAATTATTGACAACTGGAGTGAGTCCCACGATTGGTTAGTTTACAAGGAGACAAGCCAGTCAATCTGTTCCGTATTTAGTCAACCACCTGCAGATGCAAATACGACAACTAATAGTTTTTCATCATGCATGACCATGTAATATTTATAATGTAGAATTATGTAATTCTATTTAGCGTGAAGCAAAATGTCACTGTGTTCAAGGTCCTCAGCTGGTGACTAAACTCTGCCACAGTTTAATGAACCCATTATCAAATCAGTCAATGCATATAAAAATCCTTGAACACAGATTTGAAAAAAATCTCAAAATATAACACAAAGTTTTTATGCCCGGCTGATGTGTTGCTGGGGACGTTGGCGTATTGATAAAAGCAAAATGCGAGAAAGCACAATGGAAACAGCCTTGGTGAATAAATCATGACATACAACTCAGATTCCAAAAAAGTTGGAAACCTGTATAAAATATAAACAAAGCCTTTGCTCATCCCTTTTGACTTATACTCAATTGAAAACAGCACAAAGACAAAATACTTAATGTTTGACCTCATCAGCTTCATTGATTTTTGTAAATATATCCTTATTCTGAAATTGATGCAGCTACATGTTTCAAACAAGTTGGGACAGGAGCAGCTAAAGACTGGGAAAGTTGTGAAAATGCTCCAAAAACACTTGTTTGGAACATTCCACAGGTAAACAGGTTCATTGGTAACAGGTGATAGTAACATGATTGGGTATGAAAGGAGCATCCTTTAAAGGCTCAGTCATATGACAGCGTGATCAGCCTCCTGAGGTCATGGATGTTACAACATATTAATATGTCTGGAACACTGCATGGAGGAGGCTTACTTTCTGTTTGCCAGAAGAATGTTGTTGTGCAGTTCCAGTGAAAGCTCCAGTGCCATCATATCCCTTTCAGATGTTTTGTAATCCAGCCTTGAACTACAATGTCTTTTTGGAGACTTTGCAAAACAAATCCACGATGACAAATCCAACACTTAATGTTTTCTGTGATTTTTTTCCAAGTTGAACACAGTTGTTTAACAGATGCATAATCCAAATACCTGCATGTACTGAGCGCAAGGGCACAGCACTGGTTGTTGGGTCATCTGAAGTTAACTTTTCAACTCATAAGTCATTTTTGCAAAATGATTCTGAACATGCTGTAACTTATCTGCTCCCAGTTATGTATCACCAATAGGCAAAGCAGTACTAAATTGCACAAGTCTCCACCAATAGACTATTCATGGTCTGTCCTCTACAGCCCCTGACAAGCTCTTAAAACAACAGAACACCACAAGCTGTCACTGTCTGAGTTCTTCAACCTCCACACAAACTTCACTCTGCAGACTGAAAATGATCTCCTGTACAGTGTCTGCATTGGAAATGAGAGTGATCTCTTGAGAGGTCTTTCATAAGTCATAGTGATGAAACTAGATTTTTGTTCTTGCTTGCTGGATGCATGTCTGCCACAGCACATCCTGGTCCTCTGCTCGCATGTTTGAAATTAATTTTATTTAAGATTGAGCCTTGTTCAGGATCAGTCGGAATGAGGGGGAGATGAGTGTGTGATTAATTATATACGGAGTACATGTACACTGGATTGAATTGCTCAAGCAGCCAGCTCCATCCTGTTGTTTTCCTGTCCTAATCCACATTTCTGCTCAAGGAAATTCACTCTGCTGCCTAAGAGGAGGAAATATTGAACTGTATGCCAAGCACCAGAGCAGAACATCAAATGTGATGTGATGTACAGATGTGTAATAATATCTTTCACTTTGTTCACTGCCTACTGTGATGTCTTTAATGCCCCATTCATTTCATGTGAGAATTGATGTTAAGTGCCAGTTTGTTGCATTCATATCAACGACCAGTTAATTAATTTAATCAGGAATAAGACTCAGATTTTTCTGAAAGCTCTAATAATTCTGACTTGGTGGTTAAAAACCCCCAGAGGTCATTCATTATCCATTTCTGAATAAGATGAACTTGAAAAAAAAAAAATAAAATAAAAAAAAAAAATCAAACAACTTGAAAACCCAACAGAGGAAAGCCAGAACGACCAAAGAAAGTATAAATTCCAAATAAATGAAACTGTATAATAAGAAAACTCTTGACACAGACTTCACAAAGAAAATTGTCACCATGATATTATAAATCTAGTAAATAGTTGGCAAATTAAATTAAACAAAATAAAGAAAAAAAAAACATTAAAAACGCAGCAGTGAAGCCCACGTATTCACCAGAAGAGAAAAATAAAAACTTCATTGATTTTTATGCCAATCTGTATTCATCAGAAAAGAACTCAAGTCAAGAGGACATCAATTCAACTTACGAAAGAACAAACCAAAATACAACATGCTTGATTCACTAGTAGCACAGGACGTGCTTTCCACTGGCTTCCCTGCTGAATTTTACACATTTCTGGTCTGCTAACAGACATATAAAAGACTAATAACTAAAACAAAACAAAGTTAAAATTACTCTCCTTGGTGTGAATGTAATTATCACCAAAGCACTCAGAATAGAAAAAGTAATTTCATCCATAATTAATTCAGATCAAACCAGCTTCATCCAAGGTCGACACTCATCCAGTAACATGCAGACTTTTTCATTTAATGGAATATTTACCATCGCAAAAAAGTGGAACCATCATCTACCCAATGGACAAACCTCACAAAGCTTCACACTGCACAGGTGGACAAGGCAAGGATGTCCACTCTGTCCCTCCCTCTTCACCATTTTCATTCAACTGTTAGCTGCAGTCATTCATCAAAACACCAACATAAAAGGAATCCAAACACCCAACACACACTATAAGGTCAGTCTCTATGCAGATGATGTTTTACTGGTTCTACAAAACCCACAACCATTGCTACAAAAATCACTTACACTAATTGAAGAATACTCAACTAGATTAAATCTTCCATCTATTCTTCCTTCCTTCATAGTAACAGCTGGTATGTGGCAGCTCAAACACCACCTGTCCCATTATGCACAGGTCACATCATGTATTTAGGGAGCAACATGTTCCCAGGATGTCAGAGCTGTTTGGACTTAACTTCACCCCACTGCTCAAAACAATAAACGACAACCTCCCCCACTGGATGAACCCTGCACTGTCCATTATGGGCAGAATAGCCACAGTTAAAATGACAATAATAATGACAATAATACCAAAAATAAATGATCTAACCACAATGATCTGAACTCAACCCCCTCTCTTCTGGTTCAAATCTGTAGATTAATTATCTCTAAATTCTACTGGAAAAACAGGATGCCAAGAATCAAACTGGCGACTCTGTAGAAACCAAAAACACAAGGAGGACTTGAAGCACCAAATTTGTACCATTACTTTCTGGCAAATCAACTTCAATACATATTCATATACATCCAAATGCAATCAATCAGGTCACTTATGGCTAGATACAGAACAAACAGTTTGAGAAGATATTCAGATTTCAGACTGACCTTCCCTCAGTCTCAGCCTATCAGATGCCATCCATGTTTCAAAACATTAACAATAGCAGCAGCTTTGACAGCCTGTTGGAAATTCCACAAAATCACAAACATCATCTAATTTTGCTAAAATTGGGAACAGTCCTGATTTTCTAAGTACCAAGAAGCCAATCAAGTTCTGCACATGACCTGAAAAAGGCATCACACGCCTCAAACACATATTCCATCTGTTTCATGTCCCCACTTGGTCTAGAAGTATGGCAAGCTCAGACTTAATTAACATCCCTTCCACAAAAAAACTCCTCTCAGAAACATACAGACTACAATCACAGTCTGACAAAACGCTGCCTATACCATCAATAAAGTGGAAGCGAGACCTATCCATCACTCCTGATGCCGACTTCTGGAACCAAATTTGTGAAAATATCTACCTCCTTACAGGATATGCCAACCTACAACTCATCAAACATAAGATGGATTATATCTCAACTCCGTCCTGTCCCTGACAGCTAGAGCTCCATTCAAGGCACTGTGACGTTTCTCTCATAGGGAAGGAAGGCTGGGTCAGCTTTTTCCCTTGTTTCCTCATTTTCCTCATGTAAATAAATTGACTGTTAAGTAGCAGTAGCAGCAGCAGTAGTAGTAGTAGTAACCTACAGACAATTATTAGCTGAATCTGCAGCTTTCCTCGGCTTCACAGAGCCTTTTAGCAATTTTATTTAGCTGTTTGTCTCACAGCTTCATTGTTGTGGTTCACTCTTACTGCTTTAATAGCATCATTTTCAGCCACAGCAGGCAGCTGCACTGTATACTAGCTGTTCAGTGCACAGACACAGTTAGAAACTAGCTAGTGAACATAGTGGACCACTTGGCCACTAAATAGCCACATGTTTTTCTCAGGAGTTGATGGAGACCAAAGTAGAGCTAAAAGCAGAGTAAATATTGGACTTCCATTGATTACTTGGATACAATCACAGCTTCAAATGAATGGTAATGTTGCTCTGTGTCTGCTGGATGTGTAAGGAAGTAACTGCTAACACATTTGGCATAACAACTATAAAAGGTGACATGTGTTCACAGCTTGTTTTTAATATGTTTTGAGTATCTTCTTTTCTTAGTCTTCTATGAATTTGATCTGCTATTTTGGACAAAAGAAACAACTTGAAGACATAAACACGAGCTCTGGAAACTTGTGATGGACATTTTATTTTCTTTTTTTTCATTTATCGACTCATTGATAAGTCATTGATCATGAAAATAATAATGATAATTTCGTCAATTTCTTTCCACATTTCTTCCTTGTCAAAAACTGGCGCACATATAATTCAGCCACCAACCATGTGTTGTTACATGAGTAGCAGCTAATGTAGCCTGGAGCCTCTAGCCTGATGAGTAGTGGGCTACAGAGGTTTGGTGAAGGTCACTTCTGTCTAACTCCACACTCCCAGATGTTCATATTTGTCTGATGCTGACTCAGATGATGTCACTTGAAGTCATTCTTCACACAGCTCCCTCTGGAGACACTAAAGGCTTTATACAACTTTTTCACATATGCAGAAGTGCTCCTTAACACCTGGAAAGACACTTTGGTGTGTAAAATCAGTGAAGTTAACCTTGAAATGCCATCACAATATGACAACAGATTGATGATATCTATAAGGAACTCTACCCCAGAAAACAGTAGTTCTATTCACACGGATTCAGACTGTTAATCCGAATATGATGGTATGATGTCTCTGCTTGTCACTGGCCGTTGAAAAGAAGCAGCTGGTGAGACAGTGGGTGCTTTTGATTTAGCTAATTATTCTTCCTGGCATCTTCATTCATTTGACTCTGGCCTCTGACACAGAAATCAATCAGGCTCCACCATGTTGTAGATGTTTCCTACAAGGAAGTCTTTTACTGGACAGTTACACCCCATCAGTGGGGTTTACTGATTGTTTGATTGGTCGCTGCGGTGAATCTGGTGGGACTGCAGACTGTTGTGGAAGCAGCTTTTACTGCACAGATGTATATTAGTGTACATGCAGTACAAAAGATCTGTGGGGACAGCAATAATGGTACCATTCAGTAATGACATTTTTGCATACACTAATAATTATTGCATATGTGTATAATTATGATGATGGATGAGTCATGAGAGCTTGTATTCTTTCTCGACTAAAAGCCAGCTCCCTCAGCTTGTCTTGTGTTATTTTCCTCTCCATGTGCATCGTGGCTCATTCAGGGAAAGCCAGAGAGTCAAAAAATTTTTCCTTCAGTACAATATTCAGCTTTATTGTCATCATACTATAGAACATTGCACAGTGAAATGCAGCTGTGATGGTATGGTAACCTGTGAAAGAAGTGTAAATTTCATGAGTTCATTGTATAGAACCATGTAAAATAAAGATGAATTCACATGTAGAGCTGAGGTTTATGAGAGGACTGGCAATGTGGTAGCAAATACTTCTGCATTGAAGGGTGACCTGGCTGAGTGTTGTCTCATAGTATGCACAGGCACCTCACCAATATCACTGATGCTCAGTTGATGGGTACAATGACGTTCTGGATGGTTTACACCACCTGCTCCAGAGCCTTCTGGGCCTGGGGTGTGCACATCCCATGTCAGTTTATGTTTCCACTCGGGACACTTTCTATTGCTCCTCTTTAAAAGTTTACAAGAACTTGGCACAGCTGTTGCCAAGCCCTCTTTACCACAGTGGATATAATGTCTATGACACTGATATTTACTGAGACATATGTGTGTGCTTTCACCTCCTCTTCCCTAAAATCAACAATCTGTGAAGCATGTGTACAGCAATAATACAAACTTCTGAGGAGCAGTGAGAGCAGGTCATTTAAGTATTGTACTGACATCATATCTTGGTCAAAATGACCAAATATTACCAAATAACCATATTTTAGGAATGCACAATATATACCAGCCCAATAATTTCCAATCAATTATCAGCCAATAATGAGACACGTGTATTATTATGGTGAGCCGGTAAGACAAAGCCAAATTGCTTTCAGTGATTTAACAGGAACAGCATCCACACACTCCAATACGGTAGGTGACAGCAGTTTATTGCACATTGACACTGTACATCATTGGTCATAAGTGAGTTTTATTTATATAAATACTGTTTAACAAATCGTTTTTACTATCATTAGTTATGGGGGGGACATAAATTGAAATGCAGGATTCCAGGTCTACCTCGATAGAACATCTCTTTCCGTTACGACACAATTTAGAGGATATACATCAGCTGAATGCAAAGCACTCCATGGCTCACAAACATGGCACATGGCTGTCTACGTCCTTAACAACTCCACTGACATCCAAAAAATAAAAGGAATATAACAAATAATAAAACAAAAGCCTTTTCAAGTAATACCAAAATGGGTATGTTGGCTTCATTTTCAGGTATGGCCTGAGGTGTCTTGAACAGTACAAAGACAACCGACACACAGTTCTTTGGCCAGATTAAAACCATTATTTGCCATATCTCATCTTGTGGAGTCTGGCCGTGCCACTTGGCAAGAAGATCAAAGGTGGATTCTTGGTGACTGAAGTGAGTATTGCTCAGCTTTGGGCCTGCAGGTTTTCATTCCAACCAAATACTGCATCAGCTGATTTCAATTATTAGTACCTTTTTCCAGAAAACAAGGAAAGGAGCAGATGTACTGTGGAATCAGAAGAACTGTAGAGATGGAGCATATAAAGAGTTTGGCTTCTGGTAAGACTCCCACCGTTCTGTTACATTCTAACATTGCCTTGGACTTTGTTCATGATGTTTATGTGAGAAAACACAACAACTTTCTCAGAACTGTGGATTTTCAGATGTGGAGTTTCTTGCTGTCAAGACAACACTGAACATTGGCCTTGATGGAATAATTGAGTTATTAGTTGCTGAATGAGAGGTGTTAACCTTATCATAAACTTGCTGATCATATTGATACAAAATACAAATCACAATCTATGTATTGTAGGCTGATAGGACGCAGTGCTTGACTACTTCATAAACAGAAGCTGTGGTTTCAGTGTATCACTGCTTCATTGAGAGCGTTTTCATGACTCCATTCACATTTTTTTATCTGCAAAAATGTGCAAAGCTACTGTTGCATGTAAGTGCACTTGTCATTTTAAAATAAGGTCTCTTTGTCTTTTTTGTCTCTGCTGCTGATTGTCAAATCTCAATTGACTGATGTTGATTAAATGAAACTTAGTCAAGAGACAATAAATGAGGATATTGAATTATTGACCAGAATTACTACCAAAGACTGTGTTCAGCTGTTCAGGTGAGCTGCTTTAGCCAAACGCCATGTTATGACATGACTGAAGCCAACTTCCACCTCAGGTGGCTGGCAGAGGCCAGTGGAGTCTTGGACCTGCACTTCTGCCTTAGCCTGCAGCACTGCATGCCAGATGGCATCCACTGGGAAGCATGGCCCATTGATGCATCAGCAGCCTGCTAGTGCAGCAAGCTATGTACACCTGGGGAGTAGACCTGCATGATGACCCCCCCCCCCCCCACAAGGTCAGTGCACATATAGCTGTTCAACTGTTATACTGACTATTTACATGTTATTGGCCTTTGATTTTAAATGGAACATGGTTCACTCCACTGACTCCTGTCCCTTCTTTATGTCATGGTTTATTGACTCCATAATTACTGTGCTTTTCAAGTGATCAATATGTCAGTGGTTGTCACTGGGAAGACCTTTACCGGAACTGATTGATTTTACATTTAAGTATACACGTCACTCAACATATGCTTCATTCATGAAACATGGATATATATTGGTAGCACCACCCTGGATTTCAGTGGGTGTTTTTTCATGTCTCTGGACCTAAATACTGTTTGCGGGGCTTTTATACCCTTAAAACTATGGGAAAACTTTACTTTGATTTCTGAAAACTGAGATGAAGTTAATAATGACTGGATTTACAGTCTGAATGCCAAAATTGTTTTTATTCTTGGGATCAAGAACAAAAGAACAAAATGGGTTCTTGCAGTAATAAGGATGTCCTCTATCTCTGGAAAAGCTACCCACACTGTTCATTTTAAGCCACTGTTATGTTCAGTATTAGTGCCTTTGACTGCCACCTTTTTTTGCTGTAAATCCAACAAACCGCCTCCTTTAAGCTATCGGGCTCTCCTTTTCATTTGGCTTAAAACCATAATTCAACAAAACTTCCACAATATTGCTGAAAAGGTTTTACTGTAGCTTGAGGTATTTTTTCCCTTTGTCCATAAAGAACGTATGCAGCAAATAGATGAGGGCAACACATTTGTTGAATAAATGATGATCTAGCGAATATTACACAACAGATCAGCTGTTTGGTTCGATTACATTGCATAAATTTCCCCAGAGCTGTCAAACACACTGTTGTACACACAGGGGAGACTCTCCTCTATAAGTCAAGAGACCATTTATTGGCAACTGTCTGTCACCATCTTGCTTAAGACAGCAAGAAATATGGTCTCATATGAGCTGAAACAAAGGAACATACCCCAGAGAGGTGAGGTGTAGACAGCCAAGCTCTTTTTTTCCATGTTTTTTCTGACACTGGAACATTGTGCTCAGGTAGATAGTTTATTTGCCTCAAGCCAGCTGATGGAAATGCACCTAATTTGCATTATATTTGTTGAGACATTTTCTCACATTGGGTTAAAATAGCCTTGAGTGTGGAATCTAAGGTGCAAAATGTCTTTGGAAATTGTTCATCTACAGACAACAGTTCTTTCATGTTGGCCATCAAGTGTGAAATGATACATCTGGTGCATGGCCTGTTTGCATGTAGCTATACCATGATGGAGGGATTAATGATGTCTGAATGTTTAGTGCTTCACGGTTACGGAGAGGCATCAGAAGTTGGGACTCACTGGCACCACTGTGAGTAACTAAAGAAGATGGTATATTCTGTTTGTTGGGCTGTCATGTGCCTTTTAGTGAGGAAAGCTTTCTGTCTGAGGCTTGACTGGTCGTCTGTTCACAAAGGTACTTTGGATTTCATTCATAATGACCTTTGGCTTCTTGGTTACTTGTCTGACCAAGGCCCTGCGTCCCTAATTGCTTAATTTGACTGGGTGGCCAGAACTAAAAAGACTGTTGGTGATTCCAAACCAAGCTACCATGCTCTTGGGCACTTTCAATACTGCAGAAATGTTCTTGTATCTATCCTCAGATCTGTGCCTTGATACAATCATGTCTTGCTGATCTACAAACAGTTCTCTCGATCTCTTGGCTTGCTTTTCACGCTGACATACACCATCAACTGTATATAGACAGGTGAATGCCTTTCCTAATTGTGTCCAAGGAATTCAATTAAACACAAGTAGACTGCAATCAAGGTGAAGAATCATCTCAAAGACCATTAATAGAAGTCGGATCACTTGCGGAGCTCAACTGCACACAAACCGCACCACACACACACACACACACACACACACACACACACTCTGAACAGACATGGATGTAAACTAGACTGGATGGGGAGGCATACAACCGAGAGGCAGTAATTCTAGTTTTTCTGCTGAAAATCATTTTTTCTAGACACTGTATATATTTATATTCTGCCAAATTTGATGAAACAACAACCAAAAAATTCAGTGCTCCCTTATGGTATAATATATATCTTAATCATACAAACTTGATTCCAAAAAAGTTGGGATGCTGTGTAAAACAGAGTGTGATCATTCCCACCAATGTCCTGCTGCCACCACATCTGGGAGACTCTCCCACTGAAGTCCCTCAGAGAGTAAAGCTCTCACCAATTCTATGACTCTCTCTCCTTCCATACCAGAGATGATGACAGAAAGTAAAGTCCCCTTTTCCTTTGACCGGTAAATCTTTTGCCTCCATGTGTTAATTCTAGCCTTGATGTTTCAATCTCTTGGTCCAACTGATCTTGCATTTCTTTCATCTCTGGAATGAGTTCAGCTTTCAAATTATCTCTGTTTTCTACTTATTCTCTAAAGCGTTTTTCATCTTATTTGTGTTAAAGCACAATGTTGTTTGATGGTCTAGAGTCACTATGTTTTTGGTCTTTCAGTCATTAGACATTTGAACACTGATACAACTGACTAGCACTCAGAGATACATTATCATTTTAACAGTGTGTTAAAGACAGTGAAATGTCATCCTAATTACCTGTTAATTGATCTTTTTTTTCCTTGTTATATCCTAAATATCTGTCATTTGTTCCCCATAAAAGGTACAGTGCTCCGTGATCTAACGCCTGTCCTTCATACCATGTCATGTCCATGTCAGAGAAGCTATGGTGTGCTATGGCTTTGGGGCTGTTTCCTGTTTTATTCTGATGTGTACTCTCCCTTCTCATGTGTCATGTTTGGTTATACTTCTTGTATTTGTGTGTTTTCCCGCCGTTGTGATTCTTGATTAGTTTCGCCTGTCTTGCATTAGCCTTCCCTCCTCAGTGTATTTCAGACTGTGTTTTCCCTCAGTCTTGTGTGTCTAGCCCTCCAGTCGTTCATATGTGTTGTTTGCCCCCAGTGATTCTCCTCGTATTTATTCCCCATTGATTTTGGTTTTTGCTTTATTTCCCTGGACTCTGTCTGCTTATTGGACTGCCG
Source organism: Chaetodon auriga (assembly GCF_051107435.1). NCBI lineage: Eukaryota > Metazoa > Chordata > Actinopteri > Chaetodontiformes > Chaetodontidae > Chaetodon > Chaetodon auriga. The sequence continues at coordinate 16,539,944 of NC_135097.1, read as the reverse complement.
GCTTTTGACCTTAGCCTTCCTCGCCACTCTGTAAGCCTTTTAGAGCTTTTACATGTTGGTGTTAATAAATTCAACATTGAACTGGGCCATGCCTTATCTGTTCCTTTTTTCCCCTGTATGCACTAGTGTGAGATTGTCCATGGAGTAGATTTAATTGGTCCACTTGCCACCACTGCAGAGGGCAAAAGGTAGCACAATGTTGGGCTGAAGTATGTGCTGATGGTAGAGGGCACCCAGTGGTACCCTCCTGTTTGGAATAGACTCATTAAAGAAATTCAGGTCATTTCATACATGCATACATACCTATATCAATATAATTCAGTCTGTATAGTCTTATTTATACTTAGCTTAATGTTCATGTAATTGAACAATCACACAACTCTTACTTTATATTTTCCTTCAAGGGTTCAGTCTGAAGAGGCCGACAAGTACTTCATATTAGAGGCACTTTGCTTCAACCATGCTGTAAATAGTTTACATTTTTTCAGAAGCGCTTTCAACAGTGTCCACAGCTTTCAGAAGATTTAATTGAGAAGCTGTGGACACTGTTGAATTTCAGAAGCTGTGGACACTGTTGAATTACAAATGACATTCTTCTCTCTCCAAATGTGCTCTTTTGGCTTATTTATCTGCACAGGTGCTGCTACATGGAGTAGCTTTTCTTCTTTCTGCGCCACTGACACCAGCCTTGGATGTCAGAGGCTTTTTAAACAACCAGGCACAACAGGTGTACACTGTACACTGGATAATCTTATATCTGTCTTATATCGAGAACGAGGGATTTCTTCTGAAGACCACATCCAGGCTATTGAGATCGCTTCTGCAGCCAAATGTCAAATATGAATGCAAGTTGGACATGTAGACAAATCCCTGAGTAGACTATTTAACTTTTTATTATCATTTTTACACAAGTTTTGAAAAAAAGGTCCAACTTCGTGCCATTTACAATTCTGAATGAAACAGCCAACATGGACGTATCAGTTAGTCTGTGCCCCTCTCCTCTTTCTCTACCTGCAACATTTGGGTTCTCTCTGGTGTTGGGGGGAAATGGATGTGATGAATAACACACACATGCACAATGGCTTATGTGTGGATCTTGATGCTATCCATATACAACACAACCCATCACTGAATTGTAATCCTAAAATAGGGGCCAAAAAAAAGGGAATTTAGATGTAGCTAAGGCTCTGTGCTAAGCCCATTTGGCTTGGAAGCATCGGTGGTTGAAAAAAATCTTGTTGCACTACAAAGGTCTTATCGGCTCCAATAAACTAACTGCATTGAACTCTCACAGCACAGCGCTATCTTTGATATTTAAATCTGAAGCTTTGAATAAATGGATTGGAGGGAATTCAAGGTCTATGGCACGGTGTGTATTCATCCTGCTCAGGGTGTCAAGACTTTAATGTCCAAACAAGCATGTGACAGGTTGTTTAAGCATGTGTGTATACAACACTCAAACACACTGCCTTCACATACACACACACACACACACACACACACACACACACACACACACAGCTATTAGAGTAGAGAAAACATTAAAGCTTTGTTATAAGCTTTGACATAATAGAAAGAAGCATGGCGGACTGTTATCACAATTCAGTGGATATGTGCAAATTAAATCCTGCCATGAAGGTATAACAACTTGGCCAATAAAGCAAATACATTTTCAACACACTTTTCAATAGAAATGTTTCTGAATAGATGTCTTATTTATAACTTGACATTTTTCCACCTGGAACATTCAAGATACAAATCACTTCTTTCCTCATGTCAGCTGATAGCCTGTCCCTATTTTAAGAAGGGGGAGGTTAAATGTGTTACTTCTCTAGCTAAACATCTACGTGCAAGCCTTTTATTTGTCTGTGTGCATGTATACATGCTGGTCCGACAGGTTGACAGGTCACATTGCTTCCTGTACTAAATGGATTCATATCACAGGACAGTGTAGGAGGTTGGCACAAAGTCCTGCTTCTTCTAGCTGAAATTTGATTAAAAGAATAACCACACTGGGTCAATTCAATAAATTTAGGCCCTCAAATTGGTTGGAATTTTTTAAACATTGATTGAGTTTGATGCCTCTGGCTCAACTCATTCAAAAGGGGTGTGCAGGTGCTGGAACATGAAAGACAGAGAGATGTTTATTTAAGAAAATCTGGGAAAAAATGGTGGTGTGTCTCAGCTGGCCACTTGTGATTGGATCACCCAAGATGCATGATGATGTCAGGTGTAAACAGGGTCAACAAAAGTCAGATAGTGAATAAACCAGATCAATACACAGGGGCGGCTGTGTATTGAAAGGAGGTAGAGAGGTCGTCCACCTATCAGAAGGTCGATTCCTGGCCTCGGCAGTCCACATGCCAAAGTATCCTTGGGCAAGATACTGAACCCTAGAGCTGCCCCTGATGCTGTGCCATCGGTGTGTAGTGTGTGGATAAAAGTGCCTGCCAAATGACAAATTGTAATTGTACATGTGTATTGATGAGTTAAGCAGTCCATGAAGGAGACAGATCCCTTGGTGTGCTACTTTGTTAGCTGGTGATTCAGTCACTGGTGGATGAGCCACGTTGGGAAAAGTTGTGGCTCCAATGTTGAATGATGCAGTCTTTGCTGTGCTGCATTCTGATGCTGTTGGTCATTGCAGAGTTAGCAGCTTGACAGAGTTAGCGGTGATATATTGATTCAGCCTATTCCTCATTCATTAGCTGATTGCTACCATTGCATTTCATCACAACAGGAAATGGAAGAATCTGTAGTCCACCTTGTTTTGCAACCCTACACACAGTCAAGGGACCCTGGATGAGTTTAAACGCCAGGGCTTAGAGGGCAGTTTGAGGCCCACCAACACACCTTCAGGAGTTAAAAAGACTGAAGCTGCAGACTCCACATACAAGAATTTGTCACTTGTGTTTGGAGTCTGCAGCTTCACAGAAGAGATGGAGGGCTGTTCTCTCCTGCAGTCACTGTGATTGACGCTAATAAAACAGCTGATTTGTTTCATACAATGAATGTTTTTTATCAACAAGCTGCTGGTAGAAAACAATATTGCTACCTATAGAAGTCAGTTTTAAAGCCTTGTGTCTGCTTTTCTCAGGCAGCTCATACTTTACGTGGCCATCAGACATGCCTGCTCACTTGGTAGGGTCCATTGATTGCTTCAGTACAGTAATCAGTCCTCATTGAGAGGAGAGTCTTTACCTGTTGGCCAATTCACAATAGTTAATAATGAACCTTTCAGGAGTACTAAAAGCCTCCTCCTACCTTTAATCAGCCAAAGAGTAATCACCAAGTTATACTGTGGTTCTACAGCTGCTGCTTGTGATTCAACTTAGGATCAGCGGGAGACAGGTTCAGTCAAAAATTGCCATTATTTTTAATTTGTGCTAAGCTTATTCTCACATCATTCTTTTGATAAATTCTATTGCTTTTTTTAATGTACTCTACACCCTGTGTGGTATTTAACACTTGCATATTCATATTGCTGCTTAATGTGTTATGTATTATATCCACTGTCAGTTGTGTTAAATTTTCCTCATTTTATCCACTTCTTTATTATTGCTTTTGTGAATTAAAAAAAAATGTAGTAGCAGCTAAATAAGTAGTAATCAAGATTAAAGCTTGGAAAAAGCATTGTTAATCATTTTATATGAAGTGTTTACACTCAGAAACTCAGCTAATCTGCTTCATCAGGACTGTGTAGGTGTAGTTTGATCATATTTATCTGTAAGTGTTGGCAGTAAAACCATTGAAACTACAACATTCTGATTCAAGTGGTACTAAATTCTGATTGGTGAACAGAGCCATGTGATCCCTGCGAGAGAGAGAGAGAGAGAGAGAGAGAGAGAGAGAGAGAGAGAGAGAGAGAGCATGGATGTGATGTAATGGAAGTATGAGTAATAGTAGTAGCAGTTGCAGTGGATGTCAGGCAGGGCCATGGCAGGAGACATAGCTAGACGACGGTGCAAAGACTCTGGGGAAGACGCTAAATTAGTGACTAAAGGGAGAGAAGAACAGAGGAATTCAGAGCTTGGTTTATCATTAGGAGTCCCCTGGCAGTCTTATCCTATGGCACTATGACTAAGGGCTGGTCCAAGGCAAGCATGAGCCAGCCCTAACTATAAGCTTCATCGAAAAGGAAAGCCTGATCTTAAATGTAGAGACAGTATCTGCCTCCCGGTCAAATCAACTCACTCCTCTCTTTACTGCAAACAGGGTAAACACAAAGTAAATATCTTACTATATTTTGTCATTTTTGGAATACCCGACTGGATTTGGACACCTAAATCAGGCTTTTTTCTCAGGTGTATTGATATCTTGACAAATAGGTCATTGATCAGTGATCACATTTTTAATAAGACCAACCATGCATTACCAACTGCAGCTCCACCTCTAAGGTCAGCTGTTCAGCTGCTGATGGAGTTAGTCAGTTTCACTCTCCACTCACTCTGCAGCCTCATCCTCCTCCTCCTGCTGCAAACAGGACTCTCTATAGGCTGTGTATAGAGTCAGCAACACTTATGTAGTCAAAGAGTTCTTGGCAGTATGGCGTTGTTCGACTGTCTTCTCTCCTGCTGATGACAGATTATAAATGTTGATGCTGGTGCAGGTGTGATACTTTCTCTTATTAGTTATAATAATAGAATCAGCTGTAGTTTTCCTGAAGCACTGACCTTCTCCCTTTCATCTATTACCCAAAGGCATGTGTTTGCTTTGCACAGATGAAGTAAACTCACTTCACTGGAACCAAAAGTACTTACCACAAGCATAACTTCACCCTGTTCTAACAGCCAACATTCACATTGTTAACTTAGGAAAGAAAAATGAAGTCAAATGAAAATGAAAGGCCTAATAGCATCAAAGCACCAACTAAAGTTGCCAAACAGACCTTCCCAAGGGAAATTAATTTATTTCTCTGTACCCCACCGCTCCAATAAGCACCTCTCCAAGTCCCTATACCACATGTCTTAACGAGGCATGCCTTATATTACTAATTTCAGGATAAGTTAAGCTTTTCAGAAATACCATCGACTTGCATTTCACTGGAACAGGGTGGGTAGTAACTTCTTGCAAGTCACACAAATGAGTAAAAAAGTATTTTTTTTAAGGACCAGTAACTTTTCTAACATAACATTTATACTTATGTTAAGTAGTCTATACTGCAAAATGGAAATCAGACAAACACCATTTCAGTTTAAGGTTTGGTTGTTCTGCTAATGTAACTCAGATCTGGTAACTGCACACTATGCCACTGGTGGCTGTGTGTATTGCCCTTCCACAAGGTGGCAGAAATACTTTCACTTTCCATTAAGGCCATATTAAGAGTGAAGTCTATGCAGAGTTAGATTTTCACTGGACTGATTCTGATATAGTAACAGAATGGTCTTGCTGAGCAGATCATGGCTTGCTATTTGTTTTATAGTATGACAGCGCCTGATGGTGAATTCATTGGATAGATGTCACTAGTGAAGCTGATCTTGGCTTTTGCTCAGTAGACTGCCAATTGTTTATTCAGTCCCTCTGTAGCCTCACTCTACTTCATTCAGCAATGGGCTACTCTTGTGTTACTGCCACAATAAATCTTTACATTGTAAAGATTGTCATAGGTGCTTTAGGAATAATCATATTGCGGGTGGGTGCTATTGATGAAGGCAAATCATATGCTGCACATATGTTAAAGTAAGTGGTTTGGTTGGCTACATAACCAAATAAAGATAACAACAGATACAGGCAACAATAGTACGCTAGGCAGCTAGCAAGTATGACATTTTGAAGTGATCTTCCCGATACCTTCATGTAGATAAAAAAGTAATAATAATAATAAGTACAATAATTGTATGAAACAGAAATAGCTAAATTACAGATAATCATCATCCGTACCTCAAATGACCATATTGCATGTTTCTAACCTGATGGACTGCGGACGCAACACTTGTTCCAGAAAGAGACTTGAGACTCAGCTCAGACTGTTGACCAAAGACTTGAAACTTGACTTGGATTTGCTTAAAATGACTTGTGACAATCTCTGGCCAGCTCACACAAAACAATATTAAAACACAATGTAATTATACTTTCAGTAGTTTATTGACCAAGTACTTTTATACTTTTACTTCAGTGGATTTGTCAAATGGTAATTTTTACTTAGGCAATTTTTGACAGGAGTAACTCTAATTTTACTTGAGTAAAGATTTTCTGTGCTCTACCCAACATGGCTCTGGTATTGTGCATGTTCTAGTTTGACATGATTGGAAAGAGGAAGGTGTCAACGTTCCAAGGACAGAACAACCATCATCCAACATCATTTTCAAGAACAATATCCTACAGAGACGTTTTAACATTTTGAACTTTAATGTATTTAAATGTTTGGTGGTCTGTTAAGTTAGCTCACATGCCAGCAGCTTAGCATGCTAGCTGTAGTGATGGCTCGGCTACCCCCATCAGTCATGTGACCCTCACCTCACAAGTCATAGTGGTCCGTCGAGAGTCTCCCAGCTCTCTTGGAGGAATCTGACTTCATTGACTGGAAAACTGGTCTCATAAAGGTTACCAACTCTGATTCAACAGTTATCTTTATTCATAAAACTGGCAGCTTTTGTAACAAACAGCTTAAATTTGAATGAGCGATTCCTCCGGGGAGATTCATTCATCGCAGCAGTAACTCATTTTGAGTAGGTGAAAGTTACAAAACCTGAGCACAGCGATATAAAAAGAAAGAATATAAAAAGCAATAAAAAGTGATGAAAATAATACAGTAACTAGATAAAAGCTAGGTTATATATGAGTGTGAATCTACTTTGTAGGCTTTCATACACAGTTGACATTTAATATGTTAAATAGCCTGGAGGCCATCTTTTATAAGCAGAGTGGGACAGACATTGTATAACTTTATTGCCAATATAGTTCCATGCAAAATAAAGTCCTGTAGGAATGGTGATTGTTTCTCTCTTTTCAAAGTGAATTGGTAAGAAGGAGGTTCTTTCATATGCTTTGATTCATGAGCCCAAACACAACCTGCTCCTCTGGCCTGCAGCGTTAGCTACAGAGTTTAGACTGAGTCTCTTTTCGGAAGAAGTCTTACATCTGCTGTGCATGAACTGTTTTTGGCCACTGGGGGCAGCAGAAACAAACTGTGGACATAAAATTTGCATATCATCAGCTTTTAAAGTTGATATTGTGAATTACAGCAGTTAGATAGGAACATTATTTGTTTGTGTCCACCTTAAGACCGGCGTTCACTCTTCTTTTAGCTCTGCTTTTGGTCTCTGCCAACTCCTGAGGGAAAGATCTGGCTTTTTGGCTGTTAAATGCTCTACTGGGTTCACCAGTTTGTCTCTTACTGTGTCTGTCTGCTGTTTGGTGCTGAGCAGGTTGCGAACAATGGCTACAGACTCCCTAACTCAAGCTACCTTTGTGAAACTGAAAACCCTATTTGACACAGGTCCCTGATTTAACAATTAGGAGGCAATATCTGAAGTTAAAAGGAATGCCCTTCTGATGACAATTACTCTCAGTGGACATCAGATGTCACCAAACTGTGTTTTGACTGAGTTATGATTCAGAGAATAGATGAGAGTTTTGAGGTAAGTGTTGGGCTGAAGCTGTTTATATCAGGGTGAAGAAGTGTCTGAAACCACTCACACTAAATGTGTCCACTTCATTATTTTTAATTGGTGGAATGATCCACCTGTTTGAACAGCCACAGTGGGCTTAGTATCTCCAATCCAGCTGCAGTATGCAGCTGCAGTGCAGGTGATGAAAATGGGATGATGATAGGATGAAAAATACATATTATGAGCACATGTTGCTCCAAAAGCTGTATGTAAATTTCAGCATTGCTGTTACCTACACCATGGGCACTAACACATCCCCGTAAAATCACAGATGTTGGCTTTTGAACTTTGATAACAAAATAATTCATCGATTCATTAATGTTACATCTCTTGTGATTGGGCCAGCACCAAACCGGCAGACAAGGCTCAGACAGTTAGTCCATATTTATGTCTGACTCAGACATATTCTTACAACCACATTTACACAAGTTGTAGACATTGTGTCGTAGAGAAAGAACATTCTGTGTAACCTTGATGGTGAACTCTGCAGCAACAACACACAACACCAATAATTGGTAAATCATCACATTAAGACCACATTCATCGGGGGACATGTTTGATCTTCGCTGTATATTCAATCTTACTGACACAAAATTGATCGATAGAAAATTTATTTTAAAATAGAGAACATTTCATAACGTATTGGAACCTGTTCATTACACAAATTATAGCAAGGGTTCTCAACTACATTTGTCCAACAGTCAGAATTTTTCTGAGGGCCAGACTTTAAAAGAAAAATAAGTAAAAACATTTTCAGGCCTGTTCAGCCTATTATTGTTTAATATTTTCACTTTCTTTCAAAATGAGTTATTTTTCTGAGGATTATCAATGTGAACAGACTCCTAAAAAACATAATCCATAATGGTAACTAGATACTGAACTAGAAAATGCTCTCAGACCTCCAGCAAGGAGGCAGTCAGTGCTCAATACAAAAGCCACAGTTCAGCTCCCAGTGAATGAGTCCTTATCCCAACAAAAAACTCCTCTTCAGGAAGCAAACAACAATACTCAGTTTGAGATTCAATGCAACAGACGGCCAACAAAAAGAAACATAAGTGATGCTTCTTGCAGACAGTGACAGTGAGTCTCAGTGATTCGCTGAGACTATCCGTTGAGCCGACGAACCATGAATTACAGACTTTTTTGACTCATTCCCAGGAGTTGGCAAGCTGATCAACCAACACTCTCAGGATGGACTGGACCTCTTCCACTGGCAAAAAAAAACATTAGATGTATGCATTTTCTGACTTGACTTGCTTTGGTGCAAGTATGCTTGGATAGGATTTGGAAGTGACTTGTATTAAACATTGTGATTAAATTTAAGTTTCTCTCCTTCACTGAGCAAATACAAGCTTAATTGTCAAGTTAACTCATCGTAGAACATACTTAATTCAAACCCACAAAACCATCTTGTCTTTCCATTGTTAGACGTGAAAATATTCTGGCTATATTAAATATTGGTGTAAACACCAACAACCCTCCAGTGCTCCAAGCTCTTGGTCGGGGCCCCTGTCCCCAGTCAGATACTAGGGCCACTGGCTGCATGACTAACTGTGCTAATTCGCTAACAGCAGCGGTTACTCTGGGGATATGCTGCCACCTGTTTGCTTGGATCAACCTTTGCCAGGCAGCCAATTTTTACACATTAAACCTTTAAGCTATTAAAACTGCACATGCAAATATTTTAATGCTGACAACAACTAAACTCTGTATGCTACGACGGAGGATTAGGGCCACATTAAGGGGGAAAAAAAAAAAATTATTTACGAGAAAAAAGTCATTATTAACGAGAAAAAAGTCATTATTAACGAGATTAAACTCATTGTTAACGAGAAAAAAGTCATTATTTACGAGATTAAACTCATTATTAACGAGAAAAAAGTCATTATTAACGAGATTAAACTCATTATTAACGAGAAAAAAGTCATTATTAACGAGAATAAAGTAATTATTTATGAGAATAAAGTCATAATATTCAAACCTGCTACTTTTGGAGACACTTGGCAAAATGAGGGCTACAGAGGATTTGTTGATTTCTATTTTAGGATAGGTTTCACAAACAAGGTGTCATATTTTACATTCCGACTCATAAATTTACGGGAGAAGTCGATGGGAGAAAACGCCAGAGACGGGTGAGGATGGTTGATGTACTACACAGGGCTCTCAAGTCTCACGCATTGAGCGTGACAGTCGGTCTTTTGTCACGCACTCCCACCACACATTGTATTTCTCACACTGAGAAAAAATACTGGTAAATTTCTCTGGTGCACCGTTGCTATGGAACCGGGGGGAATCAAGCACGTCTGCTTTGGAGTCGAGCCTGTCACTTACATGTCAATCAAAAAGTAAAGGGGCGGGCTAAAATAACGCAACAACGAATAAAAAAGAGCATTATTATCACGTGATTCTGCTACAGCGGAAACTGATCAATACTGGCCCATTGATCAGAGCATGGAAATCTAGTTAATAATGACTTTTTTCTCGTTAATAATGAGTTTAATCTCGTTAATAATGACTTTTTTTCTCGTTAATAATGACTTTTTTCTCGTTAATAATGAGTTTAATCTCGTTAATAATGAGTTTAATCTCGTAAATAATGACTTTTTTCTCGATAATAATGAGTTTAATCTCGTAAATAATGACTTTTTTCTCGTTAATGAGTTTAATCTCGTTAATAATGACTTTTTTCTCGTTAATAATGAGTTTAATCTCGTTAATAATGACTTTTTTCTCGTAAATAATTAATTTTTTTTCCCTTAATGTGGCCCTAATCCTCCGTCGTAGTATGCCGTCTCCATCATCCAGCAGACAAAATAAGCAACTAGCTGGTTGGATGCATCAGAACATAGTAGTTAAACAGCCAAATGCTTCGTTTCCTCTTGTTCTGTGTCTGCTGGATGTGAAACTGTTTGCTAACACATTCCCAAAGATAATCATTTTCTATGCTTTCGCTCACTCATGGAATAAAATAAAAAATGCCGGTATTACCACAGCCCTCCCTCAAAAGATGAATGCAAATGATCCGATAGGAAAAAAGAAAACTACTGAGCTTTGTCGTCTTTTCTTGTTGTCACGGTGGAGCTTTCAGTTTCCGTCCTCATTTCGAAGTTGATGATGGATGTGTGAGGAGAGGAGGCCTAACTTCAGGATTCATCTATTACCCCCCAACACCCAGAGAAATATGGATGATGAGCTGCAGGCACATTTACAGCAGAGACACAAGAACTCTGGATTCAACATTAAATGAGTCATTCACAGAAACAAATGATTCACCCATTGTCAGCATTGAGAAAACCTGTTAGGAAATATGGAGTGAATTTGAAGTCACAGCCTGTTTCTGAGCGTTGATGAGATCAAGAGTAATCAAGCTTGGTCAGAAGCACAGTGACATGTACAATACCTGCATTAGAATATACTGATTAGTGTTTCTACACGTTCTCCAATCCAATCTAATTTAGATGATGGAATTTTTACATGACGTTTTTCGACACAGGAATGGTGATAATAAAAAGATTTTCTGCTTCCTGTCCGTGCTGCCTTAGTGAACAAACACTAACCCTGTTCCTTTCTTTCACTTTATGCCCCACAACTTTGAACAACCTGTACAGAGACGTTCGTGTCTACCACATCTAATTGACTGCTGTCCTCATCTAATGCCTTGATCTCCAGCCTCAGGCAGCCGGCCACCCACAGGTACACTGTGTTCACACTGCCAGTCCGGCAAGTCAGCATTTGACCCAGAAATACAGACCATGTGCCTTTCACCTCATAGAAGGCTTCAAGCCACTGGTCATAACAGGCTTTTGTGCTTGTGTGTTCCGAATTTGACATATTTATCAAGAGAGGTGAAGAGTGCAAAATGATTGAAAAGTTGATTTCAGCCATTTGTGGTTGTCTACAAGCTGAATTTGAATGAAGAACACGCAGCTGAAAACAATGTCTGTTTTATTTTATCTTTAAACTGCCTTAAACTTTAAACCACCATGGTTGTATAGTACATGTAGCACTTGCTTATGGGACCCTAAAGAATTTAAATAACTGACAATCACACAAATAAATTGTGCACAATACATAAATAAAACAATAACATTAGAAATAATTTATAAAATATCAAAGCTCAGCTAATTACTGTTGACATGTTATTTTAACAGGAGTTTTTTATTGGCTCAGCTTGTAATGCAACATCTGTTATTATAATGCAACTTTGCTCTTACCAAATGTAGCCAGTTAGCACCTGTTAGCTACTGAAACATTAATGTCACAGTAAATCTGCATCAGCTATAGCTACGGCTGCAAATAACCACAGTACATAGATGCTGTAATTAACATCTCAACAGGGTTGCACATGCCACATACCTGGCTGGATGACTGGCAGAGTCTTTCTCTGTGGCCAGCAGGGGGTAGCTAACACTTGTTCATCCCGATTGGATTCTCCATGATTCCATCATGTTTTGACATCTGAGTCGGTGAGAGCAGCAGCAGCCTGGAAGAGCTAATAAATGGACCTTGAGGTATTTTTTTTTTTCTTTTGTCTGCAAAAGTTAGATTTTTACATCAGCTATCATTTTGCATTACTGTGTTTTTTGGTGATTCCCTTAACCTGACTAAGAATTTTCTTAATTTTCTTATTTGCTAAAAGCTCATTTTTTTTTGCTTTTTAATTCTAATTCTAGTCTTTAATTTTTTTGATTTTTTTTTAAAGGTGGATCCAATTATTTGGTTATAATTGCCCCTAATTTTTAAGATATATTTTGACTTTTATCTTTTTACACTGAAATATAATCTGTTGAGTATCAGTAGCACTTGCTAACTCACTAGCTGTGACTGCTCAAAGTTAACTCTAAACTTTTTCTGACAAGATTATCTCTTTATGTCTCTTTAATTGTATTTTTTTTGTAAATAGCAGATACAGTGGCCCAAATTTCAATTTTTTTGAACAAAACAACAGTAATTTTGCTTGTAACGCTGAAAAGCAGGTGATTATCAGAGCTTCCAGCTGCAGACACGTCACAGATGACATGAGCCTGTGGTTCTGTCCACAGTGAGTCACAGCAGACCGACTCAGACCAAGTGGATCACAATGTGAAAACAGACTCAGACCCGTAAGTATGAGCTTACGTTTTATCAGCAGCTTCCCCGTTTAACAGTCACCTTCTTCACCCCTTCTCAGCATCGTCTCACCGCGGGCTGATGAAGCATGACAGGAGATCTGCTGCTGGCTGATATCCATCTATGTCGGAGCGTGGGGGTTCATACCCATCTTCAATTACATCCCATAAATGTCAGGCTGCCTCTTCAGTCCCTGCCTTGGTTAGCAGTAGGCATCCACTTAGACGTGAGAAGAATCCAACCGAAGCCATTTCCATACACCAGTGTTAGCATTCATTATGTGTGTGTCTTATCGAGAAGTAAGATGATAAGCTGGCAGCAGACGGTCCTCCAAGGCGGAGCGTGATGGAGCAATTAAGATGATAGTCAATTAGACCACGCTGCTAATTGACTCATTATTAAAGCCAGAGCTGATTAATAAAGTGAAGGCAGCTCTCTTCTTCTCGGCCTGGACGTGGAGGAGATGTGATAGAGAGCTTGTATGTGGTGATGCATAGAAATAAACAGAGGAACAGCTGGGCCTTTGGTCTAGCCGTGTGCTGGATAGCTTAGCACTTAGCGGTGTGTGGCCGTGAAACTGCCTTTTTTATTGGGTTTCATCATGTTTTCATCTCCAGCTTCAGCAGCCTGTCTGTGCAACTAAACATAAAGTAAGGTCGTAACTGTCACGCAGCATGGAATGATAAGGATTTACAGCATCTGAGGTGCTTTATAGATATGTGACTAATAAAAGAATATTTGGCCAGATGCTGAGACGCCTGGCTTCCAAACTGATGCTACTCATCATCTATAGAGTGGAATCAGCAGACGGTTTTGATTTTTATTGGTGAATTTCATGTGAATGTTGTCTGTCTGATAGCATGAAGACTTTGTGTCATGCAGATTTGCCCCAGAAATGTAGATATTTTTCAAGTTTATCAATTTTCACCTGAATTATATATCAAATAGCATACCTGATATGTACCTGTCATACCAGAACTATTATTATGGGTGAATGTAATACCTCATATATATATATATATAGGGATTCTGTTAAACACAATTCAGAGTGATTAATCATTACAAAGTGTGCATGAAGCTGTGCTGATTGACTTGATGCAGCCCTAACACCTAACCTTTCATGGCTCGTTATTGGCTGCTTAAATGCTTGGGCAAACACAGTTCTGTTTTTTCCAACACGTGGTAGTCACTTCCATCAGCACTGAAGAACCACACTTAGCCTTTGCCATAGGTTATTTTAGCTTCACTTAAACAAAGCTTTTAAGCCATTCTAAAGGATACTTCTTTTAGGTTTTAGGTTTCCCAATCACTGTGGATAATCCACTGACTTCACTTTAAACACTTTTAACTGGATATGAAAAGCCTTGGTGTGTGTTTAATGTGGTGGCTTTGGTTCAGTCCATTGTGCAAGACACTTAACCTCAGGTTGCTCCTGGTGGGCAGTGCCTGTCCAGACTTTTTGACTGGGGTGAGCCAAGCAAGGCAATGACTTATGCAGTTTTGGTATATGTGCGCATATTTCTGTCTCTGATAATGAACACTACAGTATCAAACAGTTTCTCATTCCTGCATTCAAAATTTGTTCTTTAAAAGATTAAAAGTCTTAGCAATCACAACACAACTGAGTGGCACCATACAAGTACAATATAAGGCTCCCATTCTTAATTCCTTAAGTCCTCAAAAAGAAATTTTTCCCTCAAAAGTTGGCTGCATACAGAAGAAAATGATGCAAAAACACTGGTTCCAACTGAGGCCCCACCCAGGCCACCATCCTAGACACACCCCTGCCAATGGGCATGCCAGCACCTTGCATGGCAGCTCCATCACCACCTGTGTGTGTGTGAATGGGTAATTGAGAGGCCAAATGTAAAGCGCTTTGCCTGTTAAGATAGGAAAACTCAGAGACAGATGTCCAGACAAAATCTGGACAAATAAATCAAAACGGCATGACTGGATGATTACAAGAGGTAAATAGAGAGAGGTGAGAGGACTGGTTGAGCTTGACAAAATGTTAAAATGGGAAAGAAATTTAAGATACACCGTGCACCAGATGCACCAGCTCCATCATCAGTTCAGGTTCACAGCATGCATGTTTAAAAAATAAGATTAAATACAAAAAATGTAGATGTTTTACAGCTTGAGCAGTGTGTTTCCCAATTCTTGAAATGAGCAACACTTTGCAACAGTCTTGCAACCGATCTATTTACTCCTGTTGGATGAATGAGGCAGAGATGGAAACCTTGGATTGGAGCATTTTGCGGCGTTAATTAAACCTTCACTGTCAGTGTTGTGATAAGTGCCCAAAGAGGACAGACACAGCTGTATCCATTCACTGCTGCAGTAGTGACTGGAACCGGTGCTTTAAAGCAAATGTTCAATTCAATGCCCTGTATATTTAGGACATTTTGCCACGCTTTGGCAGCACTGAACAAGACACAGGTTGACTCGCTCGCAGGTTTTTCAGAAATAAACCTGCATCTGAAATTCCAAATCCAAATCCATGGCCAAAATGATCGCATGTCTCTCACTAGCTTTTTTTGTCTGCTGCTGCTGATAACTGCTGCTATTTTACATGCTATTAAAAGTGGTATCTAGACAGTTTTTGCACATTTTCGTTGGTGTTTCTTCCTTATTTTAACGTTTGTAATGTAAAAGTTCCACTGAGCTGTCCCTCTCATTCATATCCTGTTTTTCTTTGTTGTAAAGTGTGTCTGCAATTCCACATCACCAAGGATTAAAGAAGTACTTTAACATTTTTGAAAATGTACCTATTAACTTTCTGCATTCTATAATATCTCTGACTATTAAATGAACTGAGAGTAATGTTCTAACTTACGATAAAGAGTTAAAAACAATGATATTAATTCATGCAGCAGATCAAACAGAGCTCAAACCAAATCCTGTGCTCACCATCTGTATTTGGATACCTGTGAAATATCCAGAAACTGCTCTGAAGCACTAGGCAGACGACTGCTCTGCTGTCAAGAAATAGTTCCAGCAAGTAACTCCACCTAAATCTACTAAATGCCCTTTTCACTTTTCTAATTGTGCACCAGTTAAAAAAAAACAAGATGTCAAGATGCTACATGTTAATCAGGGAGGTTTGGACACAGTCAGGCTAGCTGTTTCCCCCTGCTTACAGTCTTTATGCTATGCTAGGCTAACCACATGCTGACTCCAGCCTATAAACACACAGAGACAGGATTGATTTTTTTCATTTAACTCTCGTAAAGATGGTGTATGTTGACCTATTCCTTTAACTTATGAAATTTAATCTTTATGAGACATGAAAAGAGACACATGAAGTCATTTACAGGTCATTTTATTGATGTTCGTGGTCAAATATGAAATATGTTAAAAACAAATTGGCCCTGAGATGGATCTCTTTCATGTGATACTGTTGCAGATGCAGTGATGTGGTGCTAGCATTGTGTTGAGCCAGCGGTCCCAGACGTTTCCTGTTTCAGGCCACGCTGGGAGTTGTCAGCCAGGTCGACCAGCACTTGGACGGTCTGGGCCAGACGACTCAAGCCCTCATCCTCCATGATGAGTTGGGGGGAACACAATGAATCCTGGGAAGGGAGAAAGAAAGCAGTGAGCAGATGTAGCTAAGATCTATGTTTTTGTCAGACTTTTCTGTATGTTGAATATTGACTCTATAACTACCATCTTTAATAATAATAATCTCCAACATGCTCTATAAGTAATAAATAAGAATATAAATGAGTCTGTTAACATGCTTTTACACTGATTTACCAATGAACAAAGTCATATTGTGTAGCTTCATGTTATGTTATTTGCCAGAAGTAGTTATTTGCCAGTAGTCTGGAGTGTTAGCCTAAATTAGCATTACAGGTCCCCCACGTAACTCTCCCCAAACCACAGTTTGTTGTTTTCACATTTCTGCATGTGCATAAAACAAGGTGTGTTAGTGAGCCTCAGGCCATAGCAGCAGCATGGCTGAATTAATGGGCAGAACTTTGCTGTTGGGCCTCTGTTGAATTAAGTCTTAGTTGGTGGGTGTTTATTTGAACACAGAGATGGATGTTAAACTTATTTTGACTATCAATAAAAGCCTTACTTGGTCAGGCACATCATATCTTAAAGAGCTCATAGTACCCTTTTACCCCACTAGAACATTGTGTTCCCAAAATGCAGGCTTATGTATGGTTCCTCAAGTCTCCAAAAGTAGAACTAGCGCCAGAGCCTTCAGCTATCAAACATCACTCTTCTGGAGAACCATCTTTCAGTTTTAGGTGCAGACACCCTGTGTACATTTAAGAGTAGGCTTAAAACGTTCCTCTTTGATAAAGCTTACATTTAGGTCTGGCTCAGGCTTGCCTTGGACCAACCCCTAGTTATGCTGCTATAGGATTGGACTGCTGAGGGACTTCACCATGATACACTGGGCTCATCTCTACCTCTCCATCTGTATGCAGTAATGCATCTTACTAACTGGGCTTCTTCCTTGCAGTTTTTCACACTTTCTCATCATGCAGGTACCCATGGATGATGCACCTGGATTGTGGGTTGTGGTTGTGCCTACAATCTATCTATCTATCTATCTCTAAACCCAACCAGTGAGGCAGACGGCCGCCCACCCAGAGTCTGGTTCCACCTGAGGTTTCTGCCTGTAGAAAGGAAGTTTTTCCTCGCCACTGTTGTAACGTGCTTGCTTGTGGGGGAATTGTATGGATCTCTGTACATTGAAGAGTGTGGTCTAGATCTACTCTATATGGAAAGTGTCATGAGATAACATAACATAACAAACAAACAAACAAACAAACAAAAATAACAAAAATTACAAAAATAAAATAGCATCAAGTCTATTTAAAACCAGTATGTACACTGTAGGATCTGAACATTCCTTTCTTTTGTGCCATCAGGTGGTAATATTAAGGATAACACTGTGGCACACAGCCCAGACTTAATGCCATCAGAATAATTTGACACATGCTATAATCACATAAATGTTGTTTGGGACTTTCACATATATTGAATAAATTACAGTTATTAATCCCCTGTGATTATTAACCACCTGTTATCCTATCTGGATATCAAGCGAAGGCATGCCACCATCATCGATAGGAGGCTTTGGTTTGAACTGTTACAGGGAATATGCTTGCTGATAAAGTAAATGTAATGTGTGTTGTCTGTGCTTCGAAACTGACATGTGAATATAGAGACCAACCAGGTGGTGAAAGAGTTAACAAATTTATAATACATGCTCAGTGACATTCTGTAGCGAGGCATGTCATTTCAATCTCATATACAGTGGATATCAGAAACATCCACACACCCTGTCAAATGCTGGAGTGTTTATTGCCTCCAGGCCTGAAATGAAAAGCTATTAAAAGACTTTCCTTTGGAACAAGCAACCAGCCGCATCAAAATGAAAACAACTACATATTCATTCGTTGCTGTAAAATAGATGTTTAGAAATGTTTGACTGTCTGATGGAAAAGAAGGATCTGTGGTCTGACTTTGAATGAGGATGGCCTTCATGAACTCTGTTGGTCTCTATGTCGGTTAGGTATTATTATAGCCACAGACAGCTAAAACCAAGTAACCTTAAGGAAATTTATACTATGCAGTAAACCTACCAAAATGTAAAGCAGATTCAACTCTGAAGATTTAATTGTATTGTTTCAGTCCAGAATATTTTAAGATTTAAATGATATCAGTATTAGTATCAGTATTTGTTTTTCTGTTCTTCAACATTGTGACCAGGATACATACTACTTGGCATAAAAAAAAACAAAAAACAATTTGTTGGTGCTCTCTGCTGAGTAAACGCTATAATGGAGACAGTATGTCTAAATTACCTCCAGCCTAGGTTGGCATTTCTTTCAAACTGTTGTTACTCATCGACATATAAACTAATACTGACATGTGCAATTAGCTAAGATTGAACGATGCACTGTATCGGCCTGGTCCATTTATTTTTCCATTTAGCTATATTGTTTACATAGCTTTTGAAAGAATGGTGCCTCTTCAAATCTGTGAAAAGTCTTGATGTGAACAAGCTGCACCTTGTGAAATTTGGCCTTGGGGGCTTGTTGCTCTGACAACAGCTCCAGATAAACTTCAAGCTGTCTTTGAAGCCCTGAAAAATTTTGTATTAAATCATCAACAGTCAATTCAAGCCAACACTTAATCTCGCTTTGATTTCATAAAATGGTCCAGTGATTTCTCAGAAAAACTGACAAAGTGCAGCACGACAAACAGGAAGTAATTGTAAAAGTCAGCCTATCAGTATCAACATGATGGTGATGGCTTACTCATCACCTTCAAGCTTTTCTCTTGCTAAAAAACATTATTTTACTACCATTGGACAAATGGATATGAGATGTAAATATTCAAATTTCTACTATCAAATATGTAACATCTAAACCTAGTATAGTTCTCACCCCTCCCACACTCCACTACATGTGACTGAAGTGATAATAATGAATGTCCTCAGTGTTCAGCTGTAACAGATGACTTTCCTGTTCTCTGGCTCTGTCAACCAGTTCAGTCCTGCTGCTGTCAGCCGTCAGACGTCCTGAACGAACTATCCCCACACCCTCGGCCTCAGTGTCCCTGCTGCAGCTCTCCCTCCTCTACACACTTCTTTTCACACAACACCTCACACCAGTGATGTAAACAGCTATAACTGTGTCTGAGAAGGCTTCAATACTCAGCTTTAAAGACGGAGCAGAATATTCGAGCAAACATTGGCCCAACCTGAGAGCACAGCTCGAGAAAATGCTGTTTCCTTGAATAATAAAAGAAAATGTGGCACGAATATGGGCCGATAAAAGCCACTCATTACTGTCAGGTGTAGCAGAATAGTGTAACATTGTGAGGCAGAGAGAGAAACAAAGAATGAATGATGGCGCAAGTGTTCTGGGTAGCTTAGGACACAGTTTTGTCGTATGTACCTATGAATTGCCAAAACGTGTTATCATTAGAGCTTATTGCCATGGTTCCTGTCTGTCACCTGTATTTCTCAGCATTGCTTTCACTCCACAGGTTTGTTATGAGGCCTCTCCTTGAGTTCTTGTCAACCAGTGTCACTTCTTTTACTTTCCTTCTTCTCATTTATGAATGTACTGTATCAACCCACAAACCGCTCCTCTAGCAGATGTACTCTGAGTTCTTTTGAAAACACTGGCAAGACTAAACTTCTAGTGATGTGATTCTAGTGACTTCTATTTAACTGGTTAGTTTGTTGGTGTTGATCACAAGTCATATTTTATCTACTGTACTGACTCTAAGTGATTAGATTTTGTACCTTGGGCTGTAGAAAGACAAGTGGGAAACTGCCCCAGGGCCCCAAAACCCCTAGATCCACTGGGTTTCAACTGAATAGTACTGTTATTCAATGGTGATATATAGAAATAGATTATTGGACAGGATGAGAAAGTCGGTTTTTAACTAAACCTTTGTCTAGTCCTATATGTAATGTCCCTGGTGTCAGCTGACATTCCCCTACAGGTTTTGACCAGGCAGCTTTTTTATACAGTAATAAAAAGCGCACCTTGTCACCTGACCTGATTGCTCTAAACAAGCACACAATAACTTTCAAATTGTTCTTCAATAACACCATAACTTCAATCAGAGAGAGTCTTGCTGCTGATGTAAACCCAGATGAGCTCAGGAAACACTGTAAAAAATATGTGACCATGGGAAAATTCACCTGTATGACATTAACTGAGCTCTACAAGACTGTCGCTGGGTCTAACTCAGCATCTTACCAGAAAACCATTACTAAAGAATCCTAATCTAGATAGTAATGCAGTCACCAACCACAGGCTGATATCCAACCTTCCATCCATCAGAAAGATACTGGAAAAGATCGTTTCAGTGCAAATTAACTTCTTTCTTAAAGAAAATAACATTCACTTCTGTCAGGTTTTAGAACCTCAGCACTGAAACTGCTCTGACTAAGATAATCAGTGACCCCAGACTAACTTCTGATGAAAAAGAGGTCTCAGTTCTTGTCCTCTTAGATCCGAGTGCAGCGTTAGATACGATTGACCGTGATATCTGAATCAATGGTCTTGAACAGTCGGTTGGTCTTTCTGGCTGTGTGTTAAGGGAGAAAGTCTAAGGTCAGCCTTGGGGATCATAATGACACAACTGTTCATCTGTACGGAAGCAAGTCATGCTGCAGCTGTAGACTCCATAACTGTCTTTTGGCAATAACTAAGTGGATGAGCGATAATTTACTGCAGTTAAATGAGGACAAAACTGAAATCCTACTAGTTGGTCCTAAAACAAAAAGGGAAATGCTGTTTAATAATTCTGGGGAAATTAACTCCCTGGATTAAATCTGTTATACATCTTTATGTTATCCTAGATTCAGATCTAAGCTTCAAGTCGCACATCAACAAGGTGACATAGCTGAAGTACAAACATTTATAAACCAAAAAAGATGCTGAAAAACTGATTCATGTATTTCTTGTGAGCGGACTCGATTACTGTAATTCACTATTAACTGGCCTCATTCAGAGCTCTGCAGCTCAGCTATTAACCAGAACCAAGAGGAGAGAGCACATCAGTCCAGTTTCAGTGCTCTGCATGACTTCCTATAACATTCAGGACTGATTTTAAGGTCCTGCTCCTTCTATACAAAGCTATGGGCTAAATAATGGGCTAAGGCTGAGCTACATTGTTAACTCCCTTGTTCACCATTTGCCTTCAAGAACACTGCAATCATCTGCTGCTGGTTTATTGGAGGTTTCCAGAAAGAGCTGAAAGAAAATCAGGGATGCAGCCTTTGTCAATTACACCCCAAAAGCTCTGGAACACAGTACTTACAGATATCAGGGAAGCAGCTCGCTGAATATTTTTAAAAGAAAGCTAAAAACGGATCTCTTCAGTTAACCTTTAACCACAGTAACCATGACTTTTCAGATACTGGTCTGAAATCTCTGCCTCTCACATTTTATTACAGTTATTCAGTAGGTTTTCTTTTCCATCTTATTATGCATCAGCTTTGTTCTATTTTCATCCTTATTTCTATCTTACTTTTACTATGATCATGAAGGGGGTTATATTCTTCATCTCATTTTACATTAATTTTCTGTTTTTATGTTCATTCTGTTTCTCTTTTTTAATAAGCAATTACTGTATGTGATTTCTTTGTGTTTGAAAGGCGCTATACAAATCCATGTTCACCATCTGAGTTGAGCATGTTGGCGTGTTGACATTTGTTGATCAATCTTGGAACCCATCACCTGTCGTCCGCCAACGATTTAACCTCTGGGAGCAATGGCCAATGGTTCGAGGCTTCCTTTGCAACCCGCTTTGTCAATCTCTCTGCCTGTACAGCCTTTATTTTACAAAGTATATCTACACCCACAGGAATGCGATATTGACTACAAACAACCAAACAACCATGCCTGGCCTGTGAGTGGCCATTAAAGTCTACATCAGGCATCGGTCAAATACCAGAGAGGATCATTCTGTAAAAACACAAAGAATTATTTATTTGTAGCTATTTTGCACCTTTCTCTCACATGGCCTAGCAATGCTCACCAGACCTAAATGAACCAGCAGTCCAACAGAAACTGGACTTTTGACAAATCTGAATCTGAAAATCTCCATTTTAGAGGCCTAAAATTCTGTTTGCATGTGAGTAAGAGGCCCTAACACAGAGGAGATTTAGCTAAATACTATTAAAAAGTTATTTCATCCTCTGGAAGACATGAACCTCGATAAAATTTGATGACAATCCAGCTATTTCAGTCTGTACCAAAGGGGTGGAGCGTCAAAGTGATCAGCTGACACCGCCGTCCCCACCAGACTGCTAGCATGACTAATCAAGCATAGGAAAGACACTCCTAGAAGCTGTGTCCGGTCTTGACACCAGCAGTGAAAGTCAGTCAACACTTGTGTTGAGTGAACCTAAAACAGTAGCTGTATAAAAGTGTCTGGATCAAGTGTGCTGTGTGGCTTGAAGCAGTACCTCTGATGGAGCAGTCCAGCTCCTGAGCGTGAGTGTCTGTCACCACCTAGCTGTGTCATACAATTATTGTTTAATTATCACCTTTGGTAGTTTGTTAATGCGTTTTTGGTGATTAGATAAACTGGCTGACTCACTGTTATATGATGTGACAGTCCTCGAAAGCCTTAAACTGTTTATGCTGTAGATTATTGTTCAAAGCAACCCCCAGGAAGTTTGGCACCTACGCAAAGAACATCCACAACAAAGCGCAGAGGGCGGGAGATATAACAGCAAAGTTCTGACTCTGGGCCCCCATTGAATGTCATGCTTATAGTGATGTTGTATGTCTTTCATTATGCATTGTCATAGCTCGGATTTAGATGGCTTTAAGACAAGAAAATTAGTAGCTCTGCCATGATCAGATAATGCTGCAAGCTACTGAATGTTCATCCTGGTAACTGTTGCATCAAATCTCAGACTTTAAAATGAACGTGGATGCATGACAGTGATTCTCAGCTTTTTTTCACTTTACAGACAGTCAGATTGTTTCAGTGACCCCTGAAAGGACCCCCAGAAGAACTCACTCACCCACAAAAACTGACATTTCCCAGTATGTCTGAGAAAGATTAAACCTGCATAATCAGTGCTGCTGACTCTGTAGTGATTATTTGATTAACTAGTGAACCAGAGTCTGACTATACACATGGAAAGCAGACAGTCCGGAGCTTGACAATACACACTCATAGCTCCAGTGGTGTGTGTGTGTGTGTGTGTGAGAGAGAGAGAGAGAGCAGCAGACAGACTGCAGGCTGCAAGTGATGCAGTGAAATCAGAAAGGTGACAGCACAGTTTATCGAGTCTCCACCTTGTGAATGGTGCATTACAAACCTACAAGCTGATTTCTGCCTTTTCTCTGGCTTTGGCTCAACACACTCACCTTCTCCAACACAGGCCAGCTGGAATTTATGATGGTAAACCTGCTGTTTGGAGAGCACACAGGAGCTTTTGGAGAGGTTAAAGCACAGGGCACAGTGGATTCAGGAAAGCATCAGGATATCTGCACGCCTGCTTACAATTTTACCTCATTTCATCAGTTTGAATGTGCTGTGAAAATGACTTCAAAACTAATTCAAACCCAACATGAAAGAACCAAACTGGTAAAATCACCATGTCCTGTATTGATCTGATAGTGGATGTGCAGGATTTTCTGCACTGTTGAACATTGTGTATTTAAAGAATGAGTCTGATTTTTTTTTTTTTATTGTCAAAAAAAAAATCTCATGAAAAGACCAAACCAACAATGTGTGAGTCTGCCTCTTAAACTGTGGGGAAGTTAACCAGTCGCACATATGCCAAGCCAACCCCTCAGGCCTTGTCCTTGCACTCTTCTCTCTTGTAAAAACCAAAGCATACTGTTCTCCACACCCACTACAACTGTGCTCTCACCAACTGTTGTGAGTCAGGGTGCAAACGACAGAATTTCTTGTGCAGGTGCTGAGCTATTCCTTATTCCTCTGTAGCTGATGAAGAACCTGTCTGGGCTCTGAATGTACTTTATAATTTCTAAAAGGGGGTGTTTAATAAGTCCTATTTCTTCATCACATCCCACATTTTTTTTTAAGAAATGTGCAAATCTGATTCTTTTGTACCTGCCAAAGAGTCCATTTGGACCTGAAATGTACATTTCCTAATGTACTAAAATAGAAATTCAGGAAGTGTTAAAAGGTGTCCCCAGCTGTCTACAGGGGGGCAGTAATGAGCCGATTCTAGCTGAATTCACCACAATAAGGGAATGAAGATGCCATCAAGGGGACATTCATGTTTCACCAAGTGTTTTCAGACCTATTTTTAGGTTTTGGAGGCCAAAATGATGAGGATTTGGTGGTTAGTCTGGCAAATGTATGTTGGGTTAACCTCCCCACAGAAAGAACTGTCTCCCACAAAGGAGTTGGGACAGACATCAGATCCAATAAATCTTTAAAAATGCTTTGAAGTTCATGAGATGCAAATGAAAACACCATAAAAAGGTAGTAGGGGAACATTTGGTGACTGTTGCAGCTGCAGATACCCTGATCACATTCAAGTTCTTGGCTGATTAAGCAAAAGCATGACAGCAGGCAAGCGGACAAACAGCACGTTCAAAGTTCATTTTTAATAATTTCTTTACAGCGGGAGAAAAAGAACTTTACATATAGATTTTTATAAAGTCAAAAATGATTCTTAATAATACAAGGGAATCGTATAAATATAAAATACAACAGTATTTCTGTTCCGCTAACATATTTAAGAATATAGCTTGGTCTAAGCCAGTGAGTGAATTACTGTATGTTGCTTATCCAGTTTCATTTATAAAATATACATTTGAATTGAAACCGTATAAATTTCATTGTAACAGCAGGCTAATAAAAAATGTCAACCATGGGAAGGGAGGTTTTTACAGTGGACATTCTGACCTCTAGAAAACAGCAGAGATGAAAACCGAGACGTGGACATGAAAAGGACTAAAACAACCAGCGTGATAGACACCCTCTTAAAAATCAAGTTATTGCTCTATTCCAATTTCAAATGCATGACTTCTTTCATTTGCGACCTCAAAGGGTTCAGTGTTAAATAAAGAATAAATTGTGTGAAATATATACATGAACCAATCATTAAATATTAAAACTAAACTTATTACTATGAAATGTAGTTTCATAATTCTTCTCTTCATATCAACAATTTTACTTGAGTTCATTTTTATCACATTGTTGAGATGTATCTGTGTAATTATTTGGCATTTTTTCCACTTTTATTTCAAGATCCATTGTATTTCATGTCACTTTAATGAACGGTTTTGTCCCTGCCTGCACACCTTTCCACCCATCATGCCCAATGAATCGCAATGAAGCTCAACAACTGCTCCAACACTTAGCCAGTTAGCATCTGTTAGCTAGAGCAACAACAATGCTAAAGTAATTCCAAGTCAACCAACTGGAGTCTAGATATTTTTACTAAGCTCAACTAGGCTACACATGCTACCAAACTAGCCAGCTAACTAGCTAGCTTGGTTAATCCGCTAGGATTATTACTGGGCATCAAAGTCAAAAGTTGACGTTAAAAGCAGCAGCTAACTGGCTAATTCAAAGTTAGCTCAGCAGGGTTTGATTTGACGTTCCTGGCAGCCTTCTCTGTGGTCACTCAAACCAAAAGGAGCTTGCTAACAATGCTAAGCTAACTATATAGCTTGCTAGATAAGAGGCATGTGAAGTGTGCTAAGATAAATAATTGCTGAATTGCTGATTGAGAACTACTCTGGCTTGTTGTTGCTCTGGCTAATACGAGCTAACTGGCTACATTTGGTAGCAGCCATTGAGTTTGAGAGAGGCAGAGGTAGCTGACTGGAGACAAGACCACTCTTAAGACATTATAAAAGCATCATGAAATAAACAGTGTCATTAGAAACAATGCCAGTGAAATAGTTTTGCAAAAAAAAACAAAAAAACAAAAAAAAAAGAGCACTATGAAATAAAAATGAACTCCAGTAAAACTATTAACATTACAGAATGACAAAATAACATTTCACAAATTTATTTAAAATCCAACAATTTGGGGGACCATATTTTAAGAAAATTAGTCCTGCTTAACTACTTATCAAGACCAACACATCGGAGTATTTTGGGTTAAATCTTCACTTCACTTCCCCTGACATTTTGTGACTTAAATCTCCCCTACTTTAAGTTCATTAGGCCTTCAGCAGAAGGTTGTAGCGTCCCATTACGGTGTACATGTCGTTCCAGAGGCCTTGATAGCAACAATAAGTGACATGAATTTCAGGGGCTTTAGCAGCACAACCCTTAATATTAGCTTTGAAACCCCACATTAGTCAAATAAGCATTACAGATTCCATTCTGTGTTAAGCTGCACACATTGACCTTCTCAAGCAATAAGGCAGACACAGCGTGTGGTAGAAACAGCAGAGGCCGTCTGATGCTCTTTTCAATGTGTAGCCTCAAGGGAATCAATAATTTACCAATCCAATGAAAGGGAAAACTTTTAAACAGTCAATGCTATTTTAACTCTGAATAATTGAATATTGATTACATCTAATTTACCGGTATGTGTGTGTGTGATTTAACACACACTCATTGATTTCACAAAGCTTCATGAGGCTTTAAAGGTATCAACTTACATGCGAAACTAAAGTGGAGAAGCCTTTGCTGTTTCACCTCAAACAAAAACAACCAAAAACGGAACAGAACCCAAAATAAATTAAAAAGTAATAATTTAATAACCTGTTTACATTTATACAAACATGACGTCAGCTGGTCAAAGCGCCCAGTGACAGCGACAACAAAAGACTTCAAACACACAACCTCCTGGAGGGGTTTGTACCGTCTGTTTGGACACAGGAGGCCTGGAGGGGGACTGATGCAGCGACATCGCCCCCTGCTGCTCACACTTGACATAGCAGACATAAAACTAAGCAGTCTCTGCCAGTGGCCCTAGTCAATGTTCAGTAAGAGGCACTGTATCATTAGACTCACTGTCACATTGTTTTGTCAGACCTCACATCACTTAACATCCAGGTTCCTCATTTAACTAACTTGCATTTGTCTCAAGGCTAAAAATCACATTCACAGTTCTGTTCTCAGGTTACTTGAACAGCTCCTCTCTCAGGATGAGTAGTCTGCCTACAAACACGCACACTGGAGTTTGAAGATTTCTCAGAGGAAGAGCTGCTCTGAAAGCAGAAATACTCTCAAGAGTAAAACTTGATAAGCAGAGGCAAAAAACCACAGTGTCTCCGACTGAGCGACGCTGAGAAATAAGCCGAAAAAAGAGATTTATCACCGTTTCCAAATTCCATACTTCACACTGAAGAGCATACAGTAATGTGACAGAAGTTAGTCTGTTTATTGGAACATCCATCCACAGTTTACATTTTAGTGATAATCTCTTTTCTCCTCCGGATACTTTAGACTAACTCTCAGGAGTCTCAGGAGATAAAAGGACATATTGGATGTTCATGAGGTGATAATATGTCAGATGTTGTGTTTACAGCTTGTTGCACTGCCCCTAAGTGGTCAAAAAGCAACATCACGGGCAGCAAAACCTACCTTGCATACCCTGCATTTAGAGCGTTAGCTGTGCGTCTGCGAGCTCTAACGACATATATGAATAGTGTCTGATTGTTAAGGTCAGCAGCAGACTGTAAACAAACAACAACACTGGAGGAATGTTTCCATAAGACGCTCACAGAGCTTGATGCAGTTTTTCTGCTGTGGTCTCAATACTAACAATACAGTAACCTCAGGTGTCACCATGTGTAGCTCTATTTAAAAACTGGACATTCTCAAGGAGGATATTCAGGTATTAGTCAGGAACGATTGGGCCTTGACGCGTTTCCGAGTGGCTAAAACGTGAATCTATCATGAACACAGAGTACGCAGGTAAGTGCATGAAAGTGAAGGTTTGCGTCTACAAGTGCACGTTGGTAAAAAGCAGGTATGAATGCAAGGTCATTGGGATTCAGCTGAGGTTTGCTCTGCCCATTCAGGTCTCAACCAGTGAGAGTGTTTCTGCCTGTGGAGAAGCTCTGCCTGAGACAGTTAAACAGAAAACTCCCCATCTCCTCCAAATATGCCGTGCATTCCAGAGTGAAGGGTATACGAGGATAAGGCATTTCTACGTTCATCTGCTCTCATACAGTGTAGTGCTTTCTATTGGTCTACGTGTCTAAATGAAGAGCTGTTGCTTCAGTGCGCTGTAGTGTATTATGTGTTTCTTAAAGGTGCTCGGCTGTACGCTCTATATGGCTCTAACATCCAACCAGTGCAGCTGTGGTCTCATGACATCGGTCTACAGCCATGGAGGGTATGCATACTGAATAACACACACACACACACTGCAGAGTATTGCTGAGGTGACAACTGTGGCAGTAGCTGTGTATGCTCGCCGTAAACTTTACAAAAGTGACTGTGTGTGTGTCCAGTAAGTATGCAGAGCAGGTCAAAAGTCATGTGAATATATAAGTACTGTGTGTTGTGTGCCACCCCTCTAGTTGAGCAGGTAGCAGTAGAGGATGTATAGCAGCACCATGGCCGCACAGTAGAAGAGCAGGAAATCTGTGGACAGCAGCGAGGAGGAGCAGGAGGATGATGACGATGAAGGAGTGGAGTGGCGGGGGGAATGGTCCTCCGCCGACCCCCCACTCTCCACGGCCAGCAGGGCCATCACACAGCGCAGCACAGCGGGCAGCTTATACAGAAGCACATCAGAGCATACACACAAGTCCATCTGGACAGGACACACACACACACGCACGTGCACACACACACACAGACAGAGGGAAAATACAAGTAGTTACATTGTTAAAACTAGGAGACAAGAGAAGGAACAAAACAGAGCGTAGAATTACACAAAGCAGGGTTAGGGTTAGACTGATGTACGCGCCAGGTATTGATTGAAAATGTGATTTAATTCAGGACAACATGTCTTCAAACAGCTTCATCAGTCCAACCCTGACAGCAATAATGCAGCAACACAACTGAGCTGAAAGCACATGGAAAATTCTATCCCAACCAACTGCTTTTTTAACACTGCGTTATTGGGATGCTTTTACGAAACAAGAAAACTACACTCAGACACATCAAAGTGTGCAAAAATGTGTACGAGTTGTACTCAAAGGACACGAAGAGAGAACCATAAAGAGACTTTACCTCAGGGACTCCCAGCTTGCGACAAGCAGCAATGAAGTTTTCCACGTTGAGTCGACACTTGGCTGAGCTCAGTTTTGGCTGAAAAGAATAACAGACGACCTCATTTAGAGTGGAAATGTACATGACACTGAACCAATACGGGAGCTTTTGTAGTACAGGAAATTCTAACCATGATATGATAGTAACCGCTCTTTGTTTATCCATTCCGGCCGCACACTTTTATTTGAATAGTGGCTTTTAGTCAGGAATTTACAGTATGTTAAAATGCACTGGTATCATTTAACATTATTAGTCCTTCATGTGCACAAATTTGTTCTTTTTTCCTTGAAAACGCATTTAATACCAGCTTTAATTTGGGAGCATTCAGCAATAAAAAAAAAAAGATTTCACCTTTAAACAGAGACTATGCACACTTTGCTGAACCATGAGCACTACGGGATAAAGGCACATTGAATTTCCCATCATTCCCTTCAGTCAGTCTCTTTAAAGATGTTTTAGAGAGCTGCCGAAATGTTGTGTCACAGTAACAGAGGTAGTGAAGAATGACAAACTGAGTAAACGGACAGAGTAATGTCATTCACACAGCAATATCTATCTAATATAAGCTTTGCTAACATTAGCTAACATTAGCTTCTGGTCATTCCAAACCAAGGATTTGGCTGTTTATCCGACTCACCACTGCTGGGGAGGGAATGTGGATGATTGACACGGAGCGTGGTCGAATCTGATTCACCAGCTGGCAGAGGACGGTGCCATTGGACAAGGCGTCGCCAAGATCCTCCGGCAGAGTGATCTTCAGCCGAGACTCCAGAGTCTGAGGAGGGAGACAGAGAGAGAACTATGTCAGATCTTTATTCTTGTCAGCATTAAAAGGACACCAACTATACCCAAGATTATCATAATGATGTTTTGTATATGTCTATTGTAAGCATCCTACTTAGTTAATGAAGTGAGAATATACAGACTGTGTGTGTGACTGTGTCACAGTTTGCATTTATTTAATGAAAACACACTCAAAGGATTGAAAAAGAAGCTCAGAGTGCTTTGAACAGGCAAAGAAAAGAATGACGCTAACATTTAAAAACAATGATTGAATCAATTCAGACAGAATAAAACGAAAAATTTTAAATGAAGTTAAATATGTAAAATGAAATAAGATAGTTCCAGTGTAAGCTGCAGGAGAACAGCTCCTAAGTTTTTAACTTTGATTTGAACATGATGAGGGTTGAGGCACATTTGAGATCATCAGAATGTCAGTTCCATCGGTTTGCAGCATAGTAGCTAAAAGCAGCTTCACCCTGTTGACTGCTTCCTAAAGATCAAGAGGCCCTACTGGGTTTATATTGTTCAAGGAGATCAGAAATGTATTTTACTAGCAACAGCACTTTCAAATCTATCCTATAAGTAACTGGCAGTCAGTGTAAAGATACCAGAACAGGAGTGAGGTGTTCATCTCTCTTGGTTCTTCTTAGAACTCTGACTGCAGCGTTCTGAAGGTCTTTTCTCAAAATCTTGTCTGGACATGAGATGGTTAATTCTTGCCATTTGTTGGAGATGATAAAATGTTGATTCGGCTATTGGCTCGAAGTGGCTGCTGAAGCTCAGGTCTGAGATTTCTTGTTTTGTTTGTCTTTTTGGCCCTGAATCAAGCTGAGCAACAACTGTCATTCTTTCCTTGTTGCTAAATACAATGATTTCTGTCTTGTCTTTATTTAATTGAAGGAAATTTACTTGCTCTAAGCATTGATAATGATTCTGTGGGACCATAGTCACCTGGTGAAAGAACTAAACATGAGTGTTGTCTGTATCGCTGTGATAAGCAATGATATTGTCGTATGTGACTGGACTTTGAGGGAGCACGCACAGGTTGAATAATAGTGGCTGAAAAATTGAACCCTGGGGGACTCCACATGTCACAGTGATCTGCTCAGATTTATGGTCACAATAGTGGCAACAATATAGACTCTGCCTTCAAGATATGACGAGAACCAAGTGAACACTGAACTAGATAATCCCACTTTTCCAGTCTGTGAAGAAGTACTTGCTTTGCAGTAATAAGTCATAGTAATAAAGATATTCTATAGTTACTTTACACTAATGCATACTTAGAACATATTCAATGACTGAAACAAATTCCATTTTGAAATGTTTTTAAAAAGTATGTGTATACTGTGGTTTACCTTGCGTAGCTGCGTGATGTCCGGTCTCTCCTCTTTAGGAGATCGCAGCATCGTGCGAGACTCGCTTCTGCCGGACTCACCAAGAGTGAAGACTGTAAAAACAATAAACAGTGTTGGAACATTTCTGAAGCCCTGACTGAGGGTGTGAAGTGTGTGTGTTGTGTTGTTTGTGTACCTGTGGGCTTGACGTTGCTACGGGAGGAGGTGCGGAACAGGAAGCTGTTGGGTTTCTGGGCCTGGCCAGGTGGAGGGGAAGTCTTCGGGGAGGAAGGGACATCTGACACAAACATTCAGGTCAATGTCACATGTGTATTGTATGAAAGACACAGTCACACAGCACATTCGTGTTCTGTTGAACTCATATGACAGGACAAGACTCCATGTCCATTTTTACCCCTCCTCAGCAGAAAGAGATTGCTCAGACCAATGAGGAGTGCGGAGGACAAAAGATGGGATTAAAAGCTCAGAGGAGAACAACTAAGTGGACCTTGAGTAAAGGTGTTCTTGTGTCCTCCTCACCCCTCATTATTTTCTATATGGGGAAGTGTATCATCTCTCTGCCACAATAACAACCTCCCACAGGAAACCAAGGCTCTGTTTAAATCATCAGCTATAATCAGTCTTAACCTTTATGCAAACAAAAGTTCCTAAAGTGCTCAGAGAAAAATGTTCATCTGAACACTCTATGCAGCTGTGGGCGTGGTGCAACACCTCTTCATAATACTGTAGCCATAGCAGCTCATGTATGAACATGATATAGACTAATATATTCCAAAAACAGCCGTGCGCATGGTCGTAGTACCTGTTCTGCTGCTGGAGCGATGTAGAAATGTTGAAGGAGACACTATGCTCATCTGATCAGCACTCTGATGAAAAAAAAAGGAACAAAAGTCACATTTTCAATCATGGAATCGTCACACAGTGCAGCTGTGCAGCTCTCAGCTCTATTTTCTGAAGGAGTAAAAAGGGGAAAACTCACTGCACATCGCTGCCGAAGGCCTGGGTGGGAGTTGCTGCTCTCTGGAGATGCACCACTAGGGGGAGACAGATACCAGAGTTTGTTCACTACAGAAACCATCACTTTCCACACCCTCAAGCTTCAGCCCATTTGGAATGAGCCGAGGATGAGCAAGAATGAATTGAAGTGAGTGTAACTTGTTAGGTTGTTCAGTCAGTGTGTGTTCTCTGCTGTTGCTCAGCTGTGTTTTCAATGGTATTACTTACGACGAGCTGCTTCCTGTCTGTGGTGCAGTGGCCACATGACTTCCTGTTTTGCTGGATGACTTCAGCAAACTGCAGAATTAGAGTTTTGACATGGACAGCGTATAATTAGATTTGAGACAGACAGAAGGGAGTAGCCTCTGACAAAGACTTGGTCCTTACTGTACGTGTGGAACACAAACTGCTACACACAAGTTCATCTTCACACTCTGTTCCAGTGATGGGGGGAAAATTCATATCGCTAACGTCATGTGATTTCTGCGTCCAATCCATTCACGCAACCCTTTTCTAAGGTGTCAGCAGTAAACTCTGGAGTAGGAAGCTTTCAATTCTTTATGACAAGCACGTGAGCGCTTACCTGGCCTTTTCCCTCTGCTGCTGCAGACGCTCTCTCTCCTGCCAGATTGACAGGGTACCCGGCCTCCTCCGCTCCTCCAGGGTGGGGCTAGACGGGGACAGGGGTGAGGAGGAGGTCGATGATGGGGGGCTCACCTCAATATGGAGGCTGGACCTGGAAAGGAGAGTGAGAGAATGTCAATGAGGCAAATCAAAATGAAATATTTTGATCTGAATATCTCTGAAAACATGGTTATTTTTATGTATGTTTCCACATTTTCCCCCAATTTGGAATGGTCAGTCTGCCTGTACCGCTGTCCACAGTACTGCCAACTCCACTGCTGGCCCCACGAAGGAGTTCAGATATAATGAGATACAGTATAATCTTCTGAAGCTGTTGCACCCTCTAGCATGTCACCAAATTTTCCAGGTTACTTTGAAGTCAATGATTGGATGGACAGCAAATAGCCCGACCAGAGCCTCGCACCCAACTTTTTTTTTTTGTTTGGAAAAAGATTGTTCGGTCATCCAATGTATGTGCCTGACATAATAATTGTTTTGAATGCAAGTACAAGACGTAAAAATAAAGTATTGGGCCACGACACACCTCCAGATCTTGGGTTTTACTAGGCGAAACCAAAACCATGGTTAGAATAATGAAGACTTAATGCCATTATGTCAACAGAAGCTTGTATTACAGAGCTAACAAAGGGCCTAGTTGCAATGAACTGAAATGACATTAGGTTCTGTAGATCATCTGTCATTAGTCACTGTGTCAAGCCTACAGAAGCCTGCGTGCTGCCAATCTGTTCTTCTTAAAGGCACAGCAGACTGGTTGCAGCAACAGTGTCCCTGTCAATCTCAATCACACCTATTCTTATTCGAGGAGAGCAGGGGCTCATTAGACTGGAGCCTTTAACTTTCTATTGGAGGAAATGGCATGAAAGTGAGCCAAACTTGTCACAGGCAACAGAAAACCATCTGTACCAGGCAAATCAAGTAAAAAGTCATCAGACTGGGCACACACATACACACACATTTGGTTCCTAGCACAACAAGATCACAAGTTAGCACGGTTTCTGTTTAATGGGGCCAACCATTTGACCACAGTGACTTTGAAAATAGATTTTGTCTATCTTGTAGAAAATATCAAGCGATCCATCTGCTGAGTTTTATGCAGGTCAATCAAATTCTACCGTGAACTAAAGTGGGTGGAAATTGTACACGGGCTGAATTCAGGCTCCAAGCAAATGACAGCAGATGAAAGCTGAGGTGTAAAATAACATAGCAGGAACATAAAGTCACATCTACTGAAGTGATCTGACAGACTTGCACCTTTACTCTGAAGGCTGGTTTGTGTAAAATCATTTTATCAGCCAAATGTAAAAGTCTGTTCAGAAACTGTGTTGAGTTTCCATTTTAAGCATCTGTATTCTATTTTTAGAAGCCCCAAAGGAAGCATTGGAAGCCAAGATTTGGAACATCCGTTTGTTCGAGCTACAGCATGATTGTTAAGTGTTTGTAGAGGAGACACAGGATTGTATACCAGCTAAATTAAAACTTCCTTAGTCAGAAGAAACAGACTGGCAGCCCTCTCTATGAGGCTTAATGAGGGTTTGAACACTGAATCAATCTTAGTACTCTGGCTTGAATACTGTTAATAAAAATCAAAGAGCGTGCTGCTTGTTGCTCCAGAAGCTGAGAACAATGGCCTTGCACCACAAATTAAGATGTAGCCAGTGGACTGCTGGGACACTAACTCTCAACAATGTAGTTATCTTGGTTACGGAGCAACAGAGCAGCATGATAAAAAGCTGCCTGCTGGGCTTCAGCACAAACAGGGCGTGAGTGTGGCCGGCTGCTGCTGCTGCTGATGACACGATGGAAAGAGAAGTACGGGTATTAAGACACAACACATGCACAAGGCTTTAATGGAGGAGCCTGTGACACAATCCACAATGTGGCAGGGTTCAACAGCTACACAGAAAATATGTAGCTGTATGCTTATGAAAGAAATTCTGACAATGCCTGATAATCACACTGCCATGTTCTTCCACTTCATTCCTTTTGACTGATTTCATGCTCACGTTAGCCAGTTTCTGTTGCGAATTTGCTTTTCGGTCAACAGCTGCCAGGAGAAGTTAAGCCAGTGCAAGTTATTTCTGAACATGAAAACCTACAAACCTACGTATCTCATCCATCCTCTCTGCATTTCTGTTCCTCGTGAACAAAGTTTTGAGGAGTCGATTGTTTTCTAAATGGGGGCACAGTGATCAATGGCTGCGCTCCATTTGGCTGTGCTGGTGTGCTGTTTGTTAGGTGGCAGAAACCTGGAGAACTGGAATGCAAGTAGCATACTGTGAATATCTATCAGCAGCAGGGGGTGAGATGCTGTCCACTACTTTAATTTTCATAGTTGATGGTTTCTATTGTGAATAAGCCACCACACGCTGTGCCAAATATGTTTCAGTGTTTCACCCCCTTGGACTTTCAGTGTAACAACTTGGAATTCCAAATCATGTTATTAGGCTCTTTACCACTGGATTGATACAGCATGTCCAGTGCTTTGAAGGTGCAAAATACTTCCTGTTGCAACACAAGTAATAGTTGAGTCACCTGCTGGATGCACAAGTATTCAACCCAGAGCCAATATTGGGGAGAACCAGCTTTTGCTGCCACAACAGCAGCAAGCCTTTTGGGGTATGTCTCCTCCATCTAGAGACTAATCTTTGCCCATACTTCTTGGCACAATAGCTCCACTCACTCAGACTGGATGGATACCATCTGTGAAGAGCAATTTTCAAGTCTGGCCACAGATTCTTCACTGGATGGAGGTCTGGACACACAAGACACAGACGCCGTTTGCTCTGGCTCTGGCTGCATGCTTCAGGTCAGTGTCCTGATGGAAGGTGAACCTCTGTCCCAGTCTCAAGTCACTTGCAGACTGAAACAGGCTTCCCCACAGCATGACGCTGTGATGGTGTGGTCAAAGTGATGTGCAGTGCTGAGTTTTGCACCAGAGCCATATGTTTGTCTCCACATGGCTTGTTTCTTATTGCTTTCTTTCAGCTTTGGCTTGCTTCTCACCATAAAGGCCAGATTTGTGGAGTGCATGATTGATAGTTTTCCAGTGGGCAGATTGTCCAACCTGAGCAGTGGATCTTTCCAGCTTCTCCAGAGTTACCAGTGGCCTCTTGGTTGCTTCTCAGAGTAATGCTCTCCTTGCCCTGTCATGTCAGTTTAGGTGGGCGGTCTTCTCTTGGTAGATCTGCTATTGTGCCACATTCTTTGCAGTTTCTAATGTTTTTTTTCATAACCAACTTCATTCCTGACCCGTTTGATGACTTCCTTGGTACTTTATGAAGCTGTTTCTTTGGTAATGTTCTCTAACAAACTCTGAGGCCTTCACAGAACAGGTGTGTTTATATTGATATATAATCCCACTTAATTCTGGACTACTTTGTGTCAGGCACTGGTACTGTATGTGCATTAAGGTATCTTGTTTTTCTTGACATTTTTTTGTTTTATATGAGCTTTCAAAAGACACACGAATTTAGAGAATGCAGTTAAGCTGCACGCAATGTAACAAACCTAAAAACTGGGTGAGTCAACTGTTAACTTTCCACGATAACAGCCCCCTCAGGCAGTCAACATGCAGAGTTTGAGGGGCAGTGAGGGACTAACACTGTAAGTAATGAGAGCTGCAGTCTATTGACTTTTCCCAGCTCTTCAAACAACCTCTGAGTTGACCTTGTAAAACAAGGGAGGAAAGAAGGAAAGAAAAAGTGATAAAAGACTGCCTGTTTTAAGATGAAGAACAGCCACACAAACAGAATGAGCAGCATTAAAGGTGATAAGCAAATGCTTTTCAAATGTACTGGAATACCTCCAACAAGAACTGCAAACAAATAAAACCCTGGTAGAGGTCATTACTAGCATCAAATACCAGTGGTGTTAAAAACTGAGACACTTCCCATAAACCCTTTTGCTTTTCGTGTTTGTCATGTTTTACTCTTTAAACCATTTTGCTTTTCAAACCACTACACCTGTTTTGTGTTGGAAGCTTACTCCAGTTTATTCGGCTAAAACTCTGTTTCATGCAAAGGGTATCCTGAACAGCATGTTTCGCAAGACTTACCTGCGTACTGTTGAATCCTGGGTTTGGGGCGGTGACGAGTTCTTCAGCTGCTCCTGGAAATCAGTGACACAATCAATAACGTCCCTGTTTTAAATTAAATACAACGCAAGATGTTGACAACACGAGAATCTGACACAATTGCTGATCAGTTGGGGAACGACTGGTACCAGAGGGGCTACTATGAGAGGACGTGTGGGTGGATCCATCCTGATCTCCCCTTCCTCTTCCTTGGTCACACTGCTGTCAATGAAGTCCACGTGCTCAGCCTCTCCATTCACTGCAAAGAGAAGATTTTACACCAAAGTGCAACAAACTTACGGGTTCAGGAGCTTTTTGGCTGGAGAAACATGCAGTTATGTTTTCTTTTTTTGCGTGTGTGCCCTTCCTCACCTTTGTTAGCCTCCAGAGGAGATCCATCCTCCTCTTCCTCCTCCTCCTCCTCCTCCTCCAGGTTCCTCTGATCTCTGCTGACCTCAGCCATTCGAAGGGAACGCTCTGAGAAGTCATCTGCTGACTGGACACACAGACAGTCTATGAGTCATTGATCTGTGGCCTATTGGTAACACTATAGGTAGGTCAGCTGCATTTGTACTGTTGTTCTATTTGTATATGACGCATTGTTTTCACCCACCATGTATTTTTTTTAGGTTTATTGACATCAATGTGTACCATGTAAGTTACTTTGACTTGAGGATGTCCTAACCATGTTTATCTTTTTCTCAACCCTGGTATTTAAACACAGCATGAGTACATTTACACCTTGATGTTACACATTAGTGTTTGATCAGCATGTAATGCAGTCACTCAGGACATATGGCATTGTATAAATGACTGTGTGTGTGTGTTCCTAGTTTTACCTCATTTCCAGACCACCGTTTGCTGCCACTGTCCACACTGTTGAAGCCAGAGTCCAGCCCTCCGTACTGACCAGTGAACAACTCCTGGTCTGACAGACTGCAGGAAAACATGTGGAGCACATGTCAGGATAAGTTCAATGCGCACACGGGATAATCATTATCAGGAATGAATCCATTATGAATCAATCAGTTCTCGATTAAGGACACATCAAAGGACATTATCTCATTTGTACCATGGTCAATTGCCAAAGAAAAAAAAAAAAAGAAGATCATTAATTTTATATTTCATACAGTTTGCTATCAAGTTTTATAACTCAGCTTCCCTGGAAACACCTGAGGGTTAGACTAATACCTGGAACAATCATCCCGCAAGGTGCTTTTGCAATGGGCACTCCAGTAAATAGGGTAAATCTGTGATTCGACTTGGCATCAGGAGACATTTCTAGTCCAGTCAGAATCAAGTATTCACCCTAACCATGGTAAAAATACAGGTAAATACAACAGTCTTGTTGTCAGACTGTTACACAGGGGTTCATTAGTCTGAAGGGCAGTGACTTGTGTTTCTTTTTTCCTCCGGATACTCAGAGCTCTTCTGTCAAATATTCTCTCTTATCTCCGTCCTTGGTCATGTCTGTTTCATGGAAATGGCTCACCAGACAGCTGAAAGGGTTCCATTGAAGTTTATAAATATTTGATAAACCCTTTTTACTCTTAGTTAACATAACCTTTCACTGTCATCATCTACCATACATTTCCCTGTCCTGCATTGACTGTACCTCTGCTATTTATCCTGTAAACCTCACATGATTCATGTTTTGGTGGAAGCGCATCCTCCAATCTGCAGAATGAGTTAAAATGTTTGCAAATTATGTATATCCTCCATATTACACATACAATGTATGTAATTTCCTTGCTGTCTTTTCAGAAAACAACATTTGATCAGTAAAAGAATGCATCCTCAGGTGCTTATTGCAGTGACAAAACATATTTTTTGCCATACCTCCATTATCCTATAATGACTGGGTGCAGTAACTGCTGCCATGAGTAAACAGCACTTATGTCCAACTGTCACTTAAATATGACAGCAATGCAACAAGTTGCAATTACTGTCACCACCATATCCATTTTTTTCAGGACTGAGTAATCAATTCCAGTTACAAGTGACTGCTGGCGCCACCTTACACCATCCCTTATTGTAAAAAACACAGATATTGTCGAAAGTTTAACCAGTGGAAAAGTGCTTGTTCCTTGCTCCCTCCCTCCCTCCCCTCCTCACCAGCTGTTGAATCCAGTGGGTCTCAGGTGTCTCTCTAGCTCCTCCTGGCTCCTCTTGCAGGCCTCCATGTTGAGGTACTTGAAGATGTGGTATTTGCCCTTGGAGCAGATCTGTGCAGGTGGCATTTGCAGCGGGTTGTTGTCCAGTAAGATGCTCTGGAGATGACGGAGGTGGCGGTA
This sequence comes from Chaetodon auriga, assembly GCF_051107435.1. Lineage (NCBI taxonomy): Eukaryota > Metazoa > Chordata > Actinopteri > Chaetodontiformes > Chaetodontidae > Chaetodon > Chaetodon auriga. Next base: position 16,500,406 of record NC_135097.1, on the reverse strand, counting down.
ACACAAGGGCACATGGGAAATGCGGTTGCAGGACACATCGAGTCGGACAAGGGGGAGCTCGGATATTTCTGAATGACACAAAGAATGGGGAATTGATTAGTTACAGTGTCATTTGGGCCTAAGGTAGGTCGAACATATTTACCTCTTGAACTCTTCACTTTAACAGTACACACATTATCAAAATAGTCTGAATTTAAGGAGGGCTAAATCTCCTCTTGGTAAACAGGTAACGTGATAACCTGGTCTTTATTTGAATTTAGAAAATGCTGGTGCAACCAGCTCCTGTACCCACTGGTACTCTGTTTATTCTTGTTTTTAGGAAGTACATTCATTTACATTTCCTCCTAATGAGCTAGGGAATGAGGCGTAGGATCCATTAGGCTTGCAGCAATTCAGAAGCAGTTCAATACTTCTACATAAAAACAATCAATGACCCACAGTAATGATGCAATTAGAATTCAACTTGCAGAGATTCTACATGACAATCCATGGTGTACAGAGAGCTATAATGTGTTTAGGGTGTCACAGTCATACTTGGCAGGCTTAATGAAGCTTACTTTAGTCGACTGGATATTTTTATCATCTTGTATAGTTTCCATGCACTGAATGCCAACCGATGGCATCTGATAAACTGTGTGGAATCACTTCATGGAGTCTGCACACAGACATTGCTGAGGCCTCTGGGGTTAGTCGTGTGTCTATACCTTCAGGCAAAGTGGTGAGCTGGTTCCTCCGCAGGTTTAAGTCCCTCAGACACTCCAGTTGGCCGAGCTCTGCTGGCAAACACTGCAGCTCATTACAGCTTACATCCTGCGAGAGAGAGGGAGGCAGAGAGAAAACAGTGAACCAAGACCAGTGATGTAAAGGTGCAGACCACTGATGGGGCCACAGGCATATTTTACTACACCAGAAAAGGATTTGCTTTAAACTCAAATTTCAAAACAGATACTTTTCACTATGACCCACAAGGACATACAAAGGTCTGTACTGAGAGAATAACACAGGTGGAGTTCACTTTTTTCTGCCTCCATCACCATATAAATCAACTTAAACTCTATGCTGCGGCTGAGAAAGTTATAGCACAGAAAGATACTGTTAACGGGAGTCAGCAATGTGCGGGCGTGTGAAAATAAGTGTGTACACAGTATCATACCAGCTGTCGGAGGTGCGTGAGGGAGTATATGGAGGCAGGCAGTGAGCACAGCTTGTTGTTGCTGACGATGAGCACTCGAAGGAGAGGAAGTTGAAACAACGACGGGGGCAAACTGGACAGAAGATTACGACTGTGGAGACAAGCAGACACACACATACACATACACACACACATACACACACACACACACACACACACACACACACACACACACACACACGGTGATGTCATTCAAGTGGCATATCCATCTGGGCCTGATGCAACAGATACACCCGTTTTTAAAACCTCCTTCATGGAAGTGTAATGTTTTCATCCAGTTAAATGTTGTAGCTAGCCTAGAAAAAATGCGCAGCTACGCCAAGTCTTTGTTATTTCTTGTTATACAATATATTTGTTTTGAGCCTACACTTTTGCTGCCTGTATTAGCAGCCACCTGGAGGGGTTTTCCAGTCTCCTAGCAACAGTGAAATTACAGCGTCGAGGACGGAGGAGTGTCAGTGTGGTTCAGTTGTTTTAAGAAGGTTTGGACGGCCAATCTTCATCTCCAGCACAAACAGTTTTCAAACAACAGCTGCACTTTAGAGGCGTCATGCACTTGCAACGTGCTAACTGTGAAGTGGATGCAACGCGTTGACTACTGCGGTGCGCTGAAGTGCAACCTTCAATCAAAATTCACTAAAACTGAGGATTTACTCATTTGGGCTTTTGCAGACCAGCTTCTGGGTTCAGTTTGGACTGACTGCACTTAGAACAGTTGCTGTAAGGCTCCATTGTGGGTGCAATCATTTTCAAATTTTCCAGGCAAAGTAATATACATCAATTGTTCTCAACCACCAGGCGGTGCAGGCCAGAAAAACCAGAAGAAGCAATATAATTCAGCTAGAAGTGCCATTTTCCATAACTTTACTGGCTAAAATCCATTATTTTTGTCTTAATCACCCTCAGCTTGGCACACACTCTGTGGCATTTCTCCTCATCACTCCCTGTCCCACTCTCCCAAACTCAGGACTTGAGATACCCAGCTCATCATCACTAGCTTTCAACATTCAGCAGAGCATACAATCTGTGAAAGGAAACCACCTGAGTGCTGCTGAAACATCAATCTGTAGTTTACGTTTATTTAGAAAGTAACCACAATGAAATACAAAGCACGTAGGCCAAGTTTTTGTTTCTGTGTAGATTTGTTTTTATGCTTGCCCAGTCTGTCACTCTTGTTTTCCCTCCCTGCCTGTGTCATTTTCCATTGACTTTAAGGCTTATTTGTGTGTTTGAGGACAAATAGAGAGAGATCATTTCTCAAATGAAACATGCAACAAAAAGACTGTGTTTGGTAACAGGAAACCACATGCCATACTTCTATCTTAAAATGTAGAAAGCGAATTCACACCACCAGCAAAAATAAAATCGTTGTCAGTATGAAACTGGTCTGCAGTCCGTAAAGATTTTGATAATCTGTTGCAGCAATGCTGTAATGTTCTAACATGTGAGGAAGGACTTCGAGTAAGTAGTGAGTACAATGTGATCAGATCAGAAATAATGGCCAAAGCTTTGAAAACAGGACCCAGGCTTTGGTTAAAGTAATGATAAAAAGGCTTCTTATTGGATTAACTAGATGTTTAAAATAGGATTCAAATGATTGACTGATTGTTAGCTTCAGCACAATGAGAATTAGCTAACTGGCTCAGATGGTAGCACATGGAGTTCTTTGAGTTACCTGAGGTTGAGGTAGGTGAGGGCCTGCAGGTTGCCCAGGCTGGAGGACAGTGAACGCATCCCATTGTGGTAAAGGCTCAGTGTCTCCAGAGAGATGAACTGACAGAGCTCCTCCGGCAGCTCACACAGACGGTTCTTTGACAGATCTGACAACATAAGAAGAAGACCAAACATTAGACGGACCCATCAGCATGGAAAGTGAGACATTAAGTTGTGGAAACTACTATTTAACTCAAGCACTTTATTAGGGGATGGAAATTCAGTAGGGATGGGAATTAGCTAAAGAGCTGCTGAAAATCATCATTATAATTCTTATGGTGCTGATTTAATATGTCTTGTAATTTTGCAACATTTCCCTCGTTTCCTGTCAGTCGAGTGTCAAACAATGGCCATTAAAATAACATGTCAGTGTGTGAGAGATGTTCATAAAGCTGGAAGGAAACGCCGCATGGCTCTGATGGTGAGGCAATGGGCGCTTTTTGGAGGTGCGGGTGGAAGTACAAAAAACAAGATCAAGGAAGTCTAGCCAAATATGAAATGGAGCAAACAACGAAAAACCAAGGCAGTCCGTTGTCAGGTGAAATGTTTATTCCCTGACCATACAGGCAAACAAACCGACCAGCGCGCATCAATTCTCGGTCTTCATCAGGGTCTGGAAACACATAATCAGTCTGAAACACATAATCAGTCTGTGTTAGTCCCCAACAAATGGGGACTAACACAGAGCCCACAGAGGGCACATGCCTAAGAAGAATAAAACTACAATACTTTTATGGAAATACTTTTTTGGCATGTATGGAGCCCATATTTTCAAATTTCAACAAATGAGCGCTTTCACCAAAGTGTGTAATAGTAAGTAGGTCATTTATCTTGAGATTAAATTTAGGACAGAGAGCGGTGGGTGAATGGAGGCAGAGGCCAAGATATTCTGTTTTGTTTTGGTTTTTCTCTATTTTCTAGTCTTCAAACCCAAACAGAGATCATAACCCTGATGACATCCATCAAATTCATACTTTGGTTTTATAGTTGATGCATCTTTGTGCCGTTTGACAGGATCCACACCATTTTCCAAAACCACCAGCCTAAAATTACCGAACAGCTCCAAGCAGGGAACCCACACACTGAGCGTTGGCAAGGCCAACACTCGTCCACTTCTGACCGAACTGGGTGAGTATTTCCAAAAATAGCTGCTACTGGCTGCTTCCCACTTTCTGCTTCCAGAGTGACTGTATGTAGGCCATTCTCATCCACCTTGAAGGATATGTGAATACCAGTTCATTCTACTGCCAATTAAGAATTGAGGTGAACCCTCCAAATCGGAACATGTAAAAAGTCACAAAAATGTTGCTGTTACACACCTTCAAATGATCCCAGGACAGCTTTACAGAATTGATCAGACTCTCTCACTTCCTTGCTTGAATATACCTCTTCAATTTAGAGACAATGGCATCAATAATGACAAAATGGTTCCAGTTTTAGTTGAGTTTTTAAGACATGATTGGAGAATTGCAATGCACTTCCTAGTAGAGCTGGAACAAATACAATTAACAGAAATCACAAACAATTTTAATCTGACTGACTTGTTTCTTGTTGCCCTCCACCTCCTGACCAAATAACCCTCCATATGCTGGATGGCACACAGTCACACCCACTTTTGAGTGACCTTATCCATGCACAAACAATCACATTCCTCTCAAAAAATCACAGCCCACCCACAGCTTCCATTTCGCTCAGATGTATGTCAGGTTAGTGAAGATAAAAATGCTCTAACTGCCATTTCACAGGGGAAAGAATGCTCTGTTTAATCTGATTCAGACAGATTAGAAACATAATCTTCCACCATCATTTTTCTCATTCTCCCCCTGAAAAATCTTCCACCTTCCAAGCATCGCTTCTTTTGCCCGAACCTCCCCCTTTCCTAATGATGGTATCGCTGGGCGTGTTCAGTATTGACTGTCATCGACACGTCTTCTTCTCTACACAAATATCTGCACCGCTTAAACTCTACATCAGGATGCATGTGGGACAAAAGACATGTGAGAATGCAGCAGACACAACAAAGCACTGAGAGATGGTCTATAGAGCTGCAGTGATTCCAAAAAGCACCATTAGCACTGAGCTTTCACTGGCGGCCGGATGAGACAGAAGTCTGTCAATGGCAGACAGCCCAATGGCTTTTTATTGATTGCTGTTGGAAGCAGCAGGGCTCGAGGAGGAGGAGGCAGTTCCTCTCTTTGTTAGGGCTTATATGGGGACTTTTGGAAGGCTTGAACTGAAAAATTCAGGAGGAGAACATGGCCCATGACTTTTTGCTAATATACAGTCAGATGGGTTGATAATAGTGGGACATGGTCCTATAGAGAATCATCATGCAGCTTCATGTTTAGATAAGCACTGTGCAGTGGAGTGAATTTTAATGGTTTTTCCATTATCACCTTTTTCACTTTCAGCTTGCCATTATGTTTTTAAGTGTTCTGTCTGTTCACCGTCTCTCTTTATATCAAGAATTATACAGGAGGGAGAAAGATTCCGGGAGTCCATATTCCTTCCTCAGTCTGAGAGCTGGAGCAACTCATCAAATAAATAGATTAATTGGTGGACAGAATTCATTATTTTGATAATCGATTAATCTTTTAACTCATTTTTACTCGCAAAAATGTCAAACATTCATTGAGTTGCTGATTTTCTTTGTTTCATGTGATAAAGAAGTCATTATTATGGGGTTTTAAACTGAAGACATTTTAGATTATGGTGGGTATTTTTTATATATATATTTCTATACTAAACATTAATAAAAAAAATCAATACAGCAATCAATAACGGAAATAATTGTTCACTGTAGCCCTTATCAAACTACAGACAAACTACTGCCCAATTTAACAACCATAATAAATTTTACAAGCTGGCAAAATCAGTCTATTTCTGATCTCTAACAACAGCTATTAACTGTTAATAATTATGGACAGAATAATAATGGGGACACCAGTAAAATTAATGGAAATGAGGTCTAACTATGTGTTCAATAAAGCAGAAAGTAGAAAAGATACATCATTTACTGATAAACCATGGTCTACATTAAGAGAGAGACAGAGATATTTATGTATATACAGCAAATGTGAGAGTGGCTAGATTCTGTACAGTAGCTCTAAAGCCTGATCTCTACCCATCTTCACTGTCCCATAGCTGGAGGGGAGCTGCCTGAACAATAGGTGGGGGTGGAAATGTGTGTGTGTGTGTGCTTGTGTGTGTGGGTGCATGTGTGGGTGTGTGTATATGTGTGTGTCAGCTCTGGGGGATGGAGAGGTTGTCTAGTCTCTGTATCCGCTGTTGCAAAAAACAGCCAGATATGTGGGTGCTCCAGTTTGGTTTAAAAGGGAAGTGCTGGCTTGGAACTTATTTACACAGCAAAAAAGTAAATAAAAGTATTTGCTGTACAGTACATGCACATACACTTTTGCAATGCCATATTTGTGAGCACCTAAACCTCATCATAAATCCAATCCAGTTCTTATCTTAACCTCCTTAAATCCATGCATTAATACAGATATTGCCCATATTTGGTCTTTCTAAGTACAAAAATAAAACACACACACACACACACACACACACACACACACACACACACACACAGCTGAAAAGTCTGAGGCAGCCTTTCGCTGTTTTTTTCCCAGGAGGCATTCCTGCCAAAATGTCCTGGTAGTTGTTGAAACAAAGCCAGACTGACTGACTATAAGCATCATGGGAAAAACATGTGCTGTGGAATGGGCACTGAAATGTCCATTCTCTCACTGGCCTGCCATGGTTCAAACAGCAGGACGCTGGCTTGAAGCAGGCTGGCTCTATGGTCCAGAGCCAACTCTGTCTGCTCAACAAAGCAGCATGAAGAGGAGGAGGGCCAACATGTCACGATGACAAGAGCTGAGATCCTTCCGGTTAAACAGCTGACTCATACTGACCCTTGGCAATTTGTTCCCAGATTGTCTAGATCAAGCGGAGACAGTTCACAGCTGCCATTATAGTGAGTGTCAAATGTGATTTGGCTTTCCTGCCCAGTGCAAACAGATGTAAGGGATGGTTGTGGCCATTTGTTACCTGACCTCAGGTACACACTTCAAAGTCTGGTCTGATTTGTTTTAGGTAAATTAACTGAGGTTGAAGGTCTGTCAGTGAAGGCTTGGAAACACATACTGTATACAGCCTAATTGTTATTGGCTGAATCTATGGTGAATAAGAGCCGATATACAGTGCATTTGGCTTCGGTGATTCAATGAACAATAAAAAGATTCTCAAGAAAAACATGTCTACATCCATGGAAGAACTGAAAGTATGTCCATTCTTGTCCTTGGAAATAGTAGCCTGACCAACAAATCTTAACTCAAAGTCCACTTAGTAGCTTCTTCAACAAATTACAGTGATGGAAACAGTGAGATGCCTCCAACTTCCATGTCGAATGAAAAGGACATTGGTAGGAAGAGTAAATCACTAACCGCTGATTCGTTAGGAGAAAAGAAAAGCAAATTCATCTGTCAAGACAAAAAGGGAAAGTAATTATTAACTACTTTACCAAAAACAGAGTCAACCTTGCAGAGACACGCATGTTTATACAGTGTCACCCCATTTGACAGAATGAATCCATACTAGGCACTTAAAGGTCCCTGCTGACCTGGATTGACCCCAGTGTACTTACCATGGTGACCATGTAGATTTCGTGACAGGCTTAAGAACAGGGTCACCTGTCATTAACCTTGAGAAATGAGCTTAGATGAAAAAAGACAAACACGAACTTGCGGATGTGTTAATGATGGGAACATCTTCTTCTTTCTACCTGGGGTTTTGGGTCTGCCCTACATCCGCCTTCGCTGTCACACAGCTACAGTGAACTTCATCAGTGCTAAGTCCACCAACCTAGGCAAGTTTCAGAGTGTGCTGGATGGACCTGACAATTAATAGAAAACACCTGCTATGAAATCACTGGTTGTGGTGGAGCCAGAAGTGCCACATGTGTAAAAGGTTTCTCCTGCAGTGTTTGGATGTACGTATTAGTTGTTGGGCCTGCATGCAACTTGGAACTGAGATTAAAGGTGCTGCATGCATAAATCAATGGTGTGAAGTCACAATGGTCAAACCAATGACAATAAAGCTTTATCAAAATGGAACTTAAGCATCGAAGTGCAATCTTGTCCTCAGAAACATAAACAAGACGTTTGAGCTGAGTCACATGGTCTTCATCTGTGAATGGCATTCGCTCAGTTGTCATCAAGATAGATCTGTTGACAAAAATTGCTGTGGGTCATATGATAACAGCTACTGAGCTAGCATATCAACAGATCCATCTCCATGACAACTGAGTAAACTTATTAATAGACCCTGTGCTATGGATGAAAGCTCCAGAAAAAAAGGGAAAGGACTTTGATTTGAGATTGTGTTGTCAAGATAAAACTTTCATCAAATTTGAGATCTGTTATTATTACAGCTCATATAAAGGTAGCTAATGCTTAACCTTTCGAACCTTTTAAACAAAAGGAATGAACTGTGAGACCAGAAGATGCAGCCTAAAACACTGTCTAAACAGGATTGCAAAGGATCAGCAGAACAAGGAGGATTGGCCTCTCCGAGCAGAGCACTGTGTCTAATTAGAGTTCAGGATGTGATGGAGGAGGATCCACTTCAGACACTTGCATCACTGCTGACCCAGTGACCTGTAGAACTTATGACACACTGCTTAGGGGGACATTTTGTAAAGTCTCTTAACACATGAGGAAAAGTCCTTCAGTATATCAAAGCAGACAGACAAATCCATTGTTAAAAAAAACTATAAAAACACACTCACATGCACTTATATTCCAGAATGTATTGCATAACCTGGGGCCTCACTCAGGTACTGATCAACACACTGACATAATCAGCAAGTCTTTAGGCCGCTGTTCAAAAGTCTCAGTTTTACAAATGAGACTACACTGGTACATTGTTGAACAAGTCTTCAAAGGTTTGTGGATTCTTTGTAGACTATTCTTCCAAGTCAGACATCATGGAGAAAGATAGCCAACACTTCTTTCATTTGGTAATTGTTTCCAGGGATAACATGGGGATCTTATTTTCCATTCCAAAAAGGAGGTCTTAAAAACTTCATGATAAGGCAACTGAACTTCCATGTCAGCACAAACTACTGCACCCTGTCAAAGACAATTAACACACTAATCTGTTTGCAAATCTTATTACCTTTTCAAGCCACAAGGCCGCTCCTGTAAACTGTCCGTACCACAAGAAGTTACCTATTAAGTGCTTCTGAAGGCCAGTGAAGGCAGCTAATCCATCAAATTTGTCTTGCTATGGTAAAAATCAGGTGTGATGTGTGATTGGGTGTGGTTTGGTGCATCAAAAGCTTACCAGCATCCTGTGGATGACAGAGTCACATAGGCGCCACAAATTGCATCACTGATAGCTGTATCACACCCAACCACAAACCATACCTGGCTTTCACCATAGCAACATGATTTTGATTGGGGCAGCACGGTTGTTCAGTGTTTGGCACCATCTCCTCACGGTGAGGAAGTCCTGGTTTCCATGCTGGGGCAGGAGCAGGGCCTTTTTGTGTGAAGTCTGCCAGTTGGCATTGGCTTAGAACTGGAGCTGGTCCCCTGGCACCACTCAGTGGCTGCCCACTGCTCCCAACACTTAGCTTAAATACAGATGCTAATGGACAAATCTTCGTAAACTAGTCTATTTGAAGCATACCCTTCTATAAATGACAAGAGACAGAAGATGTTTTGGAGCAGCGTGAGCCATTGTTTTCCTACAGGGAGGTAGGGCTGTTCATGATACTCTAAGTTTGAACATATATATTAAAAGAAATGTAAAAATCCATACATTCTATTGTGAAAATTAATATTCAATTTTATGTTAACATTCATGACCAACAGACCAGTTGTTTCTAGTTCAACAAAATGCTCTTGCTCTTTAACAAAATGGTCTATCTCTGTAAACTGCTCAGATTTCACGCCTTGCCATTCAAAACTCAAGCTGACCTTGTTTGTCGGTGACCTTTCAGTGCACAGCCAATGATATGAGTGCCCACGACTTAACCTGAGAGCAACCCATGACAGATAGAAAACTCATTCTTGGCAGGACGACTTTACCACGGCCCAATGTCTGCAGTCAGACTGGGCTACCAGGTATGTGAATAAGTAGACAATGCGGCTTCTCTTCTACCTGGCACTGATTAAGTGCAGAGGGCCTATCTGTCATGGAGGGATTGGGCAAAATGCCAGAGACAACTTATAATACTGCTTCAAAAACAGTTGAATCACTTCCTTTAACACAAAGTGGAAAAACACTAAAAACTACAAGCCTACAATGGGTAGTATTTACTGCAGGGCCGCTGCATTCAATTGTGTTTCGTCACACTAACCAAGGAAATACCTTAAAAATAGGATATCGGGTATCTCAACACCTCACCTGCTTAGGGGTGGTGACTGAGTTCTAAGGTGCATGATGAAGGCATTGAGAGCCTGTATTTTTCCATGAACAACAAAGTAAAAAGAGGAAGAAAAAGTAAATGATTAAAGCAACAACTGATGAAGATATGACTATCAGTGAAAAATGAAAAAGAAGGACAAGAAAATCCAAAAAGTTGCTCTTTCAACTCTGGTATGCAAAGAAGAGGCATAAAGAGGCCAGAGGAGGTGGGAAGGACAACATCTCTGAAACACCCCAAACCACATTCAGCTGCTTGAAACTGTTGAGGCAGAACATGTTCACACTTGCAGCTTCAAAAACTCACTTTTCAGATTTGTGCATGTTTATCAGAGTTGTTCCTACATCTCATCTCACAAGCTGTGTGGCGTCGATGAAGCATCAACGATGCCAACTGCAGCCAAGCGGCAAGCTTCACAATTAATTCCATGTCCCTCAGCCAACAAACACACACTCACACTCCACTCAGCCCTCAGCGTGACACTGAAATGGAAGAAAAGACGGGACCCCATGGGCCTCCCTGTGTGTCCAGAGGCGTGTTTGTGTGTTCACACAATTGAGGCTCGACTCATATCACGTTCTGAAGGAGGGAGGTGAGGTTCACAGAAAAGGTAAAGGAGGAGGGGGAGAGTGAATGAGTAACAGGCATACAGTATAATACCAGCAGGAGAGCCTGGACAAAGGAGCTGAGGAGCAGCCAGAAAAAGAAAGAAAAAAACAAAGAGACCAAGCAGGAGGATGCCAAGACAACAAAACCCCCCTGAGAGGAGTGACTCAACAAATAGGGGAGCTCTTCACTGGAGTAAATCCACAGGGTTGAAGGGACTGCTGGGAAAGACCTGTCTCTGCAAACCACAGAGAGAGCACTATGGGTGGACCTTAAATGCTGCTATTTACAAAGCCTGTCCAACATTTTCTGTAATAATATGCAACTTTTTCACAGTTAAATTTACTACTTTCTAATGCATCTCTAGTTTTTTTAAATGTTAAAGTACTACAAGACTTGTCAAAAGCATTTAAAACCAGCATAATGTTTGGCTCTAACCCATCATGTCTTTATCTAAATAAAACTGGTTTTTAAGATGAATGCGTGGCCATAGTAAACAATGCAACCACTTAAATATACAGTCTCACTTGGTCTGGTATGAGCAGTAGCTTATGGGAGCTAGTGTTTGCAAATGTTCAGTAGGCGTTGTGCCCACCTTGCTGACTGTGAATCCAACATTCACTCTCTTTTACCTGTTTTTTTGTCTTTTCCTGAGTAAAGTATCTGTCTCTTTAGCTGTTAAATGTTCGACTAAGTTCACGAGCAGGGCTCTAACTTTGTCTGCTGTTTGGTGCTGAGTAGTGCACAGTGGGTTTTTAGAGCTTCTTCACTGAAAACAGCTGCCTGAGCTTGAAGACGAAGGCTGCCAGTAGAACTGTGCGCCATGAACCTAAAGCAATGAGCTGAAAGACACAGAAGTGATCAGAGTAGTAATATAAGATTTAACAGTTTATTCAAAAATCACGATTGCTCTCTTGGATACAAAATGATTAATACATAAGTAAAACCATAGCCGCTTTGTTTCAAACGAGCATCCGACATTTACCGGCTACACCTTACCCTGGCTTGTTTAAAATGCTGGAGCCCGCCACTCGCTCTGATGCTGTTTGGGTTTATTTCACAACGTTGCCAATGACAACACAACTCTGCTGTAAGACAGGATGTGGCTGTATTGATTCCTGTGACAGTGTTGGTTACAGCGAGCTGAGGAGCAGCACTGTTGACAGAAGCAGAACACCACAGCTCCATTAGTGTGTGTGTGGGTGAGACTGTTGCATGACGAGGCCTGAGTGTGACGACGGAGAGAACTGCGCTACGTTCTGTAGTTGAGTAAGGGATGGATACGTACATGGCGTGTAGCCATCAAGTCAGCACATTAAATAGGAGAAAAAAATGAAAGAATAATCACTTTTCAAGAGCTCAACAGCTGTTTAATTTCCATGTTGTATGATTTATGAAATACGCCATTTCATTTTAACATCATATGTTGAATACACTGATGAAAAGTTAGCTTTTTTTAGCCATTTCATGCCCAACAACTGCTTGGAGCAGTAGCTCTGTGCAGCATCTCAGAAGTCTTGAACGGCTGCAAGGCCAGCACAAACTGTCATGACTAACCAAAGCCCAGGTGACTCAGTTAGATAACAAGATAGCACACGTGAATAAAATTGGTTTGGGCTTCCATTCCGTTTTGGTGGAGCTACATTAACAGATACCACTCCTTCCAGTCTCTGTGCTCAGCTTAGCTCACCATGTTCAAGACCTGTTGGCTCCAAAATGTTGATGTAGCCCTTAAATGCTTCAGGAGAAAAACAGTCCAGCTGTTAGGTTTGTTAGAATTAGTGCATTATTGTTGACACTTGAGGATGCAGGGAAGGGGCCTTAGTCTGGGATAAAACCGAAGGAGAGACCAGGGTGATGTTTTTTCTTCACACAGAAAGTCAAACCATGGTGAGAGACACTTCATAAGACTGATTTCTAGTCTACAGCAGATGATAGGGAGTAACTCTCCTTTTCTGATGTATTGTACTTGGCAAGTAAGACCTGATTCGCCTGCCCTCCACTCAGTCTGTCTCCTTCCTCCTACATCAACTCCTCCTCCACCCTTCCATTGCTCATGTTTGCTTCTTTCCACCTCGTCCTCTCTTCTTTCCCTCCCACAGACTGCAGTGTTTCTTTATGCTCTTGTATGCAAAAGCTCAAAGCTTCATGCAAAAGGGGAAATCCACTATGACCACACTCAGAACTCCTGATGACACCTAACAAGTACACAGCAAAGACATGACATAAAGCAGGAGGAGGCAGTAAATCCAAATTATGACGAAAGGCCGTCAATAAAAAGTCTTTGAACCAGACCAAAAATATTAACACTATCAGCTGTTCTTTGATGAAATTCCACATTTTAGGGTCCATGCTTGCAAAAGCTTTGCCCCTTTAGATTTGATTTGAGTAATGACCTCAGACATTGTGAAAGACAGTGTGGTTTTAATAGCTCAGAAGTGTTCTCTGTGGCTTTGCCATGTAATGACTTGGAGGCAATTAAGAAAAATTGAAAATATATTCTGCCAGCCAACATTACAATGAGAGTAGTGTGTGAGGGCTGTGTGGGGTTTATTAGAGGCCTGGAAGAAGGGTTCGAACAAGGTTTAGTAGATTTATGTAAGAGTGAGACAAACTGGACAGGACCAGCATGTATGTAACTAAAGTTCACTTTCTTTATCAATTAGTCTGTTGATTATTTTCCCATTTAATCAATGACTTGGTCTATAAAGCGGCTGAACATGGACAAAATGCTTATTGTGATCTGGAAAAACCCCTACGTGATGTCATCAATTTGCTTGTTATGGGTGTTTTTGCTAAATTAGACTAAAGATTAAGTGATTATCAAAATAGTTGTAGTTTAATTTGCCATTTCGGGCTTGGAGGAAACACTGTGCCTGCCAACAATGTCAACCAAAGGGCAGATATGCATAGAAGAAAAAACAAGTATTCAAGTATTTTTGTTATCTAACAGAGCAGAATTTGTGTAGCCAATACTACTACAGTAATCCAACAGCATGTGTCACTTTATACAACTTCCACATTTAATGTAGGATAAGGAACATGCATTCAACTCTCACTTGACCCAGTTTAGCCAGACTACAGCGAAAAGTTAATCTCTGATCATCACAGTTGCCACAAGACCCCTGCAGTTCTCCAAACATCACTGCTCAATGACAGACTGGCAGCAAGCCTTATATGAATCTGAGAGAAAACGGCAAATTCTATTAACTAAAATGTTACAGTAAGCCTATAATAACTGTAGTAAACACATAGTAACCCGGATAGTTGAAATGCAGCTTTCATCTCGCAGTAAGTAACCTCTCCGAGGCCCCATGCCTCCTCTATGGTGAACTTCCTCAGTGAATCAGCCATCTGGACACCAAACACTGTGGGAGTTAATGGATCTGCTTGGTTACATAAGACAAGCAGGGCTTCGGCTTTCATTATTCACCAAGTGTTCTTATAGTGTTACATTGTGTTGCGGGACAAACACAGTGCCAGGAGGAATGGGACTGAGGCCGATTTACTAATGGCTGCCTGCTGAGCCTGCGGGACACAGCAGCTACAGCACAACACAACAAATAAAGAAAATAAAGCAAATAGAGACCCTTGCGTGCAACCATGATGTCCTGGTTTCAAATCCAGCATGGGACCTTCAGCGTGGGTCAGCTGTCCCCCAGCCACTCTTGTCGGCCTATGCCATGAACTGTCAAAAGTTTGAAACGAGTGTGTTGCTTGGCTGGCTTCCTTGCAGCAGCTTTATCATTTAGTACTATTTATCTTTGAGATCAATGTGATGTCAGTGTGGAGAGATCAAAGTAAGTGATAGGAAGACAGTGGAACAAATGATACACTCCCTGACTTAGATAAGGCTAACCATATTTTACAGTTTCATTACTGAGAAGAGCCAAACCAACAATGAACTCAACCCACTAACAAGGATTGTGTATGTGTGTCAAAACCTGATATATCTTCTTCCTCTTTGCCACAGAGCTCTGTCACTGTTGTCCAAAAACTATTAAAAACATCAATGAGCCACACTGTTGCACTGGATGACATGTTCATTTATTACCATGAACACACACACACTGTAGATCATTTTGACTCAATCCCACACACACCGTCCTGCTGCCCCAAATACTCAGTGAAGCACCAAATGCGGATTAATCTGCTGCTGAAAATAGTCCCCAACAAATGAACTATTTTTCCTAGTTTGAGTAGCATTTGATAAAAACCCCCGGTGTCCAGCTGTTCCAGTAAATAACTAAGCCTTTTTAAAATGAAAAGTGAAAGACAGACAAACACGATATGCCTCAGTCTTTTCATGGGATTTGTTGACAATAAGATAAATATAAAATAAAGCTGGTGTCATCCTTTAAAACAGTGTGGTGATCTGGTAGATCACTGCTAGATCCAAAAGCGGTCCACTCTGAATAGATCATGAACAGTTTTCTTTCAGCCTGGTTAGCCACACGACGACGTGCAGCTTTGCAGTAGTTCCCAATTTACCATCTATCGTTGTTGGTCATGTGGTCTTGGTCTTGCACGTCATAGTGGTTCCACTGCTAGTAGCAAAGATAGAGAAGAAGCTATCTGATATCACAGCAGGACGAGTCAAGATTACAAATGCAATCATCTATAATTTCTGGATGTTTTTGCTCCTCAGCTGGAAAAATGATTTTCCTATTTAAATGTTGGCTTATGAACGTAATTTCACTCAAGTGTCAGATATGATGCAACTCGTGCAAGTTCCCACCAGTACTTAAACTGCAATAACAAAATCCAGATCATTGCCTTTGGCGGTCTCAGGCACAGTGCAGAACCCTCGCCCAACTGGTTGGGCAGGAAGACCTTCACACCTAAACCAGATAACTGCTGCTAACATCCAGGTACCTGACAACATGGTATCTACTTCATTACTCAGTGCCTAAGGAACAATGGCTATGGCAACTGTGGAGAAATTCTGAGCCATGTTCCCTCCTCCACATGCATACACAACCAGAAGCCAGACCGCGCTATGCATGGCACAGTATATGTTTGTTGGCAGACTGGTACTGTTGTCCTACAGCCTCCCTGTCTGTGTCTCTGCCTTTACTCTGGTTACCTCCCATGGGACTGAGGAGGGATTCCCCCTCCCCACCAGCTGCTGTGCTCTGAGAGAGAAAACACACCAGCAGGTTTCAGACACAGAGACAGAGAGAGAGAGAACCGTTGAGACATGAAACTAAAAATACTGTAAATTACTGCAAAAGCGTGACAAATGAATTGAGCACACTGCAGCCTCATTTATCGTCCCTTGGAAGGAGTAACTGACTTCTGGTCCCTGTTAATGCAACAATGCATGAAGATGTGCATGCTGGTCTGCGCTACAAGAGGCCAGTTTCAGTCTATAACCATACAAGCCATGCCATTCATTAGCTGACACTACCAACTCATCCAGAATTTATCAGTTCATGAAAGATTCCTTCCATGAATATCTTTTTGGAGAAAAAGATCCAGCTGGCATTTTATTTTCTGTGACATTTACAACAAAGTTCCTTTGAAAACCGACTCGACCATTGGATGGAACCATGTTGGATGACAAGAAGTGAGGGGAGTCAAAGAGGCAACGCAGTGAAGACAGAAGGAGACAGACAAAGCAGAAGTGAAGACTGAGTGAACAGGCAGACCACATCCGCAGCATAGAGGAAATAAAACGCGGGGGGTTGAACACACACACACACATACACACGCACACAAAGCACCAACATCCATGCACACAGTCTCATTTAATGACACAGAACAGATGTAAACAACTGACAGAGAAGGTTACAGACATATGTTGGGTTCAAACTGCACACACACGCACATATACACATGCGCACACACACACACAAACACACACACACACACACACACGCAGACACAGTCACAGACAAAATCAGGGCTTGCTTAACCTGACTATTAACCGAAAGTACAGTGTAGTTTTGTAGTTTCTAGCAGCTTAGCCAGAGAGCTTTTCAGCAACAGACTTAAAAGCAGGTCATTTGTTTTAGGGGGGTAGGGTATTTACTGCATCAATCTTCATAACTGTATGTCATTAAAATAAAAAAACACACATTAACGACATGGGAGTTTTTCATGGGAAACTTTTAGCATTTTTTTTCTGTGTCCTTCCCACTTCTACTGTAGGTGCTACATGAAAAACTGGTGTGAGTGGCTCTCAGTATTGGAGTCTCGGCCCCCTCCCACACACATAAGAGGATGGCTTGCTCTAGTAATGTGTGTTTTTTAGGTTTTACCTGGTCTCAAAATGTTACAAAGGACTGGAAGATAGAAAACCAGATTAGACTAACAAGACTCCTGTCGCACAGGCAAAGTAAGGGAGGAGGAAAGAGCATTTGCTAGCTACTAGCTATCTGCTAGCATCCAATGCAGGTGTTAATGCAGCTGCTAATTAGGCTCTGGGACGACAGTGCTGTTCCTTGGTGGTGTGCAGCTTTTCAAGGAGCTGTCAAAGCTGTTGAAGCTGTATGCTGCACCACGTTCTGGTTTCCTTGCACCAGAATAAACTCTCGCCTCAGCCCTAACGTACAGAGCCGGAGCCAGGACTTTTCTGCCATGAGACTGGTTCAGTTTGAACTCACTGTAACTGTCGTGAATCCAAGGTAACCACAGCTGCCGTAATCACAAAGGAGAAAGCTACAAAGTTTTCAGAGCCACTTTTTGGCCTCTATTGGTTGAATCTCTGCACATACTTAGCTGAGGCAGTCCTTAGCAATAGTTTGACTTAGGTTTTGACTACAGACACTGGGTTTCACTGATTTTTTAACAGTCTGGATAACAGCAACAGAGATACCATCAAGACCTTCAAACTGCTTAGCCTGAACACAAACACACACAACAAATGGAAAGGGAGAGAGGGTTAGATATTTGACGACATCAGGTCGGTAAGGTACTTTACAGGAACATGGCATGGAAATATACCTCCCCCTTACACAGACACAGACACAGACACACACACACACACACACACACACACACACACACACACACACACACACACACCCCTCTTTCCCTCATTCATTATTTCTATAAGTCAGCTGCTGGCCTTCTCAGTTGTGGTATGGAGTGTGAGTGCTGGCTGTCCTGCTCCCCTCCTGCTCTCAACAACAGGCTCTTGTCTCTCACATCCCGAGAGGTCACATGAGACTGGAGGTCAGTTTATTAACTTTGTGCTCATGCAACAACATTTCCATTGCCTCTGCTACCAAACAAACTAATATTGCACTTACATGAGCCTCTGTTGGTCCCAACAATCCTTTTTTTAATAATAAGTCAGAACTCAATATGTGGCTTATTACTAAGAGGGATGCCCCAATCCCAATCTGAGTCCTTTAATATTGAGTATCTGTTATTTTCAATCTTTATTTTCTATGTTTTCTAGAGTGCTCACCTGGCATTAGGTTGGTCTAAATAAGAAAAGCAATTTAAATCCATGGAGAGGAGAGAGTATGGATCTGCTGTGGCAGGAAGGTCTGGACTCCGATATGGACAAGTTCAAACGCAGTTTTCATCTAGCAGTAAATACATGGTGGGGTGCACCTGCAAAATGTTACTGAAATACAAGTAAAAGGATCCTTCTTATATTGCTTTTTAACCCAAGCTCTTCTTGTACTACTTGCAGGTCCGCTGGCTCTTTTCTTTTTGATTTTCAACCACATCTATTAGCAAAGTGTACCTGTTCCCAAAGGCCACACTCAGTCTCCCCCAGTTCTACCACTGGAAAGTGGGTTTCAGATTAATGTTATAAATAAATGATCTTTGAAACCCCTTTCGATGATGCGGCAAAAAGGAAAACAATGCCTCCAAGCATTCATGCATCACTTCATGGATTCCAACCTGATCTTTTCTAAATGGGTCTCCATGATCAGCAGTTACCACATGAACCTCCTGAATTTACAGCCAAAATGCTACTGAAGGTCCTATTAATCATCTCCGACGCAGGCTCATCATTTTCCATTCAGAAGAGAACAAAGCACACAAAGCTGGAGGAATCTCAGGCCAAACAAAGAACATAAAATACTGTATGTTAGCTAATATGCACTTGAATAGATTTCCACACTTGGAGCTGAATTGTTCTGAATTTATCAATTGTATTAGCTATATTAAAAATCAATTAGATGTTTAAGTAATTCGTCAAGCAAAAATGCCAAGCATTTGCTGCCTCCAGAATATAGGAAGACAGCCCATTGTCGACTGCATGCACAGCTGGATGGACAGAAAAACAGACTCCCTCTGCAATTACTACAAAACCCAGGTAAGACAAGTCCCATGCAAACCAGGCTCTTGCCTTGTTCACAACCTATCAGATTTACCATAAAGACCAGTGCCTGAAAACAGACATGGAGGTGGGCAGATTAATCAGGTACTTGCAGCCGTATATCACTGCTAAGGAGCCAGTGTGGTACCCTGATTGTAAGCATTTTGGGATGAAGACATTCTACCAAACAATGCACCTTCAACAAGCATTTTTTACGGATGTCTTACAAGAACAAGAGCTTCAAAGAAAACTCGGGAGGAAAATCCTCCATTTGCAACAACAGCGGCAACACAACACGAAACTCATGAAACAAATAGCACCTTTATGAAGACACTGAATTTAGATTCATCTCGACTGTAAATTTTGCACGACGGCCATCAACAAAAAAGTAATAATAATAATTTCTCCTATTTGGTTGCATATATTATAAAGTGATCCTGTCATTTTGCACACTTGGGGAGGACACTGGACAAAAAATAACATAAATTCACATTTATTTTTGGCATGAAAGTGATTAGATTTAAAGATGCAGAACGATGGCACCAAAAATCTGTTATCTGACAGTTTCAATCCAGAAACCCAAATATCATCGTACCAAAACCCACACTTGGTAAAACCTAATTAGAAAAGCATTTGCCCAAGGGCGGGCGGTGTATATTCACTCTGCAACAACACACAGACTTGTGGGTCTACAAGGTGCACACAACACACAATGGCTGGGCTTTGTTCCCTTCAACCGCTCTGAGCTACCGGGAAACACTGGGGGAGGCAAGCCAAGTCTCCTTCTTTGTGCGTGCGTGCATGTGTGTGTGTGCATGTGTGTGCGTGAACCTTTGACCTTCCTGAGGGAAGCTGCTCCAGTTGGGAAGCAGGGGGGGCTGATGTTATCATAAACACTGCTGGGCCTTCACGGCCCAGTCTTACCCCAGTTCAACCACAATACTCTATGACACCACAGCTTCACTAATATCCTGCCTGCTGCATTTCACTCTGGATGAGATGAGCTGCGTCTTAGCTTGTGAAAATTCAAAGCTGAAACTCAAATATGAATCCTGTACTGTATGACCAGTTCAACATCCTGGACATCTGGAGTGGACTTTGGGATGGCTGGTTGGTTCAACTTGGAGTTAACTTACAATGGAGCAGTGCAGTGGAATCAAAGGCAGTAGGAGCGGGCAAAATAGATCTTCTACTGAGTCCTGCTCACTCATTTGTAACCTGTCCCACACAGGGACAGATTAAAGGGAAAGCTTCCATGGTATAACTGATATGGTAAATTCTGACAGATGACAAATTGACATGACTCACATAGAAATGATGCAATGGGTCAAATAGTCTGCAGCAATTTGGATAATCAAGTAATTATCTTGAGTTTTTCTTCCCAAGCAAAAACATCAATCACTCCCTCGTACAAACTGCTGCTTTTCTCCGTCTTATGTGATAGAAAACTAAAGATGGCAGATTCGGTTAATTCTGCTTTCAACAGCCCAACACCCATTAACTGGTAACTAAGCAGTTAACTTTGAGCTGAGGAACACACTTGACTGTGTCTTGCAGTTCAGGTTTCCATTAAAAAAAAAAAAAAAATTGAAAAAGAAGAAAGCAGGTCCACATGACCTGGAAGATTTTAATGTCCCAGAGAGAAATTTTGGTCAAATATTATGTGTGTTTATGGACCATAATCTCCTGTGTCCAAGTGACTTATGGGGACAACACTGGTCCAGTATTGATCGAAAGCCTTGCAGCTGGCGGCCATGAAGCGAACTGCGATGTAATCTCTTGGGGCATTGTGCACCGTCAAAGTATGCCCACTAAAAGTGTTTGTTTTTGCCACTGACAGGCTCAGATTATTATTCTGAGTGTGTGACAACAGTATGGACAGGATCCCTACTAAGATACCTGTTTGTTTAAGAGTAACATCCTTTCTGTTTAAGCAGAAACAGCCACTATATCGCTCTCGCCAAAACAACCACACTCCATTTAGAAGAAGTATTTTTCTCATCATAAAACACACTTTACTCAAACCTTCCTGGTTTGTCCTTACACTGTTCCAACAATCACCACCAACTCTCTGGTTTAGTCAAAGTAAAACTGCTGGTCATTGCCAGATACTGGAAACCCTGCTCCCAGTCAGCACTGATGAAGTGGAGCTTTCGTTTGTGAGAGCTGTCCAGTAGCCGGTGGTCACAGCTAACTTATCTGCTCTGGCTAGCTTGACTTTTAGCTCATCGTTCTTCTCCTCAAAGTCTTTTTCAGTGCCAAAGCAGCTGTGAAACACCTCAGTATGATGAGACTATCTCAGATGGCCAATGGTGTGGGAGCAAGGCATGTACAGTCGATCTATGCACATTGATGTCGATCAGCCTACAGGCAAAAAGGTGACCCTTCACACACTTTGAGTGATTAGTCATGAATAATTTGGAAGTATAATAATATATAATATGGAAGAAATGTATAAAGAAATGTAAAAAGGAAACACAGAAATAAATAAGTCTGAGGAAATAAATAGGGGGAAATACAAAGGGAAATAACACAGAAATAAATTAATCTAAAAATGTATAAAAGAACACATTAAATGTAAAATTAAATGGGAAAGTAATTAAATGGGGGAATTAATACAAAGATAAATAAATACACAAGAAAATTCAAAAATTATAAATTTATATCACGTTTTATACATGTATCAATAAATCAATAACCTAAATATTGTTTTGGATGCATTCAATGGCATATTAATCTATTCATCAAGTAATTTATTCATTTAGTTACTCATGTAAATTGATTCTAAGGAGCTGCCAATGTGCTTGTAATGCATCAGATCCCACTCAAGTATCTTCCCTCCTTCACTTAACATGAGGATTAGTTTAGATCTACGGCGAGACCATACCTGACAACCACTATGACAGTTCAGTGAGTCAGTGAGGACCGTCACCACCTGCACAGACACTCACACACACCGCAAAACAAGGTCCAGGTGCAGGACTCAGGTCAGGTTTGCTGTATCTCACAGGCAATTTGTTTGTCTGAGTAGGCATAACTACCAGGTCTCTCAGTGAAACTGAGAGCACCTCATTACTCAGATATTAGACATTACCGCAAAGATGGGTTCTGCAAAAACAAGTATTCAAGACTACTCATCTACAGTCGGGCCTATAGAGGAGCACGGCCCTAACATCAGAGCTGAGTAACAATAACAAATGAGTCACCATGAGGCAGTGTGATGTCAGCCACCACGGCGTCCAATGTGAGAGTAAAGCCAAGGCTGAGTGAAATGATGAACACATTCTATTTGGAAAATGTTATTCATGATTCCCTGACATCTACTTTGACAGGAAAATCTAGCTCTGGGTATGTGACATTTCTTCATACCAGTGCCAATGCAGCAGTTTCAGTATCAATAAAAACGCACACGTTTTTCAGTACTTTACTTGGAGGAATATAAAAATATTTTTCAATGAAATCCTGTCTTACACTTAATAGAAGAAGGCAAATGTGATCAACACAAAAGTAGTTATACAAGAACTTTGTCTAATGATGCTTATTATTATTGTTGTTTTTGTTATCATTATACCGTAACTCTGCAAAAGCTTCCTATGCACACCTATTTGTGTTGAAAGAGCAACACCCAATGGGGAAACTCCAACACTCGACCAGCCAATGGTGTAACACTCACTCAGGAAGTCATGGCCAGGCTTTCGTGCTTATAGGGGTGGCCCAACTTTGCTGCAGTTGAAAGCTCCAGAAAAGCCAGTAAGTGGGCCACTCAGCTGATGTTATTTCGTCACAAATACTGTTCCAAAGGTTGAGAATGAACAAGGCCACACTCACATGAACACCTTTGGTTTTGGACTTCGGTCAGGTAAAACATGGTTCATGAAAATGTGAACTTGGGCTATGGGAGATTGTGGTGAGTGCTTTTCATCAATTTCTGACAATTTATAGACCAAAATGATTCATTGAAAAAAATAACAATGAGATACCAAGGCCAAGATAGTTTCCTATAATCCACAGTATCACCCACGCCTACTTCACTATTTGGTTTACACTGTTTTGCTGTTATCAGTAGCCTTTTACAATGTCCTCAGCAGCACAGCTCAATGAGAAAGTGAAAGATTCAGAGAGAATCAAGGAGGCTGGTGAGGAAAAGGTTGCCATGTTGTTACACTGCGGGCTCTTCACTCCAAACCGAAAATACTAAAAACTACCAAAGTCACTGTTGAAGTCCGAGCAGTAAAGCTGGGAAAGGCTCAGTGCCACTCGCACATTTCAGTCTGTACCAAAAACAACTGAGTTTCAATAATCACAAGAAAAGAACCAAGTGTAATTAATGATGGCTCCCTTCCATTTAAGTGTCCCAGTCCTGGGACTGGAACACCTAAAGGTAAATGGAGGCATCACTTCTGTGATTAATGACGCCTGTGCTTTTCCTGCTTTGACATGTCAAAATGTCTGCCGTGACAAACATCTGTAACCAGCCGCAGGAAAAATCACAGGTAGAACTAACTGTGCCATTTTAAGTAGTGTCTGACTACGTCTGACAAACCCAAATGTTGACTGTGGCAAACGTCTGTAATGCTCATCAGCGTCAAAACCCCGAGCCATTCCGGGGAAATTCATATGAAAACATGTTGATTTTGATTTATTAGTACAACACCATTGAAAGCTACCAAATGAATTACTAAGAAACTGTTCCTCATTTTGGGGGGGATTCACTCAACCAACGTATAGGACACTTACTATGGTTGGTTGATATATAAAAATGAATTGCTGTCAGCTCAACAACTGGCTATTGCCAAAATATCCTTGTCAGTGTGTGTGCAGAGTTCACAGGGGTCAGGAGAGGCCCCACTCCCCATGCTAGTGATGACAAGACGTGTTTTACAGTAAGATAGTTCGTTTCATGAACCTGCCGCTAGCAGGTTCCGACAAAAACTGGGAGATGTGTGTGGCAAGTTTGCTACATTCCACAGGCGCTCTTCAACAAAATAAACTCAAAAAATGTCGAGAATAACACTATAACAATATTCTGTCACACACTTTTTCTTTATTAAACAGTGAAATTAACCAAACCTTCCGAATTCAAGTTTCTCTCTGACCAATCTAACACCAGCTTAACTGCCTTGTTGACTCAGTGTGAAACACACTTAATTCAAACTCGACAAAACCAACACATATAAAACGCACCAAAACCATCTAAGTTAGTCTGTCCACTGTTCCAACAATCACCAACTCTTGTTTGGTTGAAATAAACCCTAATTCACAGAGTTAGATGTGAAAATATTCTGCTCATTTTAAAGATAAGGGTCCAAAAAGACTGGATCCTACACTTCCCATAATGCAAGTCAATAGCATTATTCATTAGACCCCCCTGCAAGATAAATGTCCAAATCTTTGAAATCCATGGGCCCAGTTTCTAACTCAGGTCTTCTGTTTAGTCCCTGATGCCTGGTTCAGACTACAAGATCCAGATCCTAAGCTGATTTTGAGACAATTTTGTTACGGACAAGGAATTACCAGTGTTGCGGCCAATCGGAAACAGATGCTATGACACCCCAATGCAAAGACTAGCATGTCAGAATTGTTTTTTCTTGACACGTCCAGTGTGACATCTCCCACATGTTCCTGACCAATCAGGTGCTCTCTCCAGAGTGCAGTCAGGACGAGACCATGAAGAAGAGGAGGAGGGATGCTGAGATTGCTGCCCTCAGGTGGGACAGTGAAAGAGAGGAAAAGTTCATTAAGCTGTGCAACAGTACCTATTGGACGTTTCCTTGAGGGAGTACACCAAGAAGCACTTCATCAGCCTGGGGAGTAGCTGCTGTGCATTCATAACATCAGCCCTGGTCCTAACTACAGGAATATGCTTATCATGACCTATTCCAGATCTAT
Organism: Chaetodon auriga; assembly: GCF_051107435.1. Taxonomy (NCBI): domain Eukaryota; kingdom Metazoa; phylum Chordata; class Actinopteri; order Chaetodontiformes; family Chaetodontidae; genus Chaetodon; species Chaetodon auriga. The sequence goes on along the minus strand of NC_135097.1, from coordinate 16,475,287 downwards.
CGTTAAAGTAGCCTGTTTGATGCAGCCAACACAGCCAAGCCTGCTCCTTGCAGAATAAATAAGTCTGAAAATAAAATGACTATGTGTGAAACTCGTTGTACCTGTCCTAATTATTATCCAGATGCCACACAGCAGATGTATGAATAATGACCCAGTGGGCCGAAGTTTACTCCGCCTCTTGCATTTGCTTTAGCACACAACTGTTATTTCTCTCTTTTTTGGTACACAACGCTACGGTCAGTTTGACTGACAGTTGCTTCACCCGCCTCCCCAGTGACACCTGAAATTGTACATGATCGTGTGATAAGACGTGCCGTGATTGGTCGGGGTCATACGTGTAGCCTTGCCAGTCACCCAACCAAGACACGGCAAGAGTTTCTGGCAGTGTGATCGTTAGATCTGGCACAGTGACCACCGACAAAGACAAAAAAAACGTGTAGTCTGAACCAGGCCTTAGACACAGCCAAGAACTCGGATGACATCATTATGACATCATTAGGGTTATTTTCTCAGACTTGACAGAGCCACAGAAGACATTATCCAGCTGTTTTCACAGGCCGAGTAATACTTATGATGAATAACCTGCACATTGATATGTATAATCAGGTTTAAAGTGCCACTTTTGGACCACAGTTGTATCCTTTCCTGAATTGCTGAGCTGGATTATTTGTCTATCCAAGAACCTGTGCTTCATCCTAATCAAGCTCCATTACTGTAGGCACGGTACATATTCATCTCTTCCATAGTCATTAGGGTTGGGTTGCTCCAGTGGCAGGTGCATGTGTGTTTTTGTGTGTTCACAGTCTCATCATCCCACAGGGCCTAGACCTGGGTTGTTATGAGCAGATGGTCATAATTGCCAAAGCACAGAAAGAAGCAGCAGAGGATAGGGGGTGTTGCTTTAAGTCGCTGCGTAGCCAGATTGATTTCAGCAACCTGGATGGGGTAATCCTCTTTTCAACAAGGCGAGGCCTAGGTAGTTCCCTATAATCCACAGTATCACCCACACCTACTTCACTGTTTGGTTTACACTGTTTTGCTGTTGTCAATGGCCTTTTACAATGTCCTCAGCAGCACAGCTCAGTGTGAAAGTGACAGATTCAGAGAGAATCCAGGAGGCTGGTGAGGAAAAGGTTGCCATGTTGTTACACAGTGGGCTCTTCACTCCAAACCGAAAATACTAAAAACTACAAAAGTCACTGTTCAAGTCCGAGCAGTAAAGCTAGGAACAGCTCGAAACACAGTGAATGAAGGCCCAACGTTGAGTAAAACGACTCCAAGGCAAGCACACAAGAGGACGGCCGATGCAAACGCTTTGGAGTCTCTTATAAGGGGATGTGTTGAGGAAGAGAACTCGCATGTCTGCCGTTTTTTTACCTTTTCCTCTTTTCTTTCAAGTCCACTTTAGGAGACGAACACGTCAAGCTTATTTCAAAGAACTGGCTTTGCTTAAAACACAAGTAAATACTCCATAAAATAAGCCTCGACTGTCATATAGCTAAGCCACCAAGTAGGGACTTTTATTCAAAAAACAGTGAATTCTGGTGCACGTTGCATGCTAACAGCAACACCGCAGTTTGGTGAAGAAGGCTAACGTTCATGGACACTATGACAAAAGCTTATTGATATAACAGCAGTTTGGTGGAGTATACATACGCCGAAATAAGAGGTAAATCCTGGTGATATGAAAGAAGTCTTGATTTATAATTTACGGGGATATAGTTTAACTTTCGTCAGGACAACAAACTTGGGGGTTATTAGAAGGAGTCTTGTGAAACGTGTTCGGAAAGATGTGCCTTCCCCATTAGAAGAAAGAAGCAGGTGGCGATACAACAAAAGGAGGTTCTCGTGATAACAGCGAGCGAGCTCGTGCTGCTTTGTAAGTTCAGGGAAACAGTGAAAAGCACACTGACCTGCATGTGTGATGTCGGACAGGTCGTAGTTCTTGGCGCTGCGGGGAAACTCCTTCAGTTTTCGGTTGGACAAGTTAAGAGCCCCGCTCGCGGCAGCCTCCTCGAGCGCCTTCTCCACGCTCCGACTGGCCGCTACTGTGGCCGGCAGCTGGGCTCCATCCCCAGCAGCCATCAACGTACAGGTCTACCTCCTCTTTTACTTTGTTTGAGGCGTCCGCTCCACTTTCATACCCCGATGATTCTTCTGAACTTTGTCCGGAGTAGCCTTCCAGTAAACTTTTTGGAAAGTATGAAATGAAATTAGAAGAAAATCCGCAGGCAATGTGAGTTGTGATTGCGTTCCTCACACAACGGGAGCTATCGTTGCCACCACTACGAGAGAGCGGTTCAAGCTGTCAATCTTTCAGGAAGTTACATCAAGCTCACAAATTTGGCAACAAAAGCACAGGAAAAGTATGCCTTCCCTTCAAAATAAAAGTGGAATTTCACAAACGTCCTAATTTGTTCTTCGTTGCGTGGGGAGGGCTATGAAGGAGCATTCGGACATTTTATGGCTTGTGCCCATAATTTCCATGAAAGTTTTCTAGAAAAGAACTATGTAGTCTGGTACTAATTATAATGACAAAGTTCTGTGACTGTGATCTTCGAAAGACTTAAATAGTCAATTTTCATAAGAAGTTCAAAAGAACTTTTTTATTTAAACAAAACTAATTAAATAACTCAAATAAATTAAATATGAAATTCCTAATGATATAAATGGAAGTATCAATCCATTATCATTATTTCTAAAATCCGGACATGAAAAGATTTTTATTTTATTTTATTTTTTTCAAATTGACGGTTTTTGGAAAATGATTGCATACAACATTTCACAGACAGTGAGGCCTTGCTGAGCTGCAAAGAGGGAATTCGGTACTCACATAAGTTTAACTTTGCAAGAACCCTTCTTGATTTGTCTGAATGCATGCAAAATCACATTTTTGAGCATTTAAATACTGGAGAAAAGTAGCCAGAAAATCAATGTCTGTGTAATTGTGCTGAAAATATATAAGCATTAGTAGCTGCAAACTAGTGTGAAAAACATATCAAAAATGTATTTTCAATAAACACATAATCCTCATATTATGTATTTCCTTACTCTCAATGTCGCTTAATTAGAATTTTATTTTGATAGTTACAACCGGAAGTCGACCGAAAGATTTTTCATTCTATCTGGTTTTCAGGAGGTTTCGGAAGGTGCAGCCAGGGAAGGGGTGCGAGGAGGGATGGGCGTGGTCACACCGCGAGTATTTATGATTGACACCCGTTAGGGGCGGTGTCTCTATGTGGCAGGAAAAACTATTTTAGGCTTTACTGATGCTAATAAATAGTACAGACAGTGTTTTTGACATGATTAAATCATTATCCAATCTTAAATCTGTTCATCTGTGTGCATAACAGCCAGGTGATCCAATGAATGAACTGTGTTTAACTATGGTTTTACAAGGAGCCTTTCCAAGATGCTCCTTTCATACCCAATCATGATACTCTCACCTGTTACCAATGAACCTGTTTACCTGTGGAATGTTCCAGCTTTCCCAGCCTTTAGTTGCTCCTGCCCCAACTTGTTTGAAATGTGTTGCTGCATCAAATACAGAATTAGCATGTATTTACAAAAAACAATGAGGTTGATGAGGTCAAACATTAAATATATTGTCTTTGTACTATTTTCTAAATTTGTATATGTCAGAAAGGATTAGCAAATGATCACATTCTGTTTTATCTGTGTTTTATACAGTGTCCCAACCTTTTTGGAATCATTGTTGTAATGAAAACCATGAATCACAAATTAAGTGACTTTGAGTAAATGATACATAGTAAAATATGAGGAGTACTACTGTATGTCCGGTGTTTTCATGCATGTTTGTGTGTCTGAATATACACACACGTCTAAACATCAATATAATTGCAAATGCAGTGTCAGCAGGACTGCATGGTCCCCTCTTGGCTCCCATGAGGTTTATAACCCTTATTCTTAGTCTTCCATTCTTTCAATAACAGATGACTCCCCTACTACACACACACACACACACACACACACTGCATCCATTAGCATTGTCCCCTCCTCTCCATCCTGCATCCTTCTCTTTAGCCCTCGTGTCCTCCCTCCCTCTCCAGCCTCCCATTGGACCATCTGTCAAAGTCCTGTCGGACTAGTCGCCCAGCTGCAACCAGGGCTACTGTGTGTGTGTATGTGTGTGTGTGTGTGTGTGTGTGTGTGTGTGTGTGTGTGTGTGTGTGTGTCTGCCTGCTGTGTGGGGGTAACTTTCACTGCATACACTTGTAAAACCCATTAACAGTCACTGGTTAACCAGTTCTGTCCACTGTATTTCTATGCGATTATAATGAAAGCATGAAAGCATAATACCTCCCCCACCCATGGGGATGTTGTGATATTGCTTGGTCTGCTGTTTTGATTTTTCTTCTTCTGGACCTATAAAGTGTGGGAAGGGGCAATATATAGGACCTACATGAAACACAGGACCCACAATAATTACATGAATGAATAATTAACAAATCAATCAGCACATACATTGTGCCATAAGTGGTAATACTGATTCTTATCAACATATGTCATGCTGATTAAGCCGATGCAGTGTGTGACTTAGGAAAGGCTCATCACTCCAATTTCAGTGGCAGATACGACTGTCCACCGGTACACTGGGGGGGCACATTTTAGTGTCATACAGTTTCACTGTTGTTTCTGATGCCGCTGGACATCAGCTTGACACCATTTATGAGTGCCACAGGGCAGTGAAACAGTAGCAGCATACCAAAAACCAACCAACCAACCGACATGGCACTCAGAATCGACACAGGCCATGAGAACGAGAGGGGCATACCGTTAGCCACTTTCTGATCTCTGTGTCACTCCTGATCTGAACCAGACCTGTGACAGACATGATGACAGTCAGACCTGATCCAGACAGCCCTGAGCAAAATTAGACTCTCTCCTGAAAAGAGGGCAGATCACTGGAAACAGCACGATGCTGCACCAGTTAACAAGCAGCTGCTGTCAAAAAGTAATGCATGTCATTTTTCCTGCATTTCACACATCCAACAAAAACCACTTTAATGCAACGGGACGCCACCTGGCACGTAATATAATTTGGACGACTAAGTCACTATAGGAATTACAGTACGTGGACACACAGAAATGTAAGAAGACAATTTGATTTGATTGGTTATTTTAGGAAGAGTTGTGTGTTGGAACTACTGTATTTCTTGATTTTGCTGACTGCATGGCCATGGCCCTAATCGTAGGAGGCTTTAACAATAGCAAAAGCTTTACTACCTCATTCATTCCACCCAACACTTTCATACTGTGGGGTATGATGGACACAGCAGCTCCTAGGAGCCCCTTGTGGCAGCGTTTCTCTATGATGAATCATGCATCTTCTGCAGCTTCGGTGACCTAACTGCCCCATGTGGAACATCTCATTTTAATACAAACACACAAGAGGAGACGAGAGGTCAGGAGATGAGCTGAAACACACTCACTGTAACACACTCACAAACTCATCCTGTCTCTGAGAGCGCCACGACGTGCACTGATGACAAAAGAAGCAGCGACATCAACTACAGCCTCCTGCTAATGAGTGTGAATATTCATGCTCTTCATTGACCCACATGCTTTTGGAATGATGTCATCAGTTTACACTATGACCAGTGAGTAGAGCTGAATGTCCCATGTGGCTTGGTATTTAGGTTTCTGTGGATTTAGTTCACTGCCTGCATTGTGTCAATAAAAATGGCCTCCTACCTTAGATATTGTTCAATTGAACTAATGATATCATGTATTTATTAAAGAACTGGTGCCTCTACCTTGTGTTTTGAGGTCTTTGCAGACCAGTGACCCAGTAATCTAGTCTCTAGTAGAGCAGCTCTGGAGACTTTTCCCACCAAACTTTTTTTTTTTTTAGTCCCAGCAGGCAGAGTGACATCAGTTTCTCACGCTCTTTGTCCATCCTGTCTTCCTCTGAGCTCTCCCTCTCTTCCTCTCTCCTCCTCCCAAGTGGGTTGTTGAGACGTCGTTGGTTTCCTGTCACTACTCCCTCTCAGGTACACACAGATATACATTCACGAGTCCTTTCACAACTTCATAATCCATCGCAACAAGTGCATTATGTGCTGAATATCTTAAGCTGAAGTGTACTTGCTGCACATATATAACAGGAATGTGCAAACTGGTTGATTTAGACCAATGCAGGAGTGTATCTGAGGGGGAGCTGGATACACTGGCAGGACTTTCACAATCACAGCTACTTTTTAGTCAGTCGAGGTCCAGAATTCACTGTACTCAAGTGTGATTATGTAAACTGGAAGGCTCGGTGCCCACACACTGAAAATGGATTTTTCTGTGTCAAGCAGTTAAAATTCAAAATAGTATTTTGCAAAGAGAGAAGGTGATTGAAGCTTTTTAGTGGTGAAAACAAATTTTTATTCAGAATATTTTCACGTCACAATTTGTCTGGGTGTGAGTTCACCATTTTTTTTAAATGTGCCTGTGCACTTTATGTCTGGGAGTGAGATGAGATGCTCAGTATGATGAGTGAAGAACTGAACTGGAGCCAGAGGGTAGTTAGCCTAGCTTAGCATAAAGACCGCCACCCTTCTGAAACAGAAAAGTAGTCTGGCGTCTTCATGCATTTGGTCTCATGCACAAAACTTAGAGTCTGCAGCCACACTAGCATCTCTGTGAGCATGTACTTCAGCACAGCACCACTGTGCCACAATGACAATGTTAACATGCTGATGTTTAGCAGGTAGTGTATACTTGACCATGTTCACCACCTTAGTTGAATGTGTTAGCATACTAGCACTGGCTAATTTGCATTCGACACAAAGTAAAATACACCTGCCAACTCCTCTACCACTGAGCAAGTAACATGTTTTATCTTGTTTGCTTAATCATCATTCAAACAGAAATAAATTAACAAGCATTTGTGGTTTTCTCAGGAGAGTTATGAGCTGGAACCATTTCTTGTTGAACAACTTGTTTACAGCTTCCTGAAGTGTTGTCACTGTAAGGTTGGTTTGGTACCATTGTGCCTTTGCATTTCTATTTCTGTGCAGATTAAACAAATGAGACACAAATTGTTAATTACTGAGCTTTAGAGATGTTATTTGGTCAGAGCCAGGCTAGCTGTTTCCCCCTGCCTCCAGTCTTTATGCTAAGCTAGGCTAACCATCCTGACTTCTCCTGACTCTGTACTTAGTACATAGCCATGGCATTATTATGAACTGTCTCATATAACTCCCAGAAAGTTAAGTTGTGTATCATCCCCATAATAATGATGTTAAATACTTTCATCGTGGGTAATTTAGCCTAGCATAAACATGTGGAGGTACAATAAAAGAGGACCACAACTTGAACCCTGCGGAACGCCATATGAAGTTTTGTATTGTTCAGACCTGAACTCAAAAAAGTTCCTGTTTTGTAAATATGATTTAGGACTAGTCTCCATTGTCCCAACCAATTTTCTAGTTTAGTCACAATACTTTATGATCCACTGTATCAAATTCAGCACAGCGCTCAAGAAGAACAACTATAAATCTCATACAATAATACAGTTCCAGTTGAATTCAGTTTCCCAATACCAATGGGTGTTACATTTCACCAGTGGGTGTGCCACTTTTGCTTCCTGGTTCAGTGTAATCAGTTCTTTTTTTCTCCAAAGTTAAAACTTTGAGCCAATGACCAACGTCTTGTGGGAAGTTCTCAGTCATCTCTGAACTTTGAGGGAGTGACCAAAAGGAAGAAAGGCTACAAGTGGAGGAAGTCAGGGTGAAAACTGAGACAGATGGATGGATGGCAAAGGACGCATGGAGAATGAGACTGAAGAACTTCCAGAAATAGGCCGCTCAGTGACAGAAGCAGGAGAGACGGAGGGCGAGTGACAGCGAGCGAGGAAGAGAGGGAGAGGAGAGTGAGGGAACAGGGTGGAGGTCAGGGGAGAGAGTGAGTGAGTGACTGCTGAAAGAGGAGTACGCCTGGGAATGAATGGTATGGGATTTAGACGTGACCAGCCCACCACCAGCTGTGCATGTTGTCCCAGACACACATACACACACGCACACACACACACACACGCACAAACAGATTGTGTTATCAAGTCCCGACACACACACCCAGACTGGAGCCTGTTACACATTAACGCTGCAGTAAAACAAGATGAAAAGGAGAGAGAGTGAAATCTCTGGTTTCATGACTCAGTCGCTGTGATGCCCATATAAAGCTCAACTATGTCACCTAACCAGTTTCATTAACCACTAACGCGGACTAAAATCAATGATACACTCATTTGAATATGAATGTGTATTTTTGGATCCATTGTGGGGTATATTATAGGCTTATACAACAAAAGGAAAGAATAATCATCATCTATATATTTGCTGAAGAATATCAATTTAACAAATAATGTTTGTATGTGACATTTTATGTATTTTCTTTTATCAAACACAGCAAAATATTAGAAGTCCACTCATACCACCTAACCACGAGAATGATGTAAGAATCGAAGCCCACACACAAGACAAGAAAAGTAAACAAAGTAGCACAATGAGCATGGAGGTTTAGAGATGGAAGGTCAAAAAAAGAAAAAAAAAATATCATCTCAAGGTGAAGCCAGTGGAACAGGGTTAGAGCAGGATTTCATGCAGGAACTGCAGCTCAAAGTACTTTACAAGAAAGAAACCACATGCACTGAGTGCTTTACTTAAGAAAGACAGAAAGGACATAGAAACAGATAAGAAAAAAAAAAGAACGTAAAATAAGAAGGAGAATAAAACCATAAAGCATGATGAATATCATACAGCTGTCTCAGAATATCTCAGTAAATTCCACCAAAAAAGAGGATTATTTTTAAAGTGTTGAATAGTCGGATTTGAATACATCAGAGCAGGTGGGATGCTCAGATATGTTTTCCTTTTTAAACTCAATATCTGAGGCAGTTGAGTGATAAAAAGAAAAAAACTGCTAATAGAGACAGTCCTTTGTTTTCTATCACTAATTGTTCTGTGGTCAAATAAAGTTTCAGTGAAAAAAGGCACAATAAGATAAGATATGTGAATATGGTCTGTGTGGCCTGTTTCATAGCACTTTACTGCAATTCAACAATGAGTTGGGGTGAAATCTTGTATTATAAAGTAACATCACCTGTAATTTCACAGGTAACATCACTTTCAAAAGTTATCTGTTAAAACTTTTACACCAGACTTTACCCACTTATTTACTTGCTGCTCATGCTCAGTGTCATGTACCATAATGGGGTTGTGGTCTGCCTGTGTAAAAAATGCTGGTCCCAAATATAGGATGGAAAACAAATACCACTGATTTCCATTCAATGGCTCCCATAGTAAAATCAGCATAATTAGATTTCCATTACGTTAATAATGAAGATAAAAAAAACAATAATACAAACAAAATCCTGTTCCAGTGAAATGAACAGAGGAAGGAAGTGCTGAGTTTCTATTAAAGGAGTGCTCCAACAATTTAGTATTGATTTAGGGATATTAAACAAACTAGGCAGCTGTTTGCAGTATGGCAGTCTCCAAGGAGCCCCCAGCAAATTCTGCTTGGGCCCCACAAGAGCTTGGACCAGCTCAGCAACTCTGGAAATAGGAACTATTCCTTTTGATAATTTTGCTGCTCAACATAAGGTTTCATTATCCATTAGACTTTTTTTATTTGGGCACAAGATTGCAATGACAAACAAACAGTACAAATAAAAGCCTTTTATACTTCAAACTTTATTTATTTATATGGCACTTTTCATACTTAAAAAGCAACACAAAGTGCTTTTACGGTCAATTAAAATGCCTCACTTAATTGAAGTAGATTTGTGTAGCATCAATGACATGTTCTGCACCTAAATTTGACATATTTGTCTCTTATAACTTGTGATAATGAAGTTGTTGGCTGTTCTGAGTGTATGTGGGCAAAGTCTGCATGTAGAATCATGAGCATTCACTGCCCTCATGTGGTCACAGTCAGAAACTACAACATGACAATATAGTGATATTGTGAAACACAGTGTTACATTAATAACATTAATGCAGTCAGAAACACTTAAGAGAATGGATCATGACTGATATGAAACATATTCAAGTTTGCAGAAGATGCAACAATTATCAGGCAGGTAACTGACTATAGTGGTGTGACAGCACATTAAATGGCTTCTTTTAAAGGAGGGGTGCTTGGCAAAATAAGTTTTAAATATGAGAAAATGCCATAAAAAGGGAAAAGAAGCAAGTCTCTGGAATAATTAGATGCAAATTCTGTGTTTTGATGACATCACTGAGCATTTTTCCAGTCGTAGTATAAATAATGATAAATGGAAGCTTGTCCAAATAATTGTTACCCATATTTTCAGTCTGCATATTGACCTTTTGACCCAATAAATTCTGATTTTATATATTTTCTATAATTTCCATATTAAATACAGGGATAATTACCAGGGAAAGTAAACGTCCGGGTTAATACTAATTTGTTTTTTTGGAAAAAAGATTGGGATAAGACTGTCTAAATGTCGGAACTACATTACCCATCAGTACTCTAAACGGGAATTCACCATTTTTCCCGCAAAATGAGATATTTTCTTGTTCATTGGCTGAACGCCATGACAGGAAACGCATAACGAAATATGATTGGCTGGTGCTCTCCGTTCAGTTACCCGGATAAAGATCAACTATATTAAATAGACAATCGCAAGAGGGGGTTGTAGTTCATAGCAGCAGTCGGCACTCGGCAGCTTGGAAGTCTGTTTTGTACCTCAGTGTTTGGAATTATTTGTTGCTTTTAAATATGGTAAGTATTTAATGTCGTTCGCCAGATTTCAGAATGATAATCTGTGTATGATAGTGGTTTATCGGCAATACATTTTTGATAGTCGCAAGTGCATTTCAGTGAATAGCTGTTAGCAGCTAGCGTTAGCTGTTGTAGTAGCTTAGCGGGATAGCTAACTTGCAGTTACTGACTGCAATGAGCGAGCAATTGAATGGCCACAGAATGCTAAAAGGGCGCTAGAATTGGCCACCATTAGTCAGTTTTATTCATGGTAATATAGGATCTGGCTGCAGCAAACTCATTAACAATATCCATGTTTTCCAGGCCGGTGGAAAGGCAGGCAAAGACTCCGGAAAGACCAAGACGAAAGCTATTTCGCGCTCGCAGCGAGCGGGACTGCAGGTTTGTCCATTGAAATTCATTCATTTCCTCGGCTGTGCTAGCACAAGCTAACATCAACAACCAGACGATGCAGAGGTTGCTCAGCTGGCGGCTGCCTCTCACCGACAGGCCACTGAACCCTTTGCTTATCTACGCTAATGTCCGCTTTGTTTCTTGTCGCTGCAGTTCCCAGTGGGTCGTATCCACAGACACCTGAAGTCCAGAACCACCAGCCACGGCAGAGTGGGAGCCACTGCAGCGGTGTACAGTGCGGCTATTCTCGAATACCTCACGGCCGAGGTAACGTTAACCTCTTTTGCACCATATACCAACATGTAGGCTCTGGATATCAGCTGTTTGGTTTTTTTTGCCTGTGAAAATAGCTTAAGTCTGGCGTTCTTTCAGGTTCTTGAGTTGGCAGGAAATGCATCAAAGGATCTAAAGGTGAAGCGTATAACCCCACGCCACTTGCAGCTGGCCATTAGAGGAGATGAAGAGCTGGATTCACTTATCAAGGCTACTATTGCTGGTGGAGGTAAGGAAACAGTTCTGTACTGTAAATTAATTGTGAGAAATGCCCTTTGAATCCTAGAGGTCACGATAACAATACAGTCAAAAGCAAGGTTAATTCCACAGTAATTAGAAATGTGTGCTTTGCTTAATAATTCTCATCAGATTTGCTCTTCCTCTTAATTTTCAGTTGATCAGATCAGCAACTAACAGCGAGTGTTTGTGCCTGACTACAGTGCTGTTAATGGCTCACCCGTTGATCTATTGTTCTGTTTTCCAGGTGTGATTCCTCACATCCACAAGTCTCTGATTGGAAAGAAGGGCCAGCAGAAGACTGTATAACCTGAAGTGCTCTGGAAGTCTGCATCAAATGATTAAATGTCTTAGATTAGAACACCTTTTAGGAATGATTTGTATTGAGCTTGCATTTACTCACCTGGGGTATTTTTTAAAAGTGGCTTCAGAGAAGCTCATTTTTTGTGTTTTTTGTTTTCAGGTGCTGCAGTTTTTGTGTTGAAATGTGCTTTTGTGGCGTTCCCATGTTTAAAGTGGTGTTTTAATAAAGCTCTGTTTGGGCATTTGCAGTTCTTTTCGTTCTTGCATCTTCATGGGTTTGTTTCTGTTGTCATCTCTACATTAGGTATTCAGTTGACTGCTCCAGTGTGGATGGTGTACATGTGTTTGGGTTGAGTGGTCTAAATCATCCCAGTTAGAAAGAATCCACCTCGCTCAGCAAAAAGCAAAGGAGAACCACAGCTTGCACGAGGAGTCGACGTGCTTAGAACGAGCTTAAGCATGCAAACCTTCCGTTTCAGCCTCATGTAGTGTGAATTGCAAAGCATGTTTTTACATCAGTTTACTGACCTGGTGAAAACCCTGTAGTGATTTTGGATTCCTGAATAAAGACTGGACTGGCATAGTCAGAACATTTTGCATATTGTGTATGGATGGCTTTTTGCATGAAGGCAGTTTAGCTGCATTCTTCATTCCTGGTTTCATGGTGAGATGGTTTGATAAGAGTAAAAACATCTGTAGCATGAGCGGTATAGAGGTATGGTAGTACGTTTTCAACATGATCCAACAAAACCAGTTTGACTTAAAGTTGTTTTTTGGCTATTGAAATGTGGTGTCTTGAAAAATAATGAAATACAACCCAATGAATGTATTGACAGTAATCATCAATATCTTATGAAAGGCACAAAAGATGGTTTAGTGTATGAATTTAGATTGTCAAGGTTGTAGAAATTGTGGTTAAAGTATAAAACGAGGTTATCCAGAGTTTTTTTTTTTTTTTTTTTTTTGAAGATTTATAGATTAAATATAATTTGAAAATTTAATCATTTTACCAATACATTTGCATTTGATAACAACCTTGAAGAATATATTTAATTTTGAATAATTGTAACATATGTTAAGGAAGTTTTCAGAGTAAAAGCTTGGAATCAACATCCTCCTCAGCCATCTTTTAACCATAACACTAGACTACAACTAGATGTCACTGTAACACCACCAAAAGCCTCCTATTACTGTACAAAGTGCCCATGGCCTCACTTAGTCTGATAGATGAAACCTATATACTAACTAGAAGTCAGGGCTTGTGTTCACCAAGCATCAGATTCATTCTTGCAATAGTGTGTGTGTGTGTGTGTGTGTCCATTCGTGACAACAGAACTGTCTCCAACTTGAGAGGGGTTTTATGGCAAAAAAGAAAGATGCACTTCAGGCAGACATTGACTGTGAAGGCTGAATTCTTCTTCTTCTTCTTCTTCTTTTTTATTTTTTAATATTTGCAACATGTTTAATATGTAGGACTTCATTACCCAGAAATCCTTTAATGATGTCAGCAGTCAGATGGATGAGATGCTGTATTGTTGTAGGCCCACTTTTATATGTAATGCAAAACTAATGCATATCAAAGACCTACCCATCATTGAACCTACAAGGAAGTTACATTCAAACCACTCAAATGAAAGCACATATAACATGAAAAGAATCTGAAATGGAACTCTAAGACAGATACACACAAACCAAAACCCGAGGAAGGCACTTTAACATCCTTTGGTAGCAGCAAGAGACAGCTGAGTTTCACTGATTTTCTACTTTTCTTTTTCAATTTGTTGAACTCTATTACCCATGATTCTTCTGGAAGGTGGTCAGTACGTTTTCTATCGTCTGCTGTGCATCAATTAGCGAGCTTTAGAGGAGCTGGAGGGTGTTTTATTTACAAACCAAGCTGACTGTTTCCCCCTGCTTCCAGTCTCTATGCTAAGCTAGGCTAACTAGGTCCTGAGTCCAGCTCAGTACTCACCACACACATGGAACGATGTTGGTCTTCTCATCTCACTGTGAGAGAGGAAAGCAAATACATTTATTTCCCAGAATGTTGAACTAGTCCTTTAATATGCTGACCATTAGTTCTCTGAGTTTCATTTCTTTTTACTTCAATTATGAGCAGACAACGACAAATAGGAAGAAAATCCCAAACTTCTTGTTAATTGTGTGTCAGTGTACAGGCTTCAGGGCTGTGCAAAATAAAATGGTTTTCATTTCATCCTTTGTGTTCGTGAAATCAGATGTGACGTTTAAAAATAATTAAGAAAACTTTTCAGGTTGACACAGACTTGGCTTACACGCAGCACCGGAGCTGCTCTTGCCGGCTTGTCCAAACTAATCAAATGTGCAGGAGAGGCCGAGGTCCGTAACCGGACAAATGAGTCCAAACACTACCTGGGTGCACTCCTCACTGTGACTCATTAATGAGGAAATAATGAGAGGAATAATTAGTAAACTGATCCCATGTGTGACAGCACCAAAACTCACAACGGCTGAAGTACTTACTCACAAGAAGGGGCCAGTTCAGTCTATTTTTTCATTTTCCAGAGGTTCTCAAATGCCTTTGTTTACCTTGTTCCACGGTTCCATGGGGCTTGGGAGTCCTTCCCAGCATGCTTTGGGTGAGACACTATGAAAGATTTCTCTTTACATGAAAAGAGCAATCATTCCTTCTATCAAAAGTCTGTTATGTTGTCTAAAAGAATAGCTTAACATCTTGGGAAATCAGGTTGATTGATGAGAAGTCTCATATCTCATGTGCTGCATTAAGTACATAGCTGAGCACGGTTAGCCTAGCTTAGCATCAAGCCTGGCTCTGTCCAAAGTTAACCTATGTTTGCTTTATCTGTACATGACATTTGTGTCTTAAGGAGGAGTTAATGTATGTGGTGGAACTATTTCTAGACGTGACTTTATGTCTCTGCACAGGACTTCTGTGCAGCAGCAGTGGGTTGTCAGATATGTTCTGTGAGCACTGCTTTTGGTTTTGGTCTCTGTACAAGTACAATGGTAGCAAATGTGGCAACCTGACTGTGATGATAAGTCTCAGGGGAGCTGTGTAAAGCTGCTGTTCTTCAAGAAACAGCTCAAGCTCCTAATTTCCTTGACAACACAAATTGACATTTTTAGCTATGTCAGCAGCTAGTGCTTCCACGACTTTGGTCCAGACTAAAAAAAATTAATGTTAGATGGATTGGCATGAAATTATATACACACATTCATGATCCAAAGAGGATGAAACCTATTGAATTTGGTGATGCTCTGATATTTCCTCTAGCGCCACCATTAGGTTCACATTTGTGTTTTTTCATTAATGTTTCAACAGCTGTTGTTCAATAGTTTTGTTCATGACCAAATATCTGCAAAAGTAGTCACATTCCCATCAGCCTCAACTGGACTTTATATTTAGTGCTAATTGGGAACTGTTAGCATGCTAACACACGAAGCTAAGCTAGTGGACATGATAAACATTTTACCTGCTAAACATTGCAATGTAGTATTGTAATTGTGATCATGTTAGCATGCTCATGTTAGCATTTAGCTAAAAGCCCTGCTGAGCCAGCCTGATGAAGCTGCAAGCATTGCTGCAGACTCTTAGGTCTTTTTGTCTGTTTGGTGGTGTATTAAAAAAACGAGACACATCATGTTAATTAATGAACTTGAGTTTGTTGGTGTCTTTTTACTCTTTGGAGAGAGCCAGGCTCGCTGTTTCCCCCTGCTTCCACTCTTTATGCTAAGCTAGGATAACCACTTCTCGGTTACAGCTCTGTACTTTTTTAAAAAGCATTATTTTGGGCATTTTACTTTTATTCACTGATGGACAGAAGACAGGTGACAGGTGGAAATGAGGGTAGAGGAGGCATGCAATAAAGGAAATAAGTCTATTGTCTATTGTATGTAATAAGTGCATTCCTTTAAAGATCCCTGTATTCGCTCCCACATCTCAGCTGAGGATTTGCACTTCAGTTCAGTTTGAAAGGACAAAAAGTTGAAAGGCAGTTGGGAGGAACTCAAACAAATCAAGGTGTGTATCTTAATAAAGTTTTGTTAAAATTTCTCCAAATGTAGCTTTTCCCCCCTTTCTTGCTTCTTAAGCTCTGGTCCTTTCTGGATTCATGCACCTCGGCAGAGCTACAAATTTGTAACACATTTTTTCAGCCAAACTGTTGTGGACTAAGTATCAAGTGTCTGCATCGTGGACTAACATCAAAAAGCCCCTCCAAAAGTCTAAATGTGTTTAATGAACTTCAAAATGCGGTTGTCCGATCCATAATTAACCTTTGGAGTCTTTAACAAGCACATCTGTCCGCGAGGCTATTGATGATTTGTTTTGTAGGCCTGCTGAAAAGCGGAGTGCTAATGAGGCTTTCCCCCTCGCTCCAGCCACGCAGGGCACCACTCAACCATTAAGTCAATTTAGAGAAGGCTGGCGGCAGGGGGAGGGGGGGGGTCTTTTAATTTGGTTTTAATTAAAGTGCAGGAAGTGAAACGGCGGTGCTCACCTACCTACCTTCAGGCTGGACGCTCTCTGGTGAGCTCTGGAAGCCATTAGCACATCTGGCCTCACTGGATGGATTTAACATTTATTGGGTTTTACAGAGCTCATAACAGCATGTCATCACAAGTTAAATGAAGAATTTACCATCTGTGAAGAAGACCGTTGCTCATTTCCACTGTCTCTGATGTTTACAGTCAGTGACATTACTGGCAGATAGATAAGAAACAAATGTCCCATATTGTCCTGAAGTACAGGGACTGATTAAAAGTACAGTGTGTTGTTCAACCACTGAAGCCTTGACTTTCACTTTAAAGGACCATACAAATAAAAACCATGCATTCAACATGTATTTTATCTACAGCACATGCACCTTCACATAAATGTTTTTGAATTTTAGTCTCATGTTGCTGTAAGATATATAGAATTTTTAACAGCACAGGTGCACTCATTCTTTTGTTCACCTTTGACCTCTCTTGCAGCTCTCTCCTCGCCAGTCACTTTGGTGAGAGCAATGTCATCGCAGCTAATAAAAGTGATGGTCAAAATTATGGAAATATGACCCACGTTGGGATAAATTGGAATTGATGTCAATGGGATGCATTCGACTGTGTTTTCTGAACGTAGATGTGAAGTATACATCAGTATGAGAGCATTTCAGACAGCACTATCCACACACTGCTGGTCACTGAAAGACATTTCAGTGATTCCCAGTTGCCTCTCATAAGCTGTTTGATGAGCAGCTGCTTTGTTTTTGGCCTCATTGCACAAAAAGTTCCCAGCATGAAATATTCCACAGTGAGCGACTGTAAAAGCTTGTCAACTCAGCAGCGACCGCACTACAAAGCAGATATAATGCTGGGTTTGATAACACAGTTAGAGAGAAAATGAGGCGGCTGCCGGGAGGGCTGGGAATTGAAGTGTTTTTTTTCCACTCTTCCTTGTTCAAGTTCACACTCGGGTCCATCTGGTGGCAGGTGGTTCAGAGCAGCTGAATAGGCAGCGGTCCAGACTCTCCTCCTCGCCCATCACACATGGCTAACTTATCAGAACAGACACAATGAAAGCAGCAACGACACTCACCGCGCCTGTAATCTCTGTCAGGGATGAGACTTTGATTCACAGACGCTTTCAGCACATTTGTCGACATTTTTTTTTCTCCCCCATTTTCCCCTCCTTTCCTGTTGGGCTCTGTGGCGGCTTGGCATTGTCTGTTGGTGTGTGTGTGTGTGTGTGTGTGTGTGTGTGTCTGCTCACACAGACGGGGTGGGCTGGCAGGGGTCACGGTTCGCCGGCCCGCCTAGATCCATCAAGAGGAACAAAGCAGGGGGAGAAGGAGCAGTGCCAAGCCCCCTGAAATCAAAGACCAGGTTTGGGATTGGGATTCGCTCCAAAAGGCTGGACCCATTTTGGTGGTGCAAGGGATCTCTGGGAGCCAGGGGAGGAGGAGAGGAGTTAAAAACAATAATCAAATCCACCACAGCGTCTGAGGATGGGGCCGGTTGAGAGCGCTGGCTGAAGCCTCTGCGTGCAGCATCCCTCCTCGTTCCTCCCCTTTGAAGTCAGCTTGCTTTTGTTCTTTACATAACTTGATCTGATATTTGAAAGGCTAATTTGTATGCATTCTGTGAGCAGGGGGTGGAGGGAGGTAGGCACCGCCACCCAGAATTCCACAAGGGAGCTGACAGGAAGGTCAACACGATTGGCCACAGGGGGAAATGGGGGACACAAGCAAGCCAAAAGCATATGATAAGTGTCTTTGAATTATTGCAGCTCTGTGCAAATTTAATGACAATGGCCAAGTGGTCAGGGGGCTGAAATCCCTTTGCAAACAGAGACTGTGCATGCTTTGGTGGTCTTCATTTTGCTGTCAGCTTCCCCACCGGACAAGACAGCTATAGGCTGTGAAGGCAAATATGAATAAACACTTCAAAGGAGCTCTGATACGGCTGATTTACATGAGCTGGACCCTCCACATGTTGTGCTGTCACACCCGATATGTACTTAGAGTAATTATTCAGTATTTTATTTAGCTTCAAACAATAAACATACTTCATCTGATTTAGTTGTTGGACATATGCACGCTAAAGAAAAGAAAATGGAGACAGATCATCATCTAGAAATGATTAAACAGACATCATTACAGCTGACTGCACTTTGTCTCCACCACTGAAACACAAAGCAGCACAGACTGTAGACTAAGACATGCTGTAGTTTTCGCTGAGACTTCTTTTTCAGCCGATAACTGATAAATTGACAATGAATTATTCCACTTAAATAAAATTTGCTGTTAATCAAGGATAAAAAGCACTTTCCAAAGAAACAGCAGCAGTGTCTCCATGCAACCATGCTAGCGGCCCTGTGAGGCTATACTGAGGCAAAGCAGCGTGAGCTGCATGTTAACATCAGCATGCTAACACATCCACAATGACAGTGCTAACATGCAGATGTTTAACATGTGTTTACCATGTTCATATCACTGGCTAGCATGAGGACATTTGCTAATTAGTGCAGCTGAAGCTGATGGAAAGCTGTTGTGCGGGTATTTGGTCACAAACCAAAGAACTTCGAGTTATAAAAGTTAATATGGAGGGAACATCATCAATCCATCCGATAGATGTCAAGATATTCAACTATTCAATTACTCAAAACCACAAATGTGAACCTCATAGTGGAACTAGAGGAAAAGTCAGAGGCCACCAGAGTCATTAGGATTCTCTGGGCACCATCGATCACTTGGAACCATCTGTCCCACATTTACTATCTGGAAGAGAAAAAGACAGGGAACAGTAAAATGATTACGAACATTAGCTCAAAAGCAGCTCCCTGCTGTAACTTTGACCCACTGAACTTACTGTAATTCTACCATTTATTTACAACAGGAACATTTTTGGTGAACTCACTTTTGGTGCTACCTTCAAATAAAGTCGAGGCTAATATTGCTAAACTGTTAGCTTTTTCACAAAACCTAAGATCATTAAATGGATAGTGTTATCTAGAGCTAAATTTAGTAATTCTGCCTCCTCAAAGATCTCAACAATTATTTCCTTAAGTAGAGCGTACTTAAAAGTTTTAATTTAATGTTTACGTATGTGTGTGGTTTCCTATACAGGACATAAGGGATAATGCAGTAGCAAGGGTGTTGCTAGCTACCCCCTGCTAACATACTGTGACAGCATCAAAAACTGTGTGTTTGACGTGGTTGCCGGGGTTCATGAGGGGGTTGCCTCGGTGCAGTGTGTCTGTTTTCGACATATTCAGAATGGTAGCTACAGTGTTGCGAGTGTCATGAGGAAAAATAGTGTGTGTTTTTTCAGCTAGCACACCAAATTTGGCAGCAATAGCAATTTAAGAGTGTGAGTGATTGTAGAAGGCTTTTTTTTTTTTTTTTTTCAGTTTATCAAGATTACATCTCCATCATGTGGCCCTGGAAGCTACACCTGCTTCTGTGCAAATAATTCCAAAGTGTGGAGGGTGTTTGTCTTGGAGCAGCATGCCTTCAGACAGCGCAGGGAGGTGAGGTGAAGGAGGAAGGAGAGACTTTTCATCAACCTTGAGCTTTAATGACTTCCTCAAGGTGCTTTTTGACTGCCGTCCAGAGGCTCGGCAGGAGGCGAGCCTTCCTCCTCAGCCTTGGCCTCGTGCCAGGGTGACAATCAATGTCTCTGTGTCTCTTCTGTGGGAGATTATTTCGAAGGTCCCCCCCTTTTTATTGGAGGAAATGGTATTTGGAGCTCAAACAGGATGTCCTGCTGACTGGCCTGGACTCTGAACCGTTTCCCCACCCCCTCAGGCTCCATTCTTCCTCTATACCCCCCTCCCCTCCCTCTGCTTCATTCTCTCAGAGGAAAATAGCTTAAATTAATCCAGGAGTCTAAGCAGCCACTTCTCTTTTTCTTGTCTCCGTTTGGAATAGCACAGAAATCATTCACAAATAAAACTTCCCTGCTAGAACCGAAGCCTTTGATAGGCCTGTCTGCAGGAGACGATGCCATACGAACAAATTCAGTACTCAGGATTTTAAGGTGCAGATAGAGTTTTACTGTCTCATGCCACTAATTTGAAAAGCTGAACTTTTCCAGGCTGCTGTTCTAAATGCTGATCCTTTTGAAAACAGTGAGGGGCATTTGAAAGCTGTGTAAAGAGAGTGAGATGACAAAAACAGTGGTCACAGAGAAAAGTGAAGTAACGAAACTTTAAGTTGATGACCAGTTGGATATCCAGCCATGCCTGCAAGTCCATGGAACCTTTGTGGAACAGCGGCCTCAGTTACAGGAGAGCGGTAACTGAAGTTTGGACCCATCATGTGATTTTTGGAAAGATAGTTGACTTATTTTTCAGTTTATCCTCGTGTTCATGTGACTGAAAAGGAAGAACGGGTGAAGCTTTTATTGGAATCTTATCTATAATCATCTGTTCTGTGTGGCTCCAAAAGCGAGTCAATCCCCATAGACCCCCATATTAAAATGGCCAACTTTACAGTAAGTGTAAAAATGACTTCTATTGTTATAGTCTATAGTCTCTATTGCTAATTTTCCCATTCATGACAACTCTACAGGGCTGAATTCTTATATAACTGATTATATTAAGGCTTAAAGTTCTGCATAATTATGGACATGGACACTTTGAGTGATAGCTAGCTGCTATGTTTCAGCACCCAGGCTTCATTCAGCATACCTCAGCCCCACCCACACTCCACCTCATTGCACATTTTTGGATTAACCAGGAGTTACTGGACACTGCAAAGATGGTAACATCCAGAACCAGTGACTGAGCTTCACAGCGCTCTTCAGAAACCTCTGGGTGACGTCACAGAGACCATGTCCACGTTTCATACGGTCTATGGGTTTTGTTGTAGCCTTGTGATTACAGAGCACAATTCCACTCTTTGATCCAATATAAATATTTGATCATTCTTTAGAGTGTTTGACAAATCTGCACGCAGAGTTTTTCACAGTAGTTAGCCGCTCATGACATGCGTGGGGTTCACACTCGGCCTCCCTCACTATTAGCACTGACCTTATGACCTTTTAAAGAGGCAATTTGGGCTCAGTTAAACATTAGAGGAGTGGGAGTGTGTTGGGTTCGCACGGTGGATCATCCAAACACTGTAAAGAGAAAAAAAAAAAAAAAAGATCTGAAAATAATCAAAAAGGCCTGATCCCAGAGCTGTGGCATGTGGACGAAACCCAGCTGGAGCGGTGCAGCCAGTGTGCTGCAGGTCCGTAGCAGCTCAGGCTTCAGCGTGGGCCGGCTGTTAAAGAGGTGGACAATCCACAATGATATGGTTAAAGCATGATAAAGGCTTTCTGCTGGCTCTTGAATTGTGTGTCAAACTGTCTATCATTAGCATGTCTGGCAGTTTTAGATTTTCAGTCAGTGTTTTCCAGCTCTGATATAATGGAGGTTCCTCCCTGACAGTCTACAAAACAACGTGAAGAGCAATCCCGAGGGTCAAGTCTGCTGCAGCTATGCTAGCAGCCATGCAAGCCTGAAGTTACGCTGCACGCATCACTTCATGCACTGACAGATCAACAGAGACCAGAAGTCAGTCATTGTGGAGGTGAATGACGGGCAGTCACGGACTCGCGCCCCCCTGTGGACGTTGGATCCAGATATTTTGGAATTGTCCACACTGTTCTGCTTTTGATCACATGAATGAGGATAGAGATTCCCAGATAAAGCGAGGACTTGCTTTTCCTTAATGTCACATGGTGACTTTGACCAATTATACCAGGCAAAGAGCACTGCTGTGCTGTTCCAGGGTCAGAGGTTGCGTCAATAATTTGTTCCATGAACAGCACAAGTTGAGCATGTGGAATTAGACACAGCACTACTTTCTGACCTGATGATGGCACTATATGGAGATCACCAACGCAATGCGTCCACCCTACAGCGCTGCTGCTAGCTTGGCTAAAAACTCCAGTAAGAATTACAGATATACATGAAAGTTTTTGCATGTATTTAGCAGGTTATTAATATTTACATTGCATTGGAAACAGGTATCCACACTCCTGTCTACAGACATGGTCAGAAGAGTGGACACATGATGAGAAGCATGCTGAGGTTTTTAGGAAAAATGGTCCTGAGGGGAAAGACCACATTAAAATCAAAAGGATAGAGGTGTTTGTGTGATGGTGGCCCTGCTGGTGGGGCGAACACATGACTTGTGCATAAGATCCACAGGGTGGAAATGGGCCAGAAAGGTACAGATTTGCACCACAACTAAATATAGGAGAACACCGCTGAACACCTACCAACTCCTCCACAGAGACATTTTTAACATTTAGCCTACAGTCAGCAGGAACAGGTTGTTCCAGCGCAGGCCTGCGAAGATGTGTGACACAGAGACTGATGAAAGCATGTGCGAGTCTTCCTCGCCCACAATAAATGGGGAAACTGGATGACTTCCAACTTTTCTTCTATCCGACCACCCACTTAGACTGACATAAAAAGAACATGCACGGCACAGTTTTGGTCATCCACTAGAGGAGGGAGATCAACATTTTGATCCCCGGATCCAATGATTCACTCAGTTACTGACCTTTTACCCCTTTACACTTTGATTAATTACAGTTTCATCAACACTGCTTGCAAGACAGATTCATATTATTTTTCTGTTTTTAGGTTTAAAGTCACAACTTGCAGCACAAATGTTTCATATAAAGGTTTCTCCTTATAGAGGGGATCTTTACCGTACAGCAGCACCGTGCGTTTGATACACCCACTGTCAGTGCCCCTCATACACCAAGTGTGTGTAGCTCTCCAAACACTACTGCGCACTCCAGTTTTATTTCGTATTGACATCTGGGCCTTCGGTGTGGGTAAATTTATTCTTTTAAAGTCTATATTTGTCAGACAGTGCTGGGACTGAAGTGGACTGAAGTGGAAGAAGAATGGATCTGAGCAGGGATCTCAGAGACAGAGTGTATGTCATTATGTGTCCAGGACAAAACAACAACAAAACAGCACTGTGATCCTCTTTGGAAATCTGGAAATCAGTGTACTGGAGATTTTAAACATTGCAGTTCATTTCAACTTGGGTTTTTATTTTTGGAGTTCTGGCTGTCAGTTTGTCAGTTATGACAATATTGTCCTCACCAAAGCATGGCTGTCTGCAGATTCATCAGACTCATGAGGGGAGTCCAAGCCTGCTGTTTTAAAGCCTTTTTCAATCCTAACCCGAACATACCATAATATCTACTGTTCATTTTAGGTGTCCTTAGACAGGCATGGTGTGACATATTGAGTGTAAAACTGAATTAAAGACACCCACCCATCGATTTTTAAAACGCAGAACTTAACTCCTTCCTGTTTGGGGGTAAATACCTCACACTTGGAGGTCCAGATTGTTTTGTCTCGCCTCCATTATTTACATCCCACCATGACTTTTTCCATCTTTTTTTTTTTTTGTGAATGTGTTTCCTAGTCATAACCATGTGAATGCAAGCACATGGCTAATACAAAGTGGTCACATTTGATTTTCCACCACCCAAATGCACCATTACCAAGAGACAAGCATGGACAAGCCTGTGGGATACTGAGAGCTGCTATAGACACGCTGAAGGGGGTTTCTAAATGTAAGCAAATGAGAGGTTGCACATTTGGAGCCTTTGGAATGGGACAGAGCCTGCTGAGCAGCTATGATACTTTACTTTTAGTGTTGAAATGCGGAATTTGAAAGACCTGACCTGCACAGACTATCACCCATTCCTGATAATAGAAGCCAGTTATCACTTAGAAGTCAATGTTTCTCCTCAGAAACCATTATCACAATCACATACAGCATCCTACACTGGGCAAAATGTTAATGTTCAAATTGTATTTTGGTCAAAATCACATGTGAGCACTGAGGCCAGCGATCCATCCTCCCTAACAGAGGCACTCTGAGTCGTGTGTCATGGCACAGGTAGTGCTGGAGGAATCATTTGTGCTAATTAACACTAAATCCTAGCAGCTGCTACAGGCCACGACATCTACTGCGAGCCATCGGCTGCCGGTGATCCTCGATGGTTTCCTGCTGCATTGCCTCATTGGAGCTCTATGGTGGGGCTGGACCCGGCATCCTCCTGCATGTCAACGATCCACCGGGGGGCACCAAAGCCAGATATTTTCAAATCAGACACATAGGGGGCTTTAACTTGAACTAGGATACCAGGAAAAGACTTAAAACTGTGCCAAAAAATAAAAAGCTCATCCACAAGTCGCTTAATAACTCATCTGTACATCATACAGAATATTTATTAAATGTCCTCAAAATACACAAGAAACCATAAGACAGAACAGAGGGTAAGAAAAAACCCTTTAAGGTAATTTTGGAAAGGACCGCCACGGTTTACCATCCTGAACTTGAATTCATCAGACTAGCAAAAGTGTCTTCTGTTACAAATCAAACAAAGGCCTCCTCCTTAGAAAACGAATGCTGCGCTTTAACAACTCAAATTCCCACAAAATAAATTAAAAGATTTTTTTTTTCTTACACCCGTAAACAGTATGTCAGCCAAAATTCCCACTGGCTTCATTTTTTTCTTTTTTTTTTTTGTTAAATTTACCCAAAACATTTGAGAGATGCAGAACAGAGGAGCCGTCTAATCTCTCGTCTCTGACATCAGGAGTCTGTTCTCCCTCTTCCTCTTCCAGGCTCCTCGGTCTGTTCTACAAATCATTTAGCCCCAATGGTAAAGAGATGATGCTTCCTTTAAATCACATCCTGTGGACAAACATTAGTAGTGTCCTCAGTCCACTGAATCTATTGGCCCTGTAGCAGAAAATGAGCAGACACAACAAACAGGCGATAAGCAGGTGGGCGGGACCTGCTGCAGCACGTTAGTCCTGGATTTGGTAAAAACGGATCTTCGATTGTATCATGAGAACTTTCACCTCTGTGATTTGTGCTCAGCTCACTCCAGCAGTCACTCTTGTCTTACTTTATACAGTGTCACAATATGGGAATGAACAACTGCCAAATGATGCCGGACTTGTGAAATGATGTGATGGTGTGCTCCTCGCAGATAAACGCACTGATCGACGGAGTCTGCAAGTCATGTTGAAAATAAATCCAATAACAGAAAAACATCTTTTAACATGAGCTTTCTGTGAGAAGACGACTTAAAGCCACTGTGTGTACGATCTTCATGTTGTGACGCTCCCTCCGAAATGTTTTTTTTGTTTGTTTGTTTGTACCAAAAGCTGATATTTCCAGTAGAAATGGTTGCTGTTGGTAACATCCATGATGCAGAGGGGGAGGGAGATAATGACTTTTTTTATGCTACCACTGGGCGCACCGAATATTCTAAAATGCAGCACACAGAGGCTTCACCAAAAAAAAAGGCTGTTTTTAGCTGAAACTCAGATGCAGTGTAGCAAAACTCGAGTAATGCCTGCACACTGAACGCCTCATTTTGCTTCAAACGCCGTGCTTTCTGAATTGTCTAACAACATCTGAAACACCACTGCAGACACATCTGCTCAAATGGGAATCTGAAACATTTCCTAACTTTCTGAAGCAGACAATCCAACAATAACAGCCACCTCGCCTGATTGGTCAGGCGTGCAGAGGCGTGAAAATGAGCAGCAGCGTTTTCAACAGGGTGCAACACCGTGAACGTCTCTGAGATATCTGAAATGTGTGCCGTTATCTGCAGACCAGGCAAATTTACGGTTTTGAGATTCTGGCTGACCTTTGGCTAAACCCCGCCTCCAACCACCTACTGTCCAATCATAGCTTTGCAACTGTAAGTAGGCGGTGTGCATGAAGCTCTACTAAGTATGATACCTGGTATCTCAAGAGTTTACAGCATTGTCTGCCCTAAAGCTGCAAATGTTAGCATGTCTGGCTAACCTGCTGATTAGTAACCGACACATCCACTGAGCTAAGCTGCAACTAGCTCAGGACCTCGAGCAGACCCTATTCAAGGTTCTCGTTTTAAAATGAGTCACATGGAAACATCAGCTGGATTTCTGAGCTGACTCTGAAGTTTAACCATTAGCATCAGCTTCCATGAGTGAGCTACACACAATCAGCTAACAGGACGTACTTTTAGCTGAAAGGATCCACAGCCGTCAGCGAGGAACGAGCCTGCTTTTGAGAGGAATCGAAGAATCGAAGATGCCGGCTTTGCTGCTAAATCTGCCACCGTCATCTCTGAAAACACACGCTCAGTGCCAGAATGAAAAGTTCGACAGGTGTAGCAACAGTAACTAAGGGGGCGGGGCTTAGCAAATGGTCAAGTTTGTGTTTTGGCTCTTGAAACACATTTGTGGTTTGTAGTGTTTTGTTGTATTTGC
The DNA here is from genome assembly GCF_051107435.1 of Chaetodon auriga. Lineage (NCBI taxonomy): Eukaryota > Metazoa > Chordata > Actinopteri > Chaetodontiformes > Chaetodontidae > Chaetodon > Chaetodon auriga. The sequence continues at coordinate 16,448,541 of NC_135097.1, read as the reverse complement.
TTGTGTCAGTGCACTGAAACTAGTAGGCGACTGAAAAGACTTCAATCACACACGGATGCAGCTTTAACCCAATCCAATCCCCGTTGTATTTTGAAAATACCTGCTTCCCTTCACTGACTGGCCTGACCTCTCGCTGGATTCTCCCAAAAACTGACCTTGCAAGATTGAGGAGTGCTTCTGCAAGGCTGCTGAAAAAGTAGTTTTTTGCACAATGCAAGCTGCACATGAACAAATACCATCTCCTAAAACAAAATACAGAAGTTCCAACAGTGTCGCGCACACACACGCGTATATCATGTTTGCTATGGGTGGTAATGGAAATCTATCAGCGTGGCCTTCGCGCCTGCTGGCAGTGTTTTGTTCCCATTGAAATGATTCAGTTTGACAATCAGCTTCATTTCAAGCCACTGACGTGTTGAGTGTTGTAGTAATGATCAGCTGTCACACAGATTCAAACATATGCCTCTTGTGAAGTGCTTCAACAAAGTCTTATTCTGCTGTTTTTTTTTTTGTTTTTTTTTTGCCATTTCAAGTACACACACACACACGCACGCACGCACACACGCACGCACGCACGCACGCACACACACACCTGCAAATTAAATTCAATAAATAAGACTTACAATGTTGTAAGGCAATGTTGACCATGCATTTGTCACAATGAACAACAAATCAAGACACATACATGGTAAAATATGCACATTCATTAAGAGCAACAACGTCGCCGCTTCTTCTTCTTTCCTATAAATCATGTGAAGTTTTCAAGGCTTTCTGGGTGATCTCCTGATCGACAGGGCTCATCCCCACGACACCTGGCTCTGGTTTCAGTAGCGGGACCACCTCTTCATTCAGAGAGCCCAGTCCAACCTGCAGGCTGGACGCACAGCAACTGGACCCAGCCACAGTGGGGCTTTTGCATTGCATCCAAAATTGGAGTTTATTCAAGAAAAATCAAAAGTCTGTGTGGAGACAGAGATCCAGCAGCCAGCTGCTCAGAGCCTCAGGACAGTCCAGAGGTTTCCAGGTAACTCTGGAGCTTTCTGACTGTACTTCTGTCCAAGGAGCAAAGGTCGAAATCAAAAGTAGTGTTTGTGATGTGGAAGTGTCCGGTCTCTTCAATGAGGTTCACAATCTGGAGGGCAGAGAGCACAGTTGGGTAAGAACAGCATGGATTTCTGTCTGTAATCACGGCTCTGTGAGAAAATGCTAATTGCATATGCAAGTAAACAGTTTGCGATTAACTTAATATGAAGCCAAAGCAAGCAAATGAAAGGAGCTGAAATAACATCAGTGCGCAGCCTCTCTCACCGCAAACAATAACCAACTTAACAATCCACTTAATCCCATTTTTCTTTAATGGAGTTCAAATAAAACCCACACACACAGACACACAAACAAACAGTGGCAGCTCAGCAGAGAAGTTCTGCTTTACGAGCGAAAAGAAAAGAGTGTGTGGACGCGTTTGATCTGGCTGGACGTGGGGTCGAAGTGTTTTACAGTTTGGGCAAAGCTTCTAATCTAATGTAATGGAAATGAGCATGGCCTCCTCCCCCATGCGCCTTTGCTCTGTTTTACTGGTTTCAGAACATGTAACCAGTGGTGGAAATGAAAGCTTGGGGTTGGGAGTCCTGGGGGAGCACAGGCAACACCATGCTATATATCTTGGTGTAGTTCTCAGAAATGTGGGAAAAATTACAGCTTGTTTTCATGACAGAGAAGATCTAAGTCAGATGATCACGCCTCGCGTCTCTCATTCCACTCTGGTGCCTTGTGTTAGTCTGGTGGTTTGCCGATTTGGCCTGTTTGCTCATTTTCGTCGCTGTTTAGGATCCACTTCAACTGGAAACAGCTACCAAACTCATGTCAGGCTCGGCCGTCTGAGGACCGTCTGCACTGCAGCGCTCTCTGCGATTCCATATGTGGTCCCCACCAGCGCGCAGGAGAGGCTGCGAGTTAATCATTTCCATCTCTTGTAACAGGAAGTGGAGCCAGTTGGTGAACTCTGGTAGATTAGCTTGATTACTGTGCAAGTTAAAGCTGTGCGCTGCTTTGGATGGGATTTCTTGTTTCCTCAGAGCCAGACGTCTTGTTAGGGGAGCGAGGCAGAACTTGGCAGCCGCAGCTGGGAAGATCCACTAATACCGTAATATGATACGCCGCGAGAATATAAGCAAGAAACATGCAATCTCTTAGGTGGAGAGAGGTTAACCAAATAATTCATTGCTTCCAGATGAAGCTGCAGATTGCAGAGGATCTGTAACAGATCGCAGCTCCTCTTCTAATCCGACGCAACAATATAGCGGACCAATAGATCAGGCGCGGACCGATATTATGCTGAGATCAGCGAAAACTACGGGAAGCCAGCCAATACAGCTTTCCTTTTTTCCCCCTTTTTTAATCTGGATCTTGGCAGGTCAGTGTAACTCTTCACAGAAGATAATAAAGCAGGAATGTTAGTGATAATATCACAGCCCAAACCTCAACTACATTCACTGTTTTCTTACTGGCAACGGACTCTGGTTCTCCTAAAGACATCACCATCCACTGAACACTGGAGATGGAGTCATTTTCATTGGTTATGACCCAAACATAAACTAAATGATGTTATGTCAGGAGATTTCCAGTAAAACGCCAGATTAGGTCACTGTTTGAACTATGTCTGCCTAATCATAAGCTGCACTTACTGCTCCATGCTGCATCTCTTATTCTTACCTACTGGAATTCAACGCTAGGGCTAGCTTCTATTTCATTTACATTCATTTACTTATTATAATCTTATTTACTAAATTACTATTTACTAATAGTAGAATATAATCACCAGTGTTTACTAACTTATAACTAACGCTCAATGTTAATCTGTTTCTAGAAAATCAGACCAAAATAGCTCCATTACAGACATATTTAAAGAGGAACTCCACTAATTTTATACATCAGCGTACATGCATTTGTAAAAAAGGGTCTCGACTTGGAGCTGGAGCTGAAGGCTGATGAATGTCCTCAAGTGATGTCACTTGAGTCCATACCAGTAAGGGATGACCACCACAAACATGCTAGTTAGTTGTCTCACGTTGGCTGTTGAGCTAACTTGCTAACGCTACAGTTTCACACGAGTATATGGTGCTTCAGAGCTCCTGCTTCAGGTAATAAAATGAAAATATTGATATCACAGAGGTATAACTGAGTGATTTTGACTTCTGTCAGCTGACTACACAGATGCTTTCAAGCCCTTAACTTTGAGGAACTGACCCACAGCCGACACTAGACCTTTCACCGACAGCAAAAACACTCAAACCACTTGTTAACTTTTTACCATATCAAAACAGCAGAGTGGCGCCTCCCTCTCCATCAGACCCCCCTTACAGACACTTAGGGAAAGTTGTAGTGACGTTATCAGGTCTGCTCAACTCAAGGGGGATGAAACGGGTGACAGTTACAAAACTGTACCCAAACAGGGGGGCTGAGGGCATTGTTACTATTTTATCATGCAAATGAAGCTTTTGGGTGCACTCCGTTTTTTTAATGAAAAGTGTTCAAGTGTAAAAGAGTCAAAAAACATGGCACACAACGGCGACACAATCTCTGGCCAACACATCCACCCACGCAGTCTGAGTAATTCAGTTCAACTGCACTATGGAGAAGGGAGACGGGAAAAAATATTCTTAAAAACTAAAATTTCTGCCTCTCAGTTGCCTCCACCAACCAGCCAAGATGCTCATAATGTATGCAGTGAAGATCTATACAGAAGATCTTTACAATCAGCGCAGTTTCAAGATTGGCTTCACCAATTCAGTGTCTGATCAAATGTGAAATACAGTCACAGTCTCCTTCTGTTCCTGAGTTCTGGTGCTGAATCATGGACAGAAAAGTGTTCCTGCAGAACTTTATGATGTCACAGTGAAGCTGACCTTTGAACCTTTGGATATAAAATGCCATTTGTGGGACATTGTGTCGCAACTGGCAACCATTCCTAAGTTATGGTCAAAAATGTGTTTTGTGTGGTCACAGTAACCTTTGATGACTAAATTCTGATCAGTTCATCTTTGAGTCCGAGTGGATGTTTGTGCCAGATCGGAAGAAATCCCCTCGCGGCCTTCATGAAATATTGCATTCATGAGTATGGGACGGACATGAGATCATAGCAACATTTGGCCTTTGACCACTGAAATCGAATCACTTCAAATGTTCACAAGTGAACATTTGAGCCAAATTTGAAGAACTTCCCTCAAGGCGCTCCTGAGATGCTGCGTTCACGAGAATGGGACGGACGGACAACCTGGAAACATAATGCATGCAGCGACTGTCACCAGCGCGGAGGCGTAATGATGCCGTCCTTCAGCGTTTCACACCAAGCTATTCCCTCTAGACCTCGTCATCTCCTAGAGAGACTATAGAGTTCCAGACTTTTTAACAACAATACAGGGTGAGATACAGAACTGCAGAGGAAGCAGCTTCAACCATCAGCTGCCTCAGAGGACTGCGGTGCAGCATGCTGAATCTGGAGTGTGTGCCTGGAGTTGTTACACATGTGGAAATGCACTGTGGTGTAGGATGTAGGAAATCTGTAGTTGAATTAGAGGAAGCAGGCACCTTCAGTTCACACACCAATGATCCACTGCAGTGTATGGTACGTACCTGTTGCAGTATATGTCCTTCTCTTAGTGTCATCAGTCTTTTGTGCAGTTCCACCAGCTCATCCAGGTAAGCCTGGGAAACACATAACATATGCCACTTTACACAGAAAGCTGCTGAAGGCGCAGGATCATGAACACACGCTCAACCAGCATCTCGTCCCAGGCTGCGGCATTTCACAAACACCCAGCTCCTGGCTTACATACACACAGCTGTAATTCTTCAATACTAGTGCTGATATGATACCCGAGTTTTCATACCTTTTGGATACGTTTTTGATGCATTACATTCAGAAATATGAATGATCTATTGTCCACAAAACCCCTTTCTTCCATGTGGCACAAGAAGCCAAAGTTCTCAACATCAACACAAGCAGCTGTGTGACAACTTCGCTGAAATAATAGTTTAAAAAAGGAATCATTTTGATTTAAATTAGGATCCATATGATCAGAAAACAAGTAAATAAGATTATGAATCTGACCAGAAGTTAACAACAGAGCTGCCAGTTTTCCCCTAAAGTAGCTTTAAATCTGGACAAATACAACAGTTTCACATGTATACTCTTTGCCAACATGTTGGGCATCTTATACTGAAAAACTAAACACAGACGCCATGCTTACCTTGTCACAATCTAGGTTTTTGTTCTTGTCCTGCTTGTTCTGCTTGGTGGGACTCTTCACTTCCAGTATCTGAGGACAGAGTAAACACATCGAGTCAAACTCACTCTGCGTTACGTGGAGTTAAACACGTTAACACCTGGGGTCCCCTTGTGGTACATTGCATTACACTGACAACATACCTGATGCATGAAATAACATCAGCTCACCTGGTTATTAGTAGTCTTTATTAATGGTGGGGCTTCATTGCGGGATGGGGGCGAGGGCGAGGAGCTGTCACTCTCACTGCCATCACTCAAACTGACCCTGGAGGTGGGTGGGTGGGTGGGGTCACAGTGGAGAAGCAGAAGATGCTTTAAACCTCTCTGAAGGCTGCTGAGCTGCATAATGCAACTTTAAGCTGTGATAAAGTACATCTTATACATAATGACGCCGGCGGTGAAGGTCAGGGTTTTTTTGTAAACCCATCAAATAACTGATTTTTTTGGCTGCTTGAGGGCAGCAGAAGAAGCTGTAGACACAACATCTGACATATTATCACTTAAAAAAAGCTGATATGGCTAATGTGTTAGCAAACACATCCTGCAGACACAGAGCGATATTGGCAGTCATTTGGAGTTGTGTTTGTGTCCACCTGATGAATATTGACAGGCTCTGATCTTGATCTCCACCAAATCCTGAGAAAAATATCTGGCTTTAAAGCTACTCACAATTTGTTTTTCAGCGCAATATGTAAGTCCTGCACGATCATGGCTAGATGTATGGAGCGCTCAAAAATTGCCTTTCCTGCAGTAGAACACAGCTAAAATGGCCAGAACTCCTCAAAATTTTTTAAAGACAACATGTCTTGGCATCAGCAAGATGGTGGTTTAAGCCATCATCAGTCTGCAGACTGATTTATACTTTTATATATCTAACAATGCCGCCCTTGCTGCAGTGGTATAGCCAACCTGAAAGCACATTTCCTGGCACTCAGGAGAGGGTACAGGAAAGTAAATCGAGCGTAAAGCATAAATTTAGGCAAGTTCTGACTGGAGTCTTCCGCATTATGCGGTGATCCGAGCCCTATGCCAAACCCAGACTTGTTCTTGACAGCAAGCTCACCATTCTGCTTGTGAGGACACGCCAGAATCCTCAAACCTGCTCCCCAACAGCCCACACAGCTGCAGTCAACTATTCAGAAGTCCACGGCTTCTGTATCCCCTCAGTGTTTGCTGCCTGTTACAGTTTCAAGAAACGAATATGTGTCGCACAGGTCAGTCAAGAAACAGGCTCGTCGCGACCGTTTACTAACCTGCGCTGGTGGTGTGTGAGATGTGTGTGCGCGGGTCGCTCCAGGTCAGAGTCCATGTCGTTGTCGTCGTCGTCCTCTGAATCGTCATCGTTGTCGTCTGAGTGCAGATCCTGCATGACCGACTGCAACGGGCCCAGCACTGTGTCAGCAGAACACAGAAGACCACACTGACATTGATTTCTTTCTTTCTTTCTTTTTTTTTTTTTGGTTATCATTTCCAATGAAGCACACGTAAAAACATGCACAAGGCAGCGCATCATGCTGTGAGGTGCAGGGGTGGTCCAGGAGAGCTTGTGGCACTTGTGCGGCTCTCAGCTCCAAACCCACTGAAGATGTTCATCTTTAAAAACAGCTGGACAAACGTCACTGAAACAGACTATTTTCAGTGGTGGGTTAATCCACATTTGGTGCTCTACGGAGTGTTTGGGGCAGCAGGCCGGTGTGTGCGGGACTGTGTGTGTTCATGGTAATGAAGGGTCACCCTGTGCAACACCGTGGCTCACTGATGTGCAGTGGAGGTCATTACAGGGTGCGAGAGGACACATGTGCAACGTGTTGCTGGCTCAGCAGTGATGAGTGCTCTGGAGGGTGGTACCACATCCATGGTCTAACACCCCATTATTAACATGACTGCAGAGAGATGCATGAGTCTTCATGCATATAGACAAGCTGGAAAAAATAGTCTCCATGCAGATGTGCAAAGGATTCTGGGAGCCTCACAGGTCACAGAGGGACTGTTACCTGTGTGAGTGGGGGCAGGAATAGCCACCCTTTTCCTGATGATGAAGTCCACCACTGCATCCAGAGAAAATTACAGACAAACAAGCAGCGGTCACCCTCAAGGAAAGACGCAAAGACTAACTTTCACTCTATGCATTCAGTACTTAGATCTGGGGATTGCAGTGGAATAAAGTCCAAATATTTTGAGAATTAAGTCAGAATGAAGCAAAAAAAAAGTCATGGGAAAAGGCGACTGAAACACGGAACATTCTGACTTTAGACTTTAAATATTCTCACGTTTTCCTGTAAAACAACCTTATAATCTTGAAATAGACTTTTACAACTTTTCACTTATAATGTTTTCCTCAAAATTCCTTCATTATTCTTACAACAACGTAATGTTTTCAAAATATTACAGCTTAATCCTTGAAATGTTCTGACTTTTTTTTCCCCCTCCACCAGTGGCCCCAATTGCAGTGCAGTCCCTCATTTCATCATTTGTCTGAACACTCCCTCCTCTATTTACATTCCAGTAGGCACGCAGTGAGACAGGTATTCCATATCTTAAAGTGTCTTTAATCTCAGAGCAAACAGGCAAGATAACAAAGCTCAGTCAGAGAGGAGTAACGAGTAACAGTGCAGTTTAAATTCGAACGTCGACTCAGCTCCTTTCATTTCAGCCAAACACACTGGACCAGAGGTTTCACTGAAACCACCAGATGCTGCGAATGACTGACTGAAAAAGACAACAAACATCCGATCAGCTGGAACTTGCGCATGTTCCACATAATTACCTTGTCGTTTGTGGTGCGTGGGAGCAAAGCCTGAACTGGAGCTGGAACTGGCTGGACTGGGCTGTTCAGACTGGGAGGAAGAAGAGAAAAGAAAGGAGTTAGAAACAAAAGACACAATATAGATAGAGCATGCATAATGGGAACAGGCTCCACCTGGACCAATACGACTTCTGGAAGAAAAGCTTTTATCTCCTGGCCGTATCGCTCAGCCCTCGTGGACACGGTTTCGTCACATTCAGAGGCTTCTGCATGTCAGCAACCAGCTGGTTCCTTGACTGAAGACTTTGAAGTGAGTTTAAGTGCTGCTTTCGTTGTGAGGTGGCATATTAGTCTGTCTTTGTCAGCGCTAATTCTTTGAAGTCTCCCGAGCGTCAGGGCCAACATCCATCCAGCAAACCCGCACAGAGTTCAGCCGCGCTGCCGGCTTCGTGTGAAAAGAGCCAGGCCGTCTTCACTGCTCTTTCCTCAGGTCTACACTTGGCTCCATAAATCACTCGCTGTAATGATTTGCTGCACACATGCAGCAAACGACACGGAGACAGAGCTGAGGCGTAAGAGCGCTCGCTGCATTTAGTGTGGAATGTTTAAGTTCAACGTCATGTGTGTGACTGCGCTCAAATAATCATCATGTCAGTCCACCACAGAGACTGGCTTGTGGCTCGGTCGTAGGTCCAAACACGAGCCTTACTGCATTTTGAGTTTTAATGACTCTTATGGTAACAGAGGCCAGTACGGCTCTTTCAGAAGGCAGTGAAAAGCACCCACAAACGCTCCCACAGAGGAGTCAACGTCAGCTTTTGGATCTGTTAGACAGCACCAATCAGTGGGCCACATCTGCTCTCTGCAGGGATCCCAGGTGTGCACAGGTGAGAGAATAGTTAGAGCTCCAAACACTGCACGGATTCTCTTCTCCACATTCCTGACGTGCACTTCTGCCACTGCAGAGTCGCACAAACCGCCTGTCGGCCATGATGGCAGACTTTTAGAGAAGCATTGGGAGAATGCTAATGAAACAGAGATAAATTCTGAACAACAGCCAAGAGAAAAATCTGGGCCAGTTTGGTTCACTGTTATCAGAAAAATCTTCATATTTCTGTGTGTAGTCTCCCTTGTGTGCTTGTTCCAGCAAACCACATGAACTCTCTGGCAAATATCAGAAGAACCTCATGCCTCATAATAGGACACTTCCTCTGATGAAGCTGTGAGCGGGCACCTGACTTCAAGCCTCATGACTGTCTTCAAGACACTGTGGCAAACACACGACGCAGCACTGCAACAAATATCTAACAAGCCATTTGTGCCAACTGGATGCAGGTCTGAATCACTCCTTTAGTGTTAAATGAGGGACTCGTGTGGTTTAAGGACAGAGAAAGGGAAAATGACCTGCTGACAATACCTGTCGCACCAGTCTCACATTTACTTTATAGGTGTTAATTAAATGTAAGACTTTTATTCCTTCTCAGGCCATTTTAAGGCAACAGAATCCAATACTTTTTGAGACATTTCAAGATCCCCTGTTAGTTTTCCAGCATCAACAGGCACGCTGCAGGAATCGTCTTTATTGCGCTCTCACATGGGCAGATATTTTCTTTCACAGCCTGATTCATCTCAGGAAGGGGGAAGGAAATACATGAAATCACCATGCGTGTTCCGACAGTGGGAAGCGACCGCAAATGCGCCGTGGAGGTGAAATTGTTCATCGTTGTTGTAGTGTACAAAAAGGAAAGGCTGTGAGAAAAAAAAAATGTTTACTCCGTCGGTCAATGAGCTCGCACACATGGCAGCAATCAGAGCTGCAGGCAGGAGACAGTGGAGTCACAGTCATTCTGTTTTTTAACTCTCAGTTTAATGTGGGTTGTGTGCATGCTTCCCGTATGACAGAGGTATCACAGTACTTAACCAGCTAGTTAGAAAACCAAAACACTTCTGTATTTCTGGTAAGCATGGACTCAGGAGATAAAGTCTGCAGTCTCTCCTACACTCTGCTCTGCTGGCTACCTCTGATCACTTTGATGCAGAATCATTTGTTGCTCTCCATCCTCTTCGAAGTTTCACAGCTCATAAAATTCAACATGGATGCAGTGTGAGAGTGTGAGCGCTCAGGGGAAGAAGGAGCTCATGCTAGCAGTCTTGGCTGCAGATGAAATGAACATCCAGACAGTTTTTGATTATATGGCTCCTGATTTGTTGACAGTTCTGAAGAGCTTTGAAAGTGAATGCTATTCCGTGCCTTTTGCCCAGCTGTAAGTACTGTGGTTTGGGATAACAGCCAAAGAAACTGTGGAATCACTGGGAGGTCAATTAATCTACTAATGAAGTGCAGTTTTTCCCTCTATCTGACTTAGAGTGTGTTTCTTTATGCTCCATTATAAAATGGTCAATGTGTTTCTTCATCTGGCCGTTTCATTTAATTACAGCCTTTTTCCAAAATGCTGTGTGTGTTTCATTCAATGGCAACTTTTCAGTTTTCACAAGCCGCAGTGTCCTGCAGTTACTTTCAGGGGCTGTCCATTGAGATGGGTCAAGCACATGTGACGTCACATCGAAACAAGGACAACTGTAACAAACTGAATGACTCTAACTGCTGTTTTACAACTGAATCAATATCGACCAGGACAACCAACACTTAAAAGGAAAGAACAATCACAGCACAGCTGCGACAACTTTTGATAACTGACACTCAGTTTGAGTCACTTTTGAAGGCAAAATTCTCTGGTTTCAGCTGCTTTACGCTCCTCTGTGATAATAAACTCAATAACTTTGAGTATTGGATTGTTAATTGGCCAAAACAAGAGCTTCAAACACGTCACCTTGGGGAAATCTGGATGGCCATTTTTCATAACTTTGTGATATTCTACTGAACAAATGGCTAATCAATTTATTGAGATAACAGCTGACAGATGAATCAAAAAGAAGATAATCAGGAGTTGCAGCTCAACGATGACGTACGAGCCTCATCTGTACTCACTTTGCTTGCAATGTTGCGGTCCTCAAACCTTCTGATGGTAAAATTCATGAGCTTGTGTGATATTTTTTTTTTTGCTTCTTTCACAGTTGATGATTCAACACTTGTGTCTGTAAGACTTCCTGGAGTGCAAGAAATTTGCTTTGTCATCTGCTGGGCATTAATAGTTAAAAGGCAGAGCATTAGACCATAATAGTGATGGACTGCAGTGCAGTTTTCTTGGGCTCTTACAGGTTACTAGCACCACCTGCCTGTCTGTACACCATCTCCATATCACTACTAACAAAAACCACTACCACAGCCGAGAGGAGGAACATGACATTTGTGATCTCGGCGTAGGGATTTTCCTCTTGGTCAGTGACCTAAAATGCAGGCTAGCTAGAGCTAAACAGACAAGGAGCCTGGTTTACTGGTCCTGCTGTGGCTGCTCTGCGTCTGTTTGACTGGTAAAAGGCGTCTCATCTGTGGAAAATCTAAATAAAACTGCACACGGAGGCAGGAGCGTTGGATTTGCAACGCCCTCTGAAACCAGTGAGACTCACAGAAATAGAAAGTTGGTTAGCGGCTTTGTTACTGTTGTTAATGTTGGCATCAGAATGTTTCACCACAAAAATATAGTAAACCGGTGTAGCAGCACATCTCTAATAGCTAGTCGAGATGTTGCATTTTTTTTAGATTGTGTGCATTTGAAGCATCCTCGCGTGAAAAATACAGCAGAACTACGAGGAAGATCCCAAAGATTGACAAGTTCTTCAAATTTCTGTTGTCAAGCAGCGTTTTCTCATATTACACATAGTTACACTTCATTGCGTGCAATGTTTAAACCGGAGTCAAATTCCTTTTAAGTGCACACATACTTGGTAGTTTTTACCTAATCAAAAGTCATTATTCAATGAAATTCACACGTCATGGAAAGCCCTGTTTCCAAAAGCCGAGCTGCATCTGACCACAGTTGGGAGGAGGCTTGTGAAGCCACGCTGGATGATGTGTGTCACCCACTCACATCCCTCAAATGTGCGTTTAAAGTGTGTCACTGTGTCAGTCTACAGGGAGCCTAAAATGCACCTAGATGTTAGTGTAAAAACAAGGCTGCAAGCAGCACAAGAAAACAGAAAAGTGGCGATAAAGGTACCTCCAGCAGAAACCTGAGAGAAAAAGAGGAGTGAGGACAAAAGGAAGAGTGACTTCAATGGCTGTCACCTCCTACAAACAACACACAGCTGGTCTGTTGGTTTATGGGACAGCTTCTTCAGGGTGCCATAAATCTTACCACCGCTCCTCTTTTAGGGCTTTTGTCCTGCTTCAGTCAAAGCCACCAAAGCTGCCCTCTTCAAAGAAAATAAATGGTCTTTAGTCAGAGTCTCTGGCATCAATCTGCCGTCATCCCTTAACTCTTGGCACAGTTAGGACAGCCAAAAAGAAATGCCAGCAAACAAGACCAGACTGACCAAGACTATTTGGTTTGCTTGTGTGATCCAGCAGGGGCTGTCCAAACAAAACTATTTTAATGTGAATTAAGAAGCCTTTCAGTTTGACACTGTGGATTCATTCAAACAAAGCCAACTCGTTTACACTGACACTGCTGCGGTTTGCAGCACAAATTACAGATATTAAATATGCATTAATTCACCGTCAATCAAACTTGTGCTTTAACATTGGCAATAATATTACATGAGTCATCTTTGTAATATCACATACCTTAATATTTGAACAAAAAGCCATCTACACATCTACACTCAGCCTGTGGCCATATCCAGTGTGCTAAAAACCAGGCTCTCATGCTAACACGCCAGCCTACTTCCCTTCATGTCATTACCTTCTCCACATTTCCTCCTCTCTGCTGTTTCTGGCCCAGTGCTCAGTGGAAAAGACTGAGATCAAACAAGTGGTCACATGAGAAATGAGAGCGGCGCGCTGGGTCGGCCACCGGGGTTGCTAGCCTGGGGAGAGTCAAACACCTGGCATTTGTCACCCCGCATCCCCTTTACAACCAACTCGACCCCCAGTCCCTCTATGGGAGAACTGAAAGGCATTTACATACAGTGCAGTCAAAAACATAGATTCTGCTAGTGCTAAGTAATACCTCCCCTGGCTAAACAAGCTATCCTGACAGAGAACCATACATAAAGACCCACGCTTTACACAAACATTTGAGAATAGAAATGAAAACACCGTCACATAAAATAAAACTGCTCAAAGCAGGGGGATTCAGACCTTTCTTCCACAAACGCTCACCCATTTTCTTCTTTCAAAAGCTGAAAGGATTAAAGGGGAACTCCATGCTATTCACTGCCGCGTCCCCCCTTTCTCCTCAGGTGTTGTAAACCCATAAATCTTTCTTGTCTTCCATTTCGCTTGAAAACAGCCCTTCTTTATGGGGAGGTTCTCCACCAAATGTGCGCAGACCAGGCAACCCAGTCAAACGCCTATACATGAAAGGAGCCACTGTAGACAGTTTTTCTAATCCTGCTCTTGAGGTGGAGCTGCAGAGGAACACTTTATAAGTTTGTAAGTGAGCACATTCTAGATCTGTATTCAATTATTTCCAACATGAACATATTTTAAGTGGACAAAAATCATTTGCTGTCAACAAGGCAACAAAACTGCATCTTCTAGCAATCTTACTTCAGTTTTGGCCACTTCCTGTTTGGCCACCCAGTCGAACGCAGCTGAACTCCCACAAGGTTTATTGGTGCACACCCCTTCTCTCCCATTCTACCGTCCAACCCCCTGGAGTCCACCAGACCACCATTAAAGAATACTCTCTCGCTGCTGGTTCTTTGATTTTATAGCCCTTCCACACAGAGGAAGGACTGACCACCAACAGATCTTCCCCCTTAAAGCCTTAGAAGAATTGGATACCTTTCCACAACCCCTCCCTGCACCACTTTTTCCAGTTAAGTGGTCTGAAAGCTCAAATCAGAGTTCAATGTGCTGGACTTGTACAAGCACCAGTCAGCTGCTCCTAAAACCTCCATCATGATAAAAGGGACATGGGTCTCCTTGCTGTAAGTGTATACATGTGCTAAATATGATGCTTGACTCTTGTAAAGGGCACTTATATATTCACATATTATACTTATTTGTAGACACACACACACAAGCACACACACACACTGCTATAAAAATATACAGCACATCCGGTGTATCAGTAGTCTTCTGTAGAGCAGCAGTGTAACAGTCACATAGAATAATCGACAAATTTAAGGCTGCATGTTTATGCAAGAGAAATAAAAAATATACAATAGAATAGATATCGTTTACAACATCTTACTGATGTATACCATTAATAAAAATGGCCCATTTTTTCATTTTTTTTATAAATCTGACATACGTTAAATTAGCTTTATTTAGTATCAGGACGGTCATGTTATCTTAAAATAAGGAGAACTTATTGTGATGTACCAAATTCAACACATTTGTAAGAGTAAAATATTGTAAAATAACTTCATGCCTGTGAAATGTCATTCCCTGTTGCTTGGTTTTGGTATTTCTTGTGTTAGAACATCCAAAAGCAGCACACAATGAAATGATATTGTATGTATGATGGCATAAATTCACTGAGATCTGTTCTGCTCATTTGAAGTGTAATATGGGCGTTTTGTACAGCAATTTACCTTCATGGTCAAATAAAGAAAATACTTGTTGAAAACATGTCCTGTAAAGGTTTGGGTGGTGCCCCGTATGCAGCATTAATGTCCTCTGCCAGTCACATGCCCGTTTAAGTGATGAACTGCACCACTTATGGTTGTTTTTAGAATTGGTAACAGACGTTTTACACTTGTGCTACAAAACTTTTATCCTCTGCAGCCCCGGTGCTTTGTGCAAAAATAGCTAACATACAGCTGTGACTCTTGGTTTCGATAGTATTTAAAAGTCCAAAAAGATTTCAAAAAGATGTTCTACTTACATCTGATTTGGTAGACTGGTCCTCCATGTCAGAGTCATTGGGGTCCACCAGCTCCTGGAATGGTGGAAGTGTCGACACCTTCCTGCGCTCTGCCTCATCACCTTCCTGTCGCAATTTACTTGTTCGCATCTGTGATTTATCCTTCAAGAGTTTCTTATCCAAATGGTGAGCGTCTAAGCTTGACGTCTGCTTCCCTGATGCATCCCCAAATCCCTTTTTACGTTTTTTGGTCAGGTGATCGTCACCTTCGGGGATGGACAGACGCTTGTTTGGCCCTGACACATGGTTCATTCCATCAGTCCGATGCTCCTTGGACAAAGACTTGGGTTCCTTGAAGCCCATCTTAGGATTGATATCTCTAAGTGGCTGGTTCTCTTTGGGTTTCCTGGAAGGTTCTTTGGAGGCTTTGCTGGGTTCCCAGCCAGAGTCTCTGAAGGCACTTTTGGGCTCTTTCAAGTCTTTTGGAGGCTTGTCTTTATGGTCCTTGGAGGGTTTGTGGAGTTTGGAGAAGCTGCTGTTGGTGCTGGTGGTTGTGGCGGTGGTAAGAAGGGTAGTACAGCTTCCTTTGGAACCATCCTGTGGATTAAAGCCAACATGTGAGAAAGATCATACACTGTATGAACACATCCTGCAGAACAAAAGACAATATGCAAAACATTCATTTTTGGGTTGCTAGTAGTCTAAATCATGATGTACACCTGTATGATGGCAAGTTAAGTCCTGTGCGAAAAAACAAGAAATTCCATCCAACATTCAGGATGCTAGAACAGAATTACACAAAATCATCCAAGACACAAAAGAAAAAACTTCAGCTCTCAGGATTATGCAGCAGGGTAGAGGGAAATCCCACTTAAGGTCAGTGGGCAAACATAATAGGGCAAGGGCATAACTGGCCACTGAGAAATCCTGCTGTCTGAGGATAGACCTGGACCTGTGCTGCTGTGATAACAACTGAAAGCAAATACATCTGATAATAGCTCAATAATGCAAAATATGAAAAACAGGAGCCCATTTTTTTCAAATCTCATCTATTCCAAGCAGTGTTCAAACCCCTTCCTTGTTTGTATTGAGTGGACTTTGGACGGTGCTTTAGACAACATGTAGATCTTCTACACTGCATAGTGCCAAACAACAAAGTGAGCAAAAACCAGGCAGCGAGGTCAAATGAAGATTAATCCTCTGCTTTTTACACAAGAGAAAACATGCATGCCACCCTGCAGTTTGGCATTACCATCTGTGAAAAGAAGTCTATTCTTAAAAGAAAATCAAAAGGATCTTCTTAGTCCCCATCTATGGGCTTAAAGAGCAAACTCGGGACCTCTTTTGAACAGTGCTGTTCAGTGGGGTGAAGGGGCCTTTTCAACAGCCACACATGCACAACTTTAAAAGTGGAGCGAAGAGCAATGTGGAGAAAGGAGGAAATGCATTCCTTCTAACGACGGGGGCCATTTGTCCCTGGGTCTCACCTCCAGCCCCCTTGTCAATATTTCATCAATGCAGTAAACCCATTAAAGCAGTCTAGACGACAGGGTGTGTTACAACTCTGCCCAATCACCACTAAAACCTTTCATTTTGTCTATCTGCCGGTGACCCTGGGACCTCAGGATGTAAAGCTGCTGGCTCATTCCAAACTCCAGCATGCAGTGAACCCATTTCCCTCCCAGGGCAGCCCAACATAAAAACTGGTTTAGTGCTCTGGAGGGGACACACAGTGCCTCTACTGCCATCAACATTGAAGAGATCACTAAAGTGGCACTTTTTAACAAACCTTTCAGCACCGTGACATTAGGAGGTTAGCAGGTGACCCAAGCTGATGTAAATCACTGAAGGGCCTATAATAATACTACTGTTGGAGTGGAACTGAAGGCACATCATAATTACAACCAGATACGGAATACATTTTTACCTTATTCTAAGGGTTTCAGCAAGGTCCACCAAGTTACATCTAAGACTTTTTAAGAGCTTTTGAATCCCACACTCAACAGCGTTTAACACCCGTTTCACAATCATACCAGCAAAAGCATGAAAGTATAATGGAAAACCTGTGCAGGTGCAGGCCTAAAAATGATTTATTACTACATTGCATTTTTGTCAGTATCTCCTAGCAGTACATGAAAACTCCTGATGATACGTTTAATGCAATTAATGCCTATAGCAGGCAAGTGAAAATATTCAAGACTTTATCAACTCAATGTAAATTAAATATAGGACTTTTTAGTACCTTCTAAGGCCTTTTATGAGGAAACAAAATATTCTTAAGACCTGCATACATTATTTCAAGTCACACTTTCATTGTATTTTATACAACAGCTCTCTCCATCTATACATTTTTTACTATATAATTACCTTACAGTGCATACAATACACACAGTATATCATTATATTAACACTACAATACTTTCATTTGCTATTTTTAATATATCTTTTCATTCCCACTTATTATACCTACATGTGTAATAATGGAATGCACAATCTCAATAACGGGTTTAGGTTTTATACATGGCTAAATGTTTGTGAAATGAGCAACATTGGTCAAAGTCATGCTTTTTGTAAAATCATACATAAATGGTGTTCACAGCATTTCACTTTCAACCAGGTATCTGATTCTGACCACCTAACTGTAATCACTTAATGCAGAGACTAGTTAACCCAATCCTTGTTGCTCTGATTTTAGGATTCAGTGTGTTTTCTAAAGGAGTATGTGGACATTGCTAGGGATGGTGGGATGGCCCGGGGCAGGGGGGCTGGAAAATTTCCCTTCTTTTCAAATCCCAGTGTCGACAGGTATGCTGCTCTAACACTTTACTCAATAAAGGCTCATCTTATTTTAAAAACACAATTTTTATATTAAACACTGTATATCAGGTGCTGTAGTATCATAATAGGACTTAAATGATGGGGTAAAATGTAAGTATTTAGGGCTTCTCTGGATGTGTATGTGTGTGTGTGGGTGTGTGTGTGTGTGTGTGTGTGTGTGTGCGTGACCTCCTGCTCCACGAGTAATTCATCACACACTGTGTTTAGACTGGAAACTGTTTCCATGTGAAATGGGCCTCTCTAACCTGGCTCTTAAATGACACTATTTAAAAAGGACTAAAAATAACACATAATGGAAACAACATGAGAGCTTATTGACATACATGATTTAGTGCTGCACAATATAATGTCTCAAATCACACATTTCTCTTCACTGACGCTGGACAACATTATTGTCTGAAACTTCTGTGCATTGCGAGCTTTTAAGGACATTGGAGCAAAATGTGGGCTTCTTCAAGCCCTCAGGTTGTCGAAGATTCACAGCACGTCTGAGTCAGTGGAGCAAGTGCTTACGGCCGAGCGGCAGCCAAGATATAGTTTGTTTGAGCCAAAGTGGGATGTCTTTGAAATCCCTGAGTTTAAATATATTGGACGTCTTTGAACCTGCCAAATATGTGGGGGATTAGGGACTGGAGACTTTGAAGGGGTAAAAAGTTTCAGAGCTGGGTGGGGCTGAGAGTGGAGGCAGAGGAGAAGGTTGTTTCGCTCCAGGCTGTGTCTGGAAACAACACTGACCTTTGACCCGTGGAAGCTTTTGCTCTTCTTCGGGTCAGAAAAGGTGGACGTCAGCGAGCTGTTGGGAAGTGTAGGCAGCTTCAGGTGCTGGCCGAACAGGGAGGAGGAGCCCTCCTGCATTACCATCACCTGCCAGAGGAACAGCAACAGACCGAAATAATCAGAGGCGTCTTTGCTTTGAAAGATTTTGCTTTGGGTCAAGTAGGGCTGGGTATCGAAGTTAAATCCTTTTCAGTACCGTTGGTGTGGATTGATCAAAGAACATATAACAAGTTAATTGCTGCACTCTGGAGGTGTCGGTAAGTAAATAATATTGACACCTCACTCTTGTCACACAAATGAAAACCAACACAATCGATCTAGAATTGTTTGGAAAGCAAAGTGATTGTTGGTTACTTCAAGTGGTCCAGTATGAACTAAGAGTAATCACTTATTAGACTCAAGGATGACCTAATCGTTATGCATTAGTGCAGTGCCATTTTCAATGCCAAGAGCCTCAAATGTCAAACATTCTAATGTGTAAAGCTGCATGGTTTTCCTGGAACATCTTGCAGACGTTACAGGGCTACAAAGATAGCCAGAATATGCAAGTAAAGACAACACAGCTGCCTCAGTGTGACTGTATGAGTGCTGAGGAACACAATGGTAAATCTCCCAGCCAGGAGTGCTGCTATCATTACACCGAAAGCTATTTGAAACCACTTTATACAGGTGTCCAAATCTTCATTCATCTTTTTTCATCCAAGACCCCCAAAGCATGCTGGAAATCTTACTTTTGAGTCTTCTGCACTTCGTTTGTGGGGATCCCGTTGCTGTTTAAGATAGGGACGACAAAAGAGAGAGATAATTATCCCATACAGCTTAATCCTATTAAATACAAATAATTTAAGCTTAGCCAAGTGTTGGTAGCATTATTTATCAATGTCCATATCTGTGGAATACAGAGTGGTAAAGTAACCTGGAAGTGAATGAACAGAGTAACGACACTGAAGACCCTTCAGACTCTCATCCTGACAAAAGAGAATGTAAGCTTCGACGTGATCTGTGTCAGCACTTGAGTCCTTTCTGAGGCTAAGGTGGGAGTGCGGGGCAAAGTAAATACAGAGCACTTAGCTCCAGTCATAAAACCTCCAGACTACAGGGGTCCTCTGGCTGTGTGCCAACAGACTGACTGCACCCAGCACTGGAGAAGCAGCTAGCGTGTCCCAAACTGATCCTAAGGCTTGATATCAGGGCAGATTTGTGCATATTTTAATGATCGTTTTGACTAAAATAAAGCAGATAACTGAACTCTGCTATATTTTGTTGACATCAGCCTTGTAATGCTGCAGCGTGGCTCTCCTTAATGACAGCTGGCCTCTGCACTGCAAGCATTTAGCTTCAAATGCGAGTCAAAATTAGAGAATGTGAAACATTATTTGGTTGCACCGGTTATTGACTCAGCTAGCTCCGACTATAATGAAGCTGTTATCTCTCCTCTCTTATTAGCAAAAAGCAATTAACACAACAGTCAGCAAGCAGCTTCTCATTTTTAGCTGGCACAGACCGTCGCTCTCACCATTTAAAATGACAAACAATGCTGGGGGCAGCTTGTGAGTAACTTGATGACTGGCCAAACTTCAGCTTGCCTGTTGTCGGCTTTTTGTGCTCTCTGCAAGCCGGTGCACTCACCCAAAGATTGTTTATGAGGTAATAGAGGCACCACTGTACACCAGCGAGTGGACTGAGTGTTCCTGTAATTGCGACTTCTCTCTACTGCAGCTCATTGCATCATGTCCGTTTCAGGAGTCACACTCTCCATATTAAACTTTTATCTCCATCATATCAATAATTCAAGCTTATCAACTTCATAGCTTTGAGCCAAGATGTGAAAAGTGAGGTGGGCCAAATCTCAGATTGGACGGTATCAGGAAAAAAAAAAAAAGATCAGGGACATTACACTTACAGTTAATGACTAGATCAGCTAATCTCAGTTTTGGCTACATTTAAAATCATTTGTTCAGCACTGTATAGGTTTCATTATATCCTGTACGTTGAGGAACAGTTCTTAAATAAAATGATAAAATCGAAGAGAAGCTCAGACAATACCGGTCAAACAATAAAGCAGCCTCTTCAGAGCAGAGCAGGAGAACAGATAACAGGCGCGGTTCGGTTACACCTAATGTACTGTAACAGAATGATTTGGTGCTCACAGTCACTAACAGCTGTGGAGCCTCAGAGTTAAACAAAGAGCAGTTTCTCAGGGCTGGAAATGTTTAGAAAAAAAAAAAATGTGATCGTGCCATTAAATAAAATCTGGCATCATTTCTCAGATTTTACTCCTGGAATATTGAACTCCAAACTCCAAAATTAGCCTTGATTGGTCTCATGTTTCATCTGTAAGACACACACACGTTAATGCCTTTGTTCGCTATCTGTGATGCGAAAACATCAGATTTCCACACAGAGAAATAATAAGTGCGCTTTCTGCTCATAGTTCAGTCCTAAAATCTTCTCTCCAGCCAGGCTTCTGACAGCTCTGTGAGCCAAACACTCAGTCACAGTGGATGGCAGTAGAGGAGTCTGTACCAGCATCTGGTTCTAAACTAGTTTAGCAGACTTCACTCACACTCAGCACCGGAGCTGAGAGTGTTGGAGCAGTGAACAGAAACAAGCCATGCTGCTCCCCGTGTCTATCGCGCCTCTCTAATTCCATCAGTACGCTTTGTTGTCATTTAGTAACTTGGTTTGTCAAGTTTACATCCTTCCATTCTGTTGCTCCATGATGTCGCTACAAAAAGTGATCTGACTGATAAAATGCAAGCTGACTTCTCGACTAATGACTTGAATGATCGACTTTCAAATTGCAGATTGATGGTGTAGAAGTATGTGTGAGAGGGTACAAGAGTATTTCTGGAAAACAGCAATCTCCATCGACTTTCCCTGGAAAAATAGAGTTTTTGGCGTTACGTAGCAGCAGCAGAAGTTTCTGTATCACATTAAGAGATGTCACTCAATCCCTCACACTCCTACCCCTCCGGCTTTCAGTAGCTTCCTACGAAACTCCTCTGTTGGGTTGTTGAAGGTGAGCTTCTCACAGCGGAGATGATTGACAGGCGGGTGGCCCTCCAGGTGCAGGAACAAGTCGTAATCAAAGCGAACTTTCTTCGGTTCTTCCTAAGGAGAAGCGGTGATCCACCCAAAGAGAGAAAAGAGGCGAACAGTCACAGTCAGTCTATCAGACCTTACTCAACATCATGTTCACTTTGCTGGTGATTAACACTTAAATGCACCTTGTTTTTGAAGTAAACTTCAATGGGCAAGATGAAGCCAGCGTATCCAGACTCCTCCACTTTGTACGGTGGATCCTTGCACACTGAAATAAAAAATAAATGTAATATTAAAGAGAGACCATCGACCTTCAAAACAAGGTGACTAGCAAAGCAGAAAGACTGGTTTAAATTCATCAAGTTCGATGAAATACAAAGCAGCTGCCCTCATCCAATCGCTTTTGAGTGCACAGCAGCAGCAGCCTGTGTGTGTGGTGGCGGTTGCTGGGGGACAGGCACTCTGCTGAACACCAATAGTCCAAACTATTATTATATCGATCACATTCTCTCACCATTCAGGACGCAAAAATCAGGTGAAGTAGTGTATGAAATCAACGGTGACTGTGGCGATTGCTTTTGAAAGTCTTTCAGCGTGTCACTGAACGCACTGAGCCACTAAACCTGCAGCTCCATTCTCATGAGATCTCATTAACTCCCATTTTCATTACCTGCGCTGAGAGCAATACAAAAAAAAAAAAGTGGCTTAAATTAGAAGCAGGGCCTTTTAAAGCTTGTGAATCCACCCAGCTCATGACAAGGTGAAGACTCCTCATCCCCATGGGCCTTTAAAGACAAACACAATCAGGTGCTCAGGTGTTCATCCCTGGAGGAGCGTGTTTGTCAGCCTCACTCCCAGTGGACTCCATGGAAGGAGTACCAATTAAGTCCATGTATGTGGAGACCGGAGTGTGTTTACTGAGAGCACACATAAAGGCTGGTCTTAGCTTCGGTTCATCTGCAGATCATGTCACTCTGACTAAAAGCATGGATGGAAAACTTGCTACATCTTATAATGTATCATACATAAGCTACTTTGTTCGGATCCTCATTAGTTGCCTCCCTGGAGATCAGATAAGAATTTCATATGCAGCGATAATACAAATAAGCATCATGTAAAACAACTCATTCCAATTCGAGCTGCAACTAATGGCTATTTCCATTATCAATTAACCTGATGATTATTTTCCATATCCGTTGATTGACTGTGTGATTGACTGTTTAGTTTATCAGCAGATTAAATGACTGTTGCTCAAGAAAATGCAATTTTGCCCTTGAAAACAGTAGTTTTTTGTTTAGTTTCCTCATTAAATCAAAATCAATCAATTTGTGTTGAGTAAAAGCGAGTAAATGAAGGTGTTGTTTGTCAAACTATGACAACCACCACCACCGCTACTGCTGATAATAACAATAGGTTTGATTTTATGGTGCCTGTCATGGTTATCAAGGTTACTTTACATCATAAAAGATCAACAATAAAATAAAAGACTAAACAACAAAGCATCAGAAATTACACACCAACGTAGTTAATAGTAAGACATGCAGCGAGCACAGGGACAAAGCTCAGCAAATGAGTTAGAAAACAATACAGTAGTGAAAAAGAGGATGCAACAGAGAGGAGATCGTTATGTGCCTTATGTGCCACGATTCGGGCATGGAAACTGGATTGGAATTGTTCGCACAGATTATTGTTGTCAAGGTAGAACTGAACTTCTGAACTTCATTTAGGCTCTAAACCAGGTTTTTTCACTGTTGGTCTGATTAAAGCAATTTTTAGTGGAAGGAGGACTGTGTCAGCGGACAGAGAGGAGTTGATAATGGAGGCTATCAGGGAAGGCATGCTCTAACTCGGGTTGTGGGGATTGGCTCCAGGTGACATAGAGGTGTAGGACTGAGAAATGAGCTCAAAAATGGGACTTTCTGTTGGAAGACTGCAGTCATATAGGACAGTGGATGGTGGCAGTTTCATGACACTTGTTGATGGTCAGTTGGTCTGCGTGATGTTAGCAGAGCCAGCTGCTTATGCATAGCTGAAAAACTTCATGTTCATTTTGACTCGAGGTGGTCTGAAGTAACCTTTTCACTGTGGATAAGAGAAATTTCCCTTCACCTGTATTGATGATGTTTGGACAACAAGAGGTTTTAGCTGAGATGGCATTTCTGTAGTGGAGTACATGATGACAATACATTTGTTTATGGACAGCAAGTCCAGTCTTGGTGCAGAGACTCTCCAGGTCGACCTAAAGTCTTGAACTGACGTAGTTCAGGTGTGTATTATTGTAGTCCATTAGATCCTGTAGTGAGAGGGTGGGAGCAGGAAGGGGGTTGAAGATAATTAAACGGATGAGATCTTCTGGTTTAACGTGAAAATACAGCATTATGGTCTGGGATGGCTAGTGCAGCATAGGTGATGGTATATGATGTGATGCCAGAACAGAAAATCATTCTCTGGCGTCCACATTTCCGTGAGACATAAACAGTCCAGGTTGTGATCTGTGATGAAGTCACTGACCACAGGGGTTTTGTTGGCGAGAGATCGGATGTTGTACAGGGCAAACTTACGACAGGCTGCGTCCATATTTTCAGCTGATTTGGCTTGCAGAGTCAGTACTCTGTTGCCGACATGCTGTGTGCTGCGTTTAGAGGAGGATCATGGTCTATAAGGGGAAAGTTCCCATTGAGAGGGTGAATGACAGATGGGGTTGCTGGGGGGAGCTAGCAGGGGGAACAGTACCCTGAGGAGCCACTATAGGCTGAGATGGAGGTTTCAGGGAGAGAATGTGGGATGTAAACAGTGAGTCAAGTGGAGACGACTGCATGGCGTGCTGCGAGTTAGAGGCTAGCACGCAGATGCTCGCCCCGTCGGTCTTCATAAGCGAGGAATGATCCCACAAACAAATTGCAGGTGGACTGGGGTGTCAAATACATTTCATGGCTGTCATCTTGACATTATCATTACAATTACTCTCATTTATTATTATTGTAATTTTTGTAATCACTATAGCTATATCAGCAATGACTATTACATAATATTGCAAAAAACACAATACTGAGGCACATCATGATAATATTGAATCATAACACTAAAACGTTATTATCAATATTAAATTGCGAACATTAAGAAATGTACCACAGACTGTGTGAACGAATGTTTCTCAGGTGAAGCGGAACCCTGTGAGGGTTCAGACTGGATGCCACTTCTCATTGTTGCCAAAACAATAAAAGATGTTTTTTTTTTCAGCATGTTATTTGCTGAATAGGAACATGTTTTTTTAAACAAAAATGAGCCCACACTCTCAAATGAATCAGTGTTAGAGTTTGTAATAACATCATTAAAGGAAGTTGAAACAGTATAACACTAACAAAATTAAAAATCAGCATATAGCTGATCATGATATAATGTAAACAGACTAAGACTCTGACTCAGCATTTGGTGTCATATATCAGTTCTTAACAGGAGCTCAAGAACTATTTGGTCCCTCAGCCAATCCTAAAGCGGGCACATCAGACGTCCGGAAAAACGTAATATCTTTTTTGCATACAACTGACAGCTTGGCTTTCAGCAATGCAGGAGACCTTGGAAATACCTTGAGTCATCCTCTGACTGACCAAGCTCTGGCACCAACCAAATCATCACTGTGCTCTCCTGTTTCTTTTTGGAGCCCTGCCCCTTCAGGGAGCAGCAGTGATTGATGGCTCAGCTGACTACGCCGAGGTCGACCTCACCACTGGGGCCGAGCCAGCCAAAACCCAATACCGCTGAGCAAATATTATGGGTTAGAGTTAATTGTGCATGTGGGTCAGGTTCAATTACATCCAACTAAAAGAGCCCATTCACCAGCACACCTTTACATGAACCGAGGTGGAGAGGGAGATGGGCTGAACCGCATCAGAATGGAAAGAAAAATTCACACTCAAGCACATCAACTCCGGACATGTGTTAGTATATTTTTCTTATTTGCACGAGTAACTGGTTAGACGTGAGGTCATGCGGAGACATTTTCAGTTGCAGCTAGAGTTAACAGTTAGACCACTGATATCAATAACAGTTACAAAGCTGGTATATAATGGCATATTGGTAGATATTCCCCTTAAAACCAAAATGTACCAAAATAACCTCGAACATATGTTCAGCAGTTCTGTGCTGCCATTTCTGGTACCTTACTGGTTATTTTCCAATAACCTTTTACTTTTCTTTTTTGTACAAATTTGTGGGTTCCAGCCTCAAAACATAAGACCTTGAAGCTTGTCATTGTCATATACAGTATGATAGTACACTGAATGTCTTTGACTAATGGTCACAAATACGAATATCAATACGGAACTTTGAGCAATGGGAAATTATATGGGCATTTGCCACCATTTTCTGCCATTTTATAAGAAAAAACAATGAAAAATTTGAAAATAATCGTCAATTCAAGCGCTAAACTAACAGATGCACTATGGAAAAACAACACTTTTAATTAATAAATAATTATATTTTAGTCACATTTCTGTATGCCAATACACAAATTATAGTCAATATGAACTTGTTGGCATTCTTAGAGAAATAAAACTAGGTAAATGTGTATGATATCATGTCAGTACTGCAGTATTTTAAAGCAGAAATGCACATGCCCTCTGCTAATATCATTCTCAAATAAGTAAATAAAATAAATAAAATAAGAACAGAGCTGAAAGGATTAGTCGATCTATCGACTGACAGAAAATGGATTGGCAACTCATTTTTTCATCGATCAGTCATTTTAGTGACTTTTAAAGCAAACCATAGCTTCACTAATGTGAGGATTCGCTGCTCTTCTATGTTGTGTCATTGTAAACTCAATATATTTGCCGTTTGGAATGTTGGTCAAACAAAACAAGATATTTGAAGATGCCGCCTTGAACTCAGAAATCATGTTGAACACTTTTCACCATTTTCTGATATTTCATAGACCAAATGATTGTAGATGAAAACAAATTTAAAAAAAAGCTTGTTGCAGCCCTAAACAATGCACAGTATAAGCAATATATTTAATGAGTTTGGTTATTGTTTAAGCACTTTTAGATATGAAACTAAACTGATCTTGATGCTAATCAACACATCCTGGACAAACCCTGATATGTTTATCATGGTTTGATGACCAAATGTCTGAACACCGTCTGTGAATACTGACCAAACTCACTGGAAAGAAACACTCATGGTGTTGCAACTGCAACAAATATAATCTTTCCCTCTCCACAGATTTCAAGTAAAAGGTAAAGCTAAAACAGAAATGTAAAATTAAAAACCCTGAAGCTACAAACTCAGCTAATATAAAGGAGAAGTCAGTACAGTGTCTTGGCTGGGGTTCAGTAGTTCAGGTTGAAAAGGTTAATATTATCTGAAGGAGCGTCTGAGAGGCACAGATGTACAATGCGACCACTGACCTGTAACAGAAAACTTGCCAGTGGTCACCGAAGCTTTCAAAGAGGGACAGGGCTGTGTCGTTTATTAACATGGCCTTGGTTTAAACCCAGATGCCAATCACAGAACAATGCCAGTCACTATGTATTTGCCCTTTCTACACAGACTGGTTTGTAATGAGGCTGGGTGAGACGACAGACCTGACCATAAAACAAAAGACAAAACTGAAAATAAGAAATTCTTTAGTGGGGCTTGTGGCTCAAATATGAGCTCCTTCCGCTCGCTAATTAACTGTTAATCCCTCTTCGTCCTAACGGAAGCATTCACCTCAGCATAGAGCTGTGCAAGAAACTGCAGCGTAGACAAAGAAAAAGCATGACTGTTTCCATCAAGCAGCAAAACACTGACACTTCCTCACTCATCTTCTTTAATAAGCACATTTTACAGATCCTTATCAAAAATGTTTCTGTTTAAATAAACCAATCAATTCTCAAACATCAGCCTGTCAAGTTTATAAGTAGAGTTTTTAGTTTTGCTACTTAAATGTCCCATGATATTTGCTGCAGTGGCCTTGCTGCATGTATGGAAATGTTTGAAATCACTGAAAGCAGCCTCTCCAATTATAAAAGTTAAGATTAAAACACATCAAATCAACACACAATAAAGAAATCACCTGGAAAGCTAGTACTGCTTGACTGAATCTAAAAAGCAATATAGCCTCCAGAGACCAGTAAAGGGTGATGAAATGTCTGTGTGTCTGAATTTGAGAAAATTCAGATGAACTCAGAACCAATCAACACATCAGTACTAAGGACTTCATCGAAATGTGTTCGCTGTAAATGCCCCCTGATGACATAATAGACAACAGTTGATGCAGATTCATTCTGAAAGAGCAACGGCTAATCTTCAACATTCAGTTGGCCACACCACTGGTGTGACTTCATCACTTAGCTGCTCAGTCTGTCACAGACAACCACGATTGCAGTGCTGGCCCTGTGGTTGCTGTCCAGCCAAAAATAGCAATTAGTGGATAAGGCTGCTGTTTTTAAACTGAAATGAGCCTGGATTAAAATGTGTTCAGTGATCACACCTTGGGCCAAGATGAGTAAATAACATGGATGCTATTGATGTTTCAAAGAGAAGTGTCTGCATGTGCATAGAATAGGGTCAGAAAGCCAGAAAGCCCTGAAGGAGAGCTATTCCCTGGTGTGTGCACTGTGTGCCACAGTCTCAGGTGTTTCACAAAATTACAGACTAGTACAGACAAGTACTGTCACAACAGTCAAAACTGGTGTATTATTCCTCCTCTTTGACACAGTGCTGGAAATAACATTTTAGCACACTTTATTTCAACCTCAAATTTCACCCTGCTGATCCTTTGAGATAAAGTTACAGGCCTAAATATTCAGCACTGCATCACTGAAAAAAGATTTTCTAGATTTGGGACTTAAAAGCTTACTTCACTGGGTGCAGTGAGCTCAGTAACATTAGTCAGCTAGTCAATCATCCCGCGGATTATTCCATCCAGCCATAAATTGGCATAACCCACATGTAGGCTGTAACATTAGCATTAGCCGGCTAACATTTACTGCTGGTGATAGCTAGCTAACCTTTACTGCCGACTGGCTGTTATCTTGTGCACCAGACTAGGGGTGGTGTGTTATTGGACTGCATATTTTTATACCTGTTTCCTTCCATTAATATAGTCACGATTAGCTTTTAGCTGTCCAGCTATGTTTGGGTGGGTTAGCCCTGCATGATTTACAGAAGAGGAGACTTATTCACTTCATTGTGGAAGCAGCTACTCTCTTTGCACTCTTATTTGCTGGGGGTGCTGCTGGTGATGGCCCAGGATTCAGGTTGCTTTCTTCTGAATCAGTTGGAGCTTTTTTAATGAGGTACTGGTCCAGTGAAGCCAACTTCGCTGCAGGTGATGGAATGCCTGGCCTTATAAAACGATGGCTTGATATAAGATTAAGATTTTGGCCTGAAATCTTGGGGGTAATTTTTGCCCCTTGATCACAGTTTAGGGACATTCTGGGATTTCTTGGGGCATTTTTGCCCTTTGCTGCAATTACTAACTGACACTGAGCATACCAACAAGTAGGATTTTGTAATATCAGAAGAAGCTAATTGTAGTCCAGTATGGAAATGACACAAGCACGATGGGAAAACTTGAATCCTCTGGTGCGCATACACTGAGAATACACATTCTGTATCCAGCAGTGAAGTGTTGAAAATAAAACAACATTTGCATATTAATGTTTGAATTTTTTTAAGGCGAGAGAAGTGGTAGATGTCATTTCATGAATTTTAAACAAGGTAATTTTTGTGTAAAAGCCACTTGAGACTTTTTAGAAAACATGTCTAAAACGGGTCTTAACTAAACGTCTATGACAGTGATTTAGCTGGTTTCTACAAAGTCCAGGAGGAAGTGACCACAGTAGAAACACTAAACTGTCAAGAAGTCACAGATTTGAATCCCAGGCCTGGTCCTGACAAATCAAGTCAACCAGAAAGAAATCCGATTAAACAGTCTTGGAAGTAAAAATGTACAGGGTAATAAATGTTTTGTGGAACAAAAAACAATCATATGATAGTATACCAGTCTAAAAACAGTCCTGATATTGGCTGCTCTAACAATGGTGGGTGGTGATTAGCAGCTTAGTAGGGATGCCGTCTCTGGTTGACTGAGCACAGTCCCTTAAAAACAACCTCACACTTTTTAGTTTTTTCCATAGTCCTGCTGGAACTCTGACCCAAACGACCTCACACTAATCAGCTAACAAGACCCTAGAACACAAACGGGATCAAGATTAGTCTGCTAAGATTAAAGGCCAGAATCCAAGAAAGAGGTTTGTGTTATACGCCAACTCACTGGTTAAGTGGCCCCACAGGTGGCAAGTGTGGGTCAGTTAAAGGTTGAACGGGGGTCAGGACACTTGCATGCACTCCTCATTTCTCATCATGTACGGTATCTTCACTTAGTTAAGCTGGGGCTGATTTGAAATAACAAACCAGGTTATGGACTCTCCCCCGTCAGTACCCGAACTAGCTGCACCAGAAGCAGGTAAAGCATGGAGAAAACACAGAGAAGCATACTTAGAAAAAAAAGGAAAAAAAGAGAGAAAAAAGAAAGAAACAGATGTTGTATGACAAGAAAATAGACATAAACAACACCATATGCACATCCCAGACTAACACCACAAAGGTGTGAAGCCACACCCATCTCAAGGGACCAAACACAGATGGAAAAGAGAACAGGAGGATTGATCATTGGGATGCTCCTGATAGCAAATCCCAGACAAACAACACACACAGGGGGACAAGGTGCTGCCAACAGCCTCCCAATCCTCCCTTGACAACCATTATATTACATATCTGACATCTGATGCAGCATCTTCCTTAAATTTAACTCCTGCAATTAGAAACTTCATATCTCGACCACCTTCCAGTTGGCCAGTCCACGCTGGTGGCCAGCATCCATCTGCCCCTGACCTCCAGCAACCCTCATCCACTTAGCTCTTAAAACTTTTACCGAGTTCTCTGACTTTAATGAGCTTGATAGTGCTTTGGCTTGTTCACAAAAATCATTAGGAGAGGCCAAGTGATGCAAATTTCAGAGCTTTATACATACTCTGACATGATACCATGTCATATTTGTACAAATATGACCCTCGTGGAAGAATCATCAGAAGAGAACCTTTCCTGCGTCCTCACCACCAACTTCAGCGTCAGAAGTTTGCAACTGAACTTCTAAACAATCCTGATGCATACTGGAAACAAGTCCTGTGGACTGATAAAGTGAAAATACTTTTTGTGCACATGCAAAGTTTGGAAAAAACATCTTTTACTCCCTTAGCCATTCACAGTAATAGCAATATAGACCAGGGGTACCCCTTATTTTTGCATGCAGCAGCAGTCAACATGCTGGATTTGAACATTTAACTCAGTGTAAACATCATGTCTTAAATGAGAAGCTTATCAAGAGCCTTAACAAGTTACTCAAGAGATGCAAAAAGGGAAAAATTACATATACATATAGGATTGCTTGTCTATTAAAGAACTGTGACTAAGACATGTAGTTACAAGTTGAGCACTGACAAGCAGAAAAAAAATGGCCGGTGTTCTTGGATATGTCATGTCATGGAGACATCGACACTGTATGAAACACATCTTTGGCATTTTTGTACTGAAATTTCTTGCTACTTGTTGGCAAACATATTCATCAATACAATACATCTGTGGTAAGCAAATATCTGCCCTGCTCTATTAGATACCTGACAAATCTGACAAATTGTGCTTCATCAAGAGGATCCAAAAATCAGATAAAAAAGGATTTGAAACACTGCCCACATTAGTCTACATTAAAGGGATAGCTATCGTGGCACAAATGCATAGCAAAATCTCTGACAGTTGACAAACCCCTAATCACTCACGGCATGCATCGCTGTACTGCCCAGCCCTGCCTGGAAACCTCTGCAACCATCCTCTGTGGCAAACAGCCATGCTCGCCTTTATCTCTGCAGTCTTGACACTTTAATTTGTTCCTTTTGGCAGCCCACCGCCCACATCACTGCAAGCTCCACCTAAGCTATTTTCTTATTGACTGGTAACAACTTAAGATAGATCGATTAATCGGCCATGCTGATATTGGTTTATTAAAGAAGTATCGGTAAAGATCTTAACAGATAACTAATAAGAAACTGGCCAGTCAATAGGTCTGGGTACTGACCTTTATTTTTAAGGCACAGATAAAATTTCATACCTACTATCGACTATCAAAAAGTACCTCATTAGTGTCTCATAAGCATCAGTGAGCCAATAAGCACGCAGAAAGTTTGTACCCAGATCTAATTAACGCTGGTGGTGACTGGCTGTCCAACGAGTCCTGCAGCAAAAACACTAGGCTATGGCTAGAGACAGGGCTCGCATGCGTGTGTGTGGGTGTATTTTGAGAGGCTTACACTGTGTGTCGCATTAGGTCTAAAAACGCCTAAGACGAGATCAAAATGTGGCTTAATTTTTAATCAGGCTTGATGCATATTGCATGCAACTCAATATACAACAATATGCAGCCATCTTTCCAGCAACAAGTCTTTATTGTTAAAGGTTTGCTGCCTTTCTAAACAGCGGAGGCTCTGTGTTGATGTTTTGTGTTCTCATGTCAATTATAGCAAGCTGATAAGGAGCCTAAAGCTCTAAGTATCAGTCCCTCAGCAGAGATATACTGTCAAATCCAGTCATACCAGGATGGTATGCAGTAAAGAAGGAAAATGTCAAGAGAGAGCTGCAAGACGTGAGGGATGTGGTTATGACTGGTGATGGGTGGACCAGGGCTACTTGACAGTTTCACTATGTGTGAGGAACGAGAAAATCCTGCATACAAGGTCAGCGTACACATCTCAGGCAGGGGGTGATGTAGCTGCAGAGAAAGGAGATATTCTGGAGGAATTCATGGAATAAGTAGCTGCCGTAACATTAGAAATGCCAGCAAATATGCATGAACACCAAGTCTCAAAGTGGGCAGGAAGAGTCAGAGCAATGGTGGAGTGGATGAAGGGGAGAAGCAGTGTCTTCTCAGTAAGAATAAGTCGCGAAAGACCTAAGTTAGTGTAAAATTAAGCAGACACACAGATCATGCTTATAGACCCAGACTGTTCTCCCTCTGACATGCACACTCAAGGTAGTGCAGCCCAGATGTACACAATAGTAGAGACACACCATTTTCTCATCTCTCTAGGCCTTCAAGAACATGCTGTCATCCTACATGTGAAGAACAGGTGGAACAGCCTCCACAGACCCTCGGCTGAACAAATCAATGGAGAAGGACAGGTGTTGTACAGAAGGATGGACATCGATATGAGCTTATTCCATTATCAACCATTTTGCTCGTAACATTGCAGTCTAGCTGAGAAAACAATGTGTATATTTTTTCAGACTGGAGAGAGTTTCTGACGAGCATTTGAGAAAAGCAGAGCAGTTTGGAGTCCAAAGGAGTCCAAACCTGGGTCAGACTCGGGCCATCTTGGGGAAACAATGCCAAAGGTGTATGTGCAAATATTCCCATTGATTACTCTGTTGTTTTAGGTATTCTGACCTGACTACTAAATTACGTTTTTGTCTTGCAGGATGAAGGCATCAGGTTGTTCTTGGAGGAGGGCACAGCCTTGGACCCAAGACTCAATACGAAAGTAGGCAGATGCTGTGTGGACCAGACTGGAGGAGGAGCTGATGAGTGGGACCTCACAACCGCTGTTTATTGTTATTGGTAATCTTCTCCTCCTCTTCCATTATAGATCAATATGACCCCATAATCTGCTGAATACAGAATAAAGGTGAAATGGTCCATGTCCAGAGCATGGAACAGGACCTTGAAGAGACAGCTTGGTGACCATGATGACAGCTCATCTGAAGAAGACACCGGTACAAATATATACAGACATCCTGATTTTCTTCTAGCTTCATTTTCCTGAGGAAAAGACACCTGGTTGTGGGTACCCTGATAATGTCTGTTTTTCCTTCTCTTTGTTTGCAGAAGCGACCAATGCTCTCTGCCCTTAAGGAGCTATTTGCTCAGGAGGACATGGCAACTGACGCAAGTAACAGACCATTGTCAGCACTAGAGGGAACGTTCAGGAAGAGATACGGCTCTACAGAGATCTACCATCTACCCTAACCTCAGTGACATGTGTCCCTCTTCCACTGCTGGGGACACCACAGGTTAACAGTCTGTCACCCGAAGGGGCAGGCATGTTAATTCTTTTTAATGACGATCTGCTGTGAGAGCAAACTTCCAGTAAGGCTGTTGATGAATAGAAATTTGAATATGCATTTGAAACGTAAAAAATATTCTGCCTGTTTTCTCTGATGTCCACCCTCTTTCTCGCCCCTCTCCCAACTCGGTGAAATTAGACTTTATTTCAACCGAACCAGAGTTGGTGGTGATCGTTAGAACAATGAGAGATAATAGTAATGATAATGAACTTTGTTTGTATAGCGCCTTTCATATGGGAATTGTAGCTCAAAGTGCTTTACACCAAAAAAAAAACAGAATGGACATAAAAACAGATAAATGAATGTAAAATAAGTTGGAGCGAGAGATGAACTGAGAAGGTTTTGGTGTGTTTTGTTTCTGTAGTGTGTTTTCCAATGCTAAAATGACTGTTTCTGTAAATGGAGTTTGGTGGCTCTGGTGAGAGCGATATAATGGCTCTGGTCTTACTCTTTAACGAACTGAGGGGATGCTTTCCATAATGTTGTCACACACTTAGAATAACAATCGGAGCTTGTCGGTGGCAAAAACAAACACTTTTAGTGGACGTACATTGACGGTGCGCAAACACCCAAAGGAATAACATGGCTGCCTGTTTCGTAGCTGCCGGCTGCAGCGCTCTCGCTAAATACTGGACCAGTTTCAAACATTTTTGTCACCATTAGTCACTTGGATACGAAGGCATGGGAACACAGGGTACATTATCAGATCATACATGACAGCAATTTTTCCTGTTTGTCCGGGACACTGAAATCTTCCAGGACACGTGGACGGCACCAATTAGAAACTCTGCACAGAACATCACTTTGACTGATTGAAAATGAAATGTAGGTCAAGCTGAAACGAGCGAAAAACGTTGATTTTTCAATGTGTGGGTATGTAGATCTTTTAAAAGACGTGTTTATGGTGAAATAACATACAGGTAGCATGTCTCTCATATTGGTTTGCCCTCTTATGGACATAAAGCACAAAAATATATATTCAAATGGTTGAAATCTGTGTTGTTTGGCCAAATTTGACAGCCCTAACTTTCAGTAGATTATGAGACATTCTGCATGCACAGCTAATGTTTTGGCCTGAGGATGGGCAAACAGAAAGCTACAGACAGTACTTCCTCATACCCGAGGGAGCAGTCAATCATGTGTCAGCACCAACCATTCAATCTGACAGTGGCACAGCACCACTGAAACAATCTGCAGCATTTTCATTCCAGTATTTGTCTAAATATCTATTCTAGTCTACTCCACATAACGGTCTTAACATACTATCTACTGATAAAAGCTCAGGTGTGTCTTTTCTGGGGAAATTGTCTGAGCCGAGAAGACCTTGCTGGCTGACCTTGTTGCGTGAAACACTTCTTTGATACTGGAAAGCTTATAAAACTCAGTGGGTACAGTTCTTTTTCCTACTGTGTGACGCTGACTTTGTACTGCACCTGCACCCATCGAGGGCTGGACGTGCACACTGACAACCTTCTCTACTTTTTAAACAGCGCATACACATCAGAGTACGGCCAAATTATTTCATCAATAAAATAAAAAATAAAAAACAGGGATTCTGCCACTTAACAATTGAGACTTGAGTCAGTGACCTTTGCTTGTGCTGTTCCTCATCTGGATTTCCCAACAGAGTAATCATGTACATGGTGTGCTCATTTCCTGGAGTACCAAAACAATGCAGTGTCTGAGTCGAATCACAGAGAACGGTCAAACATGGACAAAAACCGACTGCATTACAAAGAGCAAGCTGTGTCTTTTCATATAAATCCTGCCGGTCATGACAATTCATGACACAATGATAATTTAACTCAACAGATGCAAACAGCTGATCTTTTGCATATAGAATCCTTGTTTTTAAGATAATGTGTTCATCCTAATACTATATAAATATATTATTAATATAAAAAACAGGACGTATTTGAAGTTTTTTTTTTTAGCACAACACTGGGAATTTAGCCAAGGCTACAACAAAGGATGATATTCATTATCGATTGAGTTGTCATTCATTTTCTTCTGTGAATCAATAGTGAAAATTACCAGATGTAATTTTCCAGGGAGGAGAGAGATGTCTGACTGACGGTACAAACCCAAAGATTCAATTAACGATTGTGTAAAACATAAGAAAAGTGGCAAATCCCCCCTTTGGAGAATGTGGGAGCGGAGAAAGTTAGACATTCTGCTTGATAAATGATTTCCACAATTACCTAATTTTGATTTCTTTTCTGCCAATGGACTAATAAATTAAAATCAGACCACAGCGGCAGAGTTGTACAGTAACAGCTGATGTTAGTTGTGGTGAATTATTTCAATTTTTGCCTCAATTTATGTCACTGATGAAAAGTGAGACCACGGCTCCTTCAGTGATTCCTGACTCAAATCTTGCAGCTTTGGTGTGTGGAGGTGCTGTAAATAAAAGACAAATGTTTTATGGTTGGGGCGAGTGACAAAGGAGTGAAAGAGCTGCCAACAGACAGCCCATATAAACCATGCTTCAATAAACCACTTCCTGCAAGCTCCTTTCATTGACTGAACTGAGGGAGAGCCGGCATTTACAGCTCAGTTCCTGTTATTTGGTGGTGGCTGCCCCGTCTATCTGCACCTCCTCCCCTCTCCATCCTTTCATGGCAGCAGCAGCAGCCAGCCTGCAGCTTTCATGGCTCTTGCTTTCTTTGTGTTCACCTATACAAGTAGGTATGATTTCTGAGGAATCGTAAAACAATTACTGGCAAATTCCTGCAGCTCTTTGATTTCTGCCAGACACTGGGAGAGGGGGACGAGTAGGGGGGTCCTCAGGGCCCTTTACACGCAAGGTTGGGCATTTTCATCTACAAACGCTGCACATACGAGCTCACTTTTAAACACCAACTCAGAAATTGCTGTTTCAAACACGTGTCAGCGGTAGACAAAGTTCCATCTCCTGGATGACAATAATTGGTCTGGTTCTCTTTGATGTTGTTCTGTGGATTCTTTTTCATTATTTTTTGTAAAACTGGACTTAAGAAATCCTAAAGAAGACGATCCTGTACCTGCATGGTTAGTTGCTAAAAACTATGGTCAGTCGAACTCATGTGTAGATGAATCAATAACAGTATTAGTTGCAGCCCTAGTATAGAAAATCAGGCTTCTCAAATCTCCTTCCTCAAACACAAAGACAGGTTTCTTGGTTCCATGATAAATCACACTGCTGCACAGAGCTGGTGCTTAAATGCATGCAAACACTGCATTAAGGTGCATTAAGAGCTGCTGCTTTGCATTGACTGCACAAGTTGAAACTGGAAGAGAAATTGTCAACAGGCAGGAAGTGGAGACTGTCAGAGGAAAAAAAAAAAAAAGCCAAGGATCCAAGTTCTAGGAGCATTTCAGTTTTAAGGCGGCCGAGCTAATCTTAACGGCGCGCGCCCCTTTAACATCGTGTTTCAGCTGAATCTGATACCGAACGACTTGGTCTTAACATTGAAGGTCCTCACTCACAACTGCAAAGTTGATCCCATTGAATTACTGATGTGATATGAATGAGAGTTTAACTGAAGAATGCGACTCCTGAATCGGACGCAGTCATCCATTCTGATGGACTGTTTGTTGGAACTTCAGCGGAGCGCAGGAAGCTGACAACAGCCATGTGTCATTTTTAATTTGTCATTTTAACTGATGAAAGTGACGGTCAGCGCTGCTTCAAAATGAGGAGCCGCTCGCTGGATGTTTTCTACGCTGCTCGCTGCTAATGAGAAAGAAAGTCTCTGATTTGGATCTAAATGAATCCATGCAATCCATCCCGCCTCACCTGAACCACAGAACACACAGTTTTTATGAAATATATTAAGTTTCTGATCCAGAGCTTGTAATAACTATTTCTACCCTGCACATAATCATGTGATTTAGGCCTCCAACGTATTTAACCCACCTGAAATGTGGTATTCTTCGCTGGAAAAAGTCACTAAATGAAGTTATGTATAATGATGTCACTGCTGTGTGAAACTTAATTAAGACAGACATACTTCCTGTACATCCTTCATCTCCTGTGAGGATAGAAGCAAGAAGTCCTTTATCAGTCCCGCACAGGGGAAATTCTATTACACACACACACACACACAGATGCTGGAGAGATGTTAGAGTGATGGGGCTGTCACATAATTGAAGCTCCAAGCAGTTAGGGGTTTGATGCCTTGCTCGGGCTGCCGACGCAGTGCCCAGGAGGTGAACTGGCACCTTTCCAGCTGCCAGTCCACATTTTGTACTGCGATCCGTGCTGGACGACCCTCCAGTTCCCAAAGCCAAACCTGTACAAACTGAGCTACTGCTGCCCCCAAAAGCCCGACTCTGCTGGGACTCTAACCCACAACCTTTAAATCACTTCTCAAGTGCTTAACTAGGAGTCCAATGCGCTATCCATTACGCCACAGAGCCAGACCAACGCTGGTATCATCGGAGCTCAGAGAGATCACATTAGCGAAGCCGCAGCAAAGAGCAAAGGAATGCACTGCAGCTTCGGAGACATCCAGTATTTCAGCCTGAGGATCTATATCTTATGTATAGGTCAATGTAGTGACTTGACTTATGTGGTATGTGCACACAAGCCACAAATTAAGCCTGAGCAGAGGATGAGGGGAGTTAAAAGGTTTCATGCGAATGTTCCACAGAGCCCAGGAGATGGCCAGAGGCTAACATATTGGCCCAATCATTAATGCATCAATCTGTGTGTGTGTGTGCATGTGTGCGTGTACACTGTAAGGGGCTTATACTGTCGCCAATCTGGCTAACAGAGCAGAGCACTCTTTCTTTAAGGAAAGGAGATACTCTTCCACCCTCAACTATTGTTGTTTAGCTTGACTTCAGTAAGTGATTTTCTGTGTCTTTGTGTCTCGGAGAAGGCCTTTTCAAAAGCCAAAAGACAGGAGGTGCAAATGTGAAGCTGCGGATGGCTTCTGAAGTTTCAGACGTCTCAGGTCACGACACTGTTGAAAACGTATTTTCAGACAAGACGTTCACCTTTTTAAAGCAAGGAGGGTTCTCGGATGAAGATGAAGCATGAAGCATGAGCTAAGTCCAAGATGAACTTCTCCAAAATTTAGAAATTTAGACATACAATGACAATCATTTCAATGTAGTAACATAAATAGACCACAGCCATTCACAAACTCTCCTAATGGGAACAAGCGACGTGATGAGTTACTGCTGTTAAAATGGATGTGCCCGTGCTAATCCTCAAGACAGGAGAGGAGAACAAGGCAGGACCGAGCGTCTGAATTTCTAATATAGATGGTACAGTAAGTGTGTTCGTCCTAAGCTGTTCGGTACAGGGAGCTCAGTTAGGTTTGTGATTTTCTTCCCATTGGTACGCCTTGTAAATCAAATATTTACTGCTGAATTAGCCTCGTGAACTCTAATTAGGTCTGTATCTTGGCACTTGCAGAGCGCACATTCTGAAGAGCTCCAGTGGGGCAGCTTTGGCAGCGGGACAGTTGTGATCTGTTCATGCTGGGTTAGCCCCTGGATGCACAGCTCGTCTAACAATGTCTAAAACACGAGCTGGAGAAGACTATCGTTGGGGTGGGTGTTCTGGTTTTCTAGTAAGTTTCTGCAGCGCTGAACAAAGAGGGGTGGATGGGACTTTACTCTTTGTCTATATATATATATATATTATATATATATATACATTTTTTTTTATCACGGATGGAGTTTGAAGCCTGCTTTAATGTTCTTTTACTCATGCATCTTTCGCTCAGTAAATTCTGTCTGCACAGTATAAACTGCTGCAGTTGTCCAGGAAATATACCCTATCCTGTATGAATGAACATAAGCTGCAGTCATCCAGGAATTATACACTCTGTATGCACGAGCACAAGCTGCACACATTCAGCCGTAGCTCTCACACTCGTGGATTTGTTTTTGCATTTCAAAATTAATGAAAAAAAAATGTTTTTGCCTTTTGTTTCTCTTTCTGTGCCAAAAAAAAGCACCAAATCCTAAAACCAAGGCTCAAACCAAACCGTGGATTTCTTTGTGCCATCACACCTCCAATTCACAATGCAATATATTAATGTTTGCCAAGGCTGGTGGCTTGAAAAGCGTAACATTAGAATATCAGAGGTGTGGTTGTGTCCTCGATCGCAGAGCCAGTCCAGCCGAGCCAACAGACAACCAGGACGAGAATCTCAGTCTCACCTTTCAAAACACAGAAAGAGCCTCAGCTCTTGTGCATCCTTCCTGCACTGCACAGACCACAAATCTCAAACTCTTTTCACCAAGCTCGCCCATTTCTTTCCCATTACACCATCTTACATCTTTCCATAAAAGTGACAATCCTCTGAAATATCACAAACACCTTTGAAGAGATGCCATCTCCAGAGTAGATTAAATGGCAGCCGAGGCTCCAAATGAGGTGCTTAAGCAGCATGAGCCGCTGCCGCCTATTGCCAAAATA
The DNA here is from genome assembly GCF_051107435.1 of Chaetodon auriga. Taxonomy (NCBI): domain Eukaryota; kingdom Metazoa; phylum Chordata; class Actinopteri; order Chaetodontiformes; family Chaetodontidae; genus Chaetodon; species Chaetodon auriga. The sequence continues at coordinate 16,408,393 of NC_135097.1, read as the reverse complement.
GCACCCCCTTCACTGGTTCCAAAGAGCTTCTTTACCGCCATTTGTTCAGATGGCATTGCCATTAGGCCATCTCCATGGCAACACCTCAAGGCTGGCCCGTTAACCGCATGGCAATAATGAAGCACAGTGGCAGCTTTACTGACTGATTCGTCATTAATCTAAATGTGTGTCTGGCAGCTTCTCTGAGCTGCACAACAAATCACTGCTGAGCGTAAGAGAGGACCGGGCGAGGGTTAGGAAGGAAGGCAGGTTACGCTCACCGTCTCTTATCACTTTCTCCCTCTAAGTGCTTTATGCGTTTTACCTGCTACACGCCGTGTGTGTGCGTGGAAACTCAGAAAAGTGATGACATGTTGATAAGACAGTCTTTGGAGCAATAAAGAAACAGCCGATGTGGAAAAGCTGTTTGAAATCCCATCAGCTTGTCATATGAGCCTAGCTCTGTTGTCAGCATCTTTACAGGAGCAAACGAAGCACGACTGACACAAATCTAAACAATACACGCCTCATAAATTAAACCTGCAAGTGAGCCAAGCGGCAATGATAGATTTCGCTGCATTTTTGAATCCGTATAGGAGTCTTTGAAACGCTGACAGGCCGTTTGGGGATCCCTGGTCCACATAACAAACGCTTTCCTGCTGCCATCCTTCTCACAGAATCATGGAGCCAAGTTCACACTCCTAACCTCCATTTATCAAACCCGGCTGTCAGTTACGTAAGGGAAGATCCAGGTGGAGGTATCCCAGCACACGTTCAAAACACTCAAAATGCATCAGGTCAACATTTTTAAGGATTCAGTATTGTTTTCGTTTCTTAAAAGACAATGAACTGAAGGAAAAAAATCCATTCAGGCATTGTGCTGCCAAACATGCCTTTGACCAACCAGGTGAAACAGGGAGAAGTAAAAATGATGTTCCAGTCCATTTAGTTTGAGACGGGCTCCTTCCTCCCAGTACCATCCCACTCCTCACACTAAATATCAGGTTTCCAAGGCTACACAGTATGTAACCAATAATAGCTACTTTCCAAACACTGCACACTGCATGCTGCATCCCTGCTGCCCAAACAAGTAAAAAAAAAGAAAAAGAAAATAGAAGTAAAATGTTATCCGTTAACTCCAAACAGCACACAGACTGCAGGTCTGAAAGCTAAATGTTAGCGCTCAGTTCCTGTTGACAGGTTTACTCGGTGCTTACGACTTGTTTAAACACCTCCTATTATATTTTAGAGTGGATGGCAAAGTCATGAAGCCTCTGAAGTGAGGAAAGTGTTCTCTTGAACAGCTGCAAAATGGACTAAAACACAGAGAAAAAAAGAGGAGAAAGTGGGTATCCTTGGTGTTGACCCCAAAACCTTCTGCATGTGTGGAGCCAGCTGTGGCCTTGCTGGACTACTTGAGATGTTCGTAGTCGCAGTCCAACACAAGCCTGAATACACCAGAACACAAACTGGGTGAAAACAGGTTTTTTAACAGTCTTCCGGCAACAAAATGCATAAAGCCAGGCAAGTTTCACAATCCCCTGTTCCTGTAACTGTCAACTCCACTAATGCTCAAACAGCTGATTAATCCAAAGACAATGAATAAACACTTTGATAATCGATTGATCGGTTCCAGCTTCTCAGACGTGTGTGTTTTACATATATGTGAACTGAATATCTCTGGGTTTCTGCCTGCAGGTTGAATAAAACAATCCACTGGAGGAGGTCACCCGTGAACCGTCAAATTTACTAAATCATTCAAAATATGCTGCCAATTTACCACTTATGCTTGAAAAACCAAGCTGATTGGCTGGGAATTGACTAGATGATTTTAACTAGCCAATGTAATATTAACCAAAAATATACTATTATAAAAATTAAGCAATGCAAGCAGAACTGACATGTTTGACTTCACCAAAACAGCCTTTCCAGCCAGCTGTACTCACACTGGGGTTGTACCTCGGGGTGGGCGGTGTGATGGTATGTACTGTGCAACAGTGGAAATGTGTCCACAGGTAGAGATTTGGCACACCGTCGTTCAGCGTCTGCACTGCTGCACAGCGAGTGGGCGCGACATCACGGAGCGCAGCTGCTTCGTACGCTTTTCTGCTTGCCTTTATGTTGTTTTACACTCTTTGGTTGACATTGTGAATACATGTAGTACTGAAACCAACACAAAAACAGCCTTCGTTACGGATGAATCCTCCTCCTCATCATCCTCCTCCTCCTCCTCCTCCTGCACACTCTACCCGGGCACCACATCTCGCCTAAACCAAACAGAATATTTCCAGGAACACGTCTGACACGGACAGTTGTTATTGTTTGTATTCAAGTTCCGAATAAAAGAAGAAATGTGATGAAGTGTGAAGTGATGGACATTTGAAACCACTTCTAATTCAATTTACAGAATAATCATCATACCGTGATGTATACAGTTAGCCTGATTGAAGATTTTGGCCATATTGCCACCCCAGTTATCAATAAATGTTTGTGGTCTGACAGTAAACCACTGAGCGTATAAAATGAACATCACTGTCTATTCTAATTCATAGTGAAATCCAAAATGGCACCAGACCTACAATTTAACCTGGACAGGTGGTTCTAAATCTCTGCCAGTGAATCACCATCCTCCCATCTTTGCTGCTCCTCATTTTTCATGACAGAAATATTTGACACTTCTCTCCTTTATTTGCATGTGTTCAGCAGAGAGAGAGACGCCTCTGGAGGTGGTCGAAAAGCAACAGGGAATCTCTGAATGCGGCGTGAGTGCATGGAGCTGGTAGAAGGCAAAAACAGGAAGTTCATCACCAAAGAGCTGGACTGTAAAGCGTACGTGTATCACACAACGATGGTCACCGTGTCAGATCTAACCGTCACAGCGCCATAAATTCTGGCCGTGCTTGGTCAGGCGACCCCAACCAATCACAGCACATCTTATCTCACAATCACGCACGACTTCAGATCGAGGAGGCAGGTGAAGCAGCTGTCAATCAAACTGACAGAAGCATTGTGTCTCAATCGTCTACGTTGTCTCTGTTTGCTTAGGTTTGCGTTCTGTCCGCAGTACGCTTAAGAAATAAACTTCTGCGTGAAAAACACAGTTTTGGTGGAGACGGCGTCATCTCCTTGTTTCTCAGAGAGAAAGAAAACTTGCTACTGCTACTGTGACGTTAGCACACACATCAGCACCCTGCAGCACGTCTGTGTTTTCGGTGCCAATGAATATTTATTTAACATTAATGTATAATACACTTGAACAAATAAAAATATCTCCCTGTGAGGGCAGGCATCAGCCCATGCTGATGATAAGAAAATGCCAAATATCAATCCAATTCATCGGCCGACCGATTAATCTATGATTACAACGAATCCCAGCTACAAACTCTCAACAGATCAGGAAGCACTTCGGCTCACAATTTGTCACCACATAAAAATATACAATAAAATATCCCAAAGACGTCACAGACACTGGAGCGATCTCATGGAATGTGTCATCACGTGAGACTTGCTGTAGGTTAAGTATTTGCCTGCTTGGCTTTGGCCCTTTGTCTTCAAACTGCATGTCACATTTATCAAAACTGGGCTGGAGCACACAAAGTACTGGGAGAAGGATGCGTGTGCTGGAGCCAAATCTCATTTGGTACTGTGTAATCAAAGGCCTTTTAGGAGAAACTTAAGCTTTGAGGGTTCCATGTCAGTAGATCACATTTGATTTATAGACAGCTTGGAGGCGATGGGGGAAATGAATCCAGCATAGATTTCCAGCTTCCTGTGTGCATGCGGCCCCTCTCCAAGCACATCTTTTTTCAGAACTTTTGACAGCTTTGAAGTCATTTTCTGAGCTGGTTATTCATCAAACTTTCAGATGATTCAGGTGTTTCCAGCTGCTCAGAACGAGGATTTTCGCATGTTGAAAAAAAAAGAATTACTTTGAATGTGTCAGCCCTAACAGACTTGGAGGCAACAGGCTAACCCACAGATTCCTCCGGGTCCGGTGACCCTCTCTGGGTTACAGTAACGGCCACTTTACACCAAACAGTTGCCGGAAATTAAGTCCAGGAGATATTGTAACTAGAAAAAAAAAAAAAAAAAAATCCCTTCAGTGTTTCTAATGTCATGTTGCCCTGTCAGGTGGTGTAGATCAAGATGCCAGGTTCTGAAGGCAGGAACGATACAGCAGGAACTTCCAGAGTTCCTGATGAGGTTCCTGAGATTCTAAAAAGGTTCATGAGATCCTAGAAAAAGCGTCTGTGCCCCTAAATCAGTTCCGGAGTCCCAGAGAAAGATTCCTGAGTTCCTAAAAAGGTTCCTGGACCCCAGAAAAAGTTTAGTGGTAGTGATGGAACTTTTGTTCAGAACACTGATATTAAACTGTGTGTATTGCAAACTCATTGATGTATCTACCCAAGAAGTTGATGAGGTACGCTGCCTTGTTAGGTAAACATCTTTTTAAAATGATTAAATTATTATAGAAATTTTTAATGGTCGACTTTATCATCATCGTCACCATCATCCACTATTAATATATTTAAATATATATAACAATGCAGCAGAGCAAGTGCTATGGAGAGTACTTTGAAAGGTGGATGATGCGAGGTTCAGGATATGCAGCAGAAAATGAAAACACTGAGCGGTATTTTTATGAGGCTCTACAAGTATTGTCACCATTGTCTCAGTCTTCACGGTCTCCTCTGAAGCCAGACTAATGACGCTTTTGCAGCAGGGAACTTCTTCTGATTGGCTGATTAATCGAAAAGTTTAAGCGACAGAAAAGGAAATCAGCACCTATTCCGATTGTCAATGAATCATTTAACGATGTTGGAAAATGTGATGGACACTTTTTACCATTTTGTGATGTTTTCTGAAGCAAAAATATTAAGAGAAAATGACTCGCAGATTAACTGGTGGTGAAAGGAAACAGTCAAATGAGTTGCAGCCCTGAATGCCTTCATGTTGGACTGCAGGTGCTCCAGACAGCCCATCGAACTTCCTGTAGGTGGTCGTCACTGACGTAATGACTGATATCCACAAGAAGAAAAGCAAAAACCCACAAGAATGTGCCACAATAAATCAAAAGAACAACAAGAAGAGTAAACATTGAACTCACAAAAGGCTGAACTGGGGTCAAAAATCTCAAAACAGAAGATATTTGAATTGGTCCCTTATCTTCTATCATCTTAGCCAGGTGCTCCTTTAAGACTCCTCTACCTTACACAGCCGCCCAATCATACTCGACCACAAAGACCAAAGGCCCCGATACACTGTCCAAGAAGAAAGATGTTAAACGTGGTGAAGAACCTTTGGTCATCAATCCAAAACAGTGATCCTCGACCCCACTGTGAGACACTGCAGGCCAGTTTAGAGTCTCGGCGACCAGAGATGGCGTACATCAAGAGTCTGACCATGTGGGACCTAATTCACACAAGGACTGCTAGTACGACACATCGGCAAACCGACCAATCAGAATACAGCATGATAATACACTGCTCAATCCATAGACATGTGCACGTAGATGCCGAATCTCTCCTTGCACTTACGCTCCCTCTCTTCCTCACACACACGTGTACACACACACACACACACACACACACACACACACACACACACACACACACACACACACAGATTTTTTTTCCCACTATGGATTCAATCTGACCCAGATTGCATCGAACATTTCAGACTCATCCAGAGCTACAAGGATTGATTGAGAATTCAATTAGTAGATGAAAAGAAAATTACTTACAATCAATCTGCAACTGTTTGACAAGCAATCAAATTTTTTTTCAAGCAAAAATAAATCTTTGCTGGTTCCAGCTTCTCAAATTTCAGGATCTGATGCTGTTCTTTGTCATGTATGATTGTAAACTGGACAATGCTAGCTTTCAGACTGGCCTCTGGGGCATTAAAATGGCCATTTTTCACTATTTCCTGACATTTTACAGACAAAACGATTAGCAGAGTTTAGAATCTTGCAAAGTTTGACCTGTAATGAACCCACAAGACTGTTATTACTGCACAGAGTACAGGTAGCTTAAAGCATGTGTGCATGTGCAGTCTGTATGTATACATCCACTTGACGGCACAGCTAAGTTCAAGATGAATAGCGATTATCAGTCTAGCAGCGACTTCAAGGACTATTCTGAAATACTTGTGTTTTTCGGCTCCCTGGCTCGTTAGGAGGCAAGCGCCTGCAGAGCTGCAAACAAGACAAGTCCGACCTGTCGCTGCTTCACTTTTACACACCGAGCGCCCAAATCAAGCAGCTCTGACGCTGAAGGTTTGTCTGTTTCATTTCCAAAAGCAACATCAGGTAAGAAACTGTTTGGCAGGGTTTCAAAACAACACATCTGTACGGAGTGACATTTAGAAGAAACATTAAAATGCGCCAAACGGACGTCAAGACAGCTAAAAAATGCGTTTTGCGTCATTATTTCCAACCTTTCCATTCTGTCTTCTGAGAATTACAGAGAAAGCACACACAACTTGTTTCACTTGTTCAGTATCTACACTTTGCAACAGGACACACGGAACCAAAAACCACTGCATTTTCTCCACGACATGCATGTATTTGAACTCAGCTGAGACATTTACAAACACGTGGAAATGCACTTTTTCCGCCGCCCTCCACAGATGTCAGAGGTCAGCTTCAGCTTAAGGGACTGAATGGCCCCATCCAGCACACACGAGCTCTGCGGATGCTTGCTGGTGTGAGCGTTTGAACCCTGCTCACTGATGGAAGGGCAGCACACAGCCAAACCCAGCTGCTCTGAAGAATCAGCGCCAAAGAAAGCAAGAAGCCAAGGGCCAAACTCAAGCAGCCAAAGCAGGTCTCTTACCTCTTTTTGGTTTAGGGAAGCTTTCGTGCAGGTGAAAAACTACTTTCTCCACAAAGTGCTGAATGTTGCTGTGCTCTGGTCCTCGGACAAACACCATCCAGTCGTGGGTGAAGCCTTCCACAGTGGGTTTCTTTCTGACCTGGGCACGATGACCAAGTTCTAGTTTCACCTGGACAGCACCCTGTAAAATGAAATGAGGATGGGTTACTGCTAAAGTTTAAGAAAAGTGAAAACAAAAAGCCTTTAAAGAGAACATTAGAGATAGATAAGAGACGGTAAAACAAACTCTTCTTTGGCTTTGATTTGCTGCTTTACTTCTTTTTTTTTTTTTTAACAAAGCGGTCCATTATGTCCCCTTGTCCTCCTGCACGAGCACCGTCATGCAAAACTCCACTGAAAAATCTGCTTATCTAAAGTAACGCTGTCTTTCTACACACCTGCAGAACCTGATTTGCGACAAACTATTTTGACAAACAGTTCAAGTCTTTAGGGAAATTGACAATAAATACCACGCAGCAGCAAACATTTCCACCAACTTCACACGACTCCAATGTGCTCCCACTTTGCTTCCTATCATTGGGTGACGTTACATGGCCGTGAAAAGATAATTGAACGCTAATGAAAATAAGAAGAAGCCTCCTGGAGAAAGTTGGAATTTTACCCGGTTTACGTGTTACTTCATGACGCCGAATTGAAGGATGGACTGCAAGGACTCTGATACAGCCTTAAATTGCACGTTAGCAAAAGTGTTTTTGACGATAAGCAGAAATATATTTAAACTGCCAGTTTTTTTTACTTGCTCCTTGCAGTGCACTGTTCATTCAGGAGATAGCGGCACGTATCGGCTGTAGCTAGCTGTACGGCTTGAAAATCCTCGTTACGGAGTAAAAAACCACCGACACCTCCGGTGTCACAAAAGAGCAAAATGTCCAAACATGTACTCCATTAGACCGGACCTGCAAACAAATCCTGCCACTGGATACTCACCGAGTTGGCCATCCTTGAGGCCCCGCGTTACTGTTATTTCATGGAGAATTAGTTTTAAATGAGAGTAGAGGGGAGTACAGTTTGCCTATGACGGCGGACATGGTCTCTCCTGGACTGAAGTCAGACTCGAGACTTTCAAAGGCTCGCCGGCTGTCAATTCCCCGGAATAAGCTAGAGAGAATCCGCTGTGTACTTTCAAAATAAAACCCCTGCAGCGCCACCCATTTCACTGAGGTCCCCTAAGCTATGGCTACTGCTAAAGCAATGCTTTTGCCATTTTGGGTATGAAGTAATGTATGTGTCGAAATGTCATGATATTTACATTTTGTTCACTTTTAGAAATGGTGAGTTCAAGTCTCCCTTCCTGGAAAATCCTGACCAGGCATCAAAAATAAAGTCTCTTTGAAAATTATTTTACTTTTAATAATCATATTGTTATTTTTTCAGCAAACTATTCCTGAGAGTTGTATTTCCTACGAAGGCCTAAATACTGTGCAAAAAATACAATTCTGGTGTTGAAATCATTCATTTATTTAGTGCTGGCCAAAAAGTGGTCAAATTGAAATGTATTGAGTCTCAAGATACTGAAATCAACATGTGAAAATGCTCCACATCACATTATTGCAATGTTATAAATGTAGCATCCAAGAGAGAAGGTTTGAAGACAGGTGCGTGCCTTCATGGTAATCCACCAACTTTTTGACAGGGACTTATTGCATTTCTGTGGTCTCGGTACTGAATTATCAGCATGGTTAAATTTAAAACTACTTGGGCCCCTTTTTGTTTCATGTCAAAGGGCTGAAACCTGCAACAACACAATGTGTCTGCTGGCTATCATTACAGTAAATGCATATTAACTTCCTATTTATGACAGTGGGAACAAAACACTGACCCTATACCTGTAAAAAAAGAAACTGTAATATAACAGCTGTTCTTTGTGGTGCCAATATCAGTCAGTAAGTCAGTCATGGCGCTTACATTTCCTTTTAATTTTTTAGCTTAATCTACCAAATTATATACGAGGTGCTCATTTGCCATATGTACCTGCAACAGTTAATAAAATAGCACAATGCTCGAACCAGACATGGTTAGGAGGATAATTCTAACTTTGCTTGATTACCTTAACACTAAAGACACTTAACACTAAACCTAACTCTAATTCTAAATGTGTATATTTTATATTGTTGAATTTAGTTTAACTACAGCCAAAGTACTGAGAAATTAAGATAAAGTAAAACTACTCAACGACACACATTGTCTATTAATTTCCATTCTTTTATTTTGAACCATAAAATCTCTTATTTCCGTTACGTGTCCGTCTCAATTCTGCTGAACTAACGATGCTGAGGGTCGAAGCGCACGCGCAGCTTGGTGTACCCACTGGGGCTGCAGACAGAGCACGAGACGGAAAGAGCCAATGAGAGACCAGCAGGTATACGGACCTCCAATCAGGTGGTCGCAACAGTCCAGTAATGATGTTGCCTTAACGTCCCAGTGGAAAACCGGCGAATGAAGCATGTCAGACCCTCACAGTGACGAGATCTTCAGTTCGGCTGAAGCGGTCTAACGCAAACATTCATGTATGGTTAAAATGATTAAAATGGTCATTGTGACAACTGTACATCGTCCACATCTGACTTTCAATAAACAAACCCGAAAGGCAACTTTTTTAGGCAGCTATTTTGAAGCGAAGGCATTTTTATGGATATGTTAACGGTTCATAGTAGACTATATTAAGATTATTCTCCACTTAACTTTGTCCATTGTTTACTAATCTGGCAATTTTTTTTGTTGTTGTTTGCATGTATAGTTACACTAATTGGACCGCTGCAGGGATGGGTATACAGCAACATAAATAACCTAAATGATGTGATCATAATCTATGTAATCAGAAATTTGCATATTATCATTGTCTGGAAGTCTTTATTCCATTACTGACATTTAATTGAAATAATTTAATCAACTTGACGCTTTAGTTCCCTCTTGCATATTTTAATTTGTTGACATATTAAACATCAAAGATTAAAAACTTAAGAAACAATGTTTATCTTTTTTATCGTGTTTGAAAATGTACAAATTCTGACAAAACTGACAAAGAGTTTTTGCAGACCTAATTGTCACACCTTGCTATATTATATTATTTTCTCATGAGTGTCATTGCTCCAGTATTCGGTATATTTTGTAATATCTAGCCCACTCAGGTCGGTCTTGAGAATGAGATCTTGGTCTCAATGGGACTAACCTTATTAAGAAAGGTCAAACTAATGATGACTTGATTTTAATGTGTGCAGTCACAGACTTTTAGACATCTCCATGTCTCTCGTGTAAAACATTATACTCCATTAAATTAACCCAGCTGTTAACACTTCTGGTGCATACACATATATATGTAAATATGCTATTCAAACCTTCCTGAGTCAGTTTTTATGAACGTCTTCATTAGTACACTGACGTCGTTGTACCATGATTTGCAGAAAGTCAGTCGGTCGGCTTTTATCATTTTCGGTCCTCGGTACTCGCCGTAGTTACATGTGCGTAGACAGGAGGCTGAATGAGAGGTAAAGTTTGGGCAACAACACGTATAACTTTTATGATCTTTTAACTGAGAGTCTGATATATTCCTCGGTGTACTGCAGGAGGAAATACAGTCCAACTGTATTTATTACTACGAATGCACTTCCTGTTGAATAGCATTAGCTGTTGTGTTGGTAACTCCAGTGTAGCTATTCATTCAGCTAATATATGCTAGCTTGTTTGGCGGATTACATTTTATTTTATAATGATTATGGTGTAGCTCTGGATGTTGTAGTTTTTTTGCCCGTCTGTCAGAGATTTGCGTTAAAGTTCTTACATGACAGGTTTTGTATGCACGACACGTAGAGTTTAGGACCACGACTAGCAAGGAGAGCGCGCTATGTTGAGCCCTGTTGGAAAATCAGTTAACTTAAACTACACTCACATATTACTATAAGTCTATAATGCACAGAACAACACGAGAAGCATTGTCTGACGGAGCAGAGAGCATCCTTTCATTCGGCACACATAAAATCTACCTAAGGGCCTGATTTGAAAAACAACGGCAACAACAAGCAGCTGCCAAAACACACCACCCTGGGCGACAGCAGCATCCTTCTGCTGATGAAACACTTACTGGATGGATTAAGGCAGGTTAAGTAGCTATAAAACAGATTAATGTTTCATGTGGTGTGTAGTGAAGGTTGCATAAAACAGTCACGATAGTCTGCCACGACGAGCAACACGTGGTTATGTTTATCACAGCTCCTCTCCAGTGTCACTTAAATACCTAAATCTTTGCTTGACAGAGACCTGTTTTTGTAGCTGATAGTAAAATACCTGAACGCAACTGCGCACTTAGAGACTGTTTAGGTTTGTCTAAACTCTTATACACATAACACATATATCTCCGTGACAGTTGTGTTCCTCATATGCGCAGATGGTGACATTTTAGGCTTTATGCTTCCACAAGGTGCACAAATGTCTATAAAGTTAACAGCAGCCACTGGGAGCAGTTTAGGGTTCAGTGCTTCTCTTTCACATATGGGCAGGAGTAGCTGGGGATTGAACCACCAACCCCTTAATGTTCATTTTCATACCATCAAGGAAATTATGAAAAGCATTGGGGTTGGGTTAACGACTTGTACAGAAACCAGCTAAAGGGGGCCAATCAAGATATTTTGGCTTCAGCTCTTGTCACCTCACCATCATGTCATCCATCTTTATGCAGGCTTTATGGTCACCTGTCTGCTCCCCCTGTGCATGCGTGTTCTCGTGCACTTGCATGAGATGTAAAAAACATCTGCTCCTAAAAACATTGCTCCACAGCAGTACTGGTGGTCAAAAGCTCCGCAGAGTAGCTTTAATTTGTCAGTTTTTGGAGTATCTTTGTGTCTGTAACGTTAACTGCAAACTCAAAGTACTTTTACCTCCAAACTGTACTCCTCTGAAGTACTTCAGTTCATTTGTTTACTGCAAACCTGTTGTCACCTTAAACTGCAGTTCACTGTTTAAAGCTTCATTAGCTGTTAGCTCTGTTAGCTTTATTCATTCTGTTAGCTGCGAGCTATTAGCTCCATTGGCTCTGTTAGCTATTTTAGTCATTAGCTCTGTTAGCCAAACACACCAGACGTCTCTGCTGCCCTCCAGCTACTAACAGCTAAGAGCTAACTAGCTCGTGTTGTTCACAATGTAGCGTTAGCAGGTAAAAAAACAGGGTATGTCCGCTGTTCATTCCCACGTCCTGTTTCCGCAGGACGCGGGAATGGATGCAGGGACCAACCACAATAATATGTGATGGTAACTGTCGTAACATTACAAGAAGATGGTTTGTCATATGCTAAGCGATAGTTATACAAAAATCCCTTTGGTCTTGAAGGCCTTCCAAACACATCCTCTATGGTTCCCAGGATGGCGGGACGCTGTTGGTCGTGAGCCCTGGTCGGATCCCTTCATCCCCTCATCCTCTGGGCTGGCCACCTATGTGTTTAGTTCTCACCGAATAATTGACAAAGATCTTGTGGTGTATGTATTTGTCGCAGTGCTGCTCTTTTAGTCAGCCAGTGGTGCCAAGTTGTTAATTCACATTTTGTGTGAAATGTGAATAAGTGTGAAAAATGGCCATCATAATGTCTCAGAGCCCATGGAAGCATCCTTAAATTGCTTGTTTTGACCAGATAACAGTCCCCCAAATACCCCCCAAATAATTACTTTACCTGGTAATAAAACAGAGAAAAAGAGCAAATCTTTTGTTTTTGAGAAGCTGAACTATTATATACATTTACTGCCCAGCCCCGGTATAATGTATCTAATGAAGTGGTCATTAATTAGATCGTGACCACTGTGTCAGATGTCAAAGAACACAATCAATGGCTGTGTTCTGTGCTGCTGTGGCTTCGGGCCTTCCAGCCTGGCTGTGGACGGCTGCGCGTGTTGAGCCACCTGAAAGGCCGTCAGAAATCCTGCCACCGGTCCGGCATGTGTCAGCGCACCGCAACGAGTGTCACACAGTAAAGCCTCAGCGGTGTCATTTCTAAAGCATTGTTGGCTCAACACTGTTCGTGCATTGTCCCCTCTTGTATTGCTAATGCAGACCTAGCAGTACAGGCCAGCCTATATTGTTTGCTGTAAGGTAAATGTGCAGTAGAAACTACTGGAACAGTTTGGTGAACAAACTTTTTTATTTCTTTTTTTTTAGGTTTAGCTGACCAGTGACTGACTTTGCTTCTGAATGCTAGGTATTTCTCCAATACATGACAAGTGATGACTGAGTCTTTCTAATTAGTTTCATTGAAAAATAAACTTTTCCCACCCGTGCACTCGTCAAACTCTTCAAACATAACTCATTTTTAAGAGTATTAAGCAAAGGTATGCTAGATATACAATATATATTCCATGATTAACAGCCATATCATCTACAAACATCAATAAATCAGCTCTTGACAGGGTTCAGTGTCAGTTTGGAGTGTAGTCATGTAGTAGCAGGTGCTGCTGACTTACCTGTTTATGTGGCCATGAAGCTGAATGGCAGTGGGAGCCGGTGCAGAGCGAGCAGGAGGAGGAGGGTGGTGAACAGTGCAGCAAAGTAGGCTGGCTTATCAGTTAGATAACAGCAGGGGGGGCTGGGTTGGGTGATTGTGTTTGGGGAGGGGGTGGCAGGGGTTAGGCTACACGAGGCTCGTGTTCCCTGCGGCTTTAGTAATGTTAAACCAATACATTGGTTTACAGGTATTGATTAACAGGAACATGTTCGGGGGGGTTAAGGGACTAAAGAATTACCAGTAAGGAGAAAAAGCTTTTCTTAGCTGTTTTCTTGAATTCTGAATTTATTGATACTTAATATATCATATTTTTTGTATTATTTACTATGTTATTTACTATTTTATGGCATTCAGTAAGCAGTTGTTCTGTCTATTGAATGTCTGTAACGCAATGAGATTCAGTTAGCAATGATATAAAAAATACTCCTCACATTGGAGATGTTGGGAGCAGTGATTGTTGACCATTTTTACTTGATAAACGCCTTCAATAACTTATTGATTGTCAAAGCAGTTGCTGATTAAAGGTAACCTGTTGAATTTCTGCCCACTGGTGCTGCTGAACAATGTTTTGATGAGCGGGCCACTTTTTTGTTTGTATCTCAAGCAAGTCTATAAGACTGCGCCTGTACGTGAGCGTGAGTTGTTGCCAGAAGGCGATTAGCTTAGCTTCACTTAGCACGTGGACTGCAATCAGGGGGAAACGGCTAACCTGGTACAGTCCAAAAATACACCCAGCAGCACCTGTGGAGCTCACTGGTTTCCATGCTGTATCTTGTCAGTTTGACCTTTACGCAAACAGAACTGTGAAAACTGCAGCTTGTGGCTTTTCCCGCAGTTTCCAGCCCAATGCTAAGCTAGGCTAGGAAAGCTTTAAATGTTAGCTTTTATGAAGTAGTTTTCTCTCCACAATGGACTAAATTTGATTTAAATTTGCAGCACATTCACTGCTAATTTTTAAGTTTGTAATGCTCAGCGGATATATTCCAGCACCAAAAACATGCATGAGTTCTGTACCCAGTCCCATTCAAAACCCTGACCAGTCAGATGTCCCCTTCGAGAGGAGCAGCTGTGGTATACAGGCCTCAGACAGCTGGTGGTCAGCACCTGAATGCTATATTGTCAGGCTTAATGAGACAACCTGAGATGGGCCGCTCGTTTACTTAGCAACCTGCGAGCCAGTGAGTGAGTGTTGTGGTATACTGAACACTTGTGAATAATTCAATGCAAAATTATGTCAATGCTGCAGGCCAATAATTTGATAACGGCAGGGATCAGCTTTCAAAGGGTCCGTCTCTGAATACCTCCAAGCAGTGCTTCTCCCTGCAGCGCTCGCTCCATTAATACCACGAAGCAACAGGTGGCTGCGTCACTTAGCTTTTGTTTCAAAGGCAGCACCACCGATATGTGATATTCTTGTGTTAAATAGAGGCTCGCTCTCTGGGAAAGTTTCCTTTTATAGCGTTGTATGACAAAATCGTTGAATTCTGTGTAGTTTTGTGAACTTATTCTAGTTTCCCTCTGCGCTCAGCCGCGACCGGCAGATATGACGGAGGGTTTGAAGATACGGTTTGATTTCCCCAGCCCCGTCATACAAGCCCAGGTAAGCTACTGTCTCACGGTCAGAGCAGACGGCGACATGGGAGCGAAGCTTTCCTCTGTGGTCCTTGTTCCCATCTCTGCTCCTGTGTTGTTTCTAATCACCGCCTCATTTAGATATCTCCATGTACTGGCTGGGAGTAGTTGTAGTATTTCCATAAGTAGGATTAGATTAGGTGGCGCCTGGGTGGAGCATGCAGGAGGAGGAGGGTTTATCTTGAATAATCAGCACTTTTGCATTGATATCAATACTTCAGTTGCATGCATTGACAGGATTGTTACACAGAACCATCTGGGTTGTAGCCACTTAAACAGCTAAGCAGACCAACCGCAGTACCTTACTTTCATCAGAAAAGTGTGTGTCGGCCTGCTTTCTGTCTTCCAGACGGTGAGGAATCTTGTTGCTGCCGTGCTAAAGGAAAAAGGGCCAAATGGGCAAATCACACAGTCCTCCATCCAGGTGAGTCTTAAGGCTCCACGAAAGGGCGTCTTTGCTCTGAAATGCTATAGTATTCCATACATGATTGAAGGTTTTGCAGCACAGTTTTTACCTTGCTTATGAACAGCAGAATAACTCCATTTAGTGAAGTGAGTCAGTGAAGGCCGATTTAAGCACCTTTCAGCTACGTTTGGATGAAAATAGTGAGTTGTGCGTGTCGTTGCTGTGTGTCAGGGTCCAGCGTTGGAGGCTCTGTGGCAGCAGTGCTGCAGTGACTGCGCTCTGGTGCGTTCAGCCTGCTGCGACGCCCTGGTGCTGCTGGTGGATCAAGGCCACGCAGACCAGCACTACGTCCTCAACAGTGTCCTCAACCTCCTGCCCTCCGCCAGGTACACGACAGACACTCACACCTGGCCTCCGTGACAGCTTCGTATAATTTGCACATATACAAAAAGTGTTCTTCCTGTGGAAATATGTTTTTTTTTTTTTTTTTTTTTTACAAATTCACACATTCAGATACGTGCATACAGTTTGTTCACATGCACACAAAAGGTGATTACACCTCTGCAGGCTGAGAAATTATCTCTGAACATCATTTCCCAAGCTCAAAATATTAATGACCCTCATCTGCTTCCGTAGATGCTGTGATGTCCTCTGTATTCACCGCTCAGATGACACAGTGCTTTGGAATCGATCAGTCAAAAATTCTTACAAGCCCTCACTTTGCACTTAGTGTGGTTCTATAATATGCAATGGTTGTCAATATAAACCCTTAAAAGAACATTCTTGACAGGAAGAGACAATAGTGTTGAAAACTGAGAGAAAATATATTCACTAGAGCTCACTAAAGTGGAATTTGGAAGTAAAATCTTTCACAAGTTTTTGAGTTTTCCCAGGCTTAAGTGAAGAATGATGAAGTTAATATGACTGAAATTCACATGGACTTGAATTGTATTTTATTGTCCTCTGGGAAATTTTCTTTGCGTGGTGACTGTCAGACAACCACGACAGAAAAGACATTACAATTAACAACATGAACAACAAAGTGCTCCACACCAGCATCACCAGCAAAACAAGAGTTAAGTCACACGCAGGTGACGAACAGCTCGAAGATTAGTTGAACAGAGCTTTGGGCATAGTGTACTCGTACTGTAGGTGACACTGCACCTCTGTGCAGAAGCATAACCAAGCTTTTAGTCGTAATGCCACCTCGTCCTTGCCCCCTCTGCTGACTTGGATCCATTAATTCTTCTCATGTCCCGACCGTCAGAGCAGGAGGATCAAGTCTAACTGCGGAGTGACCTTTTCTGCTCCACATAATGTGACTCATCTTCTGTGGAAAATGCTGAGGCAGCATTTTTAAAAGACCTTTTTGCCAATGGTTGATGGAACAAAAAATACTCTCTGTAAACAACAGATGACAGGGCTGTGTGGATGTGAAAGGAGTCACTTGTTTAATGAATCCAAAGAGATTTGTCACAAAGGTCTCAATTGCACTCAGCTGTGTGGAGGTTTTTTAGCAATTTCTAGCTCATTGTTTTGGTTTTGCAGCCCAGAAACGTAGTTTGGCTCACTCTCATCAGCCTGTTTCCATCATCAGCCGGCAGCTGTACGACACCTACCCAGCACCAAACAGCACACAGTCACAGTTAGAGACTAGCTGATGTGCTTAGTGGAGCATTTTGCAGCTAACGAGCCAGATGTTTTTCTCTTGTTAAGCTAGTATTGGACTTCCATTCATCAGAAGGACACAAACACAACTTCAAATGAATCCTCATGTTGCTTTGTTATAAATAAACCATAATTTGCCAACCACTTTGCCATAACACATTTTTAGGGTCATAATATGTCAGATCATGTTTTACATGTAGTGGCCAAAAAGTGGATTCATGCAGTTTTAAACAACAAAAAAAGAAACTTTTTTCGATAATTTAAGAAATAGAAAAACTGAGCATGGAAGTTGATTCTTGACCTTGGAAACAGTTTGACAAAAAAAACCAAAAAAAAAAACCAAGCTAAATTAAATAAGGTAAGCGCACTACTGCCTTAAGATTTCAAGCACCTTCCATTCATAATCATTGGCTATATGAACAAATCAATCAGGCTGATTCAGTTATTTCTCCACAGTCTCCTGCCTCTCTGACAGAGTAAAACATTCTCCTCACGCCATTTGAAAGTTTAAAGGAAGAGTTCAAAACTTAGTGAGATGTCCCGCGGCGTTCTTCTTTCATTTCAGCAACGAGATGAGATAAGAAAGAGTCCCACGACACAACTCCCCCTCAAACCCCAAAGTGTCATTTTCACATTTCTGTCTGTGTGCAAGTCGAACAAATGGGATACATCACCCGTCTGTGAGCTTTAAGGGGTGCCGGTACATATTTGAACAGAGAGAAGCTCATTTCCCAGCAGGCTAGCTGGTCCTTAAAAGCACTGTCATTGTGTTTTCGGTGTTTCTTGACTTTCTCTGTGTTCTGTTTTTGCCTTGAACTGCCAACAGAAATGTCCAGGGGCTGATAAAGGTCACTGGACGGCTGCTCCAGATGCAGGCAGACCAGAGAGACAGAGAAAGCCTCTTCACCTGTCCTTACTCCATCAGGTCAGTCTTTGTCATGTACACAGTGCCTTAGCTTGTGTCTCTGTGACCCCACTCACTCAGACCTGGTATTAAAATTCCATCTGTATCCAGACACGTCGCCTGGACAAGAAATGTGTTTAGAAATGTGTTTTTAAGACTTTCCGGTGCTGAGTGCATTGAAGATAGCAGGTCTAAACTCAAAGATATGGCATCTGGATACACACAAACATATTTTTGGCCATAACTCGTAAAAATTCACAAACTAATTATAACAAAGTAGCCCTGCGATCGGCTGGCGACCGGTTCAGGGTGTACCCCGCCTCTCGCCCATTGCTAGCTGGGATAGGCTCCAGCCCCCCGCAACCCCGAAATGGGATGCGTGGGTATAGAAGATGAATGAATGAATGAATTATAACAAAATGTCCCATAATGACATTAAATACAAACATTATAGTGTTGGCAAGCAAATATATAGAGTTAGATAACTTTCTAATCACCAGCTACAGTTTGCTAGTGTAGGCAATCTTTATGTGTCTGTCTGTGTGTGTGTGTGTGTGTGTGTGTGTGTGTGTGTGTGTGTGTAGGGTACTGTTATATTTCCCTGTGCTGCAGTTCAAGGTTTCACCACTTGGCGTCACTGTTTTGCACCAGCTGTAGATCAAGTTCGTATAGCTATCACCTTTGTCCTAGTTCACGTACCTTTCGTCGTTGTTTGGTGGTTAGCATTAGCTATTTTTAGCCGTTAGCCTCGTTGCTTTAGTGCTTTTCACTGATTGGCCGCAGGAAGCAAAACCGTCATTTTCTGCATCCTTCTTTGTGGAGTAGTTAGGATGAACCTCACGTCTCTGTGGCGTAACCAAACATCGAAACAGCTTCAGCGTCAAACGAACCAGCTTCAGTGCGTCGTTCAGGGTGAACTCTGCACCCTCAATTCAGAGAGAGCTCACGTCTGGCTGGATCAACGGGCCGCTGGGATCGCTCATGCTGGCTCGCTGTCACACTGTCGTGGCTTACTGGAACACTTGAGGAGAACTGAGTCATTGTTAGCGTTATGAGTAACATCTGTGCTGCTTCTGCACTGTTTGTTATCGACATTTCGCTCATTTTCGGTTTGATTTAGTTCATCTGGATAAACGTTTTGGCTTCTGTCTGATTGTCTGACTCCTCGTGTTTCTTGACCTGCTCAACTTTTTAGCAATTTCACAACGCTTTAAAGTCAGCAGTTACTCTTCACTAGTCGAGCCAATGGAAATGATGGTCAGACTTACCGAAATGTTCGACAACAGAGTGATGCTTTGACTTAACGCCTGCAGCCGAAGCGTGGAGAGCTTGTTCTGATGTTTTCACTGAATGAAAACAGACATTTTATTGGAAGCTTTCGGTCAGGGAGCAGTCTTGATGTGATAATGCAGAGGGTTCAGTCTCTATGCAGAGCAGGGCTCGTCCTCTGTGGTGCAGGGCAGTCTAACTGGTTGAACACCCCCAGGCTGATACAGTGTAGCGCTGTGAGCCCCCCCCCCCTCCTCCTCCTCCCCCTCCTCCTCCTCCAGTCTTAGATCTGCACTTCTGCCAAGATCCTGGGGCCTCCTTAATCAGTTACAGCGGGTGATAAAAAGACTGTGCTGCTTTGTCTTTTTTCTTTTCCTTCAGGTTTCCCTTCCTGCCTCCTGCACTCCATGTTTCTCTCTCTACCTCTGACACGGTTACCTCCTTCTTTTTTTCCCCTCGCTCCCTCTTAACCCCTCTTTGTCCACATCTCTATCCCTTCTTTCTCTCTTTCCTACAGTCCTCTCCTCCTTCCCATTGTCCTTTTCTTTCTCATTCTGTCTTCATCGCTGTCTCTGCTGTCTGCTTCTGTCTGGCAGCCTGAACCTCCCTGGTGGGAAGATGAATGTGTTGAGGGCAGCAGGGTGGCGCCGTTGGCCTGGCAGTCTGGCCCGCCATTGGTCATTGGGTCTAGCACTGCTGGGTAACTGTAAATGCTGCGGGATTAATGGAGGATGCATACTGGTGCCCATTGTTGACCGTCTGCTCGCCGCTGCCCCGCGCAATCTGCCTCTGAGACTCTGAGCCACTTCAGCCCCCAGCAGGATCAGGGATGATTCAGTCAGCCACACCACCTTATTTCTCATGTGCTGTGAGTCTGGCTGTGGTAGCGCAGTCTGTCCCGTCTGTCCCCTGCAGGCTTTCCCACATACTCAATGTATCTGGCCTGCCTGCTCAGGTATGGGAGTAACTGACACATTTATATTGAAATTTGTGCCTGTGTTACAATGACACAACAGGTTTTCAGCCTATAGCCACTTAATGGAACCCTCTGACAACATTTTATTTTGATCCAGTGAATCAGGGTTACAATGAGCAGCAGTATGTATCATCACTTCACAAACAGAAAATCCTACATTGAGACGTCACTTTAGTCTGAGCGAGGTTGGATCTCTGAGGCTGATGTCAATAAAGATATTTCATACTTTGAAAGAGTTCAGTTACAATAAAACATATCAGCTGATAAATTCTTCCAAACTTGTTTCCGTGCTTGTTAGTGAGACACGTTGTCTGGTTGTCATCTTTTTTAGGATGAGGACTTCTGCCACGTACCATCCCGTTGTTGAGTGAGGAAGAGCGGTTCTGTGGGTCATTTGTAAGGAAGCTGCCATGTGTTATCTGTTAAAGATTGCTTAAAGATTAAAGGCCGCTCCCGGAGATTTGTGAGGGGTGATGTTTTGGTGAGGTTTGCCGGCTTTCAGATAATAAATCAGACTTGTGCTCCGAACCTAGACTTCACCTCAGAGCTTGGTGTAACCTGCAGACATCTGTGCTCCGCTGGGCGGTGCAGCAGGCGGGTCTTACCTGGCCCATTTGTCTGCCAGCACTCTGATTCAGCTGTGAACTTGGGGTTGAACTAAAAGGAGGAACGTCCCTGCCTTGACTTCCTGCCTCTCCCTTTGTGTGGCAGCTGAAAAGTGGGGAGCGCTATCAGAGGCTGATGGATGGGGGCTGTATTGAAGCGGAGGGTTTGGAGACGGCTGCAGGGAACCTGAGGAGGGGGCACAGAGATGGTCAGATAGATTACAAGAGGGAGTAGTAGGAGGGGGGAGTTGAGCTGCTGAGTGGTCCAGGTCTGGGCCACGCTGCAGGCTGTCACACGAACAGACACGCTCAGTCACTAAACTTCCTTCCTACACTTACATTGCGATGATTGATGGAACACACTGGTTAAGTGGACCTGATGGAGGTCCCCCCGTCCCCCGACACACACACCAACACCAGCCCTATTGTGTTCTCTGGCCTGTCTGTGAGTTCGAACCTTTACAAAACGCAGACTTCACCTTGGATTTGACCTCAGTGTTTTGTCTGGACTTAATGGGTGTGCAAATTCAAGAGGAGTGGAGGCTGTCCATTGTTTACATGGACAAGACAGGACGGGACAGGACAGGTGGAGGATGGGAAAACTTATGACAATGGTGTAATGGAGACACCTTAGGCATCGAGAAAGCTTCGGTTTTAAATGACTATTGTATTGCAAATAATAAGCAAACATGATCATCATGAAGATGGAATGTGAATGTTAGAGACGGCTGGCTCAGGTCATGTTTTCCTGGATTGCTGTTGGACAGAGAGTTTTTGTATGTTATGGACAGTGAAACAGTTCGCAAACAGTTCCAACAGACTGAGACCTCTTTCCTCTGGTTAAACCTTGATTCACATCATATCAGCACTTCAGGCCGATCAGCTTCATCATTTTTCATCATTCAGCATTTGGATCGAGAAGCTTTTGGAAAATGAGGTGTGTCAGATGTGGTAGTGTGCAGCTGTTTTTTTTTTCAATGTTTCTGATGCATATTTAATCAACATTTGAACAAATATAAGTATTGGATCAGACTGGGCATCCGCAGATTCCCCAAATTCTGGCTGCTTCTCTCGTGCCATCATAAGTTTTTTCTGGTCTTAAGTGAAATGCCTCGACTACTGGATGACCATGAAATTTGAGATTGATGCTCCACACAAGATTATTTTGCTGACGCCTTAAATTTTCACTGTAATACACACGCTAATACAATCTGTGTCACCTGCATGAGATTGAAATGAGAAAGTGGAGGCTGGATGCGTGATGTGAACGCGGCCTTTGCTCTGTCCCGTCGTTTCGTAGGAGCAGCCCTCATCCATACATCACAGCCCTGGAGAACCGAGTGGACTGCTGGCCGGCTCTGCTGCTGGAGATTGATGATTTCATTCAGCAGGCTGCTGACAGGTTAGCACGGCTGCATCAGAGGCCTTGAACCCTCCATCCAATCACTGCCTCCTTAACCGCCTGCATTTCAAAGCCATCTGTGACGAGCACCCCGTGCCAAATAACTCATCGCACCACTGACAGCTGTGATTATGCAACACTGACAAATATGGACATACACACACACACACACACACACACAGACACACACACACACCACAGTATAGATGAGTTTCTTTGCAAAGTCTCAGCCTGAGAAAGTTTCAGTTTCACACCTGTTTGAGTGGTATCGACCTTTGATATTAGCCAACATTATGTGGCGGAGTTGGAGCTGCTCATCAGCACGCTGTGTGTGTGTGTGTATGTGCTGCAGAAATGAACCAGCCTACGTCACCATGCTGGTCCCCTTCCTGCGGTACCTGTACTGTGAACCTCAGAGGCAACCCCAGCACGCCCTCCTGCGACACGGTCTCCTCAGGGTGCTGCTGCCCATGCACCCAGGAGCTGGATCGGTCCTCCAGAAGAAGGACCAGACACAGACGTCCCCAGTGTCTGACAGCCTGCTGCGGTGCCTCTGTCAGCTGGTGCCACACATGCAGGTGACGCCCTGATTTAGGAGTGCGATTAGGGAACAATCAGTGTAGTTTTCAACCTTTAGGTTAATCAGGTATGCTTTAGGTAGTATCAAATTAAAGACCCTGGTGTACAGTAGTTACATTTTTATATGAACAAACCTCATCCCCCATTATCAAAATGTCTTGAAAGATGCCATAATCACGCAAAAAACAAAGAAATAAAAAGTTTTCCCCCAAATCTGAGTGGCTTTGTTGAATTTGTCTTCCAACGATGTGTTGTCATGGACAGTACTTCTTGGAAGCATGTCAAAGTGTTGGTGTCTGTGGTGCCAGGTGGACAGTGTGGAGGCGGTGCTGGAGCTCTGTGGATTCGTAGATGCTCTGCTTCAGGGTCTCATCCCGGCCTCGGGGGACCGCTGGAGGACCGAGAGAGTCGGGCTGCTTCTTCAGCTCCTCTGTGCCTGCCAGCGCTGCCTCACATTAAACGGAGACTGTCGGCCTCTTCTCAACTTATTGCAGCAGCTCCTGCCGGCCTGCCAACAGGTGAGACGGCAAAGCTCATCATCCCGTAACATTCAGATTCATTCAGAGGTTCAGGGTCGGTGTCTAACCTTTGTTGTTATTTGTAGGAGCTCCCATTAGACGAGCTGGTGATGGGCGTGGCCCTGCTGATGCTCGAGGCCCCTGCAGCTCAGCAGACCGGCCTGCTCACTCTGGGTAATTACCTTCTTAAATACATGTCTACTGGGCAGCTAAGGCTGAGACATCCAGTCCTGGACACACAGTCATACCATGTATATGTCATATATCTGCCCTGTAACAGTTCATGGCAGTGTCATATGGATGCTTTGTGAAACTCCCTTCCAGCATCCAGTGCATCAGTTGTTAAAGCTCTCCTGCTGGCAAATCCTGAGCTCCAAATGAAATGTTTCAAGGAAACAAAGCCAAGGCCAAAGACTCTCATCTTTTCAAAGTATCATCTTTGAAAAAAATCCACGCGTGTCTCTCCAACACCTACAAATGGTTTCATTTACAGCGTTTCATCTCTAATTGCTTTTGTAATGACTATCATACCCATGTGCATGATATGAAACTCATTATAGGTTATTATACTGTATCACTGTTATTATGGCCGCACCACATGCTTGTTTTAATACAGCAGATCTACATGAAAAATTAAATTTCACACACCATTAGCAAGCCGTCAGAGCCCAGAGGAAGAAGATACATTTTTTATTTGTTTTGGGTTTTTTTTTTTTTTTTAATTCCAAAAAGTGAACAAGAGAACAAGCAGTTTTTACTGATGTGGTTGTCATTTCTTTTTTCTGAACAGGAAGATCCATTTAATAAAGTAAATAGTCTGACAAACCCTCTGTACACTACCTGCACAGCACCAAGCAGCAGACAGACATGGGTAGAAACTAGCTGGTGAAGACAGGGGAACACATCTTATATTGATCTAATGCATTTTTTGGGTTCCCTAGTTTCCTAGAGAGGAGCTGATATGTACTGTGACTAGAAATTCCTGTAGTCTGTGCACAACGTGTTATCTGAATGTGTAAGAATGTAAACTGTGTTGACAGACAAGCATGCAAGTCCACAAGTCTGAAGAATAAATCATGTTTTTTTAGGTTTAAATGGATTTTCGACAATGTGATTACAAACATTTTCCTGGATCCTTCTTAAAAGTTTTTTTTTTTTTTTTTTTGTCCCGTCTTGTTTACCTCTCACAGCGCTGACTTTAGTCCCTGAGCAGGCCGAGCTGGCGCCCTGGGTGAGTCCAGTGCTGGTTCTTCCCGTGCTGCAGCTGCTGTCCTGCTCGGCCCTCATCGAGCCGCTGGCCGACCGGCGGACTCACAGCCTCAACCAGGACTTGGCCCACAGCCTGCTCCGCAGCATCAGCAGAGAGGCAGACAAACGGCGACAGGTAACGCTGAGGCTGCTGCTCAGACCTTTCCCCGTCAAAACAAACATGTCGTCATGGATATGTTCAAATGAAAAGCTTTTGGCAGTATCAGTGTCGGCCTTCGCCGGCCAAAGCACTTTTAGCCACATTCACAGTTTTTTCAAAGCTGGAGCTGTTCTCAACTTTAGAGCTCATGCAAATAAAGAATTCCTGTGTGAACAGTTTCTCTCTCACTTGTTGATTTGTTTATATTTATCATTGATTTTAGCATTGAACACATCCACGTTTGCTGATTTCATTTCTTGATCTCTCTCCTTCTCATCAGTCTGGTCCACCATTGGCACTTGCTCTCAGTTCCTGGTACAACGAGCTCAGCGTGGCTCTATCCATACTGCGCAAACTGGCAGATGATCCAGCAGCGGCAGCTGATTGGCTGCTGTCTGTCAGCTCGGCCCTGTCGTCGAGCCAGCAGCAGCTCCGCTCCCTCACCCTCATTGTGACCCATCTCATCATCGCGGGTCAGGAGGACGTCTGCCAGCTGGCTCTGGATGCGAGCCAGGCCATCGCTGCAGCCGACCCCTGCCAGGTAGATAATCCACAAGGCTTAGCAACACAGAGACCCTCAGTTAAAGCATGTTCTCTGGAGCTTTTTAATAAGTGACTTGAATATTTGACTAAGGCGCTTAGTTAAAACTACAATATGCACATTTCACCTTAAGGCAAAATAAGTGATGCTAGTCCTGCAAAACAGCAGTTTACACACAAAAGTGTGCTGGGGATCCGCATTAGAATTTTCACACAATAGTAAGTTACAGCACTCCAGCACGTGGATGCAAATATACCAAAAAGTGTACAGTACCAAAAAATGAATGGTCTACCGACAAATCACCGATTAATCGCGATCATATCTGCCATTTTGAGCTGATGCCTTCGCTGACAAGGCCGATTCATCAAAAAATGTCTGCATGTGATGGAGATAATGAAATCCATCTGGAAAGATTAAGATAGGAAGTTATCCAATTTAACACCCAGTAATTTGGTTTTAGTGACCTGCTGAAGAGATATTCCATCTATAGATAAGCTGAGCACAGTTTGGTTACTGAAAACATTCCACCTACCAAATACATTTATTTGTCTCATTGTTTTCGCCCATTCAGTAATGATACACAGCTCGACATGCAGATTCTCTGTCAGCTTTATTAAAATTGGGGATTCACAAAACAAAGTTGAGTCATCAACATAAAGATAACTATGTCGGCTTTTTTAACAACATATGTTTAATAATTCAGAAAAACTGAAAATAAAAGTGGCCCCAAGCAACTCCCCTGAGGAACGCCAAAAGATATTTTCTTACTGTCAGAAAAGCTGCCATTGAAAAACACTCGCTGTGTGCTGTTGGAGAGATAACTCTTCATCCAGACAAGAGCTAAAGGTGAAATACCACAAGGTTTGAGCTTGTCAATTACAATACTGTGGTCAATGATATTAAAAGCTGCAGTAAAATCCGAGACTAACTAGTTTCCCGTCATCCATATATGTTAACCATTGATCAGTCATGTGTACTGTGTGTACTACAGTGCAAGTGGAGTGTGTCTATGAGCATGCTGTGATGATGTAAGAGGTCCATTTTTACTAAAATGATTTAGTATTTGGAGATTATTTCTCAAATGTCTTACTTAGCACAGGGAGTTTATTCATCCATCTACAGTTCTCCAGAGTAGTCTCCAGTAGAGATTCTACTGAGAAAACATCTATTAAAGATATGACATATTGGTTTGGAAAGCTACCTAGCCACAAATAAATAAAATACATACACACACACACACACACACACACACACACACACATATATATATATATATATATATATATATATATATATATTTTTTTTCATCTAAAAGTCAAACTTTGCCCACAGCCATGTTTTATCACTCATAAATTTAACAGTTTAACATCATCCAATTGCATACACAGACTCAAATTGTCGACCTTGTTGATAAAAAGAGCTGTTAAAAGTAATTAACGGTATCACATAGCCTGAGGACGAACTGACCTGCGTCTACATACTTTTGGGAATTAGCTGACTTATACATTATGTCATCCAAGGTGTTCTCCACTGCATCTGCATTGTGTCCCAATCTTTAATTGTATATCAGCTCTTATATTTCAGCAGACACTTCAACCCCTTTCAGGGCTTCAGCTCCCATTCCAGCCCCTTTAAGTGCAGCTCCCATGCAGTTATTTGCGATAAATGCACATTTTAAGGCAATTTTTATTCCTGTCTGCCAAAGTGCCTTTTTTAAACCTAGCAGAGGGCACGAATGAGAGTATTTCATTTCCAACATATGGATATTTTTGGTTTTTGGCATAATGTGTCAGAAGCTTTGATAGTGATTCTTAGAAATGCAGCCTTAAGAACCCCGCGTCACCTCAGCTTTTCTGCAGTTGTATAGAGAGGTTTAATCTGACAGCCTTACCTCTGACCCTCTGGGACTGTAAATGGAGTCACTAGCTCCAGACGATGATGTGAAATATCACATGGTGCTATAGGCCCCTCATTATTCGGGCTCGTTAGATGCCTCAGAGTATTCTGCTGCTGGTTTAATTGCTCCCAGAGTGCCACTTGTGCCGGTCGTTTGATGCGTTAGTAGAAGGTTATTGGCATATTTGAATCCATTGGATTCCTCTCCTCATGGTATCATATCACCTCACATCTGCCTGTTTAGTCTGACAAACACTCAAAGCACCTTGTAGGTTTGCAGTTTCTCTTTGTTACAACAGATGAGAGAAATAACAAAACTAACCTTTGCGTGTAGATGCAGGAGGAAAGATGGTTTTAGATTTGTCTATTTATTAATGCTGATTTATTGAAATGATGATTTATTGATTTGAAGTTTGTGGATTAGGGTCAGCGGCAGACTTTTCAGGGATTCGACTTGAAGGAAAACCTCAATATTCTTCTTCTCTGCCCCTTCACTTAATCTCAAGCAGGTGAAGTGGTTGCTATGCAACGGCCAAGGTGCAGGGCAGCAGTAAGAGCTTTATGTTAATTAAAGGCTGCTACACTGCAGAGCTGTTGACTACATGCATCCAAGGACCCTGACATGTTCCTATTTTTTGACTTGAGCATTGAAGGGAATGATGGACTGTTAACCCTGCATTGTCTGTCATTCGGCTCTCTAACTTGTACCATGAAGCTTTATTTGATCAGTGTGGAAATGAGCTGGGACGTCCATGACCGTGGCTCAGACCAGGACGAGATGGGGAGGTGGGACAGCCTATAACCTTAATGACAATGCGTGCGACTTGACTGTGACACCACAGCTCTCCCTGCTGGGGTTTGTGGTGTCACCTTTTAAAGATATGCTTGCAGTGTTTTACATCCCAGAGAGACATTGTCATTAATTAGAAGACATGCTTGTGTCCACCTGATGAATGTCTCCTTTTAGCTCTGTTTTGGTCCCCACCAACTCCTGGGAAAAATATCTGGCTCTTTAGCTGCTAAATACTCCACTAGCCTCACCAGCTGCCCGCTGTTTGGTGCTGAGCAGTTCGGGTACAGTAGGTTTTTAAAGCTTTTTCACTGAAAACAGCTGCTGGTGCTGGAAAGGACTCTGGTGAGAGCTGTGAGGATGAACCCAAACCGGCGGTAAACCCCAAAACAATGAGCTAAAAGAGGCTAAAGAGCTCTACTGGGATGAGTGATATTGCAGAGTTGAAGAACATCTTTCACGTTATACACAATGCACATATTCGTTTGATCCATTCTTAATGTAAAAATATCAATTAGTGCCAAAGACCCTGTGCCGAAAGAAAGGAAAATTAAGGAACTGAAAAACGAAATAAGCTAGAAAAGATAAACAAAAGAGTAAAATATATTTATTTTAACAAGTAAATGTAATTGATTAATAATATTTTGTTTCTTTTTACACTCCATTTTAACGGTTAAACCACAGTATTGTTTGTTGATATTATATTTTACTGCCTTTGCTCCAATGATATGCAGCAGTGTCTATTTGCTAATTGGCCAGTCTCCTGACAGAAATTATCCTGGACAGAAGACAAAGAACGTTTTAATAATTAGGCACCAGGAGGGACCAGACCTCAGACTGCTGCACGAGGGGAAAATGAACATTACCAGAGGTCGAGCTTATCTCGCAGCTCTTATCAGAGAAGCTCAACAGCTGTTGACTGAACTTATTTTTAAGTGTTTGTCTTTGGTTCAGCTGACTCGGCATGTTTAACATTATAATGAACACTCTTTACAAACTCTTCTGCACCAGTTCAGTTAACTTAAAGTTTTATGGCATTGGTCACTCAGCTCTTTATGTGAAGACATTTTTTACAGTGTATGAAAGTTTTTACAGTGTAATGTGGAGTGCTTTGTGTGATGACAGCAGTGCTGAGTGTCCACAGCTGAACCGTTAGAGCCCCAAACACAAAACTTTAATGTTCAATGTCAGACAATTCACATGCATAGAAGGACAGAAAAGATCACATCAAAACTATCTTTTAATAAGCTTATTGTCATCAACCCTTCCCAAAACTCTCTCCCTCTGACATGTTGGGTAAATACTGGCTCTTTTATGACATGGCTGTTTCCTTCATCCAAGCTCACATGTGTGTCTGCAGGTCCCCTCCCTGATTCCCGTTCTGTTGTTCAAACTGGGGAAGGAGAAGAATCCAGGCCAGGCTCACGCTATGCTGAACTGCCTGCCAAACCTCGGGACTCACAAGGTACTGAGCACAGCTGGCCTCCGCTGTCCGCCTTTACAATGAAGGTGTTGTGACAGAAAATACAAACCTCCACTGATCGCTCTTCTTCATGCAGAATTCATACTCTGAATATGAAAACCTCATATGCAGAGGACTCATTGTCAGACCGGTGAGAATAAGCAGGAAGCTCATTTCAGATGATCTTAGCCATTAACAAACACCATGTGCTGTAATGTTCCAGCTCTGCGTCCCCATGGTGCTGCAGACGCTCCACATGCTGGCCAGCGCCCCTAAGCTCAGAGCAGTGGCAATGCGCCTCATGACTGTTCTCTGGAAGAAACAGGTCTGTATTAGTAACTTCTGATCATCATGTTAATATGCGTAGGTCTTCTTTATTCTTTCATTTTTCCTGTGTCGTCTCTTGTTCGCTCATAACTGACTTCATTCCTTCCTGTAAGGATCGAGTCTACCCGGAGCTGCAGCGTCTGCTGGGCCAGCAGGACAGTAGGGTGGTGGTGGGAAAGGACACCCAGTGGGAGCAGATCTTGGCCAGGGCTGCCTGCCTTAGGGACATCTGTAGAGAGAGGTCAGACCACCACACACGTAGCGTCTCACACAAGGGTCTGACTGATTGAACACAATGTGAACGGACAAAGACTTGACAGCAGGAGCTCCGGTCTTTAAGATAGGGCAGTGGCTCTGTGTAGACGTGGAATGATCTGGGCATAATCTGTGGAAAAAAATCATCGATAACGAAACATAATGTAATATTATTTTACAATACTTTGGTATCAGTGTGTTTCTTTGCACCGTTCTTTCACTGCCACCTTCAGTCAGTCGGGTCAGCTCTAATTTAAGAACCCGCACATGAACATGTTGTGTTTGGTCCTGCACGTTTGATTTAAAATGTCTCTAAAATACAGCGTAATTGCAAGCACCTCGTTGTGTAGTGAATGAAACAGAAATCTGCCTGTGTGTGTCAGGCCTTACCAGCATGGAGGGGACATGTTAGCTGCCATTAAACTCACTTTGAACCAGTGCACCAGACCAGACCTGGCAACCCCTGCTGCTCTCGCCCTGCAAGGACTACAGGAGCTGTGCCGGGCAGAGGTCTCACACACACACACACACACACCTGAGGCCAGTGTACTGCATGCACAGCAAATGTAGCCACAGAGGTTTATGAGGCCTGTTTTGCAGGTAGTGGACATCGTCTCAACGTGGAGAAGTCTTGGGCCCGAGCTGAGCGGCGACTCCCGTCCACTGATGGTCAAAGCCATAGCTGGACTTCTGGCTCTGGTTCCGCAGCTCACGGTCAAGTCAGAGGAGTATGAGGTATCTGACCTCCTTCAGGGAAGCGTCTCTTTGATGCTGGAGCTTTGTTTTTGGGGTTTTTGTGTCTTCCTGTCTGTTTTTAACTTTGGCTCCCCCCAGTGGTAGCATCAAAAATATCCACTGACTAATTCTTCAACAGTCAGAACAATTTAAGAGATACACATGCACACATTAAATACATAATTTATACTGATTTTTAAGCTTCCAAAGCTAAGGATTAAGTGGATAATCACCGTAAAAATAAGGGGCCTGAAGCTTTTTTTGTAAATTACAATTAACCCTGGCTAAATGGAATAACAGCTTATCTTTGGTGAGCCTTGAATCTCCTTTTTAAAAATACATGTTGTTACTTTTGGAGAATGAGATGCTTAAATCCTTTAAAATTCTTTTTACCTCTGTTTCTTCAGAAACTCAAAGAGGAGGTGGTCAGCTTTCTCTGGAACTACGCTTTGAGCAAGGTCTGTGCACTGGAGATATCTGCTGTGTGTGTGTGTGTGTGTGTGTGTGTGTGTGTGTGTGTGTGTGTGTGTGTGTGTGTGTGTGGTGCAAAATGTTTCTCACATATTACAAAATTAGACTGAAACCAAATGCTAGATGACTGACGGACATACAATTAACCGCACAGGTTTCTGAGGGCAGCTAGTGAACTGAACCCTCTTAAAGCTGCACTAATGGTTCATTTCATCTCAACAATGGATCAAATGACTGTGTGTTATGTGAAATTGGCCTCTTGTGGTCATGATCCCACAGAGAATCATCACCGACTCTGCAGCCCCATTCAGCTTTATGGAGCTTTTTTTAAGTCAGTGTTTTGCTTTGACGGCCCTAAAAGTAAATAGCTTCTCCATCTCTATGTACATACACAACACTGAAAAACTGTGTGTTTGCTGTAACAGGATCCAGAGGTGGCCAGCTGTGGCTACAGGGCTTTGGCAGATTTTCCTGAAGCGGCCCACACAATAAATTTCCTCCCTGAGGCGGTAAGTGTCCTTCTCCGTTCTCTTAACAGTCTCAAATGTATAACTTTACATTATATATATTTTTTTTTTTCACAGTTTATTTTAGCTGATTTTCCCTCCAAGAAGTGGAAATTATATACGATACAGGAAAGTTAGCATTTGAATTAACTAATATACTGTATCTTCAGCATTACTTTAGAGTATCTGCGGTAAAAGACGTTTTACAACAAATTATTCAAATGTCAGATGTTGAAAAGTTTTAAAATATGTGGGAAAAATGGAGTTAGATATCTCTATTTTTATCCTTTTCTACCACTGCCATGTCAGTCTTAACGTGTACAGCTTGTATGTCCATAGAACACCGCTAGCTGGGGTTAGCAATTAGCCATGCCACCAACAAACCATGGGGGCAGCGTAACCAACACCTCTACTTTTGCCTCTTTCTCTAAAGTTACATAATTACAACCTCCTTCACTGTTGCCTTGTTTGTAGTTGTTAGAAACTCTTGACTCTGTGCTGCCCTCTAGTGGATGAATTGCTTAACCTCCACACACAGGACGCAGGAAGTATGTGTGGACAGTGACTATTTTTTCATATATAAAGTGGGCATAAAGTAACCATAAGCTGTGCTTTGTGTTTATTGCTAATTTCTAACATGCTAACATGCTAATATTAGATGGTGAACATAATATAAACATTATACCTGTTTAACATTGGAATGTTAGCATGGTCATTGTGAACATATTAGCATGCTAATGTTGACAATTGGCTCATCGACTGCTGTTGCTAACTACAGCATTGCAGAGCTGCTAGCATGGCTGCAGTCTTGTTCAGTCCAAATTAGGAAAAAAAATGAAGATAACATTACTCTCTTCAACAGCTTGTGCCGCCCACTGTAATTCATTTTTAACTCCATCGAAAGGCTTAATATTTATCCTCTCATTTCCTAGAAGTTCCACAACACAGCACACACAGCAGCGAGCAGGTCCTGAGGTTAAATGTTGGATATAATCTATTGCCGCGATATGACTTTATCATTGTTTAACGCCTAAATAAATATCTGCTGTGTCTGTTGCTGCTACTCTGTAGGCCAGACCAGCGACAAAGTTCCCTGAAAATGAGGACGATGAAGAGGGGAAGGAGAAAGAAGAGGAAGAAGAGAAGGATCTCTCCATTCCAGGTTTATCGTATGTGAAGCTGATGGCTCTCACCCCTGCGTCTGTTCTACCAGGTAAATTGCTCTCATGTTGTGGTTTACGGTCGTGCTTCACGATGGTGCGATAGTGGCTCCAGTTGGGCCACACACTAAGGCAATGGCAGGAGGCTCTGTTACTGTTTATCATTATCATTCTGTAGTTACAGCTCTGGAAAGTTGAATCGCAGCTCCTTCTTACACACACTCATCTTTTTTTCTCTTCTCAGCATTCGAGCTCTTCCTCACCTCACTGGTGAAGCAGGAGATGAGCCAGATGCCTCGGGGGGTCTACTTCTCTGCCCTGAGGGGGGGGAACCTGCGTTCAGACCAGGGCAAAACAGTGGCAGGAATTCCAGCATTCATGCTGAAAACCTACGAGAAAAACAAGCAGCCTGGGCTGAAGCCTGGACTAGCAGGTGACCCAATCCACCCTGTACCTGTGTAAAGCTGAAGATTGATTACTGGACAGGTGTTTCAGGATGATGTGATAGGATGCTGACGGCTGGTTGTGTGTGTTGTAGCTGGACTGCTGCTCTGTTACGGCCTGCCTGTGCAGACGGACCGTGACGGCAGGCCGATCGATCGTTTCCTCATCAGCCGCAGCCGCAGCTACCAGCAGACCTTGGCAGCCCTCATTCACGAAGTACGTCCAAACCTGCTCCTCCTCTGCCTCGCACGCTCCTATTTGGCTTTAACAAAACTCCCGCTTGTTGCTTTTTGATGTGCAGGTGAACATTCAGCCGTCTGAGTGGCACCAAGCTCTCCTCCTGCCGCAGGCCTGGCGAGGGTTCATGAGCCGAGCTTTCCAGGCCGTCCTACAGGTTTGTGCCATTTTTTGGAATTCATGTGTGCGTGATGTGTGACAAACTCAAGACTACATCAGCTGATGCTTTGCTCAGTTGCTTTCTAGATCGAGGATTCTCAACCTTTGATTCTGTGACACTCACAATGGAAGACCCTGGCTCACATGAGCAGGTGGTGTTGAAAGGCAGCATAGGTTTGGTTGCCTGTTTTGATACAGAGGGATATTGAGTGGCAGTCAGTATCCTGAATGAAGCAAGGTCAGCTTGTGTGAGCTCCAGGCTGCTGTCTTCTGAGAGTTTCATCAGCTGCAGCCGAGGCAGTATCACTAGATAGAGCTCTGAGTGATTGAGAATGGCTCTCGGTGACTCATTGTTCATGTGATAACAAGCCGTATTTTGTAGAGCAGAGAGATCGTAGCGCTGGAAGAAGCCAGTGAGTGAGTGTGCCAGATCACTTTGTCAGAAGTCCACTTTTCTTTTAATAAGCAGACATTAGAACCATGTGCAGAAACCAGGACTGGACTCTGCCTCTGATTGGTGGGTTTTATTGTTATACTGAAATGTCCAGTTTGCTGGTTCATTTTTAGGTTTTAGGTTTAGGTTACACGTTTTCTGTTGAATTGAAGTTAAAAAAAAAAAAAAAAACATTTCACATTAGATTTACATGGAAAATTATTTATCAGTCGAGTTTTAATTTTCATTTTGGCGTTACACATTTTCAAAAAAAAAAAGGTATTTTTGTCCTTCATCTTGCACACAGAAATTGCAAATTAAATTTCGGTTCTAACTGAATGAATGATTTGGAATGATGAACCAAAAATGCTGTTAGCATGTCAACATACAGCGTCCTGTCCAACCTCATAACAATTGGTCATTACATTACAGTTACTGCTGAAAATAACGGTATGTAAATGACACAGTCACTACTAATAATTACACAATTATTTAGTTCCATTCTTCAGTTCGTCTTCAAAAACCCCTTCCTGTCACAGTCTGCGTTTGAGTACCACACAATGAACTGGATGTCCTCCATGATAAAGTTGCCTCTGCTTTTCTGTTGTTTCATGTGTGGCTTCAGGGTCGACGTGCCGATTTGGAGATGCAGCAGAAACAAGGCAAAGAGGACCCACAGGAGCTACAGTACAAACAGCACTGTGCCTGGCTGTGGTGAGAATCACTTAAACTAATATACTGCACCTGTATGTTTACACACAGCCACAGTGTACTACATATATAGTGTACTCTATGTATTCATCACTCTGATGGAAGTATCAGCAGTCAACAGAAGGCATGAATAACACAGGTACTGCCCTTAACCATCAAATACAGACACACACACACGCACATCCTGCCGGAGCAAACATCTGCTGTTGCAGCCAGGTCACTGATGCACCAGTCAGAGATGAAAGGAGAGAGCGTGCGGTCGTGTGTTTGAGTGCATGCTGTCGTTCATCCGTCATTGCATTAGCAGAGGAAAGATCTTGCTTTCATACAAGATTGAAATCACTCTTTCTCTGTTCTTTCATCTCCCTCAGGGCCAGAGATCAGCTGGCAGACGTCATTAAAGCTGCTACAAAGTGAGTTTTCGATTCACAGGAAACAAATAGTTGGTTCCAACCTGCTAATGCTAACACTGGGACGGTCTCTGTGTTGCTCAGGGACAGTCCTGTTGTTCAGGGGAACTCCATCCTGGCTCTGAGCGGCCTGGCTGCCGTCCTCGCTAAATATGAGAGCAACCTGCCTGCTGATAGCGACGGCAGTCTTGGGGTAACATACTCAATATTTGAAGCCCTCACTTTCAAGGGTTTGCATTGTCAACCTTTACATGACCTTGTTGTGTCCTCCTTGGAAGTCGGGGGACGGTCTAGCTAATGTAGAAAGCTCTGAATATTCTGTACTCACTGTAGGCTGGACCAGAGTTCGTGCCCACGTCCAGCTGGTTGGCCATGGTTCTCAACACGCTGCTCAGCATCAGCAGCAGCAGCTACAAGGCCAGAGGACAGGTTTTCCCATGGTTCCTCCACGTAAGTTACATCAGAGATCTGATGTTTTGTATCCAGATTTCAGTCTTCATATCCCAGTCTCACTCATGCTGTTACATTGAGGCTTGATATAAAAAGCCATTAAATGTGTTGGATTTAGTGGCATCTAGTAGTGAATACCCCTCGTCTCACCCTCCCGTACAGCGGCCTCTTGTATCCCGGTCATTAGTGCTCCTGGTTGTAGTAATGGCTGTGGGTGGAGTCACCTGAGGCCAGATGTGAATGACTTTCAGGTGGAGGTAAACTGCTGAGTCTTGAGCTGAGGAGTTGGCGTCTCTTGTGATGACTTTTTTTTTTCATAGTTGCTGTGCCTAATTGTTAGCTGAAACCCTACAAGCACACTGTTTTCACTGGTTTGATAGTGGATGTGAAACCTGGTTTTCCACCTCTTTGATGGCGGTGTGGGTGGGCATTTGGAAGCCAGAGGAAACTGAAGTTGTGTCTCTCTTGTTGAGGTGAGGAGTGCTTTGTGACGAGATAACATCATTACACCACCGTCAGCCTTTGACACAAGCTACCTTCCACAGTTACAGTCTTATTTTCTACAGTTTCCCTCTTTGTGTTCCCGTGGACACTGAGGCTGTGGATAATATTCACAATTTCTTCCACTGGAATCACATTAAAAGTAGTCCACCAATTTAGCGTTTCACTGCTATAACATTATCGACAAATAATGGACAGTTAAAGAAAAGATTCAATCAGAAGTTATGCAGCAGGACCAAACATGTCATCTTTTTTACTCCCACTCATTGTGCTTTCTTGCCCAAACCCGTTGTCTTCATCACCGACAATGGAACTCCACTGTTAACAGTTCAGTCTGAGATTAGTTATGCTAGCGGTGGCTAACTTAGCCTTGAGCCTGCAGCGGAGATGAAGAGCGGGCGACAGAGGTTTGGTAAGATCACTTCTTTCTAACGCCGACAGTAACTCAGGTGACTTGACTCTGCAATACCTGGAAATACACTTTGATGTGTGAAATCAGTGGAGTTCCCCTTTAAAGAGTGAACATGTGTGCGTAGGAGTGTTGATTTAGAGCATCATTTAAGATGCATCTACATAATTCGCCCGTCTGAGGGACTGGCTGACAGCACGAATGGGCTGTTTGACATGTAACGAGCCTTAAACCCCTGCAGGTGTCCTTGTTTCTGCTGTTTTCTGACTGTGCTGCACTGAGAATGTCAGTAGAGCCTGCTGCTCACGCCCTCCTCCTTCGCTCTCAGCGCTCCTACTCAGGTGAGAACACAGCGAGTGCCATCGCTCGCTCCTGTGCCAGCCTGGCGTTGTCACTGCTGGTCCCGGTGCTGGTGGTGTGGCAGAGGGATGGCCTGGTCCAGGTCCTGTCGGTGCTGCAGGCCGGCCTGCCGGACTCTCCCACCGCTGACGACTCCAAGGCTGTCCAGTTCCACTCCGGCCTGGCGCTTGGCATGGTGCTGTCCAGTCTGCACCACCAACGCCTCAGGTAGGGCGTGCACGTCTGTCGCAGTGACTCAAACTCATGCTGTAAGCCATGATTTATGGATTGGCTGGCAGTCTGTGGTTTCCACCTGTCCTCCTCTCTGTTTTCCAGTGATGTCTCTGCTCAGGAGGACAATGATCTCCTCCTCAGCTCTCTGGACGCTCTGGAAAGCTGCTCCTTCAACCCCAACCTGGAATACAAGTCAGTGCCGAGTCATTAGACATGATGTGAACTACTAACTAGAAGGAGTGTAACAATTTGAGCATTTAAGTCAACTTTGTCATGAAAAATTATGCTGAAGTGGTTGCACATTTCTGGTGTTGAGCTTTTCTTAAATATTTCCACCTGCAGAATGAGTGACAAGTTAGCCTATTGTAGCCAGCTCCACTGGTCACGTGATCTTCTCCCATCTTTGACAGTGCATACTCTCCTTTTTTCCTCCTCTGTCCTCCCCCTCAGAACCGGCTGTGTGTTGGGTCTGGCTCTAGTGCTCGCAGCTCTTTGCAGTAGTGGACAGACGGACCAACATGTCCGCGTCACCCAAATGTTGGACAAACTACTGTCCAACCTGCAGGACAGCAGCGAGCAGGGACGCATGCTGCAGGAGGTACAAACCACCGTACACTATGATCCAGGTTTTTGTAATGCCGTATGTGATGCTGGTTCACATGCTGACAGGACAGGAAATGATTTGGAATAGTGGAATAGTATTTAAAGGAGGATTGCTTTTGCTCACGTGTGCAGGTCTTAGCGTACTCTGTGGCGTGCGTGGGCGTCTCAGCCTTCAGTGGAGGTATTATAGATGCTGCCAAGGCTGAGGAGGTCATGAACAGTCTGCGCACCCTGACCGAGGAGAGCCAGCAGGTCAGTAGGAAAGAGGTTTTTGTCAGCGAGAGTGTTTTGGGGAGGGTAGCGGCAGCTGCGTGCACAGAAATTCAGACGTTAGCACGCACTTACTGTACTGTGCTAAGTACAATTTTGAGGCATTATCAATTGTCTCACCCCTGTTTTCTTTTCATGCTTTTGTATTGTTTATGTTCAGACTCCAGGCTTCTCCCTGGCTCTAGGGTTGGTGGTCCACGGCCTGTCGACGTCTGGTCATGGTAAAGCAGAGGATATCCATCCTCGACTGCTGGCTGCTTGGATCAAGATCTTACTGGCCGAGGTACTACATTTTCTTTCCTACTTAAGAATGAAGTACTGTATTTATATGAAGTGAGTGTGTTCAGTAGAGGAGTGCTCTTTGTGTTTCAGGGCTGTCCCACTATGCAGCGACTGGCTGCCGTCAACGGCCTGGTGGCTTTAGTCGGGTCTGAGAGTTACCTCATTCAGGTGAGAAATCCACTCATCAGCTGGGATCAGTTTGGAAAATTTATCATAAAACCATAATAGCACGTTTATCATCGCATGCCGTCTTGGTTTTGTCACTGATCTGCTGTTGATGAAAAGTGTCGTTTAGTCAGAAGTGGCTGCCTTTTCCAAATCTGTACTTTTGTCATGCAGTCAGGGCTGTGCTGGCAATAAATTGGTCTTGAATCAAAGTATTTCTTCAAGTGTCCCTTTTTGCTGGAACGAGGTCATGAATGTGTCCCGCGCTGAAAGCCTCATGCAGCTCATTGTCCTGTGTTACAGCTAACGAGCGAGCTGGAGCTCTCCTCCCAGCAGCAGAGCAGGCTGAATGAGGTTATTCGCACCGTCACACAGGTATGCAGACACATTTTATTCTTAATGCTGCTTCTTCATTCGTGAAAATGTGACCTCCTCTCACACTGAACACCACCATAATGGCAGGTTTCCATCAAGTATTCCTGAACCCCGGAGGATTAACTTTTCCTTCTTGGAGACTATGAGCTGTCCTCTGGCGCCACTCTCAGGACAACGTTGTTTAACTTTTGATTTGAGATATTTAATGCTCAGCTTGGCATGAAATCTTCCCCAGACAGTAAACCTCCAGTGATTCAGATGATTCTGCCTTTCTTCTTGTGCCACCCTCGCAGCAAATGTTCCGCTCGCACTGAAGATAGGGCATAATGTAATGGACCAGTTGCCATGACATTTGTGAAGCACATTTAAGACTACTTTGTCTTGTAAGTTCTAATTACACTGAGCCGTCCTTTGTTCTTTATGTGCATCGGGTCGTTTTGGCTGTCCTCTGCAGGTCATAACGTTCTCAGGAGCCATTGGTTTGCAGTCCAACAGCGCTTGTTTGGTGGGTCATTTGCATTTGGCCCATATGTCCACCAGTCACAGTCACACAGCAGGTAGGTACTGTAGCTGAGAGTAGATGAAACAGTCAAACCCGGTGTGAACCTCTGTGTTACTGCGATTGACTGGACTGGAGCCTTCTCTAGATATTGCCTGTCTATGGATGTGATTTGTCGTTCTCTTCTCCTGTCATCCTCTCAGTTCCTCTGGATTTCAGTTACCTCTCAGAGAAAAGCGTCATCAGATCCATCGTTGACTTCCTCACAGAGGCAGGAAAAAAAGGTTTGTTTTCTTTTAATTCACCTCCTCTTTTAATTTCAAACCCCTCAGGAGAATCTAGAAATCAACGTCTAGACATTGTCTGCATACAATAGAATTTCACTTAATTTTGGGAGTGTTTCCTCTTCCTGTGGACGCAGGTCCAGAGTTTGCCTGTCCAGCTCTGGTTAGGACTGCTCTGACCCCCCTGGCCTCAGTTGGAGCCAGTTTCCAGTACCCACCCATCAACTGGAGTGCTGTCCTGTCTCCTCTGATGCGACTCAGCTTCGGTAAGAGTTACATTTGTCTCTTTGTACCTGAGGCCTGGCAGAGTGAAAGCGCCGAGCTCAGCGTCTTTTTTCCTCTGACAGGAGAGGACGTGCAGCATCAGTGTGTGGTGCTGGCGGCGTGTCAAGCTCAGTCTTCTCAGAGTGCGTCTCTCTTTCTGGGCTCCTGGCTGTCACCACCCCTTGTGCACAGCCTCAGTGTAAGTTCCTCTTAAGTATTTGTGCTTCAGTTCCCCAGTAAGCACTTTTATTACCCAGCTGAATCCTGCAGAGTAGAGCCTGACTGATCCTCCTGCATGGTTGCTATGATTGGCTGATACAAGCTTATCTCTGTATTGGTTTCTGCATATATGTCAGAACATTTTAGTACAGAAAGATAGAAGATGTGCAAAAGATCCAGTAAGTCTGAGGTCTTTTACCGTTATCTCCATTTCATAGTTTGTCCACCAGAGAGCAGTCAGGATTATGTCTCAGCTGTAAAAGTTCTTTTATCATAATTGTAGACTTTTTGTGACACAATTTTCAATTAGAAATATTTCACCACTGGTGTTCGTTTAGATCCAGAGAGTTTTTATTTCGAGGGAGGAACACACTTGATGCAGTACAGTGCTTGACCACATGTTTGGAATGAAAACTGTGTTCAGCTGCTGACATTGGAAATCCCTCCGTTTAACTGAGCTACAGTGATGCCATTGTGCCAAAGTGAGCTCGCTCCATGGAGAGAAACAGAGAATAGTCTCAATGGTGGTTACAAATTTGGATGACAATTATGAGTAATGAATGGTGTTCACAAGTGCATCATCCAGTTTGCCAAGAAACACCAACCAATTCAAACAAATGTTAAACTATTTACCACATTAATGCATCTCAACTTGAATAAAGATCAGATATATTTTCAGCTTCAGATTCATAGGTCCAATAACTTTTCCTTTTGAAAAAAGCTTCCTGCACATAAAACTGTCTGGAAGTATTTTTTAATGTTCACTACCTAGCCCCGCCTGTGTTTCTCCTCCAGTACCAGACCCGGGCTCACCTGTATGAGAACCTGGGTTTGTGGATGAAGCATGTAGCCGAAGACAAGCTCCAGGTCTACGTGGAGAGTCTGGGCCTGCAGCAGTTCCAGGAGGACTTCCGACGCCAGCGTTTGTTCATGTGCCGCTCCGTGCTGCAGGGCCTCGCTCAGGCCATGGCCCTCCCAAACCCCCCCAACAACTGCTGGACCATCCTCCGAGCCACCACCGAGAAAATCTTCACCCTCCTGCCCAACCAAATCCAGGTCCAAAGCTGAAGAAACGAGTGTTTACGCATTCAGAAATGAGTTTTTACATACTCTTCAGCTGACATTTCAGCTGGTGTCACAGTTTTCACATACCAACTGACACTTCAACTGCTTGAAATTAAGCTGCAGTTCCCATCCAGCATCTCCCATGCAAACACTTCAAGACATTTCATGATTTGTTTTGAAGTTAGTGCTGTATAAGTTGTTATTGGACCACGTCATTCACCTAAGAATATCTTCCTGTTTCCACTAAAAGTTTTCTGCTGACCATAAGTTCTTTTGTTTTAGGATGATGAGGTGGATTTGTATGTGGGAATCACCAAATGTCTGTCTGAGATGTCAGACACAGAGATTGACCGAATCGCTCGAGTCACAGAGGTACAGTATTATCTGACTAAGGGCCAATAAGCACAAAATCACAGAAAGCTAAAATCACTGCCTCTCGGTCGTCTGCCTCCACCTTCTGGTCAAGTTGCAGTTTACATCCATGACTGTCCAGACTCGTATAATGTCTATAGTGAAGACTTTGAAGGAATTTAATAAAAGGTATTAAGTGTATTTTTTGGTGAAATGGAAGTTCTCACTTTAGTGCAACAATCACCTGAAGCTAGAAATCAGCTGAACCAGCGGGCTTGTGGTGACTACAGTGCTTCAAATATGGATGTTGCTACACTGTGAAACTCAGATGTAAAATATGCTCACAGTCTTCCCTTCTGTTCCTGAGATATGGTGTTGAATAATGACTGATGTAAACTGCAACTTGACCGGCTGCCTCATGGGTAGCAGCATTTTTGATGTATCACTGGGGAGCGACGGCACTGAAGGTTATCAAATGATACACATGGTGGTTTTTAAAAGCTAGAGATGGGAAAAAAAAAAAGCTGCTGGACAATCTGTAAGTCTGGACTCTGCACTGCTCAGGCTCAGATGGAAAAGACCTGCTTCATCCTGGCTTACCTGACCTCACAAGGCAGAGTTCCTCTCCTCGGTCTCAACGACGTCATTGCTGGTGTGCTTCGTGGCTGGCCAAGCCGCAGGGTTGGCTGGCTCCTCCTGCAGACCTTTTACCAGTGTCGTCTGGCCAAAAGCCCCCACACAGGTCAGGCAAGAGACGGGTCAAGCTCCTCTCGCTGCATTCATATCGTGTAGGACGATGATGACAGAGATGAAAATCTCGTGCGAGACAATAAAGCCCATTTGGTGTTTTTGTTCCAGGTGTTTCGAAACGAATGGAGTGGCTCCTGGAGCTGATGGGACACGTGCGAAATGTTGCCTATGGTGCAACCTCCATCCCATGCAGGGACGCCAAACTGGTATGTTTCTGAGCCGTGCTGGGAAACTGCTGTGTGGTATTTCTAGAGCTGTCAGTGACTGGTTGACACATGGCACAACACATATGTTTAAAGCTCTGTGGCTCAGCCTGTAGGTGAGAGTTAAGGGCTCCTCAGGAATGACTGGCATTCCTGAGACAGTTTGG
This sequence comes from Chaetodon auriga, assembly GCF_051107435.1. NCBI lineage: Eukaryota > Metazoa > Chordata > Actinopteri > Chaetodontiformes > Chaetodontidae > Chaetodon > Chaetodon auriga. The sequence goes on along the minus strand of NC_135097.1, from coordinate 16,365,702 downwards.
AATGCAGCTCCAGTCTAGTTGGGTGTGTCCACTACTATAAGTTACATGCGCAGACAGGCTTAACACTTAAGTTTGTCGTATTTAAAAGTGGACTGAACATAGATTTCCTTTATTTTTCTGCAGGCTACAGACTTCCTGTTTGAGGTTTTTGCTGCTGCTGTAGTTTCCTGGGGCGACCACCTCATGCCCCTCCGCCTTGGCATTAGGGCCCAGTGGTTCCCATGGCAACCGGGCTCCAAGCCCCAAGCTCTACAACACAGTCTGTACGGTGAGGAGTCCCTCACCGACCGTGCCCTGCCCCAGTGCCTGCTGGGAATGCCCCACAGTCTGACTCTGCTTCTGGACAAAGAGCCCTGGAGCAGCCAGACGCACAAGGTTAGCGTGTCAGATATACTGGGGTTTAATCTGAAAAAGAGTGACGAAGTTATGGTTCAGTTTGCCTGAATGTCCATGTGTGTGTTTCTCAGTTCATAGACTGGCTCTTCAGCATCACAGAAGGCCCTGAACAGTGTCTGTCGACCTCGACCGTCAACACGGCCAAAGGTAAAACACGCAGCGCTGCATTTTAAAATGTGAAGCTCTGCTGAAATGTTCAAAGTCACCTCTCAGACGAAATCGAGACAACTGTGCCTCCTTACCGCCCCCTCCTTGTCAACCCCACCCCTGCCCGTCATGTTGATGGGACATTCTGAGCCTCAGCAAAGTCAAAGTCTATTTATATGTTACATAAAAAAAATCAGATTTATGGATTTCATGCTGATTTTCAGAACTATAGCTGCCATAATGCGTGTCATGTTGTCAGCCTATAAATGTTTCCATTTTGGCTAATTGGCACAATTAAAGGAATGCTAAATTAGCGCTTAGCAATTCGTGCAGTGTACAGGATGTACAGACAACTTACAGTAGATTTCTAATTGGATTTCTGGATTATTTCCAATGGACATCAGAGATAATGATATCCTTGAGAAGGTGTGGGTCATGTCCGTGCATTCAGATTTGACTGTTATGACGCAGAAGAAGAAAGGTTTTTGGTGTAAATTGCATCAACCTTGCACTGATGGCGTTCAAGTACTTTAATCACGTCCATGAGCTGTGTCTCACCAGCACTGCTGCTGTCCTGCTGACCATGTTGCTGAGCAGCCAAATCAGCAGCTAAACTACAATAATGAATATCCTGCTGTTTTTAGACCAGCGCGCACCTGAAATTACACGGCGTATTAAATTTCGGCCTCACCATTAACTCTCCGGAGAAATGTCCATCCAGGTAATGCTATTTCATTAAGTGCAGTCCCAACAGTCTTCACACCCTCCTGCACTCAGGCACGAACAGTGATGTCACGAGTGATGTTAATTAAAGTCTGTGAGGCTTGGAACTGGGCCATGCGTTTAGACAGTGGCTGTACAAAGATAGTTGGATACAGTGCTGCCCATCAGCCCCATCGCCAGTTTGTCCCAGTGGCTGACTGTGGTACTACAGCTAAAACAATCCCCCTGTGGCCCAAAAAGCTTTGCCCCCAGACCACCATTATAAAAGACGCATGTGTAAAACTGTTCACAGGACACCTCCAACTGCAAACAAGGTTTGTTATTACTGTGTATTATGATTTCTAAACCAGTTTAAATGTGTGTGACATCATCTCAGTGTGTAGTCAGCTACATAACGCAGAAGCAGTGTGAAGAGAGCAAACCTTTTTGCTGCACATGCTGGGTGAACGGCTGCCACTGGAATGAATAGACGTCCTCTTGGAAACTGGCATCCAGTTCTCATAATACATCCATTTTGCAGACCATGCAGGTTCAAAATATACAAGAAGTGCACTTTGTAAACGTTTTCTAAAGAGGATGGAGATGCATTCAGCGTGTTTGTAAGGCATTATATTGCAATTGGTTTTCACGAGAAACTGAATGTGAACACATCTGTTTAAAAAAAAAAACTCCACATGGGAGGAAACACTGATGTTGGTATTGTTATGGCAACATAATAAGATATCCATACAGGTGCAACCTGAAACACACAGTCTGTCTTCGCTATTGCACTGACATCGTACATTCACAACAGCAAGCAACATTCCTGGCTGATGTAAAAACTTCATCTGATCATCCTCATGTGTCGTCATTCCAGCTGCCCTGCTGGCCCTGAAGTCCTCTGCTGAGTTCAAGAAGAAAGCTGTGTGGACCAGAGCGTATGGCTGGTAGCCCAGAGGGAGCGCATCACGCTGATCATGGCAGGTGTGGAGACAACTGAGGCTCGCTGCGGCGCCGTGGACTGAAAGGGAAGCACTGCCTTTGTACCGCTGCTTCAGTCACATATGAGCATGACAACATCAAGAGGAATGCGCTCATCAAATATAGGAAATATTAAATGGTATTACATTCGATTTTGTGGCTGTTGAGTCAAGATCTTCGCTTAAATGTTGGTTTTATGGACACGTATGTCAGTGACATCAAACTCCCTGGATTAGTAAGTAACAGACTTTGATTGTGAAAGTTGCCGTTGTGCCTGAAGGACTTGAACCATCCGAACATTCAGCATCATTTCCTTTTCATCTTCTTGTTCCGTTTCTCCAGGTGGCGCTGTCTTTCCTTCAGCAGTTGCCAAACTGTTACAGAGGCCCCTGAGAAGAACACAGTAGTCAGGGCTGTGCTATCATAAACCTCTGTACAGTGTGAAAAGCCTTAAAGTCTCTGGTCTGTCACTGGTCTGTCCTCACAAGTGCAGTCCCTGCCATAGTTGTAACACAGCATCTCATATCATCTTACCGAGAGCAAGAACAGGCAGGTAGAGCATCAGGAGGAGGGGGAGGTGAATGTGTGCTGACACCGTTGAATTCAACGCGCATGAGACTGGCGGTGTGGGCTCAATGTAAGGCAGGGCCTGGTATATAGTAACACCTGGGGAGGACATAAAAACACAGAATTGGACACATACACACAACTTTTCCTTTACAGTTTTCATGCTGAGCATAGTATGTTGTTTACAGCCCCGTTGAGAAGCTGTAAAGGAGTCCAATAAAGAGCATTTCTTAATAAAGAAACACTGGATCTGGTGTGCTGAAAGGACACGCACTCTGCCAGAGGATGAGACCTTCACTGACCCTGCCTGTGTGTTACTGATAGTGTCGAGCTTCACGGCCGTCTGTAGTGTGTGGGTTTGCTTTCCGTGTGTTCTGTCACGCACACTCTGCAGAGGCTGGACTGCACTTTCCTCACGCTTCCTGACATTTTATCATCGCCTCCGCTTTGCCAACTCGTTTCCTGTATGCAGACACTACTTCTCCTCTGCCTTTAAAGAGCTCATGTTGCTCAGCGTGTGTCAGGTCAGATACAGTATAACTGACTGTTTGTGACTGTAAGTGTAAAGAGGAAGCATGCTCAGCAACTCGGTCTGTTTTTGTATATCTGCCGCTTTTGCAGTAAGTGAAATGTTAATAAAGTTAATAAAATGATTTGGTCACCTTCAGTGGCCACTGACAGGATGTATAAGGGGATCCAGAGTGTGTAGCGAATCCACAGCATGGCGATGGAGGGTGTGTCTATAACACACAGCAGTTCATGTGGGTATCTGTCATCAAACAGTACACATCAGAATGTTTACTAGAGGGCATAATATCACACCATTACACAATAACTGACAGTTGATTGAATCATGACCTTTATCATTCAAAGACACGCCTCTGTTTACCATTACACTTTGCAGCTCTCTATGTTGTAGAAAGACCATTCTTCAGTACTCCACTATAATCAATGATACTGCTGCAACTCTACGTATACCTGCAAATATATGTAAAGTATATTCAACTTGACCTCTGCAGCCAGACTCTACGAACTCGAACAGGAGAGTGCTTGAACCCCAATTTTAGCCTCTAGGCTGCCTGTGCGTTTTTCAGCTAATTGGACAGCTGCTCTAATCTTCATCCATTGAGGGTTGACTCAGGAGCAACCGGTAGTAGAGACTTGACATTTTGCCTCTCATCTGAGGGGAGTCCCATTGTTGTCCCAGCATTGTTAGCGGTGGTGGGATAAGTGGTGTCGTAGACCTCCTCCTCTGTTGAGGGATAGTTTCGCTATTTTAATGAACAGCCTCCTTCACTCCTCTTTCAAACCATTTGGTCCAAACAATGTGCATTTTTGTCACAGAAAGAGCGTCCCTTATGTTTCAGGTGAAGGTGAGCTGCTGAGTCTTGATGTGAGGAGTCATGTGTTTCTTTAATGTTGTTTAGTTTCCTCGATATAGAAGTCTGTGCCTTCCTCGCTGTATCAGACTGCATGCACTTGATTGCTGTTGTGTTCAGGTGGAACAGTTTCTGTCTTAGTGTGTTGCTGGTTTGCTCTCTTCTTCACCCCTCGGTGTTGGTGTTTTCTCAAAGGTCCAGTTGGGGTATCCACAAGTTTCAAGTGTATCCCTCAGATATTTGTGCTCCTTCTCTTGGACCTGTACAACTCAGTATTCTGGGTTCTGATAACTCCTAACTTGTGCTCCAGTGTGCTTTGAGAGTCAAAGAGTAAATATTGGTCTTTGTGTGGGTTTCTTGTATACTTCAATGTGGAGGCTCCTGTCCTCTTCAGTGAGTACAGCACCATCCAAAAAGACCGAGCTGCTGTCCCTGACCTCCTCTAATGTGAGCGTGATGATATTGTCCACTGAGTTGATGTGTTCTGTGAAGGCTTGCACTTCCTGGGTTTTGATTTTGACCAATATGTCGTCAACATATGTAAACCAACGGCTCAGTGCTGTTCCTCTGAAGGAGTTCAGGACTCTGCCTTTCACTTCTTGCATCAACATTTTAAAGATACTTTTAAGGCGACCTGAAATTTAAAGCGACCTAACCCTTGCAAAAAGCGGAAATGGGATGAATGAAATGAAATGTGACAAGCCATAAGTTATGTGCGTACCGTAGAAGGTCCAGAATGTTCCACAAGAAGAACAGTACACACACAACTGGTTTACTCTGGATCTCCTCCAGCATGATGACCATGATCAGCAAGATGTTCTTCTCCATAACCTGAAAAACGAAGAGCACGCACCGTCCACCAGTCACTTCAAATGGATAAAGAACTTGTTTTTGCTATGTTTTATAACATCCACGTGATAAATAATGCAGTTCCATGAAGAGGTTGAGCTGTAATACACACTTGGACGAAGCGAGGAAGGAGTCTGGCTTTCTCAATCCCATCTGCGATATGGAAGAGCTCCAGGATGGAGAGCAGCTGGCACAGACTCATCACAAAGCCAACCGAGTAAAATGTGTCTGCTAAGGCATCTGCAAAGTGAAAGATGGTATTTTATTAGACTAACATATGTTCCTGCCCTCCTGCGTTAAAACCAATCAAGATTTAGAGAGATGGTCTTTCATGTGGAGCTCCAAAAGCTTCAAATGCAGATTCATATGGCACAGGATCGCATCCTTTATGTGCCCACTAGACTGTTCAACCTTACCTCTGCCAAATGTGAGAAACCTGGCTATGCTGTTAGCCAGTATCCATGTGTGCCCACAGAACTGGAACAGGTTATACGAGAAAATGTAGGCAAGCCTAAAGCTGAGCCTGCAAGAGAAAAAAAATGCACTTATCATGTTACCAAAATTGGCATTTGATTTTTGTTGATTCATTATGGGCTGGCTTGCTGGCACAGCCAATAGAACAGAGCTATTGTTAGTGTAATTAGTTACAGTCTGTGCTTTTCCTGTTTGACAAGTCATAATGTCAGGATCTGTTTTTTGATTGTGATAATCCTCATACATCAAATTTAGCATTTAGGTGGAGAGTACATTGTACTGTAATGAAGCAGAACTTGAAGATACGTTCATCAAACATTTCTGATTTGTGTGTCATTTTTACTTGTCTATTACGGATTCAACAAACACACAGTGTACCTATTAGCTTTACCTTTGGACAGAGCAAGGCTAGCTGTTTCCTCCTGCCCCCGGTCTTTATGCTAAGCTAGGCTAACAGCACAGGCATGAAACTGATGTCAGTCTTCACATCTCACTCAATACAAGAAAATCAAAAACATTTATTTGCTCTCTTTTAACAGCATTTTGTTGCGAATGCTTAAGCAATTCGACCGACAGTTTTGTATGCAGGACTTTCACTTGTGGGGTTTTACATCATTGCACTGGTACTTATATTACTTAAAGAGGATGTGGCTACCTCTTCTATCACTGGAAGAATATTCAATGACTCATTTGAGGATAACTGGTAGTCGCCCATAAAACCTCCTCAGAGAACCCATACCCTCTGTAGCACCCATGAAATGTTCATTAGAACTACAAAACCCACAGAACCAACCTTTTACTTCCATTGGGTGTGAATACATAAAACAAAGAAATCCCTTGAAATAACTTGGCTTAAGGTAAATAACTGCTGAGGAATAGTCTTAAATTACAGATGACTACCATGTAACTAATAATATATTAATTACTCTGTTTCTCTGCAATTGCTAATAATAATAGAAATAATGTCAGTACTAATATATAATCTCTATAACAGTGGAAAATAATATGCCTTTATTGCACATGACATGAGAAGACAGATTATTTTTCATCTGCAGTTAGTCATGAAAAATAATCTGTCATCTTGGGCAGTTTTATAACTCAGTGTTTATGTTTTCTGAGCTCCTCTTGGACATAAAACCTGCAAAAGAAGTACTAATCCTGAACTCTAATCCTTCTTTGCACTACTTCAGCTGTTCTTGCTTGGAAATGTGACAGTAAATGCAGCTCTGTGGAAAATTAGCCTGACATTCCTCACTACGCCCTGTAGATACAGGACATTCCTCCCACAGCGAGAGCACCGCTGTGAAACACAAACTCACTCACATTCTCCTTCTGAAGTCTTCTGTAGCTCCGTCGTTGAAGGTGAGAGGATCTGCTCATAATCCCTGTCTGACTTTGAGGAGAATCCTTCTTCAGGTACAGTTTGTGGCTCTTTGCAGCGGTTTTCTCCATGTAAACAGATTCCCGCCTCTTACATCATCCTCCTTCACAACTGGAAGCAAAAAAATGCTGCAGTATCTGTTCTTTGTGCCGCTACCTCAGGCTGATTGTTCAAGTTCTGACTTAACAGTGAGTAGGAAGTGGACATTCCATGTGTGACTGTGACGTCAGATAGTCCCAGCCCACTCAAAGAAGACTCTGAGCTGTCGGCCAAAAACGCAGGCTCAGGAGAGAGAGGAGGCAAGGAACGAAAACATGGGAGAACAATGAGCCATAACCATGCAACATGTCAAGAATGTGAGGATTAGCAGCAGGACTGAGTCAAACACCACCACCGCGGTTTACTGAGCCTTAACACACCAGCACACATTACATGTTGGGGCACTCTGCTTCAGACCCACTGGCTCCTAAAAAAGATGCAAATCTTTAAAAATACCTCAGAAAAATATAGTTTGATTTTTAAGAAACACTTAATAATTTCTGAGAACAGCTGGTCACTGCAGTTTTTATCAAACATTACCTAAAAAAGCGCATTTGTTGGGGATTAATTTGAGGGGTGGATTAACCCACATTCGGTTCTATAGTGAATATTTGGGAATTGAGGAGTAACTACTGGAATGCAACAGTGATGTGCTTTAAATAGTGTTTGGACAACATGGCACAATGGAAAAGGAATGGCAGTACATCAGATTTTGATACACACCCACTTGTAAGCCAGATACATGTGTGTACTAGTTGTAATTGAACAGCAAGTCATCATATTGATTTATCAATTAAAAAGTGTATATATTGCACTTTTGTTCTTACAATGTGTTGTAATGAAATGCAGCTTTAACATTCCACTGTACAGGCTTTCATGAATTGGCAAATACATAACAGTCACAGGTGGTGCTCTCAGTGAAATAGCGTGCACTGATCTCTAGTGGTGGAAAGAATAAATTCACCCTGCATCTATCAGATTCAATTCAAATGAATTTAGACAGCATGCACAAGGCAAAAGCTCCCCAGGGGCAGATCATTTAGAAAGCAATACGCTTTCAACAACAGATAGATACCGTAAACAGTTTTTATCAGTTGCTTCGGCCTCTCTTCCAACATCTTGTCTGACTGTCTTTGGGTTTACAGCAGCAGAAAATACAGAAACTTCATACAACAGTTGAACCCAGCCTGTTTTATAAAAATAGTCACAATAGTTCAGAATACAATACACACACTATGTGTGTATTCTGTGCTGTTCCTCTGTGTGGGTGGCAGAAAACACTACCAGGGTCAAAGGGCATTGAGGGTGAAGGTGAGGACAGAGACATATTATGCTTTAGCCAAGATAAAGATACAATGAGAATTTCTGTTTCTCCCTGCAATAAACACTATCAACTTTTGTTTATTTTCATCTCATTTTCATGTACTGTTTTTAGTTTCTGACTCTGTGCTTGAACCATTGACAGTTCAATCTATGTGAGTCTGTTCAGGCACGATGGGATCAAACCTGACGACCTCACTGTGATGACTCCAGGAAGCCACACCTGACTGAAATATTTACAGCATTTAACCTCCCTAAGACCACCAACTGACATTGTTGTCTGTCCGTGTATGCTAAGCTAGCACCTTTTAACCTGGCTCACTGTGCAAGGTCTTTTAGTTAAAACTAACATTACATGTGAAAACTGATATGTTCAAAAGAGGAGGTCTCTGATTTGGATACCCCCTCTGTATGCAGTGCGGCTCATCCCATCATGCATTGAGAGAATGGCACAGAATAACAAATGCACAGGCCTCTATTTCATCACGGAACTTACACAGATAGGCACATAATCACACTAATTGGTTGTTTTGAGTCAAGTTTAGAGTGAAGGGCACATGATGGATATGAACACGTCTAATCTTTTATTATCTCAGCCCCCTTGCTGCGCTGATGAAAGGCCAGTGACAGATGGAAAACAGATTAGTGTGGTTCTAAGGTCTCAAGACCTCGGCTACTTGTTAGCACTATCATATCCTCTCTGAAATTACAGCTCATTTTCTGTATCAAGTGCTAAGCTGAACTCAAGAACCCTGCACTCGACTGTGTGCTCTGTGTTGTGACTTTTCTGCCACTGCTGTGGGGTCAGACTTAAAAAACAGTGATCTTATTTTGCCTCTGATGTTGGTCCATAAGGCAGAAAGAAGTTGATTAAGGTAGATCTCAAGCAAGATTGAGTTTCTTTGTGACACAGTGAAAAGCAAAGAGGACAGAAAACTGAAAAAAAAAAAAAAAAAAGTAAAGAAAAAAAAGAAAAAAGGATTATTTGTCAATTCATTTATGAACATGAAAGCTCAGCAGGTTAGTTACGTAGGTTTCCCCATAGGGGAAATTTGGGTGTTACAGGCAGCAGTAGTAGTATCAGAAGTATAAAAAGACATAAAATGGAATAAAATACAAAACAAATATATATATATATATATCTATATACACAGTATATACATTCTATACAAGAGAGTATAGTGTTTTTCAATATTGTGCATTGGTTTAAAAAAAGATGTAAAGGTATGATGGTGAAAACAGAATCACATGGTGCAAAACAGTGCAGAGCAGTAAGTATGTAAACTAGAGTAAAGTAGAGAAAAAACTAGAGTTGAACAGTCTGATTGCAGTTGGAATCAGAGTGGATGCAACAGTCCTGTTGCTGAAGGTGCTGCTGTCTCATGCAGGTGGTGGGATGGGTTGTCCATGATTGATGTCAGCTTGGTTAACATCCTCATCTCACCCACCTCCTTGATGGTGTCCAGAGGGCAGTCCAGGACAGAGCCAGCTCTCCTGACCAGTTTGTTCAGTGCTTTTTGTCCCTCTCAGAGCTTCCACAGCCCCAGCAGACCACTGCATAGAAAACGGCAGATGCCACCACAGAGTCGTGAAAGGTTTTTAATAGTGTCCTACATACTCCAAGGGACCTCAGTCTTCTTCCTGTACAGGACATTTGTGTTGTTAGTCCAGCCCAGTTTGTAGTTGAGGTGAACACCCAGGTAATTGTAATGCCCCACAATCTCAATGTTCAAGCCCTGGATGTTCACCGGTGTAGACTGTGGTACCTTCCTTCGGAAATCGAGCTGTTGGCTTTTATGACATGCTTGAAGTCTGATGGTCATATAACTAAAACATAAAACTTAATTTCATATGGCTGCATTACAGTTTGCAATGCAGTGCAACATGTGACCTGAACCAAGTGTATAGCAGTAAGTGATCTCAACAACCAACAGTTATTTATAGTTAATTATGAAATTTCATGACAGTCCATCTGGTAGGTGTTAGCCTGGACCAAAGTGCTGGACTAACCAACCAATGACACTGCCATGTTATGTCAGCCATTTAGCCATCTTTAGTCCGACTTTGCGCTGCACGACATGAACATCACACTACTTCAGTAAAAAGCGGCCCAGTGTTTCGATACTATCCTTCTGTAAAGCTGAAGAAGCAGAGGCCAAAATAACCTGACTTTTGCAAAAATACATAATGCAACTTTATCTTTGGCTCCCATGTAGTTCTATTTCCAGACTCATAGCTACAGGATGCTCATACTACATGATACACCCTCAAAACGACTTGGTTAAGTTTAGGAAAATGATCTCAGTGGTGTTGTGTTATACACTGAAGTGGATGTGTGGGGTAGTCTGCGAGACTGCAGACACAAACTCCTCCTAGCATGTCTGATGACATCATCAGGGTTAAGGTGCCTTCAGACAGTAAGCGGTTGCCACCACCTAAACTGAAACACAGCAGCACAAATGGCTCTTTTCCACGACATTCAGAGTTTATGATGGTTCAACTTTTCAGATTGCTGCTGTGGCCCAGCGTGTAGCCATGGCAACCACAGGAACTACAATGAGGGAAAAGAAAGATAATTTAGTGTAATTGAGTTCCCTGAAGGATAAATCTCTTCAGTGAAGAGAATAATCAACTTTATAGTCTGATTATCTAGTCTGGTACAGTTACGTTTATGACACTAGTTAGCAAAAGTTGCTATATTAATTGTGCATTGCTAGCCAAAACTCCTCTATTTTAAGCAGCTGGGTTTATCTCCGTGATGAGATTTGAGTAGGTGGTGTACAGGTAAGCAGGATCGGATGTAGCCTGGAGCCATGGCTGCATCGCGCCTGTCTGCCATCGATTCAGAACAGAATTCTGGAAGGCAGCCTTGGCAGCAACCGCCTGCTACATGAGAGAGCTTTCAGACAGAGCAGTAAAAAACATGACAACTATTTTCACTGGCTGAGTGGTATTCCTCGTGATGAGTAAACTTAGCTTCATGTGTAAAATCAGCAGAGCGGCCCTTTAATCATGAATCATGCAGATAAATGGAGTGTGAATGAGTCTCTATTAGCGAGTGAAGAAGACGTCTTGCTGTGCTGTGAAGCACAGATAGCTTTTACAAGTTATTTCTTGACTTCTCAGATCTCCAAACACTGTATTACGTGTATCACCTAAATGTCAATGATATGCATACGTTTATGTTTGCTGCTATGGAGACGTACTGTAGGCTGCGACAAGGACTAATTACAGAAGTGGATGTTGCAGGAAAGGAAGGGCGTATTTGTCAGTGCACGCTCCTCGTTAACCACTTATGTTTCCTTCATAATCCCTTTTGACTAATGGCCCGACATGATTGACCGCCTGCTGTTTTAATGTGGACTCCAGAAGTAACTGTATCTCCTCAAGACCTGCAGTCACCAGACCGTCTCTCTAAAATAGTACGCTAAATATATCCTGTTTGTGTGGCTGGGTTTACAGTTATTCACCTCCAGTCAACGTAACAGGCAACAAGTGAGGTTCTCATGCTGGTTTGACAGTTGGAATTTCACCAGACCTAAAAACTTGTCATGGAGGGCGAATCTGCAAATGAATTCATTTGGAAAAACTCCTGCATAGCGTATATACTGATCCTCTCACTCACCCCTTTGCAGATCATCTACTGCAGGGGTGGCCAAGCTTTTCATGGCAGGAACCAGATGGAGAAAAAAAGAACACCTTCCTGGGCCGGGCCATGCCAACCCGATATTATACCAAAGTGTGTAATTGACTCACGGGTCCACCTTGACCACTTAACTTACATCACGTGCATACTTACATAACAAACATACTTATTTTAACCAAAACCATGATATTTTCCTAAACCTGTGACTGCTATCAGAAATGTTTCTCAGCAAACTTTATTTTGAAGTGTAACCTGATGTTGTATATTTGTTATTGCTAACTTGACCACGAATTGACAACATGTCTTTTCATGCCTTAGCAAGGCAGAAGGTGACACTGACAACATTGACTTTTGGTTACACACAGGACACAAACACCAGCCTCCTGGATAAAGTCCTGTGTCCACCCCGAACTCCTCCATACATGGACCTTGTTGCTTTGTATACTACATTAGTCGTTTCATTATTGCCCTCTACACAACCCTGCAGTGGATCAGTGGGTCTGCTACAGGCTTTGGTGTGATACTGGGCTGGCCCTGAGCCTTTTGATTTCAGAGACTATCCTAATGAGTAGGTTTTGAGCACTTTGTGCTGTGCATTTGAATCTGAAAGGTGATTTTATCACTATTAAATCACTCACACTATCCAAACACTATATATCACTTCCACTGATTTTCTCATTCTTTTTCTTCAAATCTCGTGATATTGTGATAGAAATGTGGCTCGATGCCATCGTGGTACTGTGACGCAGTCTACCCTGATGTTACATGGTTATTTACTGTCTCTCCCTCTCTGTCTCTCGCTTTTGTTTGAACAGCAGAAGGTGTAATCATAGTAGTCAAGAAGACTCCTGTCATCCTTTGCATGCAAGCCAAGCTGCTAAAAGTAAGCCCAACAAGAAAATTATGGATGAACATGGCAATAATAAAAAAGACTTTTAGAACTGATGTGTGGCAACATTTCGGTTTTCTCACTTCAAGAACTGACAATGATGAAAATGGAAACTGACAAACGCAAAACAACTTGCAAATACTGCCGGACGATGGTCAGCTACATCACAGGAAACACATCAACCATGAGAGGCCATTTGGCACAACAACAGGCAAGGACAAAGGAGCCTGAAAGAAGGATTTGGAGCCCCGCTTCCCCATAACAAGATGCATCACTGAATATATAGCCAACAACTTGAGGCCACTTTCTGTGATCGACAACAATGAATTTCAGAGATTAGTAAACATGCTGGAGCCAAAGTATACAATTCCATCAAGGCCACACTTCAGTTGCACAGTGATAGCAACTCTGTACCAAGAGACAAAAGCTAAAGTGACACGAGTCTCAAAGAAGCAGACTGCATCTCAATAACCACAGATGGGTGGACATCACGAGCTGTTCAGAGCTGTTTTACAGTCATAGCTCATGTTAGGAGCAGCGAATGGGGAAATGAAAAGTTTTGTCTGACACTTTTCCAGTCACACGCTGGACTCAACATAGCTGATGTTTTGAAATCTGCTGTTTTGGAGAGACGTGAAGAATAACAACAATCATCATCGTGTTGCTGAGGTTTCAGACAAGGCATGAAATATGGATGTAGTGGTGAGAGAGGCTGGACTGTCCACACACATAAAATGTTTTGCACACACTTTAAATCTTGCTTCAAAAGCGGATTTGAACGTTGGCCACGCCAGCCATATGATTGGTTGAGTGAGGCCTGTAGTGTTTTTTCATCACACATCAGCTACTACAGCTGAGCTGACCACCAAACAGAGCCTGTTAAACCTGCCAGCACACAAACTGATCATGGATGAGGTCATCAGATAAAACAGTTTCTGTTTTGAAATTGTATGTGGTTCAATCACTCAATGCCAAAGAAAATTCATGCCAATTCTTTGCTCATGCTGAAGTCATGGCTGGCCACTTTTATTTTACTTTATGAAAGAAGGTACGTAGAATCACTTCAAGTTAAAAACACATTTTATGGGAATAAAAAAAGGCCTTTTTTTCAAGTAATTGTCTTTCTTTTTTTAAATGTCGCAATACATATTGTATCATGTGAGTTTTGATATTGTTACATCTCTATTCTGTAGCAATGCACATTTCCGTATCCCTTAAAAATATTGCCATTAATCATATTGCCACAAACCAATAGCTGAACAGTAAACCAGGAGCTTTTGGAGCCCCTGGGGGTCCCACTGGGTTGCACACTTTTCTCAGTTGGAAAGTCTTGAGCTATGATGAGTATCTGGTCTGAACCATTTTTCCTGCACTCTGAATGGACTCAAAATAAAATTAGATATGTCTTATATGTCAAACTTGTGATAATTTTAGCTGCAACAGTGTCACTACAAAGCCGACACTTTCAGACAGAAAGACGACAGTAAATCTCAAAGCTGCATACCGTCATTAAAATGTCTTCAGAACAAGCTGAAGCACAGAATACCTGCGGGTATAAGACCATGGACAGATATTCTCTGCATGATTCTTTTCAACAATACTCTCATCTCATGCTCATGTAGGAGTTGAATACTTGTATTGCAGTCTTTGACACAAGTAGAGCAGAGTTTCACCAAGTTAAGCTCAGGGTCGACTCTGGTTTCCCACTCAGCATCTACTATATTACACTGCTGGCAGGGGGTGATGGGGAGGTTTTGTTGCCTACCAACAGCAGACATCATGACCCCTTTCATTGGCTGGTGGTGAGTTCAGGGTCCCTGCTAGCCAACCATCAGCATGCCAAGTTATTCATTCCAATTAGACTGGACTCCCTGACGCTGGCTGCGTTCTGCCATACTGTAAGCTACAGCAGAGGATCCAGTCACTTAAATGTCTCCATGTCTCATCCTGACACCAATGCTAAGTATTCTTACATGTTATTCTTTTCATACATTTTTCTAGCCCATATTACTGTATGTGTAGCTGATAGCAGAGGTTTTCAGAGAAGTAGACACTCCAGATGAAAATTATTGCACTTAAAGCTGCTTTAACTAATATTTTATATCCACAATGGACCATCACTCCTGGTGAAGAGCCCATGGAGAATTATCACCAGCTATGTAGCTATTCCCTTTGGTTCTGCTGAGCTTTTTAGCCTCTTTCAGCTCATTGTTTTGGTTCACTCTCACCGCTTTGATCAACCTTGTTTCCAACTGCAGCAGACAGATGTTTTTAACTACAGAGCTCTTAAAGTAGTTAGATCTTCCATTCCAAGGAGGAATTAGTTGGAAAAAAGACTTTGACCAGTGTAGCTTCCTATTTTGTTTATCCTCAACCAAGATCTTCTGTAAGAGCTTATGGAGGTCCCAGGTATTCTCTTCTTGACACTTGGGACTCCTCTTTTTTATTAGATCAGATGAAACACTCCTGGAACCAGGAGTTACAACATTTGAATAGAGAACCTGAATATAACATTTAAAATCCAACTCATGCCTATTCATTTTAACATTATCCACAGAGCATGCACAACATCCTTGAAAGGATTCCAGATAAAGCTGTAACCCAGATGCAACTCTCCTGGAAAGCTTCTTCATTTGATTTGTCCAGGAGTCAAAGCTTAGAGGCATAATAGCCAATTTAATGCCTGTTGTCCCAGCCTTGTCTGTGTATCTGTAGTGATTTACACATCAACCACAAGTTAAAGGATGGATTAAAACAATAGTCAAAACCCACATGAACTCTGACAAAAGGTTTACTTGTTGTGATCATTCCTCCTATTCATTTTGGCCATCAATAGATACTATCTGAATGCACTTCCAGTGTACAGTACACACCCATACCACATCCACACATGTGTTTTCACTCATTTTACCCGGTTTCACTGTAGCTTTGGGTCATGAGTGTATACAGGTTGTCCTTGATTAACATGCTTCAGCTGTTAGAGCTGGATAACTTGTATCTTTTTCATTCTTAAATGACCAAGTGACATCACAAAACCCCAAACACATCTCATGTGCAGAGATCTCATCAGTCAGATTAAGTGGAAACAGTGCAGGGGTGTGCAGGTCCTTTAAAATGTGGATTTGATCCTGCACTGATGGCACTATAAAATGCAATGAGCTGTCCATGGTACTGAAGATTCACCTTGGTGCCATGTGTTTCTATCCTTTTTCATTTCTTTAGTTACACGTAAAGTAAATGTGTATGTTAATAGCTTTGTCACACTTTGTCAATAAACAATACACAATGCATGTATGGTACAACCCCCCAAAAAAGCTGGGTTGCTGTGTAAAACGTGACTAAAAACAGAATGCAGTCATCTGCAAATGAACTGTGTTTACCAAAGAGTCCCTGAGCCCATCTAGTAATATCCCTTATCCAATCATGTGTTCATAAAGTGGTGAACCTCGCTCTGAGCCTTTCCAGGATGCTCCTTTCACACCCAGTCACGATACTTTCACCTGTTATCAATGAACCTGTTTACCTGTGGAATGTTCCAAACAGGTGTTTTTGGAGCATTTCACAACTTTCCCAGTCTTTAGCTGCTTCTGTCCCAACTTGTTTGAAATGTGTTGCTGCATCAAATTCAGAATAAGCAGATATTTACAAAAATCAATGAAGCTGATGAGGCCACCATTAAATATACTGTTTTTGCACTGTTTTCAGTATATGTCAGAAAGGATTCACAAGTTATCACATTCTGTTTGATATGTATTTTACACAGCGTCCCAACTTTTGTGGAATCAGGGTTGTACATCATTACCATATGAGGATGACATCTGGGGTTTAAATATTTCTCTCTCACTGGTAAGCTGGTGAAACAAGGTGAAGAAAAAGGACACAGTACAGTAATGTCAGTCAGGGCACCTTTGTGGTGCTAGTAAGGTTCCCTCAGGCCTGACGTTGTCTTAAGGGATTTATTGAGGGATAAAAACTAACCTTGTACAATGTGAAGCATTTTAAGGGGAACTCTGATTTTGCATGTCCTTAATCCTACTCAGCCTGTGAAAACAGCTGTATAATGTCTCTGGAATCTCTGGAGAGGATTTGTCTGAGAAAATTATTTATTTGAGTGACATACTTGCATGTCTCCTCTTCAACTTGGAGGCAACAAGGTGCCTTTTCATCAGAATGGTATCAAAGTGGTAGGAGTTTGAAAGACATGGTTGTTTATGAAGCAGGCGGTCTGACAAAAGAGGCTATCAGTGCAGCTGTTTTGAAGCCAGACCCATAGGGACTAAAACGGCCATGGCAACACTAAATTACCTGAGTATTCCTTCAAATGTTGCACAGGTAGTAGCATTTTTGCCTTTGCCTGCAGAAAAGGAAGGGTCACTCCCACTTGGTTTTTCGGGCCGTGAACCCAAACAGGCACACTTTCAGGCTCCTTCTCCAAACTATTGTGGGAAATGACTTCAGCACTTATCAAAGACTCATGGTACATCTGTATTCTTGCAGATAAGACATCAGAGTTGGGAGAGGAAATCTTCTTTAGTCTTTTTATTTTCAGTTCAATTAATCAATATTTCAGCAAATATTGCCTGAATTCTCCTCAGTTTAATTACAGAGTTTTTAAAAAGGTATACTCCTCACACGTACAGTATGAGTGTGTGGTGTTTCTCTGCTACCTGACCACTCTTTACCACACTTTCAGCAACCATGTAGTCACATGAGGTTTCTGAAAGCTCTCTAAAAACATCAGGAACCAAATCTGAAAGGATCTTGATTGTGATCTGACCCAAACTGTAATTAGATTTGACCTACTTATGCTTTCACTTGGCATCTTTCAAAGGCCCCTGGTGGTCCCTGGACCACAGTCTGGGCCCCAAGGTTCAGCGGTCAAGCTTGCACAGCGGCTCACTCCTCATGGGGGCGTGTTGTTGCTGAGTTGTTGTCACTTGGGTGTTTATCTGCCAGACAACCTTCATCTGAGGTGTCACAAAACCCTGCATACATTCCCTCCTGTCTAACACAGCTGCAGTTTACACATTTTACCACAGTGCCTATATTTGACCTTCACGTGTATTTTTAAAAACAGCCAGTCTGTCAGCACGGAAATGTTATCTGTTGGTCAGGCAGAAATATCAGCGGGCTTCTCGTGGGCTCTTCTGTCAACTCCCACCTGCACTGGACTAGATTAGATTTGATAGGAGTTGTTGAGAAGCAAATTAGTCTGATAAGGGAAAAGCAGTCAGATTATTTACTGAAGTAAAAGCACTATTACCACAGTGTAAAAAGATTGCTAAAAATCCTGCATTCAAACTCTTACTTCACAAAAGGCAAGGCAGTTTTCACAGCAAAATGTGCTTAGAATATCAAAAGTAAATGTCCTCATTATGCAGAATGAGCCTGTTCAGAGTCAAAGGATTATCATTACAGATGTATTGACATGCCTTATGCATTAAAGGGATATTTTGGCCAAATGGAGACCCATTCCTTTAATAATGTCATTTGTCACTGAATGTGGTATTTTACTTTACATGCTGTTAGGTTGTTTACCTGGAACTGCAAAAACCTCAGTCTTCCAGACATTTCTGCATCCAATCAAGTTCTTTCTTAAAACAAGGGGAATCTGAATAAATTCTCAACTAAAATGTGTTCCTGTATCTTGAATCAGGAAAGAATAGGCAGGCTTCTGCAAGGTAAACTTTATTTTAAAAACTACTTGAAACAAGTTGATGTTAAATGAAAAGAGGCCAGTATATTACTGCATTGACTGCTTTCCCCCCTTCAATTCTTGAAATAAAAATATGACTTAAGGAGTCAGTTCCATGCTAAATAGTTTGCAAAGCAGCCAAACACCAAGTAAAATACAATTACCTAAATATTGCAGGCGTGCTGAAGTGCAGTAAATGTATGTACTTTCCACCACCAGCGTTCACTGATAACGTTTATTTTTAGTTTGTCAGAAATAAAATTAGTAAAGGATTGTCATTATTTAATTAATGTTATGATGATATCAATCATTATAATCAGTGATAAGTAAGTGGATTTGTGCACCTCATAGTTTATTGCAGATATGTACAAAGTTGATGTTTTGTCGGGGGAGCCGTTTAGATTGAGTTTTGGTGGTCCTTTTTCATGAACTCATTTTGCAGGAAGGTCCTCTCAACGACCCCTCTTGGTCCCTGAACCTCAGCTTGAGAACCATGTGGCCTAGACAGTAGATAGTAATGTCTCTAGTCCTTTTTAGATACTCGGCTTTAGGCTTCATCTCGCGGTGAACTGGAATGCTTGGAGCGTTTCTGTGTGAGCGACTGTCTGTCAAACCGGGCACGGAGCTTTGCGCGCAGCACCATCTCTGCCTGAAGGAATCCTGGGAGGCTCCATCTCTGCCGTTTCCTTACTGTCAGACGCCAAATGTAAACCTAAGCCTGCCGGTTCAGCTATGAAGACAGAGCAAAGCTGTGTAGAGACACCGGCGGCTCCCCGCGGCGTCAAAGATCTGCTCCAAAAACTGGTGCACGGTAAAAAAGATGCCCCAGAGAAGCAAGACGAAAGCAAATATGTCGATGTGGAGTTAGAGGATCTGAACACAAGAGGGGCAAAACCGGAGAATGACTGCCACTTTAATGAAAGAACCCAAATGTCTGTCCCTACGAACAGCAGCGCCTCCGGAGCTCGGTGCGCAACGGAACCAAACCATGAGTTGGCGAGTAAAACCAAGATTGAACCTGAGAGGGAAATGGATTCTGGAGTTGGGAAATGTATAGAAGATGTCAAGGATGGTCATTCTAACCTGTTCTCGTCATCTGATCGCCCTCTCATTCAAGCAAACTCAGAGGATTTCCTCAAACCAGGAGACAAAAGCAAGCGCGTCGTGACGCAGCCCGAGGTGCCCAAAAAAGAAGACAACACATCAAGAGATGAGGAAGTGTACTGTAGTGGTAATTACTGGAGCGGTAGAAGTGAGTCGGGTGATTATGAGGAGGATGATGATGTTACTTTGGTGCTTTCAGACGACTGCGATCCGTGCGTAACGGAGGACGAATCCCATTACATTACCACGCACGAGATCCAACTGTCGGAGCTTTCTGATCATGAAGGGGACTACGACCTCGGGGTGGGCTCCTCCGCCAGCTGGGACATTGAGGATGACAACCAGGTGTACTCTTTTGTCGATTATGCTTCTTTTGACGGTGATGAAGCGGCGGGGGAGAGGGGGGACGACGGCAAGCCTCGCTCTCAGGGCGCAGCAGCAGTCAGCACTCTGCTTGAAAGTGATCTGTGCGACGCGGCCAAGTTCACCAGCTCAGATGAGAGTGTGTCAAAGCCACAGCAGCAGCAGTGCAGTGGCAACGCCGCGGGACAGATCCACCTGTCAATCAGAACCACTTCTCGAGCTATAAATGACCCTAGCAACATTCAAGAGCAGGGAAATATTCTTTATCATGCCAGGCGCTCCGGAGACATGAGTCGTTATGTGTTTAGGGGAGTTGATGGGAAGGCAGAGACGTTGTGTGACAGAGCAAAGTGCTTCATAGCCGCGCCCGGACGCTTACACTTTGGCCGCAAATTGAGGGGAAAAGAGGTCACCGGGTATTCCAGCGGCGCGTCCAGCGCTGTCAGCGAGCTGGACGACGCTGACAAGGAGGTGCGCAACCTGACAGCCAGAGCCTTCAAGAGCCTGGCTTATCCTTACTTTGATGCCATTAATTTCAGCACCTCCAGTGAGTCCTCTGCATCAGAGCATGGGATAGGGATAAACAGGTGGTCCACATTTGTCGACCTGAAATATGGCAATATGAATATGTCACAGGGACTGGACCAAAGTATGGTTTCCCATCAAAACTCATTCGAAATAGCCAAGAATGTAGACAATAGAGGTTATAAGGGCATTGCACTAGCAAGCATCAAACCGCCCACAAGCAAGATCTTCACTCTGAATGCCAATCCCCACAGCGCATCGTCATCTACAAAGAAAATAGAATTGATGGGGAAATTCAGTCAGGGCCACAGCGGGGTGATCAGACTCACAGAGACTCTGAATTTTCGTTGCAATGTAAAATCGGGAATGTCTGAGGGAGAAAGACGCACTAACTTTGCACAAAAAGCTGCAGGATCATGTTCCACAGATGAAGTTACCAACACTTTCTCAAGCGCCCAGAGGAGAGGGGCCAGCCAGCCGCCCTCTAAAACCATGGAAGACACGCACAAGAAAGCCATATTCGCCTCGAGCTTGATCAAAAATGTGATTTCGAAGAAGATGCAATTCGAGCAGGAGCGCAAGATGGAAAGAGGGGAGATAAGTGAGCCGCATCCGACGCCTTCCCCGTGCTTTGTGCACCAGGAGAGCGATAGCCACAGGGGGAAAGGGAGCAGGGAGCTGCACAGACAGAGCTCCAAGTTTTCCGAGAGCGGCTCTGAATACGCCATAATGTGTGTGGATGAATTAGGGGATATCGTGGACAGCGGCTCATGTGATACCAAGAGCGACTCTCGGAGACAAGACACTGCCGCTCCCGCACCAGAAACTAATTTGGAGTCGGCAAATGAAGCTGGAATCGATACTAAAAAAGGCACATTGGAAGCGTCCAAAAGCACGCTGCTTCGCAGCCAAAATAGCGCGTTCAGATGCTGGAAGGACGAGGAGCTAGAGTTTCAAAAGGATCATAAAAACGATCAAACTCGGGAGGAGAGGTCGCCTTCAGCTCACGGCAAAGAGGGCGAGGGGGATCAGTACTCATCGTGCAGCGGCAAACTGACTAAAATGTCACATTTGTTTGTGCCAAGTATCCAACTGCTGTCTAGTGACGGAGAAGACGGACAGCAGCTGCAGAACAGGAATTATTCTCCATGTGGAGACCGAGGAGGGATAAAACTGCGCTCTGACAACACTCTATACATCGCAGACTCTAGGAGTGTGGCTACATCTAAATCTCCCGAGATTAAAATTAACTTGAGGAGCGTCAGAAACAATAAAACGGAACCTTTTGGCGTCTCCAAACTGCGCGCTCCTAATATAGGCTGTAACGCAGCCAGCCTCATCAGAACAGATGACTTCAAATGCCAGGCACTGGCTGCAGCTTTGAAGGGTGAGTCTTCAGATAAAGTTCCGCATTTCATGGTTAGGGACATTAGAGATAATAAAGGAAAGCTGCAGACACCCATACACCAAGTGAGAGACGTGCGTAAATTGGTTAAAAGTTCCTATCACTTTGTGTCTTTGGATAACAACGAAAATAAATCCAACTTTGCCTCGTCTGACAGCCATTCAGAGCAGAAGAAGCAAATTCCCTATAGAAATCCTAATTCTGTTTCCCCCATAGTGATAAAATGTCAGTCTGTGAATACAAACAGCAACGGAAAACAATGTGGAAATCTGGCCGAATTATCCAATCGGGAGCCGTTTGACATAGACAGGTCGTCTCCAGAGGGCGCTAAAAGTGCTCCGCTGCAAAGGGCTGCAGGGAGAACACCCATAGGCAACTCAAGTAATTCTTCAGAGGGAGACATTGGATTGAGAAGTGACAGCAGAATAGCTTCAAAGAGGCAGGAAAAAATACCAGACATGACAGATAAGAAACCTGAATCAAAGGTGGCAAATCAGGTGGCTCTGGAAAAACTCCAGGCTGCAGTGAAAACCATGGAGCAGCTCTATGTCTTTGAGAGAAATGAATGGAAAAGGAAGAACGAGCCCCAGCGCCTGACAGACAGCCACGTGCTATCAAT
Organism: Chaetodon auriga; assembly: GCF_051107435.1. Lineage (NCBI taxonomy): Eukaryota > Metazoa > Chordata > Actinopteri > Chaetodontiformes > Chaetodontidae > Chaetodon > Chaetodon auriga. Next base: position 16,343,221 of record NC_135097.1, on the reverse strand, counting down.
GATAGCCAGCGAGGAGCATGGAGGACCTGAGGAGGAAGGCGTGAGAGGGTCCAACATGGACAAGACACCACCAGCGGTCATGGCATCCCCTGGCAATGACAGCCTGCTGCGGCGAGAGGACAAGCCCTTTCAGATTGCGGGCAGCCGTGACGAAAGGCTGGTTGCTAAGTCAATGCAAGCCACCAGCACCACAGGGAACAAAAACATGTTCAGCCTCAGCTCTAGCCTTAAGTCCTCCACAACCGCAAAGACGCCCCAGGCAAACTCTGTCACACAAGCACCTTTCAGCACCAAAAGCTTTGTCCCAAAGTCTCCAAAACTGCCTGCATCCTTAAAAATCAGCCAGACGAAGCTCAGTGGACACGAGGGGGCCGAATCAAAGGAGTCAGAGAGGTCCCTGCAGGAGCTCTGTAGCTCCTCAGCTGATAATGAGAACTACCTGACCATTCCGGTCAAGTCTCACACCAGCAGCAACAAGCAAGCCTCATCTGCTGATAAAACATCAGTGTACACATTTACCACACAGACACACCCAACAACACCATCAGGACACTTGGGATCCAGCTCCAGGGGCCAGGAAGACCACAACCAGTCCCCTAAACGCTCCAGCGTTGTGATGGAAACACGCTCACCAGAGATCCCTTCAGCCACCATCTACCACTCCGTGCCATTGGGCATGTCCACCAATCAGCCTCAGGTGTACTGTTTCTCCCCAGCAATCACCCCCGCTCCCACCCTGGACCCCTTCCAGGCCACCCAGAAGAAGATGCTCCTGGATCCCACCACTGGAAACTACTACCTTGTGGACACTCCTGTGCAGCCAGCCACCAAGCGCCTCTTTGACCCTGAAACAGGCCAATATGTGGACGTGCCCATTCCGCAGCCTCCCGTGACTCCGGTGCCCATGCCGATCTCACCTTTGGCCCTCAATCCAGGAGCATATGGACACACCTACATGATCTACCCAGGCTTCATGCCGACACCGTCTGTGATCCCGGCCAGGACGCTGGTGCAGTCGCAGATGTCGATGCAGTCAGAGGCGGAGAGCGTGGAGAAGCAGCAGACTGAAGGCATGTACATGGAGAGTCCTTTCTACATGGCCACGGGGAAGTCTCCCCAGGCAGCCTCAGGGACTCAGCAGCAGGCCACTGCCAACAGGCCACCGCAGGGTTTCTCCAACGTTATGCAGCCTGTCATCAGCATCACCTCCCAGCAGGGGCCCCGGATCATCGCCCCGCCCTCATTTGACGGGACCACCATGAGCTTCGTGGTGGAGCACAGATGAATGGCACCTTACCTGGACAGGTGAGTTGTTCTGCCTATTTATCAGTTTGTTGATTATGCACTGTCAATCTAACAGAAGACAAAACAATACATTTTGTTAGACTGAAGGTACATGTTGCTGCTGTGGTTCAGAAGGTCAATAACCTTTTTTTATTTGCGAAATAATCAAAGGAAAAAAAAAATCTGAATTTAAAAAAAAAATTTATAGAGACTTTCAGGCAGTCTTGTGTCTCACAAATCTAAATATGATGCACAAACTAATCTCTGCACATGTTCTTGCAGTCATTGGTGCAGGAAGTACGCGGATCCTTTACTTATTTCAAAGTAAGAATACCATATTATAAAAATAATAAATCAGGGAAAGAAGAGACAAATAAAACAAAATCAGAAACTAAAATTGACACTCGATAAAGAATGAAACTGAAAGGAGTTCTTATGAGTCTCAGTGGTGTACGCACAGGGAACATGTGAAGGGGGCACCTCTTCTTTTGAAATCCCTTTATTATTGAGATATGTGTTTGTGCTCCAATGGGACACCTCCATGTTTCATTTTTGCTTAAACGTCACACAAGGGTGAGACCTGAGCAGCCAAAGCACCTGCCTGGCTGGTCAGGTCCACCGCCAGTCTGTCGAACTGTCCACGGTAGCCAAAATTCACTGGTTAGCATCAGATGGCATTCTGGTGTGACCTTAGAGCAAAAATGAACCTTAGCCCGATGTGTGAAAGAGATGTCTCTTTTCATTCCTGCCTCTTTTTCCTGATTTACAAGCTCAATTTGCATTTCTACTTAGAATACTGTAGTACTAGTTCTAGTGTGTGCGAGACCCAAAGTGTTCTGAATTAAATAAATGCTTAAGACATTATGAAATAAATGATCATATGAACAAACAAAGACAAAATATTAAAGCTCATTATTAGGAAATGTTATTTCATCCTGCCTATTTTCACAATAAAGGAGTTTCTTTCAAGTCATTTTTATTTAATTTTAGCGTTTTAAAATGTTATTTTAACCTTTGATGATAGCAATATAATGAAACCCAACTCTCATGAAGTGTTCAAAATTAAATGAGGAAATGCTAACAACTTGGCCTTAATTCACCTGCTAATGTCAAAGTTTCGGCAGTGTGAGATAAAAACTCACTTTAAAATAACTTTGCAAACATTAAGAGTAAAAAGTGTTGGAATTAAATGCTCGCAGTAAACTTATTGAGCTAAGTAACAGGATGAAGTAGCGTTTTGATAGTGATCTGACATTTACAGATTTCTTGTATTTCTTCAGTTACAATGTTATATATTTTATTGTATGACTTCTTTATTTATTTATTTTGAATACTGCCTTCATTTAACCTCAAAAAAAGCCTATAAGTACATACTGGATTGTTGGCACACTCTCCTTGCGACAGTTTATTTAACATTTGTCACAGTTAATAAAGGCATTAAGCATTCAACCAATCATGTACTAGGATTCAACATGCATGAAAAAGGAAGAGACACGATGTGATTGTAAAGTTTGCAACTGAGCACCTCAGCAGGCGCGAGCACTCACAGACCAGTTTGTGAATTCTGATATCAGAGATACAGAGGATTATACTGACACAAGCTTCTTCATGGGCGAGGTGTTTGAATGTGTGTGTGTGTGTGTGTGGTGTGGTAGATGTAGTGTGTGCAGGAGTAAAAGGTCAGGCTATGGCAGCCGTTTTTTGTGTATACACTGACTGCTTCAGCTGCTGCGGGACATCAGGAGGCTGCCTGGCAGCTCAGAGTCGCGGCGGGGTCAGCCGGCTTTTTATAGGACCAGTCATTTAAAGACAGAGAGAGTGAGAAGCCAGGTTCACATGGCCTCCGATCAGCAATTACATAAACACAACATGCAACTTAGCAGCAGATCACCCCAGCTGCAATGTGGGTGAACCTTTGGAGTTCCCCTTCTCATCTGAGAATGAGACCCACATACTGGAGGGCTCAGTTATGTTTATAAAGTAAACAGATAGTCTGTGGTCTGATGGTCTGCGGCATGGAGAAATGGGCTTTTGAGTGGAAGGTAGTTTAAATCCTACATGCAAAATCTTGTGTAGGGAAAGTTACTGTGCAGGTTTTTTCCTCTTAAATAAGCAAAACGTATGGAAGATCATTAATGTCAGAACTAAGTGGGTGATTAGTCTGCAGGGGCAAAATCTGGGTGTAAATAGCGAGATTTGTAAACACAGCAACACAAGCAAATAGATAATTCTGAGTGTAACAATGTTCAATCTTTGGTAGGAATCACTAAATTTGACAAAGTCAAATCAAACTGCAGTGTGGAGACCCAAAAGAGCTCCAAATACATGCTTATATAAAATAAACAATACATTTTAACCATGCAATGTTTAATGTTCTGTTGGTCTGTTGGATGGTCCACTATTTTGGTAGAAAGTGAAATATCTCAACAAAGATCACATGAATGTAACTTTACACAGACATTCATGGTTTTCATCTTTGACTGGTAGCATCACCATGAAGCTGACAATTTTGTTTTTGAGTGAAATATCTCAGCAAAGATTTGACGGATCGTCAAATATATTCATATATTTTGGTACCGAAGGATGAATCCTGATCCTCTCCATCCTAAGTTTGGTGATTCTCTGATTTTATTTTGTCTAATACTTTGGTTTATGACCGCATGCCTGCTTAACTAATGAGATTCCCATCACCCTCAGCTGCACTGTAGTGCCAGCAGACTTCAGCAACTGTGACAGAGGAAAAGCAGGCCCACAACTGAAATATATTTTTAATTTTAATCCTGCTGTTATTCTGTCGTTGCATATTTTATTGAACTTGTGCAGCTGTTACCAAGCCAAAATGTTCATATAATAACCAAACCAGCATGGGCATTAACACCAACAAGTTGAAAAAGCATCCAGTTTGATTGGAGCAAGGATAACGTTACGCCTCCAAAGCAACAGAAATACCAGGAGGACAAACTCCAACTCATGTTGCCTTTTCAGTCAGCTAATGCAACAAAAAGCAGATGAATCTGGTTCCTTCCAATCATCAGATTTGTTACCCATCTCTCAGGTAAATGTTCATCTTTCATGAAAATCCACATTTCTAATTTATCTTCTTATAAAGCAGAAGGGGACAGTACACAGTACAGGCAGTTTGAAATTAGCCGTGCTGGTGTTTACCTCTGTTTTCCAAAACCAGAACCTGCCTGAGCCCGGCCTAGCATGCTGCAAAATAAATTGATTTAACAGTTTCATAATGCATACATTAATTACATAATGCTATTCTTAGTAGTTTGAAGGACTACTACTGCTTTTTTACTACTACTCTAGTACTTTGCTGTCGTGCTGTTGTCAGTGTGAATAAACCTCCCTCCTGAAGCCAGACAGTACCTAATGATGGGTGACTTTGACAGATTGAGTTTCCACTTAAATGATACTAATGCATTTTTAAACATGAAATGATATTCACAGCTGGAAGGTTGAATTTAGAAACGATGCAGACTGGGCAGTGAGTGTGACAGCAGTGTCTGTCCACAGGAAGGGGGGCATTCAGACTGGGTACGAGGAAAAACAGTTCTGCAATGGTGAATACGGAGCATACTCGTACACTTTAAACATAATACCTGCTTAATATCAGTATGTTAGGGTTGTAATTGTGAGCGTGCCAACATGATGATGTCAGCATTGAGCTCAAAGCTCTTCAATTGGAACTGAATTCTGAGTCTCACCACTAGAACTGTCTCCACCTCAGTGAGTAAACTGGGTCTCAGGTGTTAATGGTGTGTTCAGAAGAACTTAGTGTCTGTTGTGTTGTCTTGGTTCCCGGCAGGGCCGAGCTCTGAGTGGATGTCGGACTGCTCTGGGCTTCGTCTCTTCGTTGTGCTGCGTCCCTGTGTTTTATTGGCTGGAGTTGATAGATGAGGGTCCTTGTATGAGAGGGCTCATTCACGTCCTGTTTTACTTTGTTGAACTTGTACAAGATATGTATAAAGTATGTATGTATGTATGTATGCTTTGTTTTCTAACATGCTGATGTAAGAATTTGAAGGACTCGCTGAGTGCGTAGGCCTGTATGCATTGACTTTGACTCTAAACGAACAGGGTTTCATTCTGGAAAAATCTCTATTTTTAACTTCATTTTCAAACATTATTTTTTTGTGGTTTTATAATTGTATTTCATTGTGTGTCACATATTGAATAATGATTTTTACAATGTCTATATTTAGCCAAATACCTATACCAGTTAACATTTTCTTACCATCTCTTGTGTGTTGGATTTTCTGCAGTGCTACGACTATTGCTTCAAACCACATGAAAGCTGGTCTGTACCATTCGTTTTTGTATAGCTGGAAGTGTCATAATACCTTAATCTGCTATATTCAATGTGATGATATTGATGGAATGTGTGTGTTCAGATCTGTCACCATACACCACATAAATAGCAATCTGTAGTTTTCATCTAATGACCACATGAAGACAGGTTGTTCTGTGTTTCCCCCTTCTCATTGAAATGCAGAGATTCTGGTTTTTCCAGCAGCTCTCAGAGGCTGTAAAAGACAGTGCAGCTGCAGGACGTGATCTGCTGCAGCAGGCAGGGCAAAGAGAGACGGATCACTCAACTGTGTGTACTGTTTGACATGTATTTCTGTGTATTCTGTTTCTAAGTCATTATTTTGACACTGTTTTGTACTTAAAATAGTTCAGACTGTGGATCTGCTGGCCAGTCCATCTGTCTTTCACTCTGAATCAACTGTTGGAAATATGTTACTTGATTGTTTTTATGCTAGGAAGCTAAGAAAGTCCAGTCGAGCCTGACACCAAGCATTCGTTTAGAATAAAAGTTCTAAAAGAATACCACATCAGGGAAGCAATCAGTGAATTGAAAAGTCTTATTTAGACTTAGATTTGTATTCAGGTATTGAATTATATTCAAGGTAATAAACCGCATGGATCAAACAAGCTGTTTAAAGGTTGTAATGTAGAAAATGCCAAGTTGTGGTCACTGTTTTGGAGTGAAATGTTGTTTCATCGATGCATCAAATGAGGTTTGTCAACTTCTTATGACTAAAAGTTAAAGGGTCAATTCAACCAAATTACAGAAAACATATTTTGTATGCTCAAGTTAAACAAAATATCATGTCATGTCATAATAATACATTTTATTTGTATTGCAATTAAATTTAAATAAAACAATAGAAAAGATTATTAGACAGCAAAGAATGACTTAAAGGTGCATTCACAAATATTCTACTTTTGACACCAGCCATTAGTCTTTCATTTATCTTAATGACAATTAAATACTTCATGATGTGACTTCAAAGCTGTTTTTTTTTAAAGAATTCACGCTTTTATTTTTAATACCAGGTGCATAGTTTTTTAAAGCGCAAAAGAAATATGTTTTTGTTTTTTTCCAATTTGGGTGAATAGGCCCTTTAAATATTCTTTGAAATCCCAAATTGTCTAATTTTTGAGTGTCATATTCATAGATTGTCTTTCACTTCCTGTAAACTAACCCCCCAAAGTAAAATCTGAAAATCACCACATAGTATATATAGGGGTTGCCAGTATAGGTATAAAGTAACATCCCAGCATTTTCTGGCACTTTGACAATAAAAATGTTTTAATATTTTCACCAGTTCTATGTGATGTTAGTCTTCTGAAATAATGTATATTTCTGAACAATCCACAGCTAATCTACTGTTGAGTCTTCTTCAGCGCGCACTTTTCTTTTTAATCACATTTTAATTGTTGGTCCCCCTTTTGGTTTCACGTTTGGTCTTTTGAAGGATCACTTTGTCAGACAGATCCTCCATTGTTCTGGTTTGTGGTTGCGGCAGCACTTTGCAAGTTTTTGAATATGTTTTTTTGGGGTGTTTTTTTATTACTTCTGTGCAATAACAGGAAAATTCTGTTTGTGGTTTAGAGAAATTAAATTATGTACAAGTGTAAATATTTTTTTCACAGGTCTCAAGGAAGGCCTGATGTTCTGATGCGTCACTCTGTGATTTTGGGACTTTTGTGATTCAAAGTCCTGTGCAAGGACACTCAGACAGGGTGGGATTTAAAGCTAGACCACCCTACTGTTTTGAAACTATGAACTTTGTGGACAAACGGTGAATTCTGTGAAGGTAAAAGAAAGTAGATTTGTCATGAAGAGAACGTTTGGAGTGAAGGGACTTTAATATGGAATGAAATGGTGAATGCACGGCAGGGACAGGTGGCTTTAGATGGATGGACAGAAATGAAACTGAAGGCTTAGTTCAGGTTTTTAATTTTGATGTGTTTTGCAAGTGAAATGTACAGCGTTGGTTCAAAATTGTGTCACGAATACGGCAAGAAATGTTGCATCAGATGTTGATGCTGAATGTGTTTGTGCTTGTGTTAATGTAAAATAAATATGAAACCCTTTTGCAGACCTCTCTTTTATATTTGTTGTTATACTTGTTGATGTTAAAGCATGACCTACAGAATGAAGCATAGGCATATGGGAATAAAACTTGACTGGAATTCTGCTAAATACCGAATGGAGGCTTTTGTATGTTGTAAAAAAAAAATAAAGTTTTAGATTATATGTGCCACTTGAGCTCTACTACAAGTAAGTAAGTAAGTAAGTCAGTCAGTCCCTCGATCTTTGAACCTCTGGTGTGGGGAGCACATTTGAAGACAAAGGACCAGAAGCAGCATCAGGTACGTCCTTCAAGGTGTGGGATCCAGAGTTGGTTGAATCTGTATGAACCTGTGATGTAAAAGAAACGATTTCTGCCAAATAAAGACCAAGAACAAGTTCATGTCTTGAGTGGCTTCTTCAAATGGCTGTCATGATTATTTAAATTAGTTTAAAATACTTCCACATTTTGGGGAATAAATCTATTTGCTTTCTTCCCAGGAGTGAGATGAGTAGGTTAGTATTGATCCCATGTCTGTCTGTTTACATACAGAGCTGAAGAGTTAGCTTAACTTAGCATAAAGACTGTCAGCAGAATGTCTCCTATTTAACAAGGGTGGAAGTCGCCCCCTCTGACAGACGAAGGTGTAAATGTGGAAGTTATTTATTCTCAAAACATTAGTCTGAAATCGGTTGACCAGGGCTGCCATCTTTTCAGTTTAGCTTGGCAGCCGGTGTTAAAGGATTCTCTGCTGGCTGTGGATAGAAACTGGGTTATGAGGGATGTAGATGGATGGACGCAGGATCATGTTGCAGAGCCCTAACTGTATACACACAGACACATTTAAAGCTGGTGTGTCTGCAAGGCATTCCATCCAGAGCCATTACACACACACACACACACACACACACACACACACACACACAGAAAAGCCTCTGGCTATTTTGCAATGCACTCTCTGTTTGCAGTGTCAACAGGTCAGCGTCAGAAATGTATTATGTGGAATTCCTCCAAGGGAGAAAAGATTTTTTTTTTTTTTTTGGGGGGGGGGGGGGGGGGCAATTGAATTGAAATCTGTGAAGGCTTAAATTCACAGGTTTTAACAGTAATAAACTGTGCATTAAATGGTCATATACAGCACTGGTTCCAAAGAAACTGGGGTGCCATTAAGCCGTGATTTTCATCAAAAGGTTACTGACTGGACGCTGGATGCTGAAAGTCTTGCTGCACTTCATCAAAATGCCCAATAGATGGCGGTACTGCTGAAGCATTAAGGCTACTGTCAGCTCCACCTCCTTGACAGTTATTCAAGAGCAGAGTTTGAGCCTTTTGACCACTTCAGTCTTTTAAAATAAATAAATAAATAAAATTGTTCAAATGAAAATGGGGAAGAAAAAACAACCTCCTTCACTGAACTGCTCACGATACATGTTCACACCCAGGCTATAATCTGTGATGTAGGGTTACAAGTAGGGCTGTTTCGTTTTAAGGGTCCAGAAGCTAAATACTGTAGATTTGGAACCAGTGGCACTCATGCACCACTTACACCACCACTCCCTTGACCCCTTGCAGTTTGCATATCATGTCAAACTTCAATGATGAACCAGCCTCCTCTGCCCTCCACTCAGCCCTCATCCACCTGGACATGAAATCAGAATGCTGTTCATAGATATCAGTTCAGCGTTCAATACCGTCATCCTTCAGCAGCTGCTAAGGAAACTGGACCTGCTGGGCCTGAACCCTTCACTCTGTCAGAGAGAATCACTAATAGCACACCCAGCACCACCACGCTGAATACAGGCTGCCCAAAGATGATTGCTCACTCCCCTCTTCTGCTGAGGGATGACTCTGCACCAATACATTTCCAATCACTAAGTCAAATTTGCTGATGACTTAGCTGCTTTTTGCATTGTTTACAACTTTTTTCACCTAAAGGCCATTTTAGCACAGGGGCCTGACTGAGGACAGTTGATCTCAGAGGGGCCATTTAAAGTAACCCTGAAATGAAGAGTGGTTGTTTTAGGGGGGCATAAGGGGATCAAGGCTATTTATTCCAATGTTGGACCATGTTCTAGAACCTCAAGTACAGGCACTGAAAGTTAAGGCAAGCATAGTCTGCCTTCCTCATCTGATGCTGCCTTCAGGTGCTCTGCGTTTCACTTAAACAGATCTCTGTTAATACTCTGTTCCTTCATTCAAATGTGGTTATTAAATATTATAAGTTATTATAAATTATAAGTTATTAAAGAGACTGCTATGGTAAGAATGGAAATTTCTAATACATCCATGATCCATTCGCAAGACGTAAGCGTTCCGATAGCGATGAATGCGTCTGGCGCGGTTAAATGACGTCATACATGCGCCAACTTTGTATACATGTGGAATTGAGTGGCTACATTGAAGAACTGTCGCTCTTTAGCTGATTTTCATGGTTCGCCTGACTGTCTGCGTTTAGATATCAAAGCGATGAAGATGTTTTAAAATACTTCGTTCTTCCTGAAATTCTAAGGTGAAGAACTCTAAATTGGCTGTTAAATGTTGCCAGTTACCCTTCTGCAAAAAACAGCCACCAAGCTAGCATCAGCAGCTAGTTGACAGAGCAGCATTAGCAAACAGACTTAAGTCATTTCTGCTCCTCACAGATGGCTGATGATAGTGTGAAAAGTGAAGCTTCGGCCCAGCAGGAGAATGATAACACAGATAATAAGAGCAGTCCGAAGACAGTGAGCAGTAATGGAGAAGCTGCAGCAGAAAAGCAAACTCTGTCCAAAAGGCAAAGGAAGAAGCTTCTGAAGCAGCAGAAATGGGAAGAGGAGAGGGAGCTGCGAAAGTAAGTGAACTCAGTTTAACACTGTTCATTCAGCCACAGAGGTGTGGTAACAGCTGTCTGTATGCTGTTTGTCCTCTTAAAGTTGTACTACTTGTAGTGGCTATTGCTTAAAGTAAACTTGAAATCAGTATCTCACAGACACTCCGTAGGGATAAGTCAGTGACGTTTGCAGTTCAGGCGTGATTTATTTATCCTTTGCAAGCTAACAAAGAAAGACTCGTCCTGCCTGACCTGTGCTCTTATTGCCTAACTTCACTGACCTAACGTGTCTTAAGTGCTGCTCTAATTTTGACAAAACAAATACATTATTTTAAGACCTTTTGGGAATATAGCTACATCAGCTACATCAACAATCTGCACTCATAAAAAATCTGGTTTGTTACAATGAGAGATTTATTTTTTTACAGCTCATGCTCAACAATGTAATTGTTGAGATCTGGGAACATGTAAAATCATGCCAAAAATAGCTTTAACATGGGGAGAACAGGCACACCTTGATGATCAGACAGGTTGTAAATAAATAAATGAGTGCACCTGAAATGTGACCCAGTGTTTTCTTTGCCTGTCACACTGCATTCAAATCGTATGTACAGGATCATGAATAACAAATGACATACGTTCCATGCACACATCACACCATGATATGACCAAAATTGGTTGTATACTGGTTGGATACTGTGTGCGCAGGTGTTTCCAATTTTTGTAGATATGTGACTACAATGCAGGAGTCTGCTGCATGGTGTTGCATCGTTGCCCACATGTTCAGTATCTGTCCTGTGCTTTCTGCTGCAGGCAAAGACGAAAGGAGAGGAAGCAGCAGCGTCGGCTGCAGAGGCAAAATCATCAGCCGGAGGAGGAGGAGGAGGGAGGAGAGGCCCAGAATGCCAGGAAACGGTTACGCAGAGAAGTGAAGCCCAGCTCACTGAGGCTGGTGGTGGACTGCAGCTTCGACGACCTCATGCTGATCAAGGTAAAGAGCTTTGGAAACACTGTCTGCGCTGAGATATAAACAAAGGTGTTGACTCTGCAAACTGATGACCTCGCCGTGTTTCCAGGATGTGCGGAAGCTTCACAAACAGATCCAGCGGTGCTACGCTGAGAACAGACGAGCCTTGCATCCAGTGCAGGTTAGTGGCTCCTGACTGACGTGGAGCAGGTGAGGCAGTCCTGTCTGATGTGTAACCACTCCTCTCACTTCTGCAGTTTTATCTGACAAGCCTGGGAGGACAGCTGAAACAGAGCATGGATGAGAAGGACAAAGGATGGGTCAACTGGAAGGTAAACACGATCCTGAATGATGCTCTGCACTGATTATAGTTTTCACAACCAAGACATGTTCTAGGTGCTGTAGTTGGCAATGACAGGCTTCACACAGCTCCCTCTGCAGCCTTTTCCATATTTACAGTAGCATTCACCTCAACACCTGGTGACACGCTTTGTTTTTGTAAAAATCCACCAATTTTACACATCAAACTCCCCACAACTCCAGTTTGTTAGCAGCCTAGTGCTTTTTCTTACCACTAAGACCTGCCGGAGTTCCAGAGAATAGCAACTAACAACTTTTAGTATTGATTAATCTGCATTTTATTTTCTCAATTAATTGATTCTACATAGTATCAGGAAATAATGAACCTGTGTAACCTCTGCAGCAGCTTTTAGACTGTGTTGATCCTTGCAGTCAGACAACAACCGCATTTACTCCCATAAATGCTTTTCTGACTCTTGTTTAATATCTCTGTGCAGTATGTCTGTGCAGTGTTGCCTAACTGTGTGCATGCTACTGTTGTGTGCAGGACATCAGCATTAAAACAGAGCACTACAGTGAAGTTGTGGCTAAAGAGGAGCTGGTGTACCTGACGTCAGACTCTCCCAATGTGCTGGAAGAGCTGGACCAAAAAAAGGCCTACGTGATCGGAGGCCTGGTGGACCACAACCACCATAAGGTGTGTCTGACGTCACCGCTGCAGGGCCATGCTGGATGTGATTCCTGCTGACTGATTTGAACTGTTCTTTACTTCTCTGTCTGGCCTTTGGTTGCAGGGGATCACCTTTGAGAGGGCGAAGGAGCTGGGGATCGATCACGCCCAGCTTCCTCTGAGCAGTTTTGTTAAGATGAACAGTCGGAAGGTTCTGGCAGTCAACCATGGTATGAACCACCATCACGCTGGACTGAAATCAGTAGTTTTAAGCCACTGTCACAAGTGGCTTTAGCGGATGTTGTCTGTATCTTTGGAGTAAAATGCCCACTTTTGTGCTTAGTAAGCTGCAAATGTTAATGTCTGGCTCTTCAGCACTACCTATAGCATTACTTCCAAGGCCAATATTATTTTGTGGGATTCCAGGTTATGTTCTAAAATGCCCCATTCAGACCTGACACATCCACAGAATGGGAGACATTTTTTGATGTCACTTTATCAGGCTAATGTTAGTGGAAGTGTTCTCCTACAGCCTTCTCTCATGTAAAAGTGAAGCATATTGATAGAAAACACTGTAATTAATGCATAAATGTAACCTTTGTGTTGCTTGTACAAGTTACTACATCAACAGTAAACACCTAAATGGAGACCAATCTTAATTCTGGTAGCTCTTTTTGAAGCAGTTGGCTAATTGCTATGTCAGCTCTTTTTTTTTTCCCCCCACTGCCTATATTTGGTTTAAGAAGTGTGCTTTTGTGCCTCCTGCAGTGTTTGAGATCATCCTGGCATACCTGGAGAAGGGCACCTGGCAGGAGGCCTTCTTCACCGTCCTGCCTCAGAGGAAAGGAGCGGTGGCTGTCGACCAGGACGGAACATCTCTTCAGGAAAAAGAGGAGGAAGACTCAGAATCTGACTCTGACGCATCAGACCAAGCTGACAAAAGGGTCTAGATCTTAGTTCAAAGGGACAACTCGAGACAAAGTTCAGACATCTGACGTCTGGATGTATTTATGTCAAGGCTGTGCTTGAAAGAGAGATGTGTTTCTTTCAAATTTCAAAATGATTTTTCTTTTAAAAACAGCTATTTATTGAATGTTTTACTTTGTGCCTGTAATGGGTAATAACTTAGTTGCGCATCTAATAGGAATACAAAATTTCAGTTTTGCTACATATTTTGACAGATTATACAGTTATTATACTGAAGAAAATGGTTTATTCTTGACTTTTCGTTGCTTTTTATTTTGTCGTTTAAAGCTAAAGCTGTCACATCCGTGCCAAATGGACTCATTTAAAAGAAAAGATTTAAAGCAGGGTGAAGTCAACACAACAACATGATTGTCACTGACCCTGGAATTCTTGGAATATCTTCCAATTTTTGGGAACCTAGTCACAAAGAGGTTGGGGAAATATCACAGACATTGCAAATACGTCTTTTTGAATCAATACAATGCGGGATAATGTCATGAAATTTCAAGGAGAACTCGCATTAATCTTACTACGCTTTTGGGAGACAGTGAATTCCTAGTTAAATATTTAAAAAGGAAATTATGACAAGAAAAAAGGCATTAAAATGTAGGAACAAATCATGAAATAGAAGTCAAAACTGGAGTTACAAAGAATGAGTTTTGAGGTGTCTTGCGATGCTGCAGCAGTCTGATTAGTACAGTGTGAGCCAGCAGAGATGATGTAAAGAGCTCACAGGGAACATTTCCACGCTAGAAGCAGGGCTGCAGTTAGCCTTTGACATAGTGTATGCAGCAGCAGCAAACTGCAACCTGTCAGTTATTTAGTCCTTAATGTCACACCTGTTCTAATCAATGGCTCTGATACCCAAACTGAACGTGCATAAATTTAAAAGTAAAGGTGATATAGATGTTGTCTGAAATGGACTGAGGGCCAAAAGCCATTCCAACTTAGCCCAAGAACAATCAGAGTCATTAGTTTGACCCTGCTTAACCAGACATGCTGTATGTGGAATACAGGTGAGGTCAAAGCTGATGATGATCAAGATAAAAGGAGGTTGATACTCTTGAGCCTGGTGCGAACATGATAACATGTAATGAGACAAAAGTGGAGCAGAAGAAGCTGCAAGTTATGAAAATACTCCCAGATGGACAGCTGTGGACACCTCAGATGCATCGTAGTTCTGTTTGTAGGCATGTACTTCCTGGAGTGTCCTCGAAGGACACATACCGCTCGTGCACAAGTGTACTCTGTAGCGGATTAGACCAGGTGAACTCATGTACCGGGTTCTAAAAGATACATGGGTCCTTTCAGGTCTTCAGCAAAATGAGAATGTTATTTCAATTTCATTTTATGTCAAATATTTCGCTCAATCTGACTCAGACCTGTTCAACCACCATGGGGCCCTGAGCCATGGACCCCTAATTATTGATCATATTCTACTAGTTAAGCATGGTGTGAGCACAGTACAGTATAAACTGAAACAATCAAAAGCCTTCAAAATAGATTATTTCCTTGGGCCCTTGTACGAGATAGAGATCAGGTAATGCATTGATCACCTTGAAGCCAAAACTGCACCTTCTGAATCCACTAGAGTTCTCTGTTTCCCTTTTCCTGTGGTGTTATGTGTCTGTCTGTCTCTTCACCTGTCTGTCTCAGCTGGGTGTTTCTCTGCACCCAGCTGGCTCCATCTCTCCAGGTGCGCACCTGGAGCGCATGAACCTGATTAGGGCTCAGTATATAAGGAAGACGCTCAGCTTGGTTTGTCACCGGATTATCCTGATCTCTTCCTTGAGTTTCCAGAGCCCGTGCCTACGGAAGCCCTAAAAGGCCATGGAGCAACATAATTTTTTCGCTCCGTTTTACCGTGATAACGAGATAATATTCCACCGTTTTATCGTTATAACAACATAAAATTCCACCATTTTAACATTTATTAGATGACCTTTGATCCACTGTTGTGTCCAGCAGATGCCAAAGTCGAAGAAGCTCAAGTGCAACAGCAGATGCCACAGTGGAAGGGGATCATTATTTAGCAGAGGTGAACCTGAGAAGAACAGAAGATCCCCTTGCATACTGGAGTAGACAAAAACATCAACATCCCCACCTTTACTAGCTGGCTCTCATGTTTTTATGTTGTCCTGCATCAGAGAGATTGTTTCCAAGAAGAGGAACGGTCTGAGCCCCAACACTGTTAAAAAACTTCTGTTTCTAAATAAAATCAGAATCAGAATGCCTTTATTAGTCCCCCGAAGGGGAAATTTCATTTCAGTTACATCCCACCCAAGAAACATAAAAAAAGACAGTGACACTTAACAGTGTACAAAACCAGTGAGCATTCTCATCCACCACCCCAATGAAACAGTGTTTCCTGTGTCCCACATCCCTGCACTAAGCACAAAAAGTTTGATTTGTGGTGTTCAAACAGGCATCTGTAATCCAAAAAATATTTTACAAATGAGCATAAACATGTGTATGTGAGAGAACTGTGACAAAGATTTATGTTTTATGATATACAACCACAGAAAAAGTGTCCACTCAGGTGATGAGCAAAATTAGTTTTCTTTCCTTGCACAGCAGGTGTCGCTAGTGAGAAGTGAATGAGGCTTCGGGTAGTGAACCTTCTGGCAAACCAATGGGCTGTGAAGCCTCAGTTTGCCATCAGTAGTTACAAGAAGAAAAGATGCAAAAATCATTTAAAAAATGATACCAAGTTAATTTTGTACAGAAGAAATAACTTGTTATAACCCTAACCCTGTTACTTTATTTTACAAGTAACCACACAGCCTTCCCTATTTGCGAAGAATCACTGTATATGCTGAAAGACTCAGCTTTAGTCCACTGTGAATCCTGCCTTTGAAAAATGAGTGTCTTATTTTCAAAGTGATCAAAATAAAGAGAAACACATTTAACATTTATTTTGAAATTTCAGACTCAGGTCCACCTCCTCTCGGGTGCAAAAAATTATGCAAGAATGTCAGTTTGTCAGAATAAGACTCAAGCTGGTCACATCTTTTGTTTTGCTTAATGACTGGCTGATGACCCATTCAAGTGCAAATGAAATCGTTGATATCCCCCCACTCCAGTTCATTCCTATGTCAGATTGAAACTATGGCCAGAAATACGGAAAAACAATTCTTTACTAACTCATTTTGATTCTTACATATAATAAGTGAAGTTATTTCTGTGTTTCCCTCTTCCTTATTTGGAGAGAATCACCTTATATGCTGAAAGACTCAGCTTTAGTTAGTCACCTGTGAATCCTGCCTTTGATATATGAAGGTTTTATTTTCAAAGCTACAAGACTAATCAAAATAAAAAGAAACACATTTACTTCTTCTTCTTCTTCTTACTCCCCATCCTGCTTTTGTCTCTTCACTCTGAAACATGAAAACAAGTAGTTAAGAATGACTTTCAAAGACCTCCTTGAACCGACACCTTACAGTGGTGGAGGAGTTTGAGTTTGAGTAGGGACCCTGGTAGGGTCTCCCATAGCAAACAGCCGGACGCAGCCCGAAGGAGCGACATGGCCCGCCTTCCTGTAGGCCCACCACCTGCAGGAAGGATCAGAAGGGGCTGGTGCAATGTGCTATGGGTGGCCCTGGACGCCTCCCTAAGAGGAGGATGTGAGGTTATGAAAAGGGAGAATAATATACAAAAAGTAAGAGTAGAAAGAAAGATATCATATGCTGAAGCTGTAAGAGTGTCAAGGGGGCAGAATAATGGAACTAATGATCAAGGAGTAATGGGAAGTCGAGAGGGGCAACAAAGAACATATGACAGGATGTATGTGGATAAAAGGGATTTGGTAACATTCATTGCAGGGGTGGTCAACAGTACATCTGAGGTGAAGTCAAAAAGTGAAAAAATCCAGCTGATTGCTAAAGCAGCAGTGCATCATTTGGGATTAGTGGGACTGACATGGGAAGAAGTGAGGGACAACCTCACTAATCAGTCAAGTCAGGAAACACCATGGGTTGGTTAACACTAATTATGGTAATAATCCTACGATGGAATGCCAGGAGCTTACTGGCGAATTGCCAGGAATTCAAGCATTTCATTAAAGAGATGGCTGAAAAACCAGATGTAATGTGTGTGAAGGAAACGTGGTTACAACCAAATCTAGATTTTGTGGTACATGGGTATACAGTGATAAGGAAAGACAGAAGTCAAGGGGGAGGAGGAGGCTGTGCTACACTTATCAAACAAGACATTCCATCTAGGCTACCCTATTAAGGATAAAAGAACAAGACAGAAATAAGGTCATTTGTTGTGCAGATTTCAGTGCTCACAACATGGTGTGGGGAGGGTTACAGACAGACACGAATGGACAGGTCATTGAAGATTTGATGGATGATGAAAGGGATTTGGTGTGAGTGAATGATGGCAGAGGAACAAGGATAAACATAACAGCGGGTACTGAGTCAGCATTGGATATAACTTTAGTGTCTAACACATTGGCTGGAATCAGTAACTGGGAAGTTTGGACAGCATCAACAATAGGAAGTGATCATTACCCAGTCTTATGCATGGTGGGGGAGAGAGTAGAAGTGAGGAAAAAGTGGGGAAATCGTAAAATTGGTATTTCAAAAAGCAGAGTGGGATGAGTTTCAGAGATTGAGTGAGGAATCAATGAACAGGATAGAAATGCTTGGAGATATTGATGAAATAAACAAACAAGTAACCTCAGCAATTGTAAGGGCAGCAGATGGAGCTATACCCAAGGGTAAAGGCAAGAGGAACAGGAAGATGGTGCCATGGTGGACAGAGGAATGTCATCAGGCTGTAAGAAATGGGAACAGAGCATTCAGACAAGTTAAAAAAACTTGTAACATGCAGTATTTGATTCAGTGCAAAAAGGCACAGGCAGTGGTGAGAAGAACAATACGTCAAGCTAAGAGGGCAAGATGGAGGAATTTCTGTGATGAGATTGGAAGGACTACACCAGTGGGAGAAGTATGGGGAATGATAAAGAAGATGGGAGGGGACAGAAGGGAATGGGACTATCCGGTCATAATATCTGAGGAGGAGACAGCAGTGTCCAACACGGAAAAGGCAGAGATCATGGCTAAGGCTTTTGTAAAGGTGCATAGCTCCGAAAATTTGTCAGAGGAAGGGAAACAGAGAAGAAAAAGAACTATGACTCAGTATCCAGGGGTTTCAAACAGGAGGGCAAATACAGCCGGCATGATCGATGAGCCATTTACCTTGGCAGAGATGATGAGGGCTATAAAGAGATCACGACCAACTTCTCCAGGGAAAGATCAGGTGTGCTACAGCATGTTAAAGTAATTGGGGAAAGGAGCATTAGTGAAGGTGCTGCAGCTTTATAACAGAGTGTGGGAGGAGGGAAGGTTACCAGGAGCCTGGAAAGAAGCAGTAGTGATTCCAATAAGAAAACCTGGCAAGGATCCATCCAAACCCACTAGTTACAGGCCAATAGCATTGACTTCAAATATGTGCAAGGTAATGGAAAGGATGATAACGGAAAGGTTGTCATATGAACTTGAAAAGAGGGGACTTTTGGCAGGCTATCAGAGTGGTTTCAGGAAAGGCAGGAATACCATTGATTCAGTGGTAAGGTTAGAGTCTGAAATAAGGAAGGCTCAGGCAAATAAAGAATCCGTTATTGCAGTATTTTTTGATCTTGAGAAAGCCTGTGACATGATGTGGAAGGAGGGGTTGTTGATAAAAATACAGAAGATGGGTGTTGGTGGGAGAGTTTTCAACTGGATAAAGGATTTTCTATTTGGAAGAAAAATCCAAGTACGCATTAGGTCAGAAATGTCAAGTCAGTATACAGTTGGAAATGGTACACCTCAAGGGAGTGTGATAAGCCCGCAACTCTTTATCATCATGATCAATGATGTATTTTCAAAAGTGCCAGCAGATAAAGACAGATCACTTTTTGCAGATGATGGGGCCTTGTGGAAAAGAGGAAGGAACATGGAGCACGCTATAAGGAAAGTTCAAGGTGCAATTGATGAAGTGGTGGAGTGGGGGTATGATTGGGGGTGCAGGTTCTCAGTGGAATAAACACAAACAGTATTTTTCACCAGGAAAAGAATTGAGGAAGGGATGAAGTTGAAGATGTATGGGGAAACTTATATATATATATATATATATAGGGACAGGGAGAAGATCCGGCAGTACCTATGTGAGCTCTCTGAGGCAAAACTTACAAAACAAACGCAGCAGAATTACCTCAAGAGCTTGAAAAGGTTGGTAGCAGTTGTTTGGGGTTTTTTTTCTCCATATAATATCAACACTTGTGTAGACAATAAACATAATTGCACCTAAATACATGTAAATACTTAAAATACTTGCACTTCCTCTGACAGATTCCTGGTGTACCACACTGTCAACACCAACCTGAGGCGTGAAGTTAAGTGAGCAATGGTGCAAGTAACGCTATGATTTGTTTATACATTTTATCTTTTTTCCTCATAGACACAACCTGTTGACTGAGAAAAAGCAGCTGACACCACGTGACTGCTTGGCTGTGCTGAGGGCTGCCAAGAAGGACTTCTTGGTAGTTATAGGGAAGGTCTTTGAGGACAAGAACGCAACCCTGGAGATGACTGAGTGCAGCTTTGTGGTTTACTATCTCCAGGCAGTGGTGATTTTGAAACACCTCCAACGACCAGGTGTGGTGGAGCACATGACTGTGAGTTGTGCCCTTTTTGTCTTCCTTGTTAGCAAGTTTCACCTGACATTTTTGCCATTACCCTTACTAATCGATATGATAACCTTGTTTTATGCAGGTACAGGAGTGGATTCTGAGAAAGACACATTGGGCTACGCAGTTATTGGAGTGAAGGAGCACAAGACTGCAGCACGACAGGTGGCCATGTTTGCCCTGTCACAGGAAGAGGTGTTGGTAAGTTCAAATTCAAAGTTCAAGTTTCCTATGAGAACCTGTCAGAACCTGTTCAAAAGCAGAAATTCATCTTGATTCCTAATTTTTCCTTTGCCAACAGTGGTTTGACGTGTATTACACAAGGGTGCGGCCACAACTCCTGAACTCCAAGAAGCGCAAGAGGGATGATGCAGAGGAAGAGGAAAGATTTTTCATCTCCTCCACGGGGAGGCCCATCTATAATGCCTCCAATGACCTGAACCGACTGCACTGCAAGTAAGCGAACCATCATGATTAATTTCACCTCTAATATGTACTTCTATTAATAGCTGTCTCGTGTCTCTGGTGAGAAGTGTTTATAAATGTCATATTAATATGCTGTAACTCCCATTTTAGAGACAACATTGAGTCAGTGACCAGCCAGGTGGCACGCCGAGTCTTTGAGACGGCCGCCGAGACTCTGACTGATGCAGACAAGTCAGACAAGACACACTCCGAGACGGCCGAAAAACATTACAGCATGAAGCAGACAGACAATGTTGTGAGGGCCTGTCAGGTGCTAGCTAGGCTAGCTGGTGACTCAAGGTAAGCATGTTTCATATTTGTCAACAAAATTAATGCAATCAACAATTTGTAAAGATCAAATCTTATACCCTTCTTATAATAACCTTAATTCTTTTTTATGTAGTACTGAGTCTGCAGAAGAGGGTACCAGTGGTGGTGCTGGTCGTACCCGTGGCACTGCTCGCGTCATTGGAAACGTGCAGATGGATGTCAAAGCAGCGTACGACAAACTGCTGGAAAATCACCCGGTGACTCTGGATGGGGATGTGCCAAGCAAGAGTGAGCGCAAAGGGGCATCCCCCGACTGTCAGCGGGCCCTGTACGAGCGTTGGCTGAAGGCGCAGATGAAACTGCGCAAGCAGCATGTTCTCAGTGAGTTTTTTTTTTTTTTTTCAATATTTAATCGTATTGTTTTGTCAATAACAATGCTATACACATGATTCAAAGTTGTCAATTATAGTCTTCTTGACTAACATGATCCTGTCTTCTTGACAGCATACTTCTGCCGTCGTCTCCCGACAGAATACCGGGTCAGCGCCTGATGAAATTTTGGACTGCGTCACCACATATTTGCCACCTTCAGACTGCTATTGTCAAACTAAAATAATAAAGTGGATGGGGTTTAACTTGAACTTGTGTGTGTGGTCTTGTATGAAACTCAGGTACAGTGGTCTAGTGACACAGCAACGGTTTTATGTGTCAATGCAGTTTTACACTTGAAAATACACAAGTCAAATACAACACACAAACAACATTCTCAACAATGTGAGCTCACCATTCTAAACCCAAAATCTGAACATCTGATCATGTTCAGCACAAACTTCAATTTCACACAAGGGTTAAAATCCCATGGAACAGGGACTTTGTGAATATTTGTAAATATTTGTGCATGATATGATGACCTTCAGACTTCTCTTATTGTCAAAGTAAAAACTCAGCAAACAATAGAGTGGATGTGCTTTAACTGTTCCTACGTGTATGATCTTGTATGAAACACATACACGCATATGCAGGGGAGCAGGGGTCATGAGTGCATGACCGCATAGTGGAAAAAAAAACCCACAACATAATTTTGAGCCTCTGATACACCACCCCATCACTAGCCTCCTGACGCTGCTCACAGAGCTGTTTGAGTGAGCGGCAGCCGGCAGCATGAGTGGAGGGAGGGGGTGGTTTCCAGTGTGTGTGAGTAGTGATTGACAGATGTCAGACACACCCTCAGATGCTCCTCTGGCTCTGATTGGTTGTTTTGTGTCGGGCGCTGTGGATTCTTGCAAGTCGCAGTAGGAGCAGTAGGTGGGACCAATGAACCCTTTTTTTTTAAAAGATTACATGTTTCATGTACTGCTGTTTGTGCATAGGGACAGATTTAGCAAATATGACCAAAAAATGACTTGTATACAAGTTACCTACTGCAGCTTTAAAGATCTGATGTTCATTCATTGGAGTGCGTCTTCCTGCTGCAGAGCTTTAATTCCCAGTATTTGCATGTGGTTGGTGTTTGATGGAGGAGCCAGTAAGGACAATGATGGCTGTCCAGGTTGTCTCATAGTAAGAGTTAGATGGACGTCTGCAGCAGTGGAAGAGCAAGTGAGGCACACATCACTTGTTTGACAGCAAGAGACAGCACAGTGTGGTCTGAACACACTTCTTCAACACGTATGAAGAAATGTGAGTTCTGTGCTGGATTTCAAAGATGAAATCAGTGTGTGTGTTATGTTCACTGTGACTCGTCTCAAAGAGTGTCGCTGCTCCTCCTGCAAAAGATCACAGCTGAAGTTAATTTGAGCAAATCAACCACTCTGTGGTCAAACCACAAAATAGCACCACACCTTTTTCTGTTTGTTCTCTGCAGCCTCAGTGTGTCCTCGCATTGAATCACTTTCATCATCTTTGCTAACTTTGCTGAGTTCTGTCAACCAGCAGAGCTAAAACAACTGACGTATTATTACATTGATCATGAGGTATTTTTCCATTAAAAAAATCACAAATTACATGTGATTCTGACACAAATCTGTTTTATCTTCATTTTGTTCAAAGACAGCAATGAGCCACATGACGATGGACAGAAATTCTAAAAGTAAGATTCTCTTTAAGATTTCTCTCATTGTGCAAGTTGTCAATTGTTTCTGGCTAAACAGTTCAGCTAGATTCAGTTTTGAATGTTGAGTCAAATTTAAAGCCCTTTCTTGTAGAAGAGTGTGATGGAATAACAAAGCTGACAAGTGTGATCTGTGAAGGACAGAAAAGTCTTGCACAACCACAGAGAACAACCTGGAAAAAGAGTCAGTCAAACAGCAGTGCTTATATACTCACTTAATGAGTGACGAGACAAAGGTGTACAGCTCAGGTGAGGGGAGGAGAGTGTGGCTACAGAGAGCAGGTGGCAGGTAAGATGTGGAGTGGATGTGACAGTGATCCTGGACGGTCTGACTGCTGGTCTGCTGGTTAAAGTCAGG
Source organism: Chaetodon auriga (assembly GCF_051107435.1). NCBI lineage: Eukaryota > Metazoa > Chordata > Actinopteri > Chaetodontiformes > Chaetodontidae > Chaetodon > Chaetodon auriga. The sequence continues at coordinate 16,319,975 of NC_135097.1, read as the reverse complement.
AAACTTAAGGAAAGGATTGTTAGTTAACTGGTTACACTTACTGTCTCTGTCAGTAAGCTGCCAGTGCAGAACAGAAACCACAACAGTGTGAGGTGAATCAAGTTTTATAGTTTACTGTTTACTGATTTAGTGTATTTCAGGCCTGAATCAGAAAAAGAGGTGGAAACTGGTGTTATTTCTGCTGCCAGCAGACAGACAGAGAGCGGTTCAGAGTGGAACTGATGCTTTATCAACGTAATCTACTGCTATGCTGTTTTGTGGTTTGCAAATGCCAAATAATCAAATTATTAAAGGAACGCTGTGTGGTTACTTCCTTATTTGTGGAGAATCATCATATATGCTGAAAGACTCAGCTTTAGTCACCTGTGAATCAGTCAAGCACAGAGCATCAGGTCCACCCCCTCTCAGGTGCAAATAATTATGCAAGAATGTCAGTTTGTCAGAATAAGACTCAAGCTGGTCACATCTTTTGTTTTGCTTAATGACTGGCTAATGACCCTATTCAAGTGAAAATGAAATCGTTGATATCCCCCCACTCCAGTTCATTTCTATGTCAGATTGAAACTATGGCCAGAAATACAGAAAAAACAATTCTTTACTAACTCATTGATTGATTGTTACATATAATAAGTGAAGTTATTTCTGTGTTTCCCTCTTCCTTATTTGGAGAGAATCACCTTATATGCTGAAAGACTCAGCTTTAGTTAGTCACCAGTGAATCCTGCCTTTGATATATGAAGGTTTTATTTTCAAAGCTACAAGACTAATCAAAATAAAAAGAAACACATTTACTTCTTCTTCTCAGTCCTCTTCCTGCTTTTGTCTCTTCACTCTGAAACATGAAAACAAATAGTTAAGAATGACTTTCAAAGACAGTATTTCATGGACCACATTAGACTTCATCTAATGGAACAATGTGTACTGCACAATTCTTATTTGTTACATTGAAAAACACTCTGAGGATATTGCTGTGGAGAAGAAAAGATGCAAAATTCATTTAAAAAAATGATACTAAGTTAATTTAGTACAGAAGAAATAACTTGTTGTAACCCTAACCCTGTTACTTTATTTTACAAGTAACCACACAGCCCTCCTTATTTGTGGAGAATCACCATATATGCTGAAAGACTCAGCTTTAGTCACCTGTCAATCAGTCAAGCACAGAGCATCAGGTCCACTCCCTCTCAGGTGTGCATGCATGCAAATGCTAATGCAGGAATGTAGGCGGGACTGTCAGACAGACATATAAGGTGAGGCCACCAGATGTCCAGTTACCCCTGACTTTCTCCTGAGACTCTCCACAGAAGCTCATCAGAGATCATCAGACTGCAGAGTTCCAGAAAGAAGAAAGAAGAAGAATCCTCCTACCACAAGAAAAAAAAAAGCTAAAGAGCTTTCATTCTGTGGTCAACAAGACAACAAGATTTCTCCTGCCTTTGTTTCTTCTCTCTGAGTACGCTTCAGATTAAGAGAAACATGTCCAGGAACCCCAACAGGCACTATCTCCTTTGCCCTGTGTGCATGAAGACTAAGGAAACCCTGTCAGTGCATCTGCGCCGGGTTTGCATGAAGAACAGCACGCCAGAAGCCATTGACGCAGCGGTGGAGAAGGCAAAGAGGGAGGTCCAAGAACTTCTGGTGTCCGGCAGGGTGTTCAGCCACGTGCTCCTTCGCCAAATTTTGGATGATGCTGATCCACTCAGCAGGTTGGTGGAAGAGCTTTTTCCAAACACCACTTCTTGTTTACTCTGAAATTTATATTTTTAATTGGTATTGCTGTGTCAGGTGGCAGCCTGTTGCAGTAGCTCCGTCATTTTTGTTCGTTTTTGATCATTCTAGTGTGTTTTCTCCTTTTCTTTTAATTTCTATTTCTTAACTGCATTTTCAGTAACCGTGTCGCAATGTTTGCACGCAGTTTTACAACTTTTTTTGGTGGCCTTTCTGTTTCTGGACGTACTGTATGCTAATGCAAATGATGCACTCGGTGCCACTGCCCTTCCCCCGCTTAGGCAACGCTGATCACAGCCTGGTGTTTTTAACACCTCAGTATGTCCTTATTGTCCAGAGGCAGCCTGTGTCCCCGAGAACAGTGAGGAGGTGGACTTAGGAGGCTAATGAGTCACTGCACGACTGCTTTAAGACAACAGACTAGAATTAGTCATGTGAGCCACATGGGGAGGACAGGAACAGACAGAGTCTATCATAGAGTACATCAAATTCTGTGAAGAGGCCATATTGCAAACCTGGACTCTACGCTGCTTTCCCATCAACAAGCCCTGGATCACCAGTGAACTGAAAAATCTGCTGAACAAGAAGAAACCAGCCTTCAGGTCAGGGGACAAAACTGAGGACTGAGGAGTGTTCAATACTGAGAGAGAAGCTGAGCAGAGCAGAGATGCCTACAGGAGGAAGCTAGAGGCCAAACTCCAGCAGAACAGAGTGAAGGATGCGTGGACAGGAATGAAAAAGGCGAGAGACAGAGCAGCAGCCAGCAGGGTCAATGAGCTAAACCACTTTTTCAACGGGTTTAGCTCACAGCCAGGAGTGGCCCTACATCTCCCCCACCCCTTCACACCTCCCACCATCCCCCCACAGCGCACCCAGCTGCATTTGTGCACACAAACATTTGTGTTGGACTGCAACAGAACAATATCCCAATTTGGGATCAATAAAGAAGCAGTCTAAAGTCCAATAACATTGTTGAAATTCTGTTTTTTCTGTGTTCTTTTTTTAACTGAAAGGCTGTTGGAGGAGCTGCAGCGTCGTCACATGATGGTGACCGGTGTCCCTCCACCACTACCCAATGCAGAGTCACGCCGAGTCGGGAGGGCCACCAAGACTCTGCCTCTGACCGACACAGACAAGTCTCTGATGGCCAACTACCTGACACACTCCACCACCACGACCGAAAAACATTACAACATGAAGCAGACAGACAATGCTAAGCTAGCTAGGCTAGCTGGTGACTCAAGGTAAGCATATTTGTCAACACAATTAATACAATCAACATCAAAGCAAACATCAAATCTTATACCCTTCTTATAATAACCTTAATTCTATTTTTATGTAGTGCAGAAGAGGGTACCAGTGGTGGTGCTGGTCATACCCATGGCACTGCTCGCGTCGTTGGAAATGTGCAGATGGATGTCAAAGCAGCTTACGACAAACTGCTGGAAAATCACCCGGTGACTCTGGATGGGGATGTGCCAAGCAAGAGTGAGTGTGAAGGGGCATCCCCCGACTGTCAGCAGGCCCTGTACGAGCGTTGGCTGAAGGCGCAGATGAAACTGCGCAAGCAGCATGTTCTTGGTGAGGTTTTTTTTTCAACATTTAATAGTATTTTTTTTCCAAGTAACAATGCTATGCACATGATTCAAAGTTGTCAAGTCTTCTTGACTAACATTATCCAATCTTCTTGACAGCATACTTCTGCCATCGTCTCCCAACGGAAAACCGGGTCAGTGCCTGGATCGCAAAGCAGGGATGGAAGAGCAACATCCCCACCGCTGCCAATATCATTAAAGAGTGGAAGCCCTCCGGATCAGAGGATTCTGCCATGGAGTCCAATCAGATCCAGAAGCTGACAAGATCACAGAAGTGGAGAGGACTTCTAGTCAGTGCTGTTGAAGAGAAGCGCAAGGGTGTCATTGCGACCCGGAGATTCCAGACTGGTGAGGTGGTCTGTGACTACCACGGGCGGGTCATCACAGCCAAAGAGGCCGAGCACATCCACGAGAACATCAGTGAAGAGGAGACCAGACACATGTTCTTCTACAGAGACAAAAGAGGGCAGCCCATGTGCATTGACGCACATTCAGAATTTTGTGAGTGCCACCCTGGACGGCAGACTGTTGGTCGGCTAATCAACCGTTCAAGAGCAGCAGCCAACCTAAGGCCAAGGTTGTACACTGTGGTGACAGACGGGGAGGAAAAAGACATCATCCTTTTCCTCGCAACCAGGAACATTGATGTAAACGAGGAACTCTACTCTTACTACAAGACAAGTAAGAAGTCTTTTCGTGGAGAGGACTCAAACCTGGCTTGGCTCCCTTAAATTTTGGACTGGCTTAGTGCCAGAAAAGGCATATATGTAAGCCCCTGGTAATGAGCAAGGTGTGTGAAGAGGAGGGCAAACAGTGTTTGACCTTGTCAGTGTGACAACATGAGGTCACTTATCTTTGTGGTGAATGTAACCCTGTGATTAAGAGAACAGATGAATGGAAACGTACCTGTGATGATATTGATGATTTATGGAAGCAAAGTTATAGGCTACCTGTGCTAAGGTGAGAAATAAGTGAATGAAAATAAATGGGTCACCGAACTCAAAGACACCTTATTGGACATTGGTTGTTTATTGTTGCCCAGAACACGCGTCTGAAGACGTTCTTCCCATTCACATCCCAGAGGCCAAATGTATTAGTCTCCATTCAAAGACTGTACAACAACACACAAACAAAATTCTCAACAATGTGAGCTCATCGGTCCAAACCCAAAATCTGAATCATATTCATATACGATCATATTCAGCACAAACTTCAGTTTCACACAAGGGCTAAAATCCCATGGAACAGGGTCTTGTGAATATTTGTAATTATTTGTGCATGATATGATGACCTTCAGACTTCTCTTATTGTCAAAGTAAAAACTCTGAACAGCAAACAATAGAGTGGATGTGCTTTAACTGTCACTATGTATACAGTCTTTTATGAAACACAGGTAGAATTTAGGTCAAGTTTTGAATGACTGTAACATGGGGCTGTCTGAAACATACTCTCACACTCTGTGTCCCTATGTGGTCAGCTGTTTGTGTGTCTCTAACACAAAAAAAATGTCCACCATCACCCACACACAGGCTGCTGCGGGAGAGCAGCAAGACGCGCAGGCACTCAAACCTTACTGCCTCCTCACGCTGGCTGGCGGCCTCCCTCCCCAAACCCCAACCCTAAGCTGCCCCCGTCCTCCATCACCCACATCCTCCTGGGACCGTGCCCACTAGCCGAACCTGTTCACCCACTCTTAAGCACCAACCCCAGGATACACACATACAGCCGCAGACACTGACAGTTCATGCCCCTGGTAGCCCGTTTGAAGCTTCGTGCCCCTGGTAGTCCATTTGAAACTTGTGAGTCACAAAGTGATGAAGTATTTTTAAGCCCAATTTCTGTCAATGGCAAATGCTGTCGTCTTCGTTAGTATAGTGGACAGTATCTCCGCCTGTCACGCGGAAGACCGGAGTTCCAGGAATGGATCTTCTCACACACAGTTATGTTTAGTTTTTGTCTTGTGTCTATGTTGTCTTGTGGCTTTTATTTTGACATCCCTCTCTCCTCTCGTTTCAGGTAACTTGCCCTTCCCTCCTGTGTCTCTGATTGTCCGCCCCGCCCTGATTATCTCCACCTGTTTCCCATTACCTTGTGTGTGCTTGTGTATAGTCTTTGTCTCCCTTTGTCCTGTGCCAGTTCGTCTTGTCTGTCATGTCAGAGAACCACACAGTCCCATGCCAAGCTTCTTGTTAATCCAGGTCTTGTATTATGTTAATACTTTGTTTAGCCTTTGTCTTTGCCTTGCCATTCGTTATTTTGATACTTTGTCTTACCTTTGCTTATTTTGGTACTTTGCCTTTGCCATAGCCTGAGTCGCTTTCCTCGTTAGAGTGTTTTTTGCTCTCGTTACGTTCTCATAGTGAGTGATTCCTTATTTAGTGCATTTTGTGATTTTCCTCGAAAGAGTGGTTTTCTGTTGATACTTTGTCCTTAATAAATTGTTTGTGTTAACCTTTTCTCCTGAGTCGTGCATTTGGGTTCACCTCCAAGCTCAGTCATGACACTGTCATGTCCATGTTTTGACGACCGGCCAGTCGTGTGTCCTCATTTCCATCAATCATGGGCCCGTCTCTCTCTGTCACTTTTAAATAAGCCCTAGACTATAATGTTACTGTAAACATACATGCACATCAACAGAAAATATATCTTCATATCACTAGTTATTGCATTTACGCTTGAGAGTAATGGTCGATGTCTTCTTTTCATAACATATGCTGTAATCCATCTTGCTTCACACTCCGCTGAACATCTTGGTTAGGTGAGACACAATGGATATACCAGTGCCCCCTGTACAGGGGCAGCGTGAGATGCACGCAGTTCAGATGATCAATGGTCACGCTAGGAAGCACCAGTCCTAACGTGTAGCATACCAGAATGACGGGGAGAAACTCGGCTAAAAGCCTCTACCAAACATTGCCACCCAAACGAAACATAATTCATACCCCAAGAAATAATATGGCCATGTGACAAAAACACCAATACAGGGTCTGTCCACTTTAGTGCGTCTGCTGATTCATCACGTCACACAAACCACACAAGCCTGGTATCATATGAAAGCAGAGAGTCTGCTGATCACGAAGATGTCAGCCTCCTAGAGACATAGAGACAAAATTTATTGTCATTCAGTAAACAGCAGGTGTACACCGAACGACATTTCTATTGCAGCAAGGGCAGGTGCTCAGTGCTTAAAAATGCTGCTGGCGAGGCGCATGGCAAGTTTCAAGGATGACTGAGCCCGTGCAGGAAACTGTCCGATGCCCAGACTTCTCCCAGGAGGAGACTGACATTCTGGTCTGGGAGGTCCAGGCTTGCAGTGGCCGTATCTATGTACCTGTGTACATTCGGTCAGGTTGAGTGACCATTACGTGTGCAATGTGGTCAGATGAGATATAAATTATAAAAAAAACATATATAAATTTAGGTCTGACTGTATGTGCTGACTCAGATAGTTGCATTGAATCGTGGCTGTTGCTAATTATTGATCGCAGTGAAATGCCAGACACTGTGGAAACCTGCCTGTGAGGTGACATGGGCGCACGACTCCGCTGGTTTATGAAAATCCACTTGCCCAGCGGCGCGCCACTGGTGCACAGAGTTGACCAGGTCCGGGGTGGCAAGCTTACAGCACACCTTTACGCCACCGGCGTGGACCGAAATGGACAGAAAATCCAAATCTGCTGGCTGATCCTGCTGACACTTCCCCCTACTGTGCCGCAACGCCCATCCTGGCGTACCTCTGTGCGCCTCAGTTTACCAAAATACCCGCCTGCGCTGCACGAAAATATCACTGCGCGGGTTGTGCACCCTGCGCCCCGCCAGCGGCAGGGACGAAAATAGAGCCCAAGGTGTCTGGCTGAGGAACACCTTTCCAGATTCCTTCAGGGAAGCAGTAGATACAGACAGTTCAACTTCAAAGGTTACCTTTCACCCAGAGCGTTAATCATGGAGATGTTAATTTTTGCTTTACAGCTACACCGATAAGGACAATAAAACCGTCTGGATGGATAAGTGCCAGACCTCAGAAGAATCTACAAAATCAGATAATGCTGATAGGTTGTAAATTCGACATTCCTGAAGCAAATTCCTGTTTTTGTACGTCTGTGTGCCTGTTTTCTATCACACCAGGATAATGAAATCTATATGTTTGAGTTCAGTTTGGATCTTCTTACAGTACTAAACTCATAATCTGTATGATATCAACGCTTTTCCTGTGTTTCTACCGCACAAGATGACAAAACTGTGATTTTAATTTGCCTAAAAAAGTTTTTCTGAGTTTCTACCATGGAACCATACTGCCATCTAGAGGTTTGTAGCGGTTAGATTTTATACACTTGACATGAGACAGTTACAATAAGTAGCAATAATAGTAATAATCATTTTGACAACTATAGTCTGCCATTCTTTATTTCTTTGTCCCATCCATTTTTGACTGGCCATCGAAGAGACTCTGAATTTTATTGTTAACCTAAAGTTTTTGCCATATGACTGCCAACTCTCTGCACCGATGACCTGTAGCCAGCCTCGACCCACCTGTCTGGGTTAAATAACCATCAGAAGCCGCTCTGTGCCTGTTACCGACACCGGAGATCCAGACCCCTGAAACATCTCTGTCCAAGATTGACTGAGCCAAGCGGTTCGACTGGGTTCCCCCATTGGACTGCCCAGCAGACCAGAGACAGAAAACAACGCCTGGGGCCCCTTCGTGTCAGTTCGGAACAGATGGCCGCCGAAGCGTCGCTGACAAAGTAGGCTTACTTTTGAATAATGAGTTGGTGCCATACGGTTATAATACTCTCAATTCTCCTTAGATTCTCTCAGTCATTCATTCAAGAAATTAACTCTACATTCACGTCCCCGTTTTCCTCAAAACTACTTCTCACTATTGCCAAACTCATTCTGCCATTATTTTGCCATAAGTTTCTCCATACAGTTGTTTGTGTTATGTCATAGAATCCATATTACTTTTCAAATTTTTCATTATTCATATTCATTCCCATTATTGTTTTTAATAAAAAAGACGTATCGAGAATTTACACTTCAGATTGGTCTACCGTTAGTTCATTCTTTATCCTTAAATCAGCATTACAAGAAATAATAAATATAATCCTTCTGAGCTGAGGAAGGTCGGTGCCCCTATTTTATTAACAAATGCAACATTAACTTAAAGGTTTAATGAACTGATTCCCCTACAGTGAAAAAGACTGAACATTAAGATGAACATACTATTTTCTCTCTCGTGTTTAGTTTCGATTCTCACATACTTCTTCCTCTTTTTCGTTTAGTTTTTCTCTGATCGTTAAAACGCCCCACACATTTGAGGTTTGATGGAGGAGGAGCTGGCAACAACAGTGATGCATACTTGACTTGTTGAGAACAAAACATGCAGCAATGTAGAAAATGTTTCCACAGACAATTGTTCTTGATTGAAATAAATATGCTGACTTTTTAAAATTTGATGAAAGTCTCAATTGTATGCTGACGTGGTGAATGTGTCTATGACAAAGACAAAGGTTAGCTTGCTGCCATGGCTGTGTTTGCATGCATGTGTGGCATGCAACAAGTCCATTTTCCACTGCGGTGAAACACTGTGAGCAGAGCGAAAGCCACAGGAAGACTGGCCTTCAGCTCTCTGCGATGAAACCACAAGCAACAAAAGCTGAACGATTTTCACACCACAGCTTTACATCTTTTCTCTTTCTGAAGATACTGTATTTTTGGATATATTTAGAAATACATCAACAGTAAGTCCACGTCTCCTCAGACCATCACCTTCTTCACAGACCACACTAACCAATTTCCTCAAACTCTCTTTCGCCTTCACACATCAGCACCCTGCTTTTAGAAAAGATGCTTTGTGCAGCACAGATGACTGTGTCTTCTTCCTGAAACTGAGGTTCCTACAGTGCAGCTCAGCAGATACAGAATCTGATGCCAGAACAGGGCTGGGGGCTAACTGCAACAGGAGGGAGCAGCTGAGGGGGAAGGGTCCTGATGCGACACACCACACATGAACATCCCACACTATCCAAGTGACACTGAATGCTCCACAGTCAGGGATCAGTGAAGGGGACACCGGCCTGCCACCCCTTTAGGCCCAACAGCTCCTCTCCAGCTAGAGAGAAAACAGCAGTTAACCAAGTACACAATGAACAAACTAATGAATACAGAGGCCACTGATTTGTTCAGGCCAAGAAGCTCACCAGCATCACACCAACCACCTCCAACACCCCACTGTAGAGAGGTTGTTGTAGCTCTGAGCTTGTTTTTGCTTTGCAGCTCAATGATTTCATGTCGTAGATTGTCAGACACATCAGCTGGTTCCACATTAAACAGCTTGTTGCAGATATGTTCAGTCCCTTTTTTGATTTCTCATGTCCTCAAACCTCTCAGCAAACACCTGAAGGAGTTTTCACACTCAGCAGCATATTCAGATGTCACCGCTGTCAGGAAGCCTCCGTCTTCCTCCCTTTCCCTGTGTTTCCTGTGTTTCTCCTCTGTGCCATGTCCATCTGTCCTTGGGTTTGTCCAAGTGTGTGTGTGTGTGTGTGTGTGTGTGTGTGTGTGTGTGTGTGACTGGACTAGGTGTTTCCCTGTAACCTTGGTTCACCTCCACCTGCTTGCAGCACCAATCAGCCACCACAGCTGCAGCCAATCCACAATCATTAACCACAGGATAAAAGCCAGGATCTCCTCTCCAGTTCTCAGCTGATTGTTTTTGTGACAACAAATCCCTTTTACTACTCAAATACTCTTTTGTCTGTGTTGAAAGTTCAGTCATTTATCTCAGACCTCAACAATAGCAGGCGTTTGTTTCCTCTTTCCAGTTGCATGAGCCACAGCTTTAATTTGACTTGACTTTAATTCGGCTTTCAAATGACAAATCATTTGAAAGCCAGAGAGCTGAGAAGCTGCTGGAGTTTGAGGTTCAGCTCTGAGAGGAACTTGGAGACGTCCATGAAGGCCAAATCACACTTGTTATCACTGACCATAATAATAAGAATTAAAAGTAAACACTATCCTGGTCTCAATGAAAAATGCTGTATTTGTCGAAATATGTTGGAAAAAAAACACAGAAACCACAGGAAGACTGGTTTCCAGCAATACCAACACACATCACAGACCGAGAGGGTGCAGCAAAAACAATGCTGCTTAAAAAACCATCACCGCTTTTGACCCATCCTTGGTCAGTCCTTCCTCCGCGGCAGACCTGGAGGGTGAGAGCATGATCTTAACTGAACTCATAGAGGTGTGGTCGTGGCTGGTGGGTGGATTCACCAAGAAGACTATAAACTGAGTGAATGAACCCTTCACCAACATGTGTGACACAGGAGCTGGGCTGTGAAGAATGACTGGAGGATATGTGTAACAATAACACATCTTCAGTCCCAGAGCAACAATAAATGCAACAATGATCGGTTGATGTCCTCACTTCAGAGGACACAGTGTGTCAGGGTACCTCGTGGCCACTTACGTCATCAGGAGCATCCAGGTCACCACATTCCCCTGAAGCACAGTGTTCATAAAGAGCAGCATCCACTAATAAAGCATGACACAGGAATGGGACACTGTAGGTTCCTTGTTAAATCACAGTCACAGTGTTTGGCAGCTGTAGTTTCGTCCTGGCTTAACTACAGCACATATTCCCATCAACGGCAAATAATATCCTCCATCTAGACTGCAGTTTGTTCTTCAGTCAAACACTGGAAACCATCTCTCAGCTCTCTTATGAGGTCAACTTATGTGGATCATTTTCTTCTTCCATATATCTTTGTTCATAGCATTGTGTGTACTTTGCTGTGAAGATTATCGTGACAATATCATTTTCAGAATAAAATAAGTTTGTCCTTGAGCTTACATGTTTGCTCATTTTGCTGAAAGCAAGCCTGTGGACAGTTTGAGGAACACAAGCAAAAAAAAAACAAAAAAAAAAAAAACAGCCCACCTCTCTGTGTAGAGAGCAGCCTTCCTGGAGCACACTCTAATTTGTCATTCGCACAATGATGAACTTCACCTTGACAGCAGCATTCATTCTCTGCAGCCTCAGTAAGTACTGCCACTGACTTAATCATTAGCAACTGTATTGTTAATTTTATTATTGGATGTTCAACCTGCTCTAATTGAAGCCAGTCTGCTTCTGACTGACTTGTGAACCTTTATTAAGAGGTGTTGTCGTGGCTTTATAATGAGGAAGCCTCTTGTCGTCTGGTTGTTTCAGGCTGGATCTCTGTCTCAGTTTCTGGGTCTCAGACTGTGGAGGCTCAGCCTGGTGAAGAAGTCACACTGATGTGCGCTAAAGTTTCCACATATGATGGTTTGATGTTCTGGTTCAGACTGGTTAACAGAACCGAGATCAGCTGTATCTCTGTTACGTTCAATTCTAAGAGCGACGCCACATTGTGCGAAGGATACCAAAGTGGAAAATTTGAAATGAGATCCAACATGTCCACTGTCTTTCTCCAAATCAAACAAGTGGATTTATCTGACTCTGGACAGTATTTCTGTGGATTTTACAATAGTGGAAATCCAATGTTTAGTGTAATATATTTAAACATTAATGGTAAGATTATCATTTTTTGTCTTTTGATTCTCAAAATCTTTTTATTTATTATTTTAAAACAACATGCTTTTTGCAACAAAGTGGCTGTTGTAATTTTGATGTAAATCTGTTAAAAAAAAAAAAAAAAAGCTCAAGGCTAAATGTATCTTCATTTCTTAAAAAGGCAGCCATGACCCACATGACGACGTGCGCAGCAAGTGTGAAAGTAAGATTCTCCTAAAGATTTCTTTCACTGTGCAGATCATCAGATGTTTGAAGGCGAAACAGTTGAGCTAAATTCAGTTTTGTCCATTTCAGACGTCAAGTCTCTGAAGGGAAAAAGAGTCTAACTGAGTGTTCTTTCTCGTAGACTCTGAGGGAATATCAAAGCTGATGAATATGATCCTGGGTGCTCTGACTGTTTTCCTTGTCATGGTCATCGTTGCTCTGGTTGTTAAAAGCAGGAAACTTCAGAACGGTACTTTCTCACAGCTTCTGTGTCGATCTAACATTTTTTTTTTTTCGCTGGTGGAAATGCTCTTAAAGTTTAAAACTCCTGTTTTACCAGAGACAGTGATCAATGAACTGACCAGATGTTTTGTTTCTGTCTCTTAGCTGGTGAAGAAGAACAGAGTCCAGAGCGACGAGAGGTTTGTTTGATTCAGTCCCATGACAAACAGCCAGTGCTGTATTGTATCGGCTAATATTAGCTAGTCCCTGAAATGTTCGTGGATTTGTATATATGCATGTATACAGGATGTATTTATTTGTATTGAGTATATATGAGCAGTTAAGTAACAAGAAATTCCAAAAAATCTCCAAATTATGTTTGAGGCACTTTGCACACAGTGTCTCCTTTTCATAGTTTGTCCATTAGAGAGCACTAATAAGTTTATTTTTCAGATGGAAAATGTGCTGCTCAGTCAATATCTTTGTTAAATCCTTTAAAGAATGAATTTAAGGGCATCTTATCAAGAACATCTGCTAATCGTATGTATTTAGAAATGTAGCCAATAAGTCAAATATCTTTATTAGCATCGGCCTCAAATGTCAAACAGTCAGACTGCAGGAATTAATCATCACGTCAAGTCGCCACATTCAACCTGAAAATACTCTTTTTACAGAACGTGGGCTCTGATGAGATGAACTACGCAGCCGTGACGTTTCGACCAAAAGCAAAAAGAAGACAGCTGGAGCCAAATGTTATTTATGCTTCCACCAGATAGACTCAGGAGGCACCTGGAACTGATGCTGTGTCATATCAAGCTTTGTATGTCTTGTTGGTGAAGCAATAATCATTCTTGCCAAACTTTGAATTTTGCATTAAAGATCTGATGTTCATTCATTGGAGTGCGTCTTCTTACTGCAGAGCTTTAATTCTCATTTGCTCGTGGTTGGTGTTTGATGGAGGAGCCAGTAAGGACAATGATGGCTCTCCAGGTTGTCTTATAGTAAGAGTCAGCTGGACGTCTGCAGCAGTGGAGGAGCAAGTGAGGCACACATCACTTGTTTGACAGGAAGAGACAGCACAGTGTGGTCTGAACACACTTCTTCAACACGTATTAACAAATGTGAGTTCTGAGTTCTGTCAGCCAGCAGAGCTAAAATGATTCTTACGTTCAAAATTCACAAATTACATGTGATTATGACACAAATCTGTTTTATCTTTATTTTGTTCAAGTTTTATAGTTTACTGTTTACTGATTTAGTGTATTTCAGGCCTGAATCAGAAAAAGAGGTGGAAACTGGTGTTATTTCTGCTGCCAGCAGACAGACAGAGAGGTTCAGAGTGGAACTGATGCTTTATCGACCTAATCTACTGCCGTGCTGTTTTGTGGTTTGCAAATGCCAAATAATCAAATTATTAAAGGAACGCTGTATGGTTACTTCCTTATTTGTGGAGAATCATCGTATATGCTGAAAGACTCAGCTTTAGTCACCTGTGAATGCTGCCTTTGATAAATGAAGGTTTTATTTTCAAAACTACAAAAGTGATCAAAATAAAGAGAAACACATTTAAGATTTATTTTAAAATTTCAGAGTCAAGCACAGAGCATCAGGTCCACCCCCTCTTAGGTGCAAATAATTATGCAGGAATGTCAATTTGTCTGAATAAAACTCAAGCTGGTCACATCTTTTGTTTTGCTTAATGACTGGCTGATGACCCTATTCAAGTGAAAACGAAATCGTTGATATCCCCCCACTCCAGTTCAGTCCTATGTCAGATTGAAACTACAGCCAGAAATACAGAAAAACAATTCTTTACTAACTCATTTTGATTCTTACATACAATAAGTGAAGTTATTTCTGTGTTTCCCTCTTCCTTATTTGGAGAGAATCACCTTATATGCTGACAGACTCAGCTTTAGTTAGTCACCTGTGAATCCTGCCTTTGATATATGAAGGTTTTATTTTCAAAGCTACAAGACTAATCAAAATAAAAAGAAACACATTTACTTCTTCTTCTCAGTCCTCTTCCTGCTTTTGTCTCTTCAGTCTGAAACATGAAAACAAATAGTTAAGAATGACTTTCAAAGACAGTATTTCATGGACCACATTAGACTTCATCTAATGGAACAATGTGTACTGCACAATTCTTATTTGTTACATTGAAAAACACTCTGAGGATATTGCTGTGGAGAAGAAAAGATGCAAAATTCATTTAAAAAAATGATACTAAGTTAATTTAGTACAGAAGAAATAACTTGTTGTAACCCTAACCCTGTTACTTTATTTTACAAGTAACCACACAGCCCTCCTTATTTGTGGAGAATCACCATATATGCTGAAAGACTCAGCTTTAGTCACCTGTCAATCAGTCAAGCACAGAGCATCAGGTCCACTCCCTCTCAGGTGTGCATGCATGCAAATGCTAATGCAGGAATGTAGGCGGGACTGTCAGACAGACATATAAGGTGAGGCCACCAGATGTCCAGTTACCCCTGACTTTCTCCTGAGACTCTCCACAGAAGCTCATCAGAGATCATCAGACTGCAGAGTTCCAGAAAGAAGAAAGAAGAAGAATCCTCCTCCCACTAGAAAAAAAAAAGCTAAAGAGCTTTCATTCTGTGGTCAACAAGACAACAAGATTTCTCCTGCCTTTGTTTCTTCTCCCTGAGTACACTTCAGATTAAGAGAAACATGTCCAGGAAACCCAACAGGCACTATCTCCTTTGCCCTGTGTGCATGAAGACTAAGGAAACCCTGTCAGTGCATCTGCGCCGGGTTTGCATGAAGAACAACACGCCAGAAGCCATTGATGCAGCGGTGGAGAAGGCAAAGAGGGAGGTCCAAGAACTTCTGGTGTCTGGCAGGGTGTTCAGCCACGTGCTCCTTCGCCAAATTTTGGATGATGCTGATCCACTCAGCAGGTTGGTGGAAGAGCTTTTTCCAAACACCACTTCTTCTTTACTCTGAAATTTATATTTTTAATTGGTATTAATGTGTTAGGTGGCAGCCTATTGCAGTGGCTCCGTCATTTTTTGTTCGTTTTTGATCATTCTAGTGTGTTTTCTCCTTTTCTTTTAATTTCTATTTCTTAACTGCATTTGAGCTAAACCACTTTTTCAACGGGTTTAGCTCACAGCCAGGAGTGGCCCTACATCCCCCCACCCCTTCACACCTCCCACCATCCCCCACAGCGCACCCTGCCATGAGCCATCACATTTTACAATAGTAACTTAAACAGTTGCATTTGTGCACACAAACATTTGTGTTGGACTGCAACAGAACAATATCCCAAACTGGGATCAATAAAGAAGCAGTCTAAAGTCCAATAACATTGTCGAACTTCTGTTTTTTCTGTGTTCTTTTTTTTAACTGAAAGGCTGTTGGAGGAGCTGCAGCATCGTCACATGATGGTGACCGGTGTCCCTCCACCACTACCCAATGCAGAGTCACGCCGAGTCTTTGAGATGACTCTGCCTCTGACCGACGCAGACAAGTCTCTGATGGCCAACTACCTGACACTCTCCACTGCCACGGCCGAAAAACATTATCGCATGAAGCAGACAGACAACGCTGAGCTAGCTAGGCTAGCTGGTGACTCAAGGTAAGCATATTTGTCAACACAATTAATACAATCAACAATTAAACATCAAAGTAAACATCAAATCTTATACCCTTCTTATAATAACCTTAATTCTATTTTTATGTAGTGCTGTGTCTGCAGAAGAGGGTACCAGTGGTGGTGCTGGTCGTACCCGTGGCACTGCTCGCGTCGTTGGAAATGTGCAGATGGATGTCCAAGCAGCGTACGACAAACTGCTGGAAAATCACCCGGTGACTCTGGATGGGGATGTGCCAAGCAAGAGTGAGCGGGAAGGGGCATCCCCCGACTGTCAGCAGGCCCTGTACGAGCGTTGGCTGAAGGCGCAGATGAAACTGCGCAAGCAGCATGTTCTTGGTGAGGTTTTTTTTTCAACATTTAATAGTATTTTTTTCCCAAGTAACAATGCTATGCACATGATTCAAAGTTGTCAAGTCTTCTTGACTAACATTATCCAATCTTCTTGACAGCATACTTCTGCCATCGTCTCCCAACGGAAAACCGGGTCAGTGCCTGGATCGCAAAGCAGGGATGGAAGAGCAACATCCCCACCGCTGCCAATATCATTAAAGAGTGGAAGCCCTCCGGATCAGAGGACACGGCCATGGACTCCAATCAGATCCAGAAGCTGATGAGATCACAGAAGTGGAGAGGACTTCTAGTCAGTGCTGTTGAAGAGAAGCGCAAGGGTGTCATTGCGACCCGGAGATTCCAGACTGGTGAGGTGGTCTGTGACTACCATGGGCGGGTCATCACAGCCAAAGAGGCCGAGCACATCCACGAGAACATCAGTGAAGAGGAGACCAGATACATGTTCTTCTACAGAGACAAAAGAGGGCAGCCCATGTGCATTGACGCACATTCAGAATTTTGTGAGTGCCACC
Organism: Chaetodon auriga; assembly: GCF_051107435.1. NCBI lineage: Eukaryota > Metazoa > Chordata > Actinopteri > Chaetodontiformes > Chaetodontidae > Chaetodon > Chaetodon auriga. The sequence continues at coordinate 16,303,184 of NC_135097.1, read as the reverse complement.
CTGGACGGCAGACTGTTGGTCGGCTAATCAACCGTTCAAGAGCAGCAGCCAACCTAAGGCCAAGGTTGTACACTGTGGTGACAGACGGGGAGGAAAAAGACATCATCCTTTTCCTTGCAACCAGGAACATTGATGTAAACGAGGAACTCTACTCTTACTACAAGACAAGTAAGAAGTCTTTTTGTGGTAAGGGCTCAAACCTGGCTTGGCTCCCTTAAATTCTGGACTGGCTTAGTGCCAGAAAAGGCATATAGGTAAGCCCCTGGTAATGAGCAAGGTGTGTGAAGAGGAGGGCAAACAGTGTTTGACGTTGTCAGTGTGACAACGTGAGGTCACTTATCTTTGTGGTGAATGTAACCCCGTGATTAAGAGAACAGATGAATGGAAACGTACCTGTGATGATATTGATGATTTATGGAAGCAAAGTTATAGGCTACCTGTGCTCAGGTAAGAAATAAGTGAATGAAAATAAATGGGTCACTGAACTCAAAGACACCTTATTGGACATTGGTTGTTTATTGTTGCCCAGAACACTCGTCTGAAGACGTTCTTCCCATTCACATCCCAGAAGCCAAATGTATTAGTCTCAATTCAAAGACTCTACAACAACACACAAACAAAATCAACAATGTGAGCTCATCGGTCCAAACCCAAAATCTGAATCCTATTCATATGTGATCATATTCAGCACAAACCTCAGTCTAACACAAGGGTTAAAATCCCATGGAACAGGGTCTTGTGAATATTTGTAATTATTTTTGCATGATATAATGACCTTCAGACTTCTCTTATCATGAAAGTAAAAACTCTGAAAAGCAAACAATAGAGTGGGCGCGGTGCCCACCAGGCGAACCTGTTCACCCACTCTTAAGCACCAACCCAGGGATACACACGTACAGCCACAGGCGCTGGCAGTTCGTGCCCCTGGTAGTCCATTTGAAACTTGTGAGCCACAAAGTGATGAGGTATTTTCGTTAGTATAGTGGACAGTATCTCCGCCTGTCACACGGAAGACCGAAGTTCTAGGAATGGACCTTCTCACACTTGTGTCCTGTCAAGTCCATGTTTTGACGACCGGCCAGTCGTGTGTCCTCAATTCCATCAATCACTGTGGGCCCGTCTCTTTCTGTCACTTTGAAATAAGCCCTAGACTATAATGTTACTGTACACATACATGCACATAAACAGAAAATATATCTTCATATCACTAGTTATTGCGTTTACGCTCGAGAGTAATGGTCGATGTCTTCTTTTCATAACATATGCTGTAATCCATCTTGCTTCACACGCCGCTGAACATCCTGGTTAGGTGAGACACAATGGATATACCAGTGCCCCCTGTACAGGGGCAGCGTGAGATACACGCAGTTCAGATGATCAATGGTCACGCTAGGGAGCACCAGTCCTAACGTGTAGCATACCAGAATGACGGGGAGAAACTCGGCTAAAAGCCTCTACCAAACATTGCCACCCAAACGAAACATAATTCATACCCCAAGAAATAATATGGGCATGTGACAAAAACACCAATACAGGGTCTGTCCACTTTAGTGCGTCTGCTGATTCATCACGTCACACAAACCACACAAGCCTGGTGTCATATGAAAGCAGAGAGTCTGCTGATCACGAAGATGTCAGCCTCCTAGAGACATAGAGACAAAATTTATTGTCATTCAGTAAACAGCAGGTGTACACCGAACGACATTTCTATTGCAGCAAGCTCAGCGCAGGTGCTCAGTGCTTAAAAATGCCGCTGGCGAGGCGCATGGCAAGTTTCGAGGATGACTGAGCCCGTGCAGGAAACTGTCCAACGCCCAAACTTCTCCCAGGGGGAGACTGACGTTCTGGTCTGGGAGGTCCAGGCTCGCAGTGGCCGTATCTATGTACCTGTGTACATTCGGTCAGGTTGAGTGACCATTACGCGTGCCGAACGAGCTTGCAATGTGGTCAGATGAGATATAAAATCTAAAAAAAACATATATAAATTTAGGTCTGACTGTATGTGCTGACTCAGATAGTTGCATTGAATCGTGGCTGTTGCTAATTATTGATCGCAGTGAAATGCCAGACACTGTGGAAAGCTGCCTGTGAGGTGACATGGGCGCACGACTCCGCTGACTTATGAAAATCCACCGCCAGCCGCAGGGACGAAAATAGAGCCCAAGATGTCTGACTGAGGAACACCTTTCCAGATTCCTTCAGGGAGCAGTAGATACAGACAGTTCAACTTCAAAGGTTACCTTTCACCCAGAGAGTTAATCATGGAGATGCTAATTTTTGTTTTACAGCTACACCAATAAGGACAATAAAACCGTCTGGATGGATAAGTGCCAGACCTCAGAAGAATCTACAAAATCAGATAATGCTGATAGGTTGTAAATTAGACATTCCTGAAGCAAATTCCTGTTTTTGTACGTCTGTGTGCCTCTTTTCTATCACACCAGGATAATGAAATCTATACGTTTGAGTTCACTTTGGATCTTCTTACACTACTAAACTCATAATCTGTATGATATCAACGCTTTTCCTGTGTTTCTAGCGTATAAAATGACAAAACTGTGATTTTAATTTGCCTAAAAAAGTTTTTCTGAGTTTCTACCATGGAACCATACTGCCATCTAGAGGTTCGTAGCGGTTAGATTTTATACACTTGACATGAGACAGTTATTCTTTATTTCTTCGTCCCATCCATTTTCGACGGGCCATCGAAGAGACTCTCAATTTTATTATTAATCTAAAGTTTTTGCCATATGACTGCTAACTCTCTGCACCGATGAACTGTAGCCAGCCTCGACCCACCTGTCTGGGTTAAATAACCATCAGAAGCCGCTCTGTGCCTGTTGCCGATCCAGAGATCCAGACCCCTGAAACATCTCTGTCCAAGATTGACTGAGCCAAGCGGTTCGACTGGGTTCCCCCATTGGACTGCCCAGCAGACCAGAGACAGAAAACAACGCCTGGGGCCCCTTCGTGTCAGTTCGGAACAGACGGCCGCCGAAGCGTCGCTGACAAAGTAGGCACACTTTTGAATAATGAGTTGGTGCCATAAGGTTATAATACTCTCAATTCTCCTTTGATTCTCTCAGTCATTCATTCAAGAAATTAACTCTACATTCACGTCCCCGTTTTCCTCAAAACTACTTCTCACTATTGCCAAACTCATTCTGCCATTATTTTGCCATAAGTTTCTCCATACAGTTGTTTGTGTTATGTCATAGAATCCATATTACTTTTCAAATTATTCATTATTCATATTCATTCCCATTATTGTGTTTAATAAAAAAGACTTTTCATTCAAGTCGTGGTCAGACGGTGTCCTTTTGAGCTGGATAGAAGCAATCCCTGTATCGAGAATTTACACTTCAGATTGGTCTACCGTTAGTTCATTCTTTATCCTTAAATCAGCATTACAAGAAATAATAAATAAAATCCTTCTGAGCTGAGGAAGGTCGGTGCCCCTATTTTATTAACAAATGCAACATTAACGTAAAGGTTTAATGAACTGATTCCCCTACAGTGAAAAAGACTGAACATGAAGATGAACATACTATTTTCTCTCTCGTGTTTAGTTTCGATTCTCACATACTTCTTCCTCTTTTTCGTTTAGTTTTTCTCTGATCGTTAAAAAGCCCCACACATTTGAGGTTTGATGGAGGAGGAGCTGGCGACAACAGTGATGCATACTTGACTTGTTGAGAACAAAACATGCACAAATGTAGAAAATGTTTTCACAGACAATTGTTCTTGATTGAAATGAATATGCTGACTTTTTAAAATTTGACGAAAGTGTCAATTGTATGCTGACGTGGTGAGTGTGTCTATGACAAAGACAAAGGTTAGCTTGCTGCCATGGCTGTGTTTGCATGCATGTGCGGGCATGCAACAAGTCCATTTTCCACTGCGGTGAAACACTGTGAGCAGAGCGAAAGCCACAGGAAGACTGGCCTTCAGCTCTCTGCGATGAAACCACAAGCAAGAAAAGCTGAACGACTTTCACACCACAGCTTTACATCTTTTCTCTTTCTGAAGATACTGTATTTTTGGATATATTTAGAAATGCATCAACAGTAAGTCCACGTCTCCTCAGACCATCACCTTCTTCACAGACCACACTAACCAATTTCCTCAAATTCTCTTTTGCCTTCACACATCTGCTTTTAGAAAAGATGCTTTGTGCAGCACAGATGACTGTGTCTTCTTCCTGAAACTGAGGTACCTACAGTACAGCTCAGCAGATACAGAATCTGATGCCAGAACAGGGCTGGGGGCTAACTGCAACAGGAGGGAGCAGCTGAGGGGGAAGGGTCCTGATGCGACACACCACACATGAACATCCCACACTATCCAAGTGACACTGAATGCTCCACAGTCAGGGATCAGTGAAGGGGACACCGGCCTGCCACCCCTTTAGGCCCAACAGCTCCTCTCCAGCTAGAGAGAAAACAGCAGTTAACCAAGTACACAATGAACAAACTAATGAATACAGAGGCCACTGATTTGTTCAGGCCAAGACGCTCACCAGCATCGCACCCAACCACCTCCAACACCCCACTGTAGAGAGGTTGTTGTAGCTTTGAGCTTGTTTTTGCTTTGCAGCTCAATGATTCCATGTCGTAGGTTGTCAGACACATCAGCTGGTTCCACATTAAACAGCTTGTTGCAAATATGTTCAGTCCCTTTTTTTGATTTCTCATGTCCTCAAACCTCTCAGCAAACGCCTGAAGGAGTTTTCACACTCAGCAGCATATTCAGATGTCACCGCTGTCAGGAAGCCTCCTTCCTCCTCCCTTTCCCTGTGTTTCTCCTCTGTGCCATGTCAGTCTGTCCTTGTGTTTGTCCAAGTGTGTGTGTGTGTGTGTGTGTGTGTGTGTGTGTGTGTGTGAGACTGGACTAGTTGTTTCCCTGTAACCTTGGTTCACCTACACCTGCTTGCAGCACCAATCAGCCACCACAGCTGCAGCCAATCCACAATCATTAACCACAGGATAAAAACCAGGATCTCCTCTCCAGTTCTCAGCTGATTGTTTTTGTGACAATAAATCCCTTTTACTACTCAAATACTCTTTTGTGTGTGTTGAAAGTTCACTCATTTATCTCAGACCTCAACAATAGCAGGCGTTTGTTTCCTCTTTCCAGTTGCATGAGCCACAGCTTTAATTTGACTTGACTTTAATTTGGCTTTCAAATGATTTGTCATTTGAAAGCAGAGAGCTGAGAAGCTGCTGGAGTTTGAGGTTCAGCTCTGAGAGGAACTTGGTGACATCCATGAAAGCCAAATCACACTTGTTATCACTGACCATAATGATAAGAATTAAAAGTAAACACTATCCTGTTCTCAATGAAACATGCTGTATTTGTCCAAATATTTTGAACCCCCCCCCCCCCACAGAAACACACATCAAAGACCGAGAAGGTGCAACAAAAACAATGCTGCTTAAAAAAACCACCAGTATATATCAGATTCTTTAGACACTGGAAACTGAGCATTTACTTTGTGCATCTTAAAAAACTCAGGACACACAAGACAGAGCGTCTGTTCTGCTGAAGGATGAGCATGAACAGCTTAAAGAAAGACATCCTTTATTTGTCACGCCACACAGTACATGCACAAACACACACAGAAACACACAGACACACAGACACACACACTGAGAGAGCTGAGAAGCTGCTGGAGTTTGAGGTTCAGCTCTGAGAGGAACTTGGAGACGTCCATGAAAGCCAAATCACACTTGTTATCACTGACCATAATGATAAGAATTAAAAGTAAACACTATCCTGGTCTCAATGAAAAATGCTGTATTTGTCGAAATATGTTGGAAAAAAAAACACAGAAACCACAGGAAGACTGGTTTCCAGCAATACCAACACACATCACAGACCGAGAGGGTGCAGCAAAAACAATGCTGCTTAAAAAACCATCACCGCTTTTGACCCATCCTTGGTCAGTCCTTCCTCCGCGGCAGACCTGGAGGGTGAGAGCATGATCTTAACTGAACTCATAGAGGTGTGGTCGTGGCTGGTGGGTGGATTCACCAAGAAGACTATAAACTGAGTGAATGAACCCTTCACCAACATGTGTGACACAGGAGCTGGGCTGTGAAGAATGACTGGAGGATATGTGTAACAACAACACATCTTCAGTCCCCAGAGCAACAATAAATGCCACAGTGATCAGTTGATGTCCTCACTTCAGAGGACACAGTGTGTCAGGGTACCTCGTGGCCACTTACGTCATCAGGAGCATCCAGGTCACCACATTCCCCTGAAGCACAGTGTTCATAAAGAGCAGCATCCACTAATAAAGCATGACACAGGAATGGGACACTGTAGGTTCCTTGTTAAATCACAGTCACAGTGTTTGGCAGCTGTAGTTTCGTCCTGGCTTAACTACAGTATATATTCCCATCAATGGCAAATAATATCCTCCATCTAGACTGCAGTTTGTTCTTCAGTCAAACACTGGAAACCATCTCTCAGCTCTCTTATGAGGTCAACTTATGTGGATCCTTTTCTTCTTCCATATATCTTTGTTCATAGCATTGTGTGTACTTTGCTGTGAAGATTATCGTGACAATATCATTTTCTGAATAAAATAAGTTTGTCCTTGAGCCTACATGTTTGCTCATTTTGCTGAAAGCAAGCCCGTGGACAGTTTGAGGAACATAAGCAAAAAAAAAAGCAAAAACAAAAAAATAAAAAACGCCCACTTTTCTGTGTAGAGAGCAGCCTTCCTGGAGCACACTCTAATTTGTCATTGGCACAATGATGAACTTCACCTTGACAGCAGCATTCATTCTCTGCAGCCTCAGTAAGTACTGCCACTGACTTAATCATTAGCAACTGTATTGCTAATTTTATTATTGGATGTTCAACCTGCTCTAATTGAGGCCAGTCTGCTTCTTACTGACTTGTGAACCTTTATTAAGAGGTGTTGTCGTGGCTTTATAATGAGGAAGCCTCTTGTCGTCTGGTTGTTTCAGGCTGGATCTCTGACTCAGTTTCTGGGTCTCAGACTGTGGAGGCTCAGCCTGGTGAAGAAGTCACACTGATGTGCGCTAAAGTTTCCACATATGATACTGTGATGTTCTGGTTCAGACTGGTGAACAGAACCGAGATCAGCTGTATCTCTGTTATGTTCAATTCTAAGAGCGACGCCACATTGTGCCAAGGATACCAAAGTGGAAAATTTGAAATGAGATTCAACATGTCCACTGTCTTTCTCCAAGTCAAACAAGTGGATTTATCTGACTCTGGACAGTATTTCTGTGGATTTTACAATAGTGGAAATCCAATGTTTAGTGTAATATATTTAAACATTAAGGGTAAGATTATCATTTTTTGTCTTTTGATTCTCAAAATCTTTTTATTTATTATTTTAAAACAACATGCTTTTTGCAACACAGTGGCTGTTATAATTTTGATGTAAATCTGTTAAAAAAAAAAAAAAAGCTCAAGGCTAAATGTATCTTCATTTCTTAAAAAGGCAGCCATGACCCACATGACGACGTGCGCAGCAAGTGTGAAAGTAAGATTCTCCTAAAGATTTCTTTCATTGTGCAGATCATCAGATGTTTGAAGGCGAAACAGTTGAGCTAAATTCAGTTTTGTCCGTTTCAGACATCAAGTCTCTGAAGGGAAAAAGAGTCTAACTGAGTGTTCTTTCTCGTAGACTCTGAGGGAATATCAAAGCTGATGAATATGATCCTGGGTGCTCTGACTGTTTTCCTTGTCATGGTCATCGTTGCTCTGGTTGTTAAAAGCAGGAAACCTCAGAACGGTACTTTCTCACAGCTTCTGTGTCTATCTAACATTTGGGTTTTTTTTTTTCGCTGGTGGAAATGCTCTTAAAGTTTAAAACTCCTGTTTTACCAGTGACAGTGATCAATGAACTGACCAGATGTTTTGTTTCTGTCTCTTAGCTGGTGAAGAAGAACAGAGTCCAGAGTGACGAGAGGTTTGTTTGATTCAGTCCCATGACAAACAGCCAGTGCTGTATTGTATCGGCTAATATTAGCTAGTCCCTGAAATGTTGGCGAATTTGTATATATGCATGTATACAGGATGTATTTATTTGCATTGAGTATATATGAGCAGCTAAGTAACAAGAAATTCCAAAAAATCTCCAAATTATGTTTGAGGCACTTTGCACACAGTGCCTCCTTTTCATAGTTTGTCCATTAGAGAGCACTAATAAGTTTATTTTTCAGATGGAAATGTGCTGCTCAGTCAATATCTTTGTGAAATCCTTTAAAGAATGAATTTAAGGGCATCTTATCAAGAACATCTGCTAATCGTATGTATTTAGAAATGTAGCCAATAAGTCAAATATCTTTATTAGCATCGGCCTCAAATGTCAAACAGTCAGACTGCAGGAATTAATCATCACGTCAAGTCGCCACATTCAGCCTGAAAATTCTCTTTTTACAGAACGTGGGCTCTGATGAGATGAACTACGCAGCCGTGACGTTTCAACTGAAAGCAAAAAGAAGACAGCTGGAGCCAAATGTTACTTATGCTTCCACCAGATAGACTCAGGAGGCACCTGGAACTGATGCAGTGTCATATCAAGCTTTGTATGTCTTGTTGGTGAAGCAATAATCATTCTTGCCAAACTTTGAATTTTGCATTAAAGATCTGATGTTCATTCATTGGAGTGCGTCTTCTTACTGCAGAGCTTTAATTCTCATTTGCTCGTGGTTGGTGTTTGATGGAGGAGCCAGTAAGGACAATGATGGCTGTCCAGGTTGTCTTATAGTAAGAGTTAGCTGGACGTCTGCAGCAGTGGAGGAGCAAGTGAGGCACACATCACTTGTTTGACAGGAAGAGACAGCACAGTGTGGTCTGAACACACTTCTTCAACACGTATTAACAAATGTGAGTTCTGAGTTCTGTCAGCCAGCAGAGCTAAAATGATTCTTACGTTCAAAATTCACAAATTACATGTGATTATGACACAAATCTGTTTTATCTTTATTTTGTTCAAGTTTTATAGTTTACTGTTTACTGATTTAGTGTATTTCAGGCCTGAATCAGAAAGAGAGGTGGAAACTGGTGTTATTTCTGCTGCCAGCAGACAGACAGAGAGGTTCAGAGTGGAACTGATGCTTTATCGACCTTATCTACTGCTGTGCTGTTTTGTGGTTTGCAAATGCCAGATAATCAAATTATTAAAGGACCGCTGTGTGGTTACTTCCTTATTTGTGGAGAATCATCGTATATGCTGAAAGACTCAGCTTTAGTCACCTGTGAATGCTGCCTTTGATAAATCAGAATCAGAATCAGAAAAATCTTTATTGCCAAGTACGATTTTACACATACGAGGAATTTGTTGTGGTGACGGTGTATGACACATTTACTAAAAATAAGAGGACAAAATATAACAATATAAACATATATACACAAGTCTGAGGTTGAATGGTTTAATAAAGATTAGTGATAGTTAAGTGAAGGTTTTATGTTCAAAACTACAAAAGTAATCAAAATAAAGAGAAACACATTTAAGATTTATTTTGAAATTTCAGAGTCAAGCACAGAGCATCAGGTCCACCCCCTCTCAGGTTCAAATAATTATGCAAGAATGTCAGTTTGTCAGAATAAGACTCAAGCTGGTCACATCTTTTGTTTTGCTTAATGACTGGCTGATGACCCTATTCAAGTGCAAATGAAATCGTTGATATCCCCCCACTCCAGTTCAATCCTACGTCAGATTGAAACTATGGCCAGAAATACAGAAAAACAATTCTTTACTAACTCATTTTGATTCTTGCATATAATAAGTGAAGTTATTTCTTTGTTTCCCTTTTCTTTATTTTGAGAGAATCACCTTATATGCTGAAAGACTCAGCTTTAGTTCGTCACCTGTGAATCCTGCCTTTGATATATGAAAGTTTTATTTTCAAAGCTACAAGACTAATCAAAATAAAAAGAAACACATTTACTTCTTCTTCTTTGTCCTCTTCCTGCTTTTGTCTCTTCAGCCTGAAACATGAAAACAAATAGTTAAGAATGATTTTCAAAGACAGTATTTCATGGACCACATTAGACTTCATCTAATGGAACAATGTGTACTGCACAATTCTTATTTGTTACATTGAAAAAGACTCTGAGGATGCTGCTGTGGAGAAGAAAAGATGCAAAAATCATTTAAAAAAGTTAATTTAGTACAGAAGAAATAACTTGTTGTAACCCTAACCCTGTTACTTTATTTTACAAGTAACCACACAGCCCTCCTTATTTGGGGAGAATCACCGTATATGCTGAAAGACTCAGCTTTAGTCACCTGTGAATCAGTCAAGCACAGAGCATCAGGTCCACTCCCTCTCAGGTGTGCATGCATGCAAATGCTAATGCAGGAATGTAGGCGGGACTGTCAGATAGACATATAAGGTGAGGCCACCAGATGTCCAGTTACCCCTGACTTTCTCCTGAGACTCTCCACAGAAGCTCATCAGAGATCATCACACTGCAGAGTTCCAGAAAGAAGAAAGAAGAAGAAGAAGAATCCTCCTACCACAAGAAAAAAAACAGCTAAAGAGCTTTCATTCGATGGCGACTGAGATGGAGCGGTTGTTTTTGGAGATGGAGCTCATCGATATTGAACAACAATTGTTGTTACTCCAAATGTTGAAGCACAGGCGACGCAGAAGACGTTTGCGGAGGTGGTCTGTCCGACCATTGAACCAGTCGAGGATGAGAACGGGGGAATTTGCCACACTGAGGAGTCTCGATGAGGAAATGCACTTTCGCTATTTTCGAATGTCAATGGACCGATTTGACGATCTTCTTCGCCGTATACAACCTTTAATATTGCACCAGACAACACACAGCATGCCTGTTGATGTCGCCCAGAGACTGGCGGTGACGTTGAGAATTTTAGCCTCGGGTGGAAGCCAGCAAGCTGTGGCGGCTAGCTACAAACTGGGGCCGAGCACTGTGTCCAGAGTTTTGTCCGAGGTCTGCAAAGCATTGTGGACAGCCCTCCAGCCCGAGTTTTTGCAGTGTCCTTCAACCAGCCAGTGGGAAGCCATTGCAGCAGATTACTGGCGGCTGTGGAACTTCCCAAACTGCGTCGGAAGCCTCCATGGTAAACATGTTACCATAAAAGCACCGCCACATGCAGGAAGTGACGACTTCAACTATAAAGGGACTCACTCAATTGTGTTGATGGCAACATGCGATGCCAGGTAAGAGAGCCACATAATTTAAAACTTGTTCGTTTGATCTGAGTCCATGTTGTACAATAACCACACTAACAACATGCAATGATGATAAATTTATGTTTTTACAGATACCGTTTTACAATGGTGGACGTTGGAGGATATGGAAGAGAGAGTGATGGTGGTATTTTCAAAGAGAGCAAGTTCGGGTCAATGCTGCTCGACCATAAACTGCCCCCACCAGCTGCACTTCCAGGGACCACAGTCCTGATCCCTCATGTCATTGTTGCTGATGCTGCCTTTCCCCTGCATTGCAACATGATGCGTCCCTTTCCAGGTATGTATCAATAAGTATGTGTTTGCACACACACACACACACGTATTATATATAGTTATTATTGTATAATAATTTATTGTGCTTTCCTATACAGAAATAGGCATGAGCATGGACAAGCAAGTGTACAACTACCGCCACTCCAGGGCCAGGCGGGTTATTGAAAACACGTTTGGGATCATGGCTGCGCGGTGGAGAATTCTTGGGAGACCGGTTGACTTCCGGCCTGAAAAAGCAATGGATGTTGTCAAAGCCTGTGTGGTCCTACACAACTACCTCACCTACAATGATGAGGTGAGCACCCCAGACAGCAGATACATCCCACCGAACTTTGTGGACATTGACAGTTCTGGATCAGTGGAGCCTGGTGAGTGGAGAAAAGTAGTGGCTGATGACTCCAATCTGGTCGAACCTGTGGATCCGGCACAGATGTCCAGGGCCCGTTCCACCAGAGCTGCCTTGGCTGTGCGGAATGACCTGATGGCTTTCTTTCAGTCACCTCAAGGAACCGTGCCATGGCAAAATGAGATGGTGTGCCGAGGCACACTCCATCAGTGATGGTGGAATGATCCATAGTGTGTAAACTGTATGTCGTTGAAAATAAACATCAAAACTACTCTTTCACACCAAACTTGTGCTTTATTGTTCATGTAATTTGTATAAAGTGAATTGTATAAAGAAGCATAAACATAAATAAGTCACAGCAATCCTCAGTACAATATAAAAGGTAACAGTAAAGCGCACTCAAACCACACAAAACAAAACTATTTACAACCAAAAGTCCAGTGCTTTTTCCAAAATACTTTTCTGTCGTGGATCAAGCTGTACACTCTAAACATTAAATCTGGTCTCTCATCCTCTGGCACTCTGCGCAGAAGGTCGGCCACCGTTTGCCCGAACCTTGAGCACTCGTCCGTCCCTTGCAGTGTCTTCTGCTGCAGCTCCATCCTGTGTTCCTCCAGGGTTGCCATCTGCCGCATAAACCAGTCCCCTTGTTGTTGGTCCCTCTTCCTTTTGGGCCGAGAGACGGGGGACTTGAGAGGAAGAGCAGGAACTGCAGGAGATGCAGGAGGAGCCGGAGATGCAGAAGTGGCAAGCAGCTCTGGTGTGGAAGATCATGGGGACAATGGCGCAGCTGAGGACGAGGCCGTGTCGCTCTCGGCTGAAAAGGACGACGACGTCTGTTTTTAATGCAAGAGGGAAGGCTTTATTAGTCAATGTGTTGGATTACAACCAATAGTCTATACTACATGTTTTTTGGCGTAAGCACAACACATACCTTTTCCTCGTAACTCGAGTCCGTTTCCCGGTACTTCACGTGTGGTGCCAGCCATGACAAGAAATGATAAAAAGCTGGCACTTTTTGGCCGCCTGGGTCACCACTTCTTGTGGCCATTTTCTTTTGGAGACGCACATATTTGTCGCGGAGGTTCTTCCACCTCTTCATGCATTCGGCGACCTCCATCCCCGTGTTTCATGAGATTTCCCTCCACGAATTATTGGCCATTTGGCAGTCTTTATAGTGCCGCGAAGAGGAGTTGTAGAGGCGGTCGTACTTGCGTACCTCCTTGATAATTCTTTCTTTGGCTTGGTCCATTTTTTCTTGTGGCTCTCACCACAGAAACTTTGAAAATGGTGGTGTTGTTGTGCTGTGACCATAGGGCTGCGACTGAACCGGAAATTACGTTCTGAGCGGACCAATCACAGTCCTCGACGTTCACGTCACGACGCGTCGACGCGTAGTCAGGATTTTTTGGAGGTGCACGTCAGGCTACGGCGTAGGGTCCGCGTAGGGGTCTGCATCCACGGCGTAGGTATGGCGTCGACGTGACGCAGAAGCATAAACCAGGCTTTACTGCCTCCACACGCTGGCTGGGTGGCGGCCTCTCTCCCCAAACCCCAACCTTTGAGTGCCTGCACGTCTTGCTGCTCTCCCGCAGTCATTCAAAACTTGACTTAAATTCTACCTGTGTAGACCATTCACATAGGGACAGTTAAAGCACATCCACTGTATTGTTTGCTGTTCAGAGTTTTTACTTTGACAATAAGAGAAGTCTGAGGGTCATCATATCATGCACAAATAATTTCAAATATTCACAAGACCCTGTTCCATGGGATTTTAGCCCTTGTGTGAAACTGAAGTTTGTGCTGAATATGATCATATATGAATATGATTCAGATTTTGGGTTTGGACTGATGAGCTCACATTGTTGAGAATTTTGTTTGTGTGTTGTTGTACAGTCTTTGAATGGAGACTAATACATTTGGCTTCTGGGATGTGAATGGGAAGAACGTCTTCAGACGAGTGTTCTGGGCAACAATAAATAACCAATGTCCAATAAGGTGTCTTTGAGTTCGGTGACCCATTTATTTTCATTCACTTATTTCTCACCTTAGCACAGGTAGCCTATAACTTTTAACCTATAACATTTCCATTCATCTGTTCTCTTAATCACAAGGTTTCATTCACCATAAAGATAAGTGACCTCATGTTGTCACACTGACACGGTCAAACACTGTTTGCCCTCCTCTTCACACACCTTGCTCATCACCTCCGGCTTACCTATATGCCTTTTCCGGCGCTAAGAACCACCCACTGGTTAAACACAAAAACGGCATATACACAGATATGATTTTCAATATAAAAAAGAAACAAACAAAAAAAACCAACTAGAAACAAAAATTAAACAAACAACAAAAATTATATTATGGCTCCAACAGTTGTATTTGACTTGTGCAAGTGTAAAACTACAGTGACACATAAGAATGAGTTAAACCTCATCCACTTTATTATTTGACTTCGACAATAGAAGTCTGAAGGTGGCAAATATGTGTTGAGGCAGAATTTAAGGGAACCAAGCCAGGTTTGAGTCCTCTCCACAAAAAGACTTCTTACTTGCCTTGTAGTAAAATAAGAGTTCCTCGTTTACATCAATGTTCCTGGTTGCGAGGAAAAGGATGATGTCTTTTCCTCCCCATCTGTAACCACAGTGTACAACCTTGGCCTTAGGTTGGCTGCTGCTCTTGAACGGTTGATTAGCCGACCAACAGTCTGCCGTCCATTTCTGGCCATAGTTTCAATCTGACATAGGAATGAACTGGAGTGGGGGGATATCAACGATTTCACTTTCACTTGAATAGGGTCATCAGCCAGTCATTAAGCAAAACAAAAGATGTGACCATCTTGAGCAGGCATCTCCAAACTATTCCACAAAGGGCCGTGTGGCTGCAGGTTTTTCCTCCAACCAATCAAGAGCACGAAGTCTGACCAATCAGCTCTCTAAAGACTGAGATCAGCTGATGAAATGAGTCAAGTCTGGTGTGCTGCTGCTTGGTTGGAAAGAAAACCTTCAGCCACTCGGCCCTTTGTGGAATAGTTTGGAGATGCCTGATCTTGAGTCTTATTCTGACAAACTGACATTCTTGCATAATTATTTGCCCCTGAGAGGGGGTGGACCTGATGCTCTGTGCTTGACTCTGAAATTTTAAAATAAATGTTAAATGTGTTTCACTTTATTTTGATCACTTTGTAGTTTTGAAAATAAAACCTTCATTTACCAAAGGCAGCATTCACAGGTGACTAAAGCTTAGTTTTTCAGCATATGCGGTGATTCTCCGCAAATAAGGAAGTAACCACACAGTGTTCCTTTAATAATTTGATTATTTGGCATTTGCAAACCACAAAACAGCACGGCAGTAGATTAGGTCGATAAAGCATCAGTTCCACTCTGAACCGCTCTCTGTCTGTCTGCTGGCAGCAGAAATAACACCAGTTTCCACCTCTCTTTCTGATTCAGGCCTGAAATACACTAAATCAGTGAACAGTAAACTATAAAACTTGATTCACCTCACACTGTTGTGGTTTCTGTTCTGCACTGGCAGCTGACTGACAGAGACAGTAAGTGTAACCAGTTAACTAACAATCCTTTCCTTAAGTTTCCTGATTTTTACCAGCAGACCAGCAGACCAGCAGTCATCACTGTCACCTCCACTCCACATCTTACCTGCCACCTGCTCTCTGTAGCCACACCCTCCTCCCCTCACCTGGGCTGCACACCTGTGGCTCGTTACTCATTAAGTGAGTATATAAGCACTGCTGTTTGACTGACTCTTGGTCCAATTGTTCTCTGTGGTTATGCAAGACTTTTCTGTCCTTCACAGATCACACTTGTCAGCTTTGTTATTCCGTCACACTCTTCTACAAAAAAAAAAAATGAATCCCCTTTATTCGTCACACAGATACATGCCCATATCATGCCCACACACACTGGTGCACCAGGAGCGGTGGGCTGCCATCCAACCGGCGCCCGGGGACCCAGTTCCTTTGGTCAGATGGTGATCTTCTTGCATGTTTTTAGTGGGGGTATATTTTATGGAGGATACCCCAGGTGAACACGGGGAGAACATGCAATCTCCACACAGAAAGGCCTTTTTCCTCAAGCAGCAGGCACCGGAGGACATTCAAAACTGAATCCAGCTGAATTGTTTAACCTGAAACGATGGACAACTTGCACAATGAGAGAAATCTTAAAGAGAATCTTACTTTTAGACTTTCTGTCCATCGTCATGTGGCTCATTGCTGTCATTGAACAAAATGAAGATAAAACAGATTTGTGTCAGAATCAGATGTAATTTGTGAATTTTGAACGTAAGAATCATTTTAGCTCTGCTGGCTGACAGAACTCAGAACTCACATTTGTTAATACGTGTTGAAGAAGTGTGTTCAGACCACACTGTGCTGTCTCTTCCTGTCAAACAAGTGATGTGTGCCACTGCTGCAGACGTCCAGCTAACTCTCACTATGAGACAACCTGGACAGCCATCATTGTCCTTACTGGCTCCTCCATCAAACACCAACCATATGCAAATACTGAGAATTAAAGCTCTGCAGCAGGAAGACGCACTCCAATGAATGAACATCAGATCTTTAATGCAAAATTCAAAGTTTGGCAAGAATGATTATTGCTTCACCAACAAGGCATACAAAGCTTGATTTGACACAGCATCAGTTCCAGGTGCCTCCTGAGTCTATCTGGTGGAAGCATAAGTAACATTTGGCTCCAGCTCTCTTCTTTTTGTTTTCGGTCGAAACATCACAGCTGCGTAGTTCAGCTCATCAGAGCCCACGTTCTGTAAAAAGAGGATTTTCAGGTTGAATGTGGCGACTTGACGTGATGATTAATTCCTGCAGTCTGACTGTTTGACATTTGAGGCCGATGCTAATAAAGATATTTGGCTTATTTCATTTCTAAATACAGATGATTAGCAGATGTTCTTGATAAGATGCCCTTAAAATCATTCTTTAAAGGATTTAACAAAGATATTGACTGAGCAGCACATTTTCCATCTGAAAAATAAACTTATTAGTGCTCTCTAATGGACAAACTATGAAAAGGAGGCACTGTGTGCAAAGTGCCTCAAACATAATTTGGAGATTTTTTGGAATTTCTTGTTACTTAGCTGCTCATATATACTCAATGCAGATAAATACATCCTGTATACATGCATATATACAAATCCACCAACATTTCAAGGACTAGCTAATATTAGCCGATACAATACAGCACTGGCTGTTTGTCATCGGACTGAATCAAACAAACCTCTCGTCGCTCTGGACTCTGTTCTTCTTCACCAGCTAAGAGACAGAAACAAAACATCTGGTCAGTTCATTGATCACTGTCTCTGGTAAAACAGGAGTTTTAAACTTTAAGAGCATTTCCACCAGCAAAAGAAAAAAACAAATGTTAGACACAGAAGCTGTGAGAAAGTACCGTTCTGAAGTTTCCTGCTTTTAACAACTAGAGCAACGATGACCATGACAAGGAAAACAGTCAGAGCACCCAGGATCACACTCATCAGATTTGATATTCCCTCAGAGTCTACGAGAAAGAATACTGAGTTAGACTCTTTTTCCCTTCAGAGACTTGATGTCTGAAATGGACAAAACTGAATTTAGCTCAACGGTTTCGCCTTCAAACATCTGATGATCTGCACAATGAAAGAAATCTTTAGAAGAATCTTACTTTCACACTTGCTGCGCATGTCGTCATGTGGGTCATGGCTGCCTTTTTAAGAAATGAAGATACATTTAGCCTTGAGCTAATTTGAACAGATTTACATCAAAATTATAAGAGCCACTTCGTTGCAAACAGGGTATTTGAAGACATAAATAATAAGAATTTGAGAATCAAAATAATGAATAATGAGAATCAAAAGACAAAAAAATGATAATCTTACCCTTAATGTTTAAATATATTACACTAAACATTGGATGTCCACGATTGTAAAATCCACAGAAATACTGTCCAGAGTCAGATAAATCCACTTGTTTGATTTGGAGAAAGACAGTGGACATGTTGGATCTCATTTCAAATTTTCCACCTTTGAATCCTTGGCACAATGTGGCGTTGCTGTTAAACCTGATCTTAACAGAGATACAGCTGATCTTGGTTCTGTTCACCAGTCTGAACCAGAACATCACACTATCATATGTGGAAATGTTGGCGCACATCAGTGTGACTTCATCACCAGGCTGAGCCTCCACAGTCTGAGACCCAGAAACTGAGACAGAGATCCAGCCTGAAACAACCAGACGACAAGAGGCTTCCTCATTATAAAGCCACGACAACACCTCTTAATAAAGGTTCACAAGTCAGTGAGAAGCAGACTGGCTTCAATTAGAGCAGGTTGAACATCCAATAATAAAATTAGCAATACAGTTGCTAATGATTAAGTCAGTGGCAGTACTTACTGAGGCTGCAGAGAATGAATGCTGCTGTCAAGGTGAAGTTCATCATTGTGCCAATGACAAATTAGAGTGTGCTCCAGGAAGGCTGCTCTCTACACAGAGAGGTGGGCTGGTTTTCTTTTTTTTTTTTTGCTTATGTTCCTCAAACTGTCCACAGGCTTGCTTTCAGTAAAATGAGCAAACATGTAGGCTCAAGGACAAACTTATTTTATTCAGAAAATGATATTGTCACGATAATCTTCACAACAAAGTACACACAATGCTATGAACAAAGATATATGGAAGAAGAAAAGGATCCACATAAGTTGAGTGGCCACAAGAGGTATCCACTGTGACACACTGTGTCCTCTGAAGTGAGGACATCAACCGATCACTGTGGCATTTATTGTTGCTCTGGGGACTGAAGATGTGCTATTGTTACACATATCCTCCAGTCATTCTTCACAGCCCAGCTCCTGTGTCACACATGTTGGTGAAGGGTTCATTCACTCGGTTTACAGTCTTCTTGGTGAATCCACCCACCAGCCACGACCACACCTCTATGAGTTCAGTTAAGATCATGCTCTCACCCTCCAGGTCTGCCGCGGAGGAAGGACTGACCAAGGATGGGTCAAAATCGGAGAAGAATTTCACCAAGCATGGCGTGTGTGTGTGTGTGTGTGCATGTACTGTGTGGCGTGACAAATAAAGGATGTCTTTCTTTAAGCTGTTCATGCTCATCCTTCAGCAGAACAGACGTTCTGTCTTGTGTGTCCTGAGTCTTTTAAGATGCACAAAGTAAATGCTCAGTTTCCAGTGTCTAAAGAATCTGATATATACTGGTGGTTTTTTAAGCAGCATTGTTTTTGCTGCACCCTCTCAGTCTTTGATGTGTGTTGGTATGGCTGGTTTCTGTGGGTTTTTTTTTTTCAAAATATTTGGACAAATACAGCATTTTTCATTGAGACCAGGATAGTGTTTACTTTTAATTCTTATTATTATGGTGTTGGTATGCAGTGTTTTTTCCACTCTCACTCCCTCTGCTCCACTCTACCTGCCAGCCGCGCCCACCTCATCAGCTCTACTCTGCTCACCTGCCGATACAGCTGCAGCTCATCATAATCAGCCCTGCATATAAGCCTCTCCAGCACTCTCACCTGTTGCCAGATTGTTCTTCTGCAGTATGCGAGACTTTCCAGTGTTATCCTGCTTGATCACCCGTTGCCGACTTTGCCTGTTCGCGACCTCCTCGCCTCGTCTGCCTCCCGGTAAACTTACCTGCCTTCCGTCCCTGACCTCGTGCTCTGCCTCAGTGTTTCTGGTGTCTGACTGCTCTGCTGGAAACGATTCATCCGCCTGGCTTCGGCTATCCTCTTGCCTGCTCCCCATCGGTACTTCTGCTTCCGTGGACTGCTCATCTGGCTTCGACCCCCCCGCCTGCCTCCGACTACTCCTCTGCTCTCTCCTCGCTGGCACCGCTGCTCGATCAGCTGTTTCTTCAGGTTGCAGAGCTCCCTCCTCGTCATCAGCGGCTGAAGTAAGTTACTCCGCTGCTCGCTGGCACCGCTGCTCGATCAGCTGTTTCTTCAGCTGCGGAGCTTCCTCCTCGTCATCAGTGGCTATAGTAAGCTACTTCTCTTTCCCTCGCTTGAGCCCCAGAGACATTGTGAGAACTCTCAGCCCGGAGAAAGTACTTAATTCCGAGTTACTTACTCTGCTCCATACCCTGTTCCTGTGGTAACAAATAAAGGTCATTACCAACTGTTCCTGCTCTCCGTTGTACTGCATTTGGGTCCAAAACACGCCCGTTTCAGTACAATCTGGCCAGAAATGGACCCAGCAGATCCCGCCTCTCCTCAGTCTCGCCTAGCCCGGGTGGAGGGAATGCTCCAGCAGCATGAGACTTAGCTCGCCTCCAACGCGGCGGAGGTTTGTCTGTCAGCTTCGGCTCTGGAACAAGCGCTAACTTCGCTAGCCACCCAGGTACAACAGATGGCCACCTCCATGACTCAACACGCCGCCGCTGACTCAGTTCCAGCCCCTCCTGCTCCTACCCCGGGGCCATCTTCGAGCACCACATCCGAACCCCGGGTGGGGGCCAGAACGCTATGCCGGGGACCCTGAGGGCTGCAGTTCTTTCCTGACTAACTGCTCTATTCTGTTTGCCCTGCAACCCCACACCTTCGCCACAGAGGGAGCAAGAGTCGCCTTCGCCATCAACCACCTCACTGGAAAGGCACGTTTGTGGGGAACAGCGGAGTGGGAGAGAGGCACGCCAGCCTGCGCCTCTTTCCTTTCACAGAGGAGCTACGCAAGGTGTTCCGACCCGTTTCCTCGGGTCGTGATGCTACAGGGGGACTCATGAGCCAGAGGCAGGGGGATCGGACTGTTGTTGACTATGCCATAGATTTCAGAACCCGGGCTCGTCTCAGAGACTGGAACACTGCTGCCCAGTGTGACGCTTTCCTCAACGGTCTAGTTCCTTACATTAAGGATGAGCTGGTCTCGTTTGACCTCCCTAATTCCCTGGATGGACTCATCGAGTTGACCACAAGGCTGGACAGGCGTATACAGGTGAGGAGGAAGGAGCAACGACAAGAGGCAACAGACCATCGACTTTCCGTCCCCCAGTGTGGGTATCCTGCTGCCCCCGTCCTTCCCTCGGAACCCGCTCATGGGGGGGCGGAGCCTATGCAGGTGGGACGCACCAGTCTAACGCCTGAGGAACGAGAGCGACGCCGCCGAAGGAATCTCTGCCTCTATTGTGGCCAGGCCGGTCACTTCGTCTCCAAGTGTCCAGTAAAAGGGAGGGCTCAGCAGTAAAGAGGGACATCCTGCTGAGCCGGTCCCAGAATTCTGTCCCCAACTCACAACCACTGTTCTATGTTCAGCTCCTGCTGGCAGGGGGATCCCATACCCTCGCCACCTTCATCGACTCCGGGGCAGATGTCAGCCTGATCGACGAGGAACTCGCCCGTCAGCTGGAGATTGAGCAGGATCCTCGTCCTGTGCCGGCCAGTGCCTTGGATGGTCATCTTCTGGGGACCGTCACCCATCAAACCACACCCATCACCATGCTCCTGTCTGGCATCCACCAAGAAACCATCCGCTTCCATATCCTGAGGTCTCCCAACCTACCGCTGATCCTCGGCTCCGCCGCCATAACCCCCATATTGATTGGTCTACGGGGTCTTTCTTGGGATGGAGCCCCTCCTGTCGCCAGGTCTGCCTCAGACAGGCAGTGTCTCCCACTCCGCCTGCCAGTCCCTGTGCTACCCCAGACCTCTCCATGGTACCCCCTGACTACCACGATTTCCGGGAGCTGTTCAGTGAGGCGAGGGCCACCTCTCTGCCCCCTCATCGGCCCTACAACTGTGCCATCGACCTCCTGCCCGGCTCCACACCTCCCAAGGGTATTCCCTGTCTGCACCTGAGAGGGAGGCCATGGAGACCTACATCAGCGACGCCTTGGCTGCCTGGGATCCTCCAACCCTCCTCGTCTCCTGCTGGTGCGGGGTTCTTCTTCGTCAACAAGAAGGACGGTTCCCTGAGGCCCTGCATCGACTACAGAGGCCTGAACGAAGTCACGGTGAAGAACCGTTTTCCTCTCCCCCTCATCGCCTCAGCTTTCGAACTGCTCCAAGGGGCCACCATCTACACCAAGTTGGACCTCCGCAACGCCTATCAACTGGTACGCATTCGCGAGGGGGATGAGTGGAAGACGGCCTTTAACACCCCCACAGGACACTATGAGTACTTGGTGATGCCGTTTGGACGCACCAATGCTCCAGCTGTTTTCCAGGCCCTCATCAATGACATTCTAAGGGACATGCTCAACAAGTATGTGTTCGTCTACCTGGATGACATCCTGATCTTCTCCCGGTCCAGCAAGAGCACATACATCACATCCAGACTGATCCGCAATGCCTGCTGGAGAACTCCCTGTTCGTCAAGGCAGAGAAATGCGAGTTCCATGCCTCCTCCGTCTCCTTCCTGGGGTACATCATCGGCCAGGACCGCATGGAGATGGACCCTGCCAAAGTCTCAGCCGTCACCTCCTGGCCAGTCCCTGACTCCCGCAAGCAGTTGCAACGTTTTCTGGGGTTTGCCAATTTCTACAGAAGGTTCATCCGGAGTTACAGCACGGTGGCTGCTCCCCTCTCTGCTCTCACCTCCTTCAAAGTTCCCTTCCGATGGACCCCAGCCGCCGAGGAGGCGTTCCAGCACCTTAAGGGGTGGTTCAGCTCGGCCCCCATTCTCCTGATCCCTGACCCCGAGAGACAGTTTGTGGTGGAGGTGGACGCTTCTGATGTGGGGGTGGGGGCCATCCTCTCTCAACGTTCTGCGGAGGATCAAAAACTGCATCCCTGCGCCTTCTTCTCCATGTGTCTGTCCCCAGCGGAAAGGAACTATGACATCGGTAACCGTGAACTGTTGGCAATGAAGCTGGCGTTGGAGGAATGGCGCCATTAGTTGGAAGGAACCAAGACCCCCTTCCTTGTATGGACCGACCACAAGAACCTGGAGTACATCCGCTCTGCTAAGAGACTGAACTCTCGCCAGGCCAGGTGGTCTCTGTTCTTTGCCAGGTTCAACTTCACCCTCTTCTACCGACCAGGCTCCCGCAACGTCAAACCTGACGCCCTGTCCCGATAGTACATGGTTGGGGAGGAGAACCCCTCCCTTCCGGACAGCATCCTTCCCACTTCCCGCCTGGTGGCCGTCCTTACCTGGGAGGTGGAGGAGCGGGTAAAGGCTGCCTTGGAGGATCAGCCGGGGCCCAGCTCTTGTCCCCAAGACCGCCTGTTCGTCCCTCAGGAGTTGAGGTCTGAGGTCCTCCAGTGGGCCCACGGCTCCCGACTCACCTGTCACCCGGGAATTCAGCGAACCAAGGAGGTTCTGCAACGACGGTTCTGGTGGGCCACACTGGATGAGGACACCAGAGACTTTGTAAATGCCTGCCCAGTCTGTAACCAGAATAAGGTCCCATGACGGGCCCCTGCCAGCCACTTGCAACCTCTGCCTGTGCCTCATCGACCCTGGTCCCACATCTCGCTGGACTTCGTCACCTGGCTGCCACGGTCAGGAGTTTATACCGCCATTCTGACAGTATGTTACGCCCCAGTCTAGGGGAGCCAAGACGCAACATAAAAGAGTGACAAAAAAACAAACTTTGTCTCCAAATCAACAAATATTCCAAACCCAGGTTCAATAGTAAACAATCAATTTATTGGTATCAACAAAAAGAGACCTGATGTACAGGTAAAAAAAGGGCCACAGCCAAAACAAAACAAAATAGTGCTAACTATATACAGTGTTACAAACGACCAACCAAAACCAGAAGAAGATCCAAAACCCACCACCACAAACCACACTACCAAAACTAATTCTACCACAATACACAACCGAGATCTGGGGACAAAGTTCTTTAGTTCAAAAACGCCAGAAACATAGGAGCCACTGCTGTCAAGCCGAGTCCCCCGGCGAATGAGAAATCCCTGGTTTAAGAGAGCTGGATGCTGCAGCAGGGACCAATCGGAGAGCGACACCACTTGGCTTACGGAGGAGGGCAGGACCAGCACAGCTGCTCAAAAAAAAAGAAGAGCACACACTCACACACAAAAACATGAACCGGACAAAAAGACGCCACAGGACCACACAGAAACAAACACATAGCACAATACGGCCAGGGCCGTAACACCCCCCTTCCTAAATATCAGACATTCCCCTACTATGTCTGATACCTCAGGAAGAGACACGAGACAGAGCATCAGCTAACACGTTTTCTGTGCCTTTTTTATGTTTAATTTCCAGGTTAAAATCCTGGAGCAACAGGGACCACCTCATGAGTCTCTGGTTTCCGTTTCTCATCCGGGCCAGAAACACGAGGGGATTGTGGTCAGTGTAGACCATCACAGGCACAGGACTGGAGCCTACATAGACTTCAAAGTGCTGCAAAGCTAACAGCAATGAAAGGGCTTCCTTTTCAATGGTACTATACTGTACCTGATGCCTATTGAACTTCTTGGAGAAGTAGCAAATAGGGTGGTCAATACCGCGGTCGTCTTCCTGCAGCAGCACCGCACCTGCACCGCTGGCGCTTGCGTCCACCTCCATCTTGAAGGGGCGCTCAAAGTTAGGAGCAGCTAGAACAGGTGTGCTACAGAGGAGGGCTTTGGCTGCCTGGAAGGCTTTTGTGCAGCCAGAGGACCATTCGAATGGGCGGGAGGTACTGGTTAAACTAGTGAGTGGAGCCACAACATCTGAGAAATTCCTACAGAACCCGCGATAATAGCCAGCCATCCCTAAGAAACGGCGAAGCTCACGCCGCGTCTGAGGCACAGGGAAGTCGAGGATGGCCTGGACTTTATCAGCAAGGGCCCGCACCTGACCCTGACCTACCTGCTTACCTAAGTAGGTCACAGTGGCGCGACCAAACTCACATTTGGCCAGGTTTAAGGTTAGGGAAGCCTGCTTCAACCTACCAAAAATTTCACTCAGCGTTTTGATGTGCTCAGACCACGTGTCGGAATATGCCACAATGTCATCTAGGTAGACCTCACAGCTCTTAACACCACCTAAGACTTTGTGCATAAGGCGTTGGAAAGTGGCCGGCGCATTCCTGAGACCAAAGGGCATAACCGTGTATTGTAAGAAACTGTCTGGAGTCACGAAGGCAGAGATTTCTGAAGCACGGGGAGTTAAAGGGACTTGCCAATAACCCTTTAACAGGTCGAGCTTTGTGACGAATTTAGCTGCACCAACTTTGTCCACACAATCTTCCATTCGGGGCAGAGGATACGAGTCAGCCTTCGTCACATTATTGACTTTTCTAAAGTCGGTACGGAAGCGAGGAGTTTTGTCAACTTTGGGAACCAAAATGCAAGGAGAACTCCATGCACTGGAACTTGGGACAGCTAATCCGTTTTCCAACAGATAGTTGACTTCTTGCCGGAGAAGTGCACGTTTTGTGGGGTTAACGCGGTAAGCGTGCTGTTTGATAGGAGGCGTATCCCCCACATCAATGTCATGCGAGATGGCGGTGGTACGAGACGGAGTATCAGAAAACAACGTCAGGTGACTTTCGATTAATTGACAGATATCTTTTCGAGCAGGCAAGTCTAAATGTTTTAAGTGATGTTGCAAATTTTTCAGGT
This sequence comes from Chaetodon auriga, assembly GCF_051107435.1. Taxonomy (NCBI): domain Eukaryota; kingdom Metazoa; phylum Chordata; class Actinopteri; order Chaetodontiformes; family Chaetodontidae; genus Chaetodon; species Chaetodon auriga. The sequence continues at coordinate 16,277,810 of NC_135097.1, read as the reverse complement.
AGTCTGAGTTTTGGAGACGAATGCACGAGTCTCCGTGGCTAAGATGTAAACCGTCGCTCTCGGGGCTGTATTGGGACGGAGGCACCTGCGCAACCGTGGACACTACAGCTGGAGGAACGGAGGGAGAAACTGGGGAACGAATGAAATATGGCTTCAGCATATTAATGTGGCACACACGGGATTTTCTCCGACGGTCAGGGGTGCATATGACATAATCAGTCTCACTCAACTTTTTTTGGATGTCATATGGGCCACAGAATTTCGCCTGGAGGGCGGAACCAGGGATTGGAAGTAGGGACAACACTTTGTCACCAACTTCAAATGTTCTCTGCACAGCTTTTATATCGAACTTACGTTTCATTTTCCCCTGGGACACTGAAAGAGCGCTGCGCGCGGTCTCGCAGGCTTTGTGCAGACGCTCTCTGAAAGAGCTCACATAATCAAGAACACTTTGGCTGGAGCTAGCCGTTTCTGACAGGTACTTTTCTCTCAGCACGCGCAGAGGACCACGCACGGTGTGTCCGAACACCAGCTCTGCAGGACTGAAACCTGTCGATTCCTGCACACTTTCTCGTGCAGCTAACATGAGGAATGGTAAACCTTCATCCCACTCTTTTCCTGTTTCTAAGCAGAATTTCCTAAGCATCGATTTTAATGTTTGATGGAAACGCTCAAGTGCGCCCTGAGACTGTGGATGATACGCGCTGGATTTTTGGTGCTGAATGGACAGCGACGCCAGGACTTGTGCGAACATTTTTGACAGAAAATTTGAGCCTTGATCGGTCTGAATGGATTTTGGCATCCCGAATGTGGAGAAAAAGTTGATGAGAGCCTTGATGACAGCTTTGGTTTTCAGGGTGCGCAGCGGAATGGCCTCGGGATAACGAGTGGCGGCGCACATCAAAGTCAGGAGGTACTGATGGCCGGATTTGGATTTTGGGAGCGGACCTACACAATCGATGATTATGTGTTCAAAGGGTTCACCTAACACTGGAATTGGATGCAGTGGAGCCGGAGGAATCACCTGATTTGGTTTACCGCTTACCTGACAAACGTGGCATGAACGACAGAGTCTGGTCACATCGCCTTTCAAACCTGGCCAAAAGAAATAACGCAGGATACGCTGGTAAGTCTTCTTTATTCCTAAATGGCCTGCGAAGTTGTCATGTGCCAGACTAAGAACTTGTGGACGAAGTTTCTGAGGGACCACCACTTGTTGAACTGAATCCCAACCAGAATTTACAGAGGAGGGGGGGCACCAGTTACGCATTAACACACCGTCGTTAATGCTATAGACAGAGGGGCATGTGCTTGTGTTGGCCACAGATGAGAAACAGTCCGCCAGAGACGGGTCAGCTTGTTGTGCTTTGATGAACTCGGTCCTGTTGACAGAAAAACACATGTTAGCGTCAGCTGGTAAGAGGTTATCGTAGACAGACGTTTGACATTTTTCTGGTGATGTTTCTTTTTTTCCAGCACTTTTCACAACATCCCCCGAACACAGAAATGATTCAGATAAGTCTAGCACATCACCAAATTTACGCGACTGTGCGCGTGTGACAGCACAAGCGGGGAACACAACAGTCGGGTTGACAGCAGCAGGAACAGAAACACGCGAATCAGCAACAGGGGTTTCAACCACTTCGGGGTTCGGAAAAACCTTTTTCCCTGCCAGATCATTGCCGAGGATCATGGCAACCCCTCGCACAGGCAACTTACTGCGCAAACCAATTTGCACCGGGCGAGAGACGAGTGGCGACCGCAGAAACACGGTGTGGAGTGGCGCTCTCAAAACGCTCATTTTCACTCCCCACACCAGAGCATCAGAACCACAAAATGAATCGGGTGAAAAAGGCAACACTGTTTGCAACATCAGAGACTGTGTAGCTCCGGTATCACGCAAAATTGTGATTTGCACCTGATCCTCCTCTTTCCCTGTCAGAGAGACAAAACCTTTAGAAATAAAGGGCCGGTAACTCTCGTCAATCTCATCTCCGTCGTCAGTGTCGACTGGAGGCTGAGCAGGAGCAGGCTGCACAAAACCCACACTCTTCGGCTTGTTGGCACTCTGACTGTCTTTACGCTGGAGAGCAGGACAGTTGGCAATCAGGTGACCTGTCTCATGGCAGTAAAAACATTCACGAGTGTTAGAGGCAGCGGTAGAGCGCTGTGGGCTTTTTGGTGAAGACTTAATATGTTTACCGGTGCCGATAGCCGGAGTGCGCTCGCGCTGTACCGGTGAAAAAGCTACACGGTGCGTCAAAGCAAACTCATCCGCGCACACAGCAGCTTTGGACAATGAATCCACTTTCTGTTCATTCAAATAAACAACGATTTTTTCTGGAAGACATGTTTTAAACTCTTCCAGCAACAGCAGCTCACGGAGCTGGGGAAAGTCTGTCACTTTACTGGCGGTGCACCACTTATCAAAAAGAAGAGACTTCTCTCGCGCAAACTCAACGTAAGTTTGGTTTGTAGCCTTCTCACACGACCGAAACTTCTGCCGATAGGCCTCAGGGACGAGCTCATAAGCTCTTAACACTGTGGCTTTCACCACATCATAATCTAAGCTTTCAGTAATCGACAATGTTGCACAGACTTCCTGGGCTTTTCCCACCAACTTACATTGTAGCAAGAGGCTCCAAACATCTTTGGGCCACTTCAAAGTAGCTGCAATGCGCTCAAAAGCATTGAAGTATGAATCCACTTCGCTCTCTCTAAATTGAGGTACTAGGGCAATGTGCCTGCTAACATCAAACTGTTCAGGAGTGGAGGGGAGAGGCATACTCACAGTGGTTGGTGTTTTTCGGTTTGCTGGATCAAGCTCTAGGGCCCTTATGCGGAGATGCATAAGCTCAACTTCGCGGGTTTTTGTCTCGAGCTCCACCTCTCTTAGGCGGAGGGCCAGCTTCAGATCCTCTGTATCCACACCAGCCTGGATCAGAGCGATCGGATCTGTGCTTCCCAGACTGAATGAAGGAGCCTCCGCTCCAACCTTCACCTGGCCGCTGACAGTGTCTGTGGCCGTGGCAGCCTCCGCTCCCACTTCCTCATCTGACACGTCAGACGCACTGACCGCCTCACGCGCAGACTTCACAATGCCTTTCTCCACCAACTTCGCTATCAAGCACTGTTTAATGTCAACCTTACGGGCATTTAAAGGCACATTAATCTGGAATAAATTTGCGACCAAAAACAAGTCTGCTTTTGTGCACTTGTCCAGCTTACTTACCGCAGGATTCTGTACAAAATCATCAATATCGAAAGCCATACTGTCTGTTCAATGAGGAAAAGCTGCCAACCAAACTTACCAAAAACTTACAAAGTAGAAAAAAAACGGACGAGCCCCCACTTTGTTACGCCCCAGTCTAGGGGAGCCAAGACGCAACATAAAAGAGTGACAAAAAAACAAACTTTGTCTCCAAATCAACAAATATTCCAAACCCAGGTTCAATAGTAAACAATCAATTTATTGGTATCAACAAAAAGAGACCTGATGTACAGGTAAAAAAAGGGCCACAGCCAAAACAAAACAAAATAGTGCTAACTATATACAGTGTTACAAACGACCAACCAAAACCAGAAGAAGATCCAAAACCCACCACCACAAACCACACTACCAAAACTAATTCTACCACAATACACAACCGAGATCTGGGGACAAAGTTCTTTAGTTCAAAAACGCCAGAAACATAGGAGCCACTGCTGTCAAGCCGAGTCCCCCGGCGAATGAGAAATCCCTGGTTTAAGAGAGCTGGATGCTGCAGCAGGGACCAATCGGAGAGCGACACCACTTGGCTTACGGAGGAGGGCAGGACCAGCACAGCTGCTCAAAAAAAAAGAAGAGCACACACTCACACACAAAAACATGAACCGGACAAAAAGACGCCACAGGACCACACAGAAACAAACACATAGCACAATACGGCCAGGGCCGTAACACAGTAGTAGACCGGTTTAGCAAGATGGCTCACTTTGTGCCCCTGCCCAAGCTCCCATTGGCCAAGGAGACTGCAGAGCTGGTCTTGCAGCACGTGTTCCGGCTCCACGGCCTCCCATCTGACATGGTCTCAGATCGAGGCCCCCAGTTCACCTCAGCATTCTGGAGGGAGTTCTGTCGTCTTATGGGAGCCTCCACCAGCCTGTCTTCTGGGTTTCATCCTCAGTCCAACGGTCAGTCCAAGAAGATGAATCAGGAGTTGGAGACGGCGCTCCGCTGCATGGCCTCCAAGCACCCTGCCACCTGGTCTAAGCAACTGCTGTCGGTTAAATACGCCCACAATACCCTCACCAGCTCCGCCACTGGGCTCTCTCCCTTCCAGTGTGCCTACGGCTTTCAGCCTCCCCTGTTCCCAGCCCAGGAGAGGGAGTCCACCTGCCCGTCTGTGGAAGCCTCGCATCATTGACGGGGCGCCTGCTTACACGGTACACCGTCTGCTGCGCTCTCGTCGTCGTGGAAGAGGCCTGCAGTACCTCGTTGACTGGGAGGGGTACGGTCCGGAGGAGCGGACATGAGTCCCGGCCCGTCAGATCCTGGATGCACGGCTCATTCGGGAGTTCCATCGCCAACACCCTGACCAGCCCTCCAACATCGCCTCGGCACGAGGGGGGCCCAACACCAACCCTCAGTCCCCTCCTGCATCTGGGACATGTGGGTCTGAGGAGGAAGACGGGGGTCAGCCTCAGAAGAGGACGGTTCGCTCTTGGAGGGCGAGGAGGCTGGGACAGAGGCCTCTGAAGAATTTTAGCTGTTTCTTCGGCTGCGGAACTTCCTCCTCGTCATCAGCGGCTGAAGTAAGTTACTCCGCTGCTCACCGGCACTGCTGCTCGATCAGCTGTTTCTTCGGCTGCGGAGCTTCCTCCTCGTCATCAGCGGCTGTAGTAAGCTACTTCTCTTTCCCTCGCTTGAGCCCCAGAGACATTGTGAGAGCTCTCAGCCCGGAGAAAGAACTTAATTCCGAGTTACTTACTCTGCTCCATACCTTGTTTCCTGTGGTAACAAATAAAGGTCATTACCAACTGCTCCTGCTCTCCGTTGTACTGCATTTGGATCCAAAACACGCCCGTTTCAGACAGACTGACATGGCACAGAGGAGAAACACAGGAAACACAGGGAAAGGGAGGAGGAAGGAGGCTTCCTGACAGCGGTGACATCTGAATATGCTGCTGAGTGTGAAAACTCCTTCAGGCGTTTGCTGAGAGGTTTGAGGACATGAGAAGTCAAAAAAGGGACTGAACATATCTGCAACAAGCTGTTTAATGTGGAACCAGCTGATGTGTCTGACAACCTACAACATGAAATCATTGAGCTGCAAAGCAACAACAACCTCTCTACAGTGGGGTGTTGGAGGTGGTTGGCGTGCGATGCTGGTGAGCTTCTTGGCCTGAACAAATCAGTGGCCTCTGTATTCATTAGTTTGTTCATTGTCTACTTGGTTAACTGCTGTTTTCTCTCTAGCTGGAGAGGAGCTGTTTGGCCTAAAGGGGTGGCAGGCTGATCCCTTCAGTGTCACTTGGATAGTGTGGGATGTTCATGTGTGGTGTGTCGCATCAGGACCCTTCCCCCTCAGCTGCTCCCTCTTGTTGCAGTTAGCCCCCAGCCCTGTTCTGACATCAGATTCTGTATCTGCTGAGCTGCACTGTAGGTACCTCAGTTTCAGGAAGAAGACACAGTCATCTGTGCTGCACAAAGCATCTTTTCTAAAAGCAGATGTGTGAAGACGAAAGAGAGTTTGAGGAAATTGTTTAGTGTGGTCTGTGAAGAAGGTGATGGTCTGAGGAGACGTGGACGTGGACTTACTGTTGATGCATTTCTAAATGTATCCAAAAATACAGTATCTTCAAAAAGAGAAAAGATGTAAAGCTGTGGTGTGAAAGTCGTTCAGCTTTTGTTGCTTGTGGTTTCATCGCAGAGAGCTGAAGGCTAGTCTTCCTGTGGCTTTCGCTCTGCTCACAGTGTTTCACCGCAGTGGAAAATGGACTTGTTGCATACCCGCACATGCATGCAAACACAGCCATGGCAGCAAGCTAACCTTTGTCTTTGTCATAGACACATTCACCACGTCAGCATAGAATTGAGACTTTCGTCAAATTTTAAAAAGCAGCATATTTATTTCAATCAAGAACAATTGTCTGTGGAAACATTTCTACATTGGTGCATGTTTTGTCCTCAACAAGTCATGTGTACATCACTGTTGTTGCCAGCTCCTCCTCCATCAAACCTCAAATGTGTGTGTGGGGGGGCTTTTTAACGATCAAGATCAGAAAGACCGAGACCTTGACCACAAAAGTCAAAGACGGAAACATGAGCCTAAAAATGCCAATTCTCAATGAATACACAGTAGGAGCTTCATTATGAACATATGTTTTGTGGCCACACATACAGAAAAGCAGAAGAGCAGATTAATATCATGAAGCAGAAGTTCCACACAGAGCTGCAGTTCGTGTTTCTTCCTGAGTCTATCTGCTGACAGTATAAATAACACGAGTCTCCACTCCTCTCTCTGATGCAGGCCTCCTGCTTCTTGTTGTCTTCTGATGGAACTCCACGATATCAGAGCCCAGATTCTGTAAATCACAATATTCAGAGTCACAAATGCTGCAGGTGAGTTTCCCCAAAATCTGCAAGTTTGTAAGTGTCCAAACAACTAAAACCCTTTTTTCCCCAAAAAGTTAGGGCACTGTGCAAAACATCAACAAAACATCAATGTGATCATTTGCTAATCTTCTTTGACATTTACTCAATTGAAAACTATATTTATTTAGTATTTGACCTCATCAGCTTCATTGAATTTGCTGAATTTTCTATCCTGAATTTGATGCAGCAACACATTTCAAAGAGGTTTGGACAGGAGCAACAACAGACTGGGAGAGTAGTGGAATGTTCCAAACAGGTGTTTTTGGATCATTTTTGGTTCATTGGTAACAGGTGATCATGATTGTCTATGAAAGGAGCGTCCTCGAAAGGCTCAGTCGCTCACGAGCGAGTGAAGGATGTTACTACATGGGCTCAGGGACACTTCGTAAGGCTGTTGTCGGTAAACACAGTTCATTTGTGCATTTTGTGTTTATTTACTTTAACACAGCGTCCCAACTTATCTGGAATCACGATTGTGTTTGCAGCAACGAGACAGAAACGCTCAATTTTCTCAGTTATCTTCTTTTGGAGTATTTTTATGTTATTAAGAGGGAAAACTGAACGGAATCACCTTTGGGAAGAAAGAAAAAGTGTGACTACAACTAGCATTTGCTCACATTCCAAGTAAAGCAAATATGAATGAAATCAGTCATTTTGGTGAGAAACGCAGTTATTCTTCAAGCTGAGACTTGAAGAGCCGAATTTGCTGTTTGATGCCACCTCCAGCAGAAGATCATCAGCAGAGTTATCATGTGTTTAAATGAGACTTTAGGAACATGACACACAGTGTCATGTTCCTAAGGTGAACCCATGTTAACACTGGGTTCACCTTGTTTCTGTCCGACTGTGCTTCTTCATTCACAGCTAAAGGGCAAAAGACAAAAGTCTGATTAGTTCATTCTCAGACTTTGCTTACAAGAGGATGTGCAACAAATGAACAATCTACTGTACCGTTCTGAAGTTTCCTGATTGCAGCAACCAGAGCAGCGATGACTACAGTGAGGAAAACAGTCAAAGCACCGAGGATCACACTCATCAGATTTGATATTCCCTCAGAGTCTACGAGAAAGAACACTCAGTTAGACTCTTTTTCCCTTCAGAGACTTGATGTCTAAAATGGACAAAACTGAATTTAGCTCAACTGTTTCGCCTTCAAACATGTGATGATCTGCACAGTGAAAGAAATCTTTAGGAGAATCTTACTTTCACACTTGCTGCGCACGTCGTCATGTGGGTCATGGCTGCCTTTTTAAGAAATGAAGATACATTTAGCCTTGAGCTGATTTTTTTTTAACAGATTTACATCAAAATTCTAAAAGCCACTTTGTCGCAAACAGCATGTTGTTTTAAGACATAAATAAAAAGATTTTGAGAATCAAAAGACAAAAACTAATAATCTTACCCTTAATGTTTAAATATATTACACTAAACATTGGATGTCCAGCATTGTAAAATCCACAGAAATACTGTCCAGAGTCAGATAAATCCACTTGTTTGATTTGGAGAAAGACAGTGGACATGTTGGATCTCATTTCAAATTTTCCACTTTGGTATCCTTGGCACAATGTGGCGTCGCTCTTAGACCTGATCTGAACAGAGATACAGCTGATCTCGGTTCTGTTCACCAGTCTGAACCAGAACATCAAACCATCATATGTGGAAACTTTAGCGCACATCAGTGTGACTTCTTCACCAGGCTGAGCCTCCACAGTCTGAGACCCAGAAACTGAGTCAGAGATCCAGCCTGAAACAACCAGACGAGAAGAGGCTTCCTCATTATAAAGCCACGACAACACCTCTTAATAAAGTTTCACAAGTCAGTAAGAAGCAGACTGGCCTCAATTAGAGCAGGTTGAACATCCAATAATAAAATTAGCAATACAGTTGCTAATGATTAAGTCAGTGGCAGTACTTACTGAGGCTGCAGAGAATGAATGCGGCTGTCAAGGTGAAGTTCATCATTGTGCCAATGACAAATTAGAGTGTGCTCCAGGAAGGCTGCTCTCTACACAGAGAGGTGGGCTGTTTTTTTTTTTTTGCTTGTGTTCCTCAAACTGTCCACAGGCTTGCTTTCAGCTAAATGAGCAAACATGTAGGCTCAAGGACAAACTTATTTTATTCAGAAAATGACATTGTCACGATAATCTTCACAGCAAAGTACACACAATGCTATGAACAAAGATATATGGAAGAAAAAAAGGATCCACATAAGTTGACCTCATAAGAGAGCTGAGAGATGGTTTCCAGTGTTTGACTGAAGAACAAACTGCAGTCTAGATGGAGGATATTATTTGCCATTGATGGGAATATGTGCTGTAGTTAAGCCAGGACGAAACTACAGCTGCCAAACACTGTGACTGTGACTTAACAAGGAACCTACAGTGTCCCATTCCTGTGTCATGCTTTATTAGTGGATGCTGCTCTTTATGAACACTGTGCTTCAGGGGAATGTGGTGACCTGGATGCTCCTGGAAACATTTGTGACTGACTCTTCCTGGATTACAGCGACCATGACATTGGTGAAAGCAGCCTGCATGTGTGGGTCTGTGTTTGCCATGGATGGATGAACCTGGCCCACTGTGATGTTCGGTATCATCTGACATCTGTTAGGATCCTGCCTTCCCGTCTCTCCTCGTGTGTCTCCTTGCCCTTTTTCCTATTGTTTGTTGTCTGTCTGTTCTCCCCTGTCTGTGTAACGAGGCGTTTCCATTCTCCCAGTCAGCTCGGCCCCTTCAGGGGCTCACCTGAGAGGCATTGTTTCTGACTGGCACAGTATTTAAGGAGAGAGCCCTCTCTTACCTGTGCCGGATTATTCCTCATCCTCCCATGACTGTGTCTGTTCGCCTCTTTGTGAGTACTACGTCTCTTTTGTCCTCCTCTCCTCCTGAGACACAGTTAATGTTCCACTGTTCAGTATTGCCACTTGTAGTGTGCTTTTTTGTTCCAGTGCCTACCTGCCGCTTCCACGCGTGCCTTGACTTCATATCCGCCTCGTCGGAGCCCCTTTTGTTATTTTCCACTCCTTTTGAGTCTGCCTTTAGTTTTTGTTGTTTTCCACTCGTTCGAGTGCGCTTTTTGTTATTCCTTATTGTTAATAAATCATTGTTTGGTTTGCATAAGTCCTGTGTCCGGGTCTGCACCCTTGGGTCCAAACTATTTAGTGGCGAAAACCTAACAACATCAAGGTGTCGATATACTGCGGATGACAGAAGTGGCCACGAGGTACCCTGACACTGTGTCTTCTGATGTGATGACTGCAACTGATCAATGTGGCATTTATTGTTGGTGTTTTTTTCAGCAGCATTGTGTTTGCTGCATCTTCTCTGTCTTTGATGTGTGTGGTTATGGCTGGTCTTCCTGTGGTTGCAGGTTGCTTTTCTACACTTTGTGTTTTTTTTTCAAAATATTTAGACAAATATAGCATTTGTCTTCCTTTGTGAGCAAGACCAAGCCAGTGTTAACTTTTATTTCTTAGACTGACATTTGACTTTTGAACACAAACTTTGGTCAGCTGGACACCTTGGAGACGCATGACAGACGCAGGTGTGAACGTCGATGTGTCTCAGCTCTCCACTTGTGATTGGGTCACCCAACACACGTTAATGCCAGCTGTAAATATGGCCTTCATGGACGTCACCAAGTTCCTCTCAGAGTTGAACCTCAAACTCCAGCAGCTTCTCAGCTCTCTGCTTTCAAATGACAAATCATTTGAAGTCAAATTAAAGCTGTGGCTCATGCAACTGGAAAGAGGAAACAAAAGCCTGCTATTGTTGAGGTCTGAGATAAATGACTGAACTCACAACACAGACAAAGGAGTATCTGAAGTTAATGATTGTGGATTGGCTGCAGCTGTGGTGGCTGATTGGTGCTGCAAGCAGGTGTAGGTGAACCAAGATTACAGGGAAACACCTAGTCCAGTCACACACACACACACACACAAGGAGAGACGGACATGGCACAGAGGAGAAACACAGGAAATAGGGAAATGGGATGAGGTAGGAGGCTTCCTGACAGCGGTGACACCTGAACAGGCATGGACAGGCCATCGGGCGTACCGGGCAATGCCCAGTGGGCCAACTCACATTTTTGGGCCGGGGCTGTCGTAATTTAATTAAAAAAAAAAGTTAGAAATATTTTTTTATCAGCAGCAATGGTATTTGAGACACGAAACGCGGTACATTGGTTGATTTTCTTGAAGAATGGGTTCGTCCAATCAAATCTCTCAGCCCTCCCCTCCCTCCTCGACCTGCCAGGGGAGCCAGGCAACAGTGCTGCTCATTGCATCTCATTTACATAAGTCCAACCCCCTACTGGTCTAGCTATCAGTGACATCTGGTATCTGTTAGCCCACAGGACAGAAACTATTGGAGTAGTTTGAACAATGGTTATCGAATGGAAATGGAAATTCTTTTGTTACAAAAAGCCCCTGAATAACACTTTATTCATGCACCCAAAGGTGTGTTATTCACCCGTGGGTGTGTTATTCATGCACCCAAAGGTGTGTTATTCACACATTATTCAAGCACATCATCAGGTTGGTGTGTTATTCAAACTAATAGCAGATGCTCACATGACCGTGTCTAAACCTCCCATTACAGCTATGATCACCTGATCTAACATAAGTTTCGATGTGCATATCACATGCATTTGAAAACGACAATACTGAGCTTGCTAAAAACATTGTAAGGTATAGCCATAGCATCTAGCATTGTACAGTTTGTAATCCCGGTATGTGACTTTGAATGAACACTAACGTAACATATTTTTCTGGGGTGAGGGTCCGCTTGCAAGCCGCTGCCGCGCCTCCTCCGCTGTTGTCACTATTTCGCTATTTTGTCATTCATATTGATTTTTTTTTAAATATTGTATCGTATAAATGCTGGACTTTAAACCCATCTGTTAGATTCGGCTTGTTCGATCTAACACTTCAACACCGTAACAGCAGTTAATAGTCTCTACCTGTCTGCTGCTACTGTCTCGCCACGATAGCCAGAAGCTAGCTTTGCCGGTACAGAGCTCATCTGTACGGGACTCCTGTGGCTCCTCTCTGCACTCTGTGGCTGGATGTCCTGCTCTGGTGTTCCTCACGAAGCACACCCGTTCAGACCAGTCCGCTGCCACCCTGCCAGCTCTCCTTGACGCTCACCTGTGCCCAGAGATTGCTGTCAACGCAGAGGACTACTGTACATCTGTTCGCCTCAAGGTGTCCAATTATTCCCATGTCCTGCCATTCTCTTTCGGCAGCTAAAGAATCCATCTGTATGTTGTACATAAGCTCTGGAGAAAGTCTGCGGCAACACAACTGCATCCCAAGGAGAGAATTCTCCTTTCTTCTTCCGTAACATTTACAGTCAAAGTCACGGATCTTCTCCATTGTCTGTCTTTATCGCCTTCAAATGTTACAGTAGATGTAGCTTCTGATATCTTACACTCCAGCTCCTCCACTGTGAGGCCGAGGGATTCTTTATCACAGTCGCTCTCGTCGATTTCTTCAGCTTCATCTTCTAGTTCGGGTTAAGAAACAGAAGTGAGATCGGCGTTGGCATAACCAGAAGCATCTGTCTTACTGAAGAAGTACTGCCAAAGATTTGTGCTGTAACAGCCACGATTTAACTCCTCTGCAATGCGTTTTTCCGTGTCCATCTTCATTCAATGATGAAAACTCATGCAGCTTCCTACTTTATATGCAGGAGTGGCTGCATAAGTAGCCATGTGGTTCCATTTTATCGTGCAGCCGATTGGCCGAAAAAAGAACGGAAGCACATGAATAGCCAAAGAAAGCCAGTGTGCTGATTTACTGTTGAATCGCCAAAACCCCCAACTAGGACCGAGCTACCAGTGGGAAATTCCTCTAAAATAACCCAAATTCAAATGCAAAGTTTATGGTTTTAAGGCCCCCAATACTGTTATTTGAAACATGGAGTGGCTTCTTCATGATTTCAACTTACATATTCTGCCAAAAAAACCGAAAATCACTAATATATATATATAAAAAAAATCTATTTTTCTTTGTTTACACAACTTGTGCCGGGCCGACTTGTTGCTGGTTTTCACCTGGCTGGTCACATATTTTGCTATTGGAGTTCGAGAGAAGTGAGTGTCTGTCTGTGGAAATGGATAGGCCTGAACCACAAAAGTGCAAGGGGATGCAGAGACGCAGCGAAATGTGCCAAAAACACAAACATGTTTGCTGTCAAAGTTCGACTGCAGCAGCGGGGCCGTCGACATCAAGTGCAGAGGCAGTCCCTGGTGCAAAGGCTGTTGGAGAGAGAATAAAAGAGAGAGAGAGATGAACAATATTGATCACAGTGAACAATATTTGAGAGAAATGGTCTTTCATATAGAAAATGTTTTATATCTTTGAGTTCAGCTCATGACAAATGGGAGCAAAAACAAATGTGTTGTGTTTATATTGTTGTTCAGTGTATTATTTAAACTGCACCTTAACTGATCCCTGCTCTCTTTATTTCCTCTCTCTCTCTCATTCTGTCTGTTTTTCATACTTAAAGGTGCCACTTTGAGGAGCTCTTTATTTTACATGGATGTATGGTCTTACTGTAGGCATAATTGTCTTCTTTGTATTTGTAAACAGTAAATTTCATTAAACACTAATCTAAAAATTCTCTAGCAGTATTTCTTCGACAACCACTTTCACTTCAAGATGGGAATTGTGGCATCTCTCCCAAGATGAAAGTCTCCGTGAGTAGTGAAAGAACATATAATTTTTTTTAACATGGTTACTCTCTTCCATGTAGGCTACTGTGCATATATCCTCTGGTGTGTCGTGTACCTCCGCATATCATATAAATAATCATGGTGGGCCACCATGGCCAAAAATGCCAGGGCCATTTTTTGGTCCCAGTCCAGCCCTGGATCTGAATATGCTGCTGAGTGTGAAAACTCCTTCAGGTGTTTGCTGAGAGGTTTGAGGACATGAGAAGTAAACAAGAGGGACTGAACATATCTGCAACAAGCTGTTTAATGTGGAACCAGCTGATGTGTCTGACAAGCTACAACATGAAATCATTGAGCTGCAAAGCTACAACAACCTCTCTACAGTGGGGTGTTGGAGGTGGTTGGTGCGATGCTGGTGAGCTTCTTGGCCTGAACAAATCAGTGGCCTCTGTATTCATTAGTTTGTTCATTGTGTACTTGGTTAACTGCTGTTTTCTCTCTAGCTGGAGAGGAGCTGTTGGGCCTAAAGGGGTGGCAGGCCGGTGTCCCCTTCACTGATCCCTGACTGTGGAGCATTCAGTGTCACTTGGATAGTGTGGGATGTTCATGTGTGGTGTGTCGCATCAGGACCCTTCCCCCTCAGCTGCTCCCTCCTGTTGCAGTTAGCCCCCAGCCCTGTTCTGGCATCAGATTCTGTATCTGCTGAGCTGTACTGTAGGTACCTCAGTTTCAGGAAGAAGGCACAGTCATCTGTGCTGCACAAAGCATCTTTTCTAAAAGCAGGGTGCTAATGTGTGAAGACGAAAGAGAGTTTGAGGAAATTGGTTAGTGTGGTCTGTGAAGAAGGTGATGGTCTGAGGAGACGTGGATGTGGACTTACTGTTGATGCATTTCTAAATATATCCAAAAATACAGTATCTTCAGAAAGACAAAAGATGTAAAGCTGTGATGTGAAAGTCGTTCAGCTTTTGTTGCTTGTGGTTTCATTGCAGAGAGCTGAAGGCCAGTCTTCCTGTGGCTTTCGCTCTGCTCACAGTGTTTCACCACAGGGGAAAATGGACTTGTTGCATGCCCGCACATGCATGCAAACACAGCCATGGCAGCAAGCTAACCTTTGTCTTTGTCATAGACACACTCACCACGTCAGCATACAATTGAGACTTTCATCAAATTTTAAAAAGTCAGCATATTCATTTCAATCAAGAACAATTGTCTGTGGAAACATTTTCGTTGTTGCCAGCTCCTCCTCCATCAAACCTCAAATGTGTGGGGCTTTTTAACGATCAGAGAAAAACAAAACGAAAAACAGGAAGAAGTATGTGAGAATCGAAACTAAACACAGGAGAGAAAATAGTATGTTCACCTTAATGTTCAGTCTTTTTCACTGTAGGGGAATCAGTTTGTTAAACCTTTAAGTTAATGTTGCATTTGTTAATAAAATAGGGGCACCGACCTTCCTCAGCTCAGAAGGATTATATTTATTATTTCTTGTACTGCTGATTTAATGATAACAAATGAACTAACGGTAGACCAGTCTGATAATCTGACGCGTAAATTCTCGATACAGGGATTGCTTCTATCCAGCTCAAAAGGACACCGTCTGACCACGACTTTTTTATTAAACACAATAATGGGAATGAATATGAATAATGAATAATATGAAAAATAATATGGATTCTATGACATAACACAAACAACTGTATGGAGAAACTTATGGCAAAATAATGGCAGAATGAGTTTGGCAATAGTGAGAAGTAGTTTAGAGGAAAATGGGGACGCAAATGTAGAGTTAATTTCTTGAATGAATGACTGAGAGAATCAAAGGAGAATTGAGAGTATTATAACCGTATGGCACCAACTCATTATTCAAAAGTATGCCTACTTTGTCAGCGACGCTTCGGCGGACGTCTGTTCCGAACTGACACGAAGGGGCCCCAGGCGTTGTTTTCTGTCTCTGGTCTGCTGGGCAGTCCAATGGGGGAACCCAGTCAAACCGCTGGGCTCAGTCAATCTTGGACAGAGATGGTTCAGGGGTCTGGATCTCTGGGTCGGAAACAGGCACAGAGCAGCTTCTGATGGTTATTTAACCCAGACAGGTGGGTCAAGGCTGGCTACAGGTCATGCAGAGAGTTAGCAGTCATATGGCAAAAACTTTAGGTTAATAATAAAACTGAGAGTCTCTTCGATGACCAGTTGAAATAAAGAATGGCAGACTATATTTGCTGAAATAATTATTACTATTATTGCTACTTATTATAACTGTCTTATGTCAAGTGTATAAAATCTAACCGCTACGAACCTCTAGATGGCAGTATGGTTCCATGGTAGAAACTCAGAAAAACTTTTTTAGGCAAATTAAAATCACAGTTTTGTCATTTTATAAGGTAGAAACACAGGAAAAGCGTTGATATCATACAGCACGGAGGTGCTGATGGCATGCTTTTATCTCCTGTCGCTTAGATTACTGTAATGCCCTGCTCTCTGGTCTTCCTAAAAAGAGTATCTCCAACCTTCAATTGCTACAGAATTCAGCCGCACGAGTGCTGACGAGGACCAGAGGGCGGGAGCACATTACGCCAGTTTTAAAATCGCTGCATTGGCTCCCCGTGCATTTCAGGATAGATTTTAAGGTTCTTTTATTAGTTTTTAAATGTCTTAATGGTCTTGCGCCTTCTTATTTATCTGACCTACTGTTACCCTACCAACCCTCGCGGACCCTGAGGTCCTCCTGTACTGGCCTCTTAACCATACCAAAAGTAAGAACTAAAACACACGGGGAGGCGGCCTTTAGTTATTATGGACCCCGATTGTGGAACAGCCTGCCGGAGAGCCTCAGTGCCGCAGAGACTGTTGATGTTTTTAAAAAGAGGCTCAAGACCCACCTTTTTAATCAGGCTTTCAATTGATTTGTTTGATTTACCTTATTCCTTTAATCACGCTTCTTAGCATGTCTATCTTTGTCATATTAGTTGCATGTTTTAACGACATGTTTAATTGCTATTTATTTCATTTACTCATTTTATTTAATTTTATGTTTATGTCTTAGTCCCTTGGTTTTTAGCTCCAGTGTCTCCTCATGGGGGTCCTTGGTTTTTAGGTCAAGCGTTTCCTCATGGGGGGCCCCCCTCACTGGGAACTGCTTCTGGCCTACTGATGGGGGCGCTGCTGAGGGGACGGCTCTGGCCTGGATGGCTGGAGACCTCCGCACCCTGGTGTGGGGCCTTCTGTCTGCCTGGGTCGGGGTGGTCTCGGGCGGCGCCCCCCGGTCATGAGCCGGGGGCCCTCTCAGTGTGGATGGCCCCAAAATGTGGCTTACTACTTATCTTATCCGTATGGGTGCGTGTGCGTGTGTGTCTGTGTGTGTGCTTCTGTATGTAGTTATGGGGGCGGGAGGGCTGGGTTTTCCTCTCTGTTGTTTTTAGCCTCTGTGAGGCACTTTGTGTTGCTTTTTAAGTATGAAAAGTGCCATATAAATAAATAAAGTTTGAAGTTTGAAGTTTGAAGATTATGAGTTTAGTACTGTAAGAACTCAAACATATAGATTTCATTATCCTGGTGTGATAGAAAATGGAATGTCTAATTTACAACCTATCAGCATCATCTGATTTTGTAGATTCTTCTGAGGTCTGGCACTTATCCATCCAGACAGTTTTATTGTCCGTATCGGTGTAGCTGTAAAGCAAAAATTAGCATCTCCATGATTAACGCTCTGGGTGAAAGGTAACCTTTGAAGTTGAACTGTCTGTATCTACTGCTTCCCTGAAGGAATCTGGAAAGGTGTTCCTCAGCCAGACATCTTGTGCTCTATTTTCGTCCCTGCCGCTGGCGGGGCGCAGGGTGCACAACCCACACAGTGGTATTTTCGTGCAGCGAAGGTGGGTATTTTGGTAAACTGAGGTGCACAGAGGTACGCCAGGATGGGCGTTGCGGAGCAGTAGGGGGGAGGTGTCAGCAGGATCAGCCAGCAGATTTGGATTTCGGTCCATTACGGGCCACACCGGTGGCGTAAAAGTGCGCTGAAAGCTTGCCACCCACGACCTGGTCAACTCTGTGTGCCAGCAGCGCGCCGCTGGGCAAGTGGATTTTCGTAAACCGGCGGAGTCGTGCGCCCACATAACCAATACCTCATAGGCAGGTTTCCACAGTGTCTGGCATTTCACTGCGATCAATAATTAGCAACAGCCACGATTCAATGCAACTATCTGAGTCAGCACATAGTCACTCAGCGCATTAATATGATGAAGCTTCAGTTCTACTCTGAGCTGCAGCTACAGTTGCTTCCTGAGTCTGCGGGCAGCATAAACAACACGAGTCTCCACTTCTCTCTCTGATTCAGGCCTCCTGTTTCTTACTGCTGTTGAAGACAAACTCAGTGCAGCATCCTTCAGGTCATCAGAGTCCAGATTCTGCAAATAAGAGGCAGACACCTCTCAGAAGACTTCATCAGCATCAGTTATTTCAGTTATTTAACTAATGAAGAAACTCCTGGAATGACTCCTAAAAGTCTTATTTGATAAATAATAATCAGTAATCAAACAATCTTAAAGTTGGACTCACCTCTGTCCATTGTGGATTCTGCTCTTTATTATCTGCCGAAAGACGGACATAAAATGGCCTTTTCATGAGCTGTTAAATGTTGCTTTTCATACATTTCATGTTCAAACACAATAAAACAAAGTACACGTACCTTTGCAAGTCTTGCTGATTTGAACAGCCAGACAAATGACGACCACATTAATGAAAGCAGTCAGACCAGCCAGGATCACACTCATCAGCTTCGTTAATCCATCAAACACTTCAACAACAAAGATCAATAAATGAAACTTTCTGTGGACTATTCTACCTCTCGTAAGATGAGATCGGTCTTCTTTTTGACAGTGACTAAAAATCTGTTTCTTTCCAATCAAAATGCAGACAAGACAGAACAGCAATCTTACCTTGAACCTTTAAATATGTTGCACTGTCAATTGCTGCCATTCTATCTGACACCCGAAATCCACAGAAATACAGTCCAGAGTCAGATGAATCCACTTGTTTGATCTTGAGAAAGAGGGTCCTGCTGTTGGAAGTCATGTTAAATTTGCTGTTTTGAAATCCATCACAGAATGATGCGTTGCCATCGAAGCTCATCATGGAGAAGATGCAGCTGACATTGTGTCTGTTGGCCAGTTTGAACCACCTTATGTAGGAGGGGAGAGCTGAGAAGTTGGAGCACAGCAGTGTGACGTCTTCACCAGGCTGAACCTCCACAGTGTGAAACTCAGAAACTGAGATCCAAACTGAAACAAACAGCATGAAAATTATCCACAAACCTGGAACTCAACAGGAACCAAACAGTGCTCGTAAATGATGGAATTAAAGAAAAGCACATTTCAGTTCTGGCAGATCACTGAAGGAACATTAGAAATTGTTGAATTGAGAAAGAAATCCACGTATGGGTACTTACAGAAGGTACAGAGGAAAGCTGTGATCAAGGTAAAGTTCATCATTGTGTGTTCAGCGTGAGAGCACCACTGCAATGGTTGGAACTGAACTGTGCTCCAGTGAGAACAGTCTCAACGTAAAGAGGCGGAGTGTCTTTGCTTTGTCCGGCTGCTCACACTCACAAGATAAAGGAAATTGGCTGCAAATGAATAGCTGCAAGGAGAACAGGAGGAAGTTATTGTCTGGTTTGAAAACACTTTAGATCGTCTAGGAAATGTTTGAGCATAAGTCAAAGTCTGCAACAGATGTATCGGTGTGCAGTAGTCTATAGTTTGAGGAAGTGTCATCGTTGACGTGCTTTGTCTCCATCAGATGTTCTTTTGTTACCTCATACACTGTTGTCTTATTACACACATACGTATAAAGCAGACGTTTAAAGTGAGAGCTACTGTGTTCCATATTTACATGACATGTGTGTCCTGGTATATTCATAACAATGTGGTTGAGGTTTAATGCTGATTTAGCTATTTTCCACATCAGGACACTTCAGTGCTGCGTCATGCTCATGTGCCGTGTTCACTGACCGCAGGAAAAAATCAAAAGCTGTGCTCTAAAAATATACCAAAGTCAGTGAGTCTCAAATGAAAATCTAATTCTGAGCGACACAGTTTGACACAGGATGCTTTTATATAAGACTGTGCAGGCGTCACCCTGCAACAGGCATCTTTCCACAAGAAAGTGTGAGTCTGTGCGAGTGTTGAGTCTGCTGAGTGTGACCTGTGGTGAGGGGAGCAGCGACACAGTTTGACACAGGATGAAAAAATACTCAAAGGCGCCATTTCTACAAAAAACCCTTCACTTTCGAGTCCTTTTCTTCTCTGAAGGCCTTCGTTGTGTTTGGTTCTGATGCAGAGAGGTGAAGGCCGAGCTTCCTCTGGACGAGATGTCATTAATGATACAGACAGTGCTCGACATAGTGCTGTTTGTCACCACACTGACCTACAACAACAGGCAGATGGAGGTCAAATTCTCAAATAAACTGTATTTTTACCACACCACGACTAACTTTGACTTCACAGTTAAAATATCCAGTTGCTGCACTGATTCATGTTGTGTGTGTTTTTCAGAGAAGCTCCTCATTTTGTCATTTTTTTATTCACTGCTTCATCATTTCAGACTGTCTTCTCACAGGACTCATGACTGAAGCCTCCAGTGATGTGAAGTTCACTCACTGCTCCTCTGCTGCAGACAGCGGAGCTGCAGACAGTGTTCCTTCTGGCTCCTGCTCCATTAAACACCATCATATTCCTGAGACAAAATGAAAGAGACGGACTGAGGCTGAGAAGGACGGTGGATGGAGGACAAATAACAGCATCAAACTGCAGCACGAGCAAAACCATTGCATATCTTTGATGAATAGAGACTCCATCACTAAAGTGCATCATGATGCCATCTCCAGTTTCCTGAGTCTGCTGGAAGCATAAACAACACAAGTCTCCACTTCTCTCTCTGGTTCAGGCCTCCTGTTTCTTATTGGTGTTGAAGACAAACTCGGGCGAACGGAATGAAGAGAAATCCCTCTGGAGTTCTTCACTGTGGCCACACTGCTCCTTCTCTCTCCTCTTCATCTCCATCACCATGACATTATGGCCTTTCATGTTTCATGGTCGTCCAGATTGCTTCATATGTCTAGTCATTGTTCTTATGTCTTTTTTTTTTAATAGCATTTGAATAAATGTAGTTCACTGTATGTTTATTAATGAACATTTTCAGTTTTCTCTACAAACTTACTCGTCTGTAATTTTTGAAGTCGACTTGTCCAGATTAACAGCATCTTATTCGTTGTTGAACAGAGTGATAAATGTTGAAATGAATGAAAATCTGTTGTTTTCTTTACACTTTTTCTTTCTTTCCTTAATACTTTTCAGTCATGTGTCTATAGGAAGTGAACACACTTGCTGCAGAACATGGCTCTGCTAACTGGCAGTGAATTACTACCATTGATCATCTGAACTGCGTGCATCTCACGCTGCCCCTGTACAGGGGGCGCTGGTATATCCATTGTGTCTCAATTACTCTCAAGCGTAAATGCAATAACTAGTGATATGAAGATATATTTGTGTTTATGTGCATGTATGTTTATAGTAATGTTATAGTCTAGGGCTTATTTAAAGAGAGAGACGGGCCCACGGTGATTGATGGAATTGAGGACACACAACTGGCCGGCCGTCAAAACATGGACATGACAGGACACAAGTGTGAGAAGATCCATTCCTGGAACTCCAGTCTTCCGTGTGATAGGCGGAGATACTGTCCACTATACTAACGGAAATACCTCATCACTTTGTGGCTCACAAGTTTCAAATGGACTACCAAGGGCACGAACTGCCAGCGCCTGTGGCTGTATGTGTGTATCCCGGGGGTGGTGCTTAAGAGTGGGTGAACAGGTTCGGCTGGTGGGCACAGTCCCAGGAGGATATGGGACTGTGCCCACTCTATTGTTTGCTGTTCAGAGTTTTTACTTTGACAATAAGAGTTTTTACTTTGACAATAAGAGAAGTCTGACGGTCATCATATCATGCACAAATAATTTCAATTTCAATTTCACAAGACCCTGTTTCATGGGATTTTAACCCTTGTGTGAAACTGAAGTTTGTGCTGAATATGATCATATATGAATAGGATTCAGATTTTGGGTTTGGACTGATGAGCTCACATTGTTGAGAATTTTGTTTGTGTGTTGTTGTACAGTCTTTGAATGGAGACTAATTTGGCTTCTGGGATGTGAATGGGAAGAAGGTCTTCAGACGCATGTTCTGGGCAACAATAAACAACCAATGTCCAATAAGGTGTCTTTGAGTTCGGTTATTTTCATTCACTTATTTCTCACCTTAGCACAGGTAGCCTATAACTTTTAACCTTTTAACCTATGCTCATTACCTGGGGCTTACCTATGTGCCTTTTCGGGCGCTAAGCACAACCCACCGGTTAAACACAAAAACAGCATATACACAGATATGATTTTCAATATAAAAAAACTAGAAACAAAAATGAAACAAACAACAAAAATTATATTATGGCTCCAACAGTTGTATTTGACTTGTGCAAGTGTAAAACTACAGTGACACATAAGAATGTGTTGCTGTGTCACTAGACCACTGTACCTGTGTTTCATACAAGACACACACACACACAAGTTCAAGTTAAACCCCATCCACTTTATTATTTTACTTTGACAATAGAAGTCTGAAGGTGGCAAATATGTGTTGAGGCAGTCCAAAATTTAAGGGAGCCAAGCCAGTTTTGAGCCCTCTCCAGGAAAAGACTTCTTACTTGTCTTGTAGTAAGAGTAGAGTTCCTCGTTTACATCAATGTTCCTGGTTGCAAGGAAAAGGATGATGTCTTTTTCCTCCCCATCTGTCACCACAGTGTACAACCTTGGCCTTAGGTTGGCTGCTGCTCTTGAACGGTTGATTAGCCGACCAACAGTCTGCCGTCCAGGGTGGCACTCACAAAATTCTGAATGTGCGTCGATGCACATGGGCTGCCCTCTTTTGTCTCTGTAGAAGAACATGTGTCTGGTCTCCTCTTCACTGATGTTCTTGTGGATTTGCTGGCCCTCTTTGGCTGTGATGACCCGCCCGTGGTAGTCACAGACCACCTCACCAGTCTGGAATCTCCGGGTCGCGATGACACCCTTGCGCTTCTCTTCAACAGCACTGACTAGAAGTCCTCTCCACTTCTGTGATCTCGTCAGCTTCTGGATCTGATTGGACTCCATGGCCGTGTCCTCTGATCCGGAGGGCTTCCACTCTTTAATGATATTGGCAGCGGTGGGGATGTTGCTCTTCCATCCCTGCTTTGCGATCCAGGCACTGACCCGGTTTTCCGTTGGGAGACGATGGCAGAAGTATGCTGTCAAGAAGACAGGATAATGTTAGTCAAGAAGACTTGACAACTTTGAATCATGTGCATAGCATTGTTACTTGGGGAAAAAAATACTATTAAATATTGAAAAAAAAACCTCACCAAGAACATGCTGCTTGCGCAGTTTCATCTGCGCCTTCAGCCAACGCTCGTACAGGGCCTGCTGACAGTTGGGGGATGCCCCTTCACACTCACTCTTGCTTGGCACATCCCCATCCAGAGTCACCGGGTGATTTTCCAGCAGTTTGTCGTACGCTGCTTTGACATCCATCTGCACATTTCCAATGACGCGAGCAGTGCCACGGGTACGACCAGCACCACCACTGGTACCCTCTTCTGCACTACATAAAAATAGAATTAAGGTTATGATAAGAAGGGTATAAGATTTGATGTTTAATTGTTGATTGTATTAATTGTGTTGACAAATATGCTTACCTTGAGTCACCAGCTAGTCTAGCTAGCTTAGCATTGTCTGTCTGCTTCATGCTGTGATGTTTTTCGGCCGTCGTGGTGGAGTGTGTCAGGTAGTCGGCCATCAGAGACTTGTCTGCGTCGGTCAGAGGCAGAGTCTTGGTGGCCGTCCCGACTCGGCGTGACTCTGCATTGAGTAGTGGTGGAGGGACACCGGTCACCATCATGTGACGATGCTGCAGCTCCTCCAACAGCCTTTCAATTAAAAAAAGACCAAAGAAAAAACAGAATTTCGACAATGTTATTGGACTTAAGACTGCTTCTTTATTGATCCCAATGTGGGATATTGTTGTTGCAGTCCAACACAAATGTTTGTGTGCACAAATGCAGCTGTTTAAGTTACTATTGTAAAATGTGATGGCTCGTGGCAGGGTGCGCTGTGGGGGATGGTGGGAGGTGTGAAGGGGTGGGGGGATGTAGTCATGCAGTGACTCATTAGCCTCCTAAGTCCACCTCCTCACTGTTCTCGTGGACACAGGCTGCCTCTGGACAATAAGGACATACTAAGGTGTTAAAAACACCAGGCTGTGATCAGCGTTGCCTAAGTGGGGGAAGGGCAGTGGCACCGAGTGCATCATTTGCATTAGCATACAGTAGGTCCAGAAACAGAAAGGCAACCAAAAAAAGTTGACTGCACGCAAACATTGTGACACGGTTACTGACAATGCAGTTAAGAAATAGAAATTAAAAGAAAAGGAGAAAACACACTAAAATGATCAAAAACGAACAAAAATGACGGAGCTACTGCAACAGACTGCCACCTGACACAGCTATACCAATTAAAATATAAATTTCAGAGTAAACAAGAAGTGGTGTTTGAAAAAAAGAAAAGACTGAAAAGCTCTTCCACCAACCTGCTGAGTGGATCAGCATCATCCAAAATTTGGCGAAGGAGCACGTGGCTAAACACCCTGCCAGACACCAGAGGTTCATGGACCTCCCTCTTTGCCTTCTCCACCGCTGCATCAATGGCTTCTGGCGTGCTGTTCTTCATGCAAACCCGGCGCAGATGCACTGACAGGGTTTCCTTAGTCTTCATGCACACAGGGCAAAGGAGATAGTGCCTGTTGGGTTTCCTGGACATGTTTCTCTTAATCTGAAGTGTACTCAGAGAGAAGAAACAAAGGCAGGAGAAATCTTGTTGTCTTGATGACCAAGGAATGAAAGCTCTTTAGCAGTAGCAATTAAAATTGCTTTTTTTTTCTTGTGGTAGGAGGATTCTTCTTCTTTCTTCTTTCTGGAACTCTGTAGTCTGATGATCTCTGATGAGCTTCTGTGGAGAGTCTCAGGAGAAAGTCAGGGGTAACTGGACATCTGGTGGCCTCACCTTATATGTCTGTCTGACAGTCCCACCTACATTCCAGCATTAGCATTTGCATGCATGCACACCTGAGAGGGAGTGGACCTGATGCTCTGTGCTTGACTGATTCACAGGTAACTAAAGCTGAGTCTTTCAGCATATACGGTGATTCTCCCCAAATAAGGAGGGCTGTGTGGTTACTTGTAAAATAAAATAATAGGGTTAGGGTTACAACAAGTTATTTCTTCTGTACTAAATTAACTTAATGAATTTTGCATCTTTTCGTCTCCACAGCAGTATCCTCAGAGTCTTTTTCAATGTAACAAATAAGAATTGTGCAGTACACATTGTTCCATTAGATGAAGTCTAATGTGGTCCATGAAATACTGTCTTTGAAAGTCATTCTTAACTATTTGTTTTCGTGTTTCAGGCTGAGGAGACAAAAGCAGGAAGAGGACTGAGACGAAGAAGTAAATGTGTTTCTTTTTATTTTGATTAGTCTTGTAGCTCTGAAAATAAAACCTTCATATATCAAAGGCAGGATTCACAGGTGACTAACTAAAGCTGAGTCTTTCAGCATATAAGGTGATTCTCTCCAAATAAGGAAGAGGGAAACACAGAAATAACTTCACTTATTATATGTAAGAATCAAAATGAGTTAGTTAAGAATTGTTTTTCTGTATTTCTGGCCATAGTTTCAATCTGACATGGGAACGAACTGGAGTGGGGGGATATCAACGATTTCATTTGCACTTGAATGGGTCATCAGCCAGTCATTAAGCAAAACAAAAGATGTGACCAGCTTGAGTTTTATTCTGACAAACTGACATTCTTGCATAATTATTTGCACCTGAGAGGGGGTGGACCTGAGGCTGAAATTTCAAAATAAATGTTAAATGTGTTTCTCTTTATTTTGATCATTTTAGTAGTTTTGAAAATAAAACCTTCATTTATCAAAGGCAGCATTCACAGGTGACTAAAGCTGAGTCTTTTCAGCACATTCCCCTCACACACTGGTGAACATCCAGGGCTCGGTCATTGACATGGTGGACTCATTTAAGAACCTGGGTGTTCACCTCAACAATAAACTCGACTGGACAGACAATACTAACGCCCTGTACAGGAAGGGCCAGAGTCGCCTACACCTGCTGAGGAGACTGAGGTCCTTTGGTGTGTGCAGGGCTCTGCTCCGGACTTTCTATGACACTGTGGTGGCCTCTGCAGTGTTTTATGCCATAGTGTGCTGGGGAGGGGGCAGCATGGACAGAGACAGGAAGAGACTGAACAGACTGGTTAAGAGAGCCAGATCTGTCCTGGGCTGCCCACTGGACTCCATCGAGGAGGTGGCGGACAGAAGGATGTTCGCCAAGCTGACATCCATCATGGATAACTCCTCCCACCCCCTGCACCACACTGTGAGGACCCTGAGCAGCTCCTTCAGCACAAGCCTTTTACATCGCCAGTGCAGGGAGGAGCACTACCGCAGGCCATTCCTGCCCACAGCCATCAGACTGTATAACAGTGCACAATAACATCCACTCAAAGTTGTACTGATAATGTGTGCAATCGTCATTTTTAAATGACCTAAGTGTGTATGTGTTGTATATATTGTCAATTACCATAGGGTATAGAACACTTCTTGCTGCTACTTGTACATTTACTGTGAACTCTAGGTTAAAAAAAAAAAAAAAAAAAAGCTATTCTCTGTTGTTCATTTTCAGTATTTATTTTCAGTTTATTGTTACTGTAGTTGTTAGGACACGTCTGTTTTTATTATTTGTGCCTCTGCGCTTTACTGTGTTTTACTTGAAATTGTCTTGTCACACCATGGGATAGTGGGAAACGTAATTTCGATTCCTTTGTATGTCTGGTACACGTGAAGAAACTGACAATAAAGCCGACTTTGCAATATTTTCTTTGTCTTCTTGTCCTCTGACTTCTTGCACTCTGTCCTGTTGCTGCTGTAACATGTGAATTTCCCCCATTGTGGGATAAATACAGTCTATCTTATCATATACAGTGATTCTCCCCAAATAAGGAAGGCTGTGTGGTTACTTGCATTTGCAAACCACAAAAGAGCACAGCAGCAGATTATGTTGATAAAGCATCAGTTCTGCTCTGAACTGCTCTCTGTCAGAAATAACACCAGTTTCCACTTCTCTTCCTGCACTGGCAGCTGACTGACAGAGACAGTAAGTGTAATCAGTTAACTAACAATCCTTTCCTTAAGTTTCCTGGCTTTAACCAGCAGACCAGCAACCAGACCGTCCAGGATCACTGTCACATCCACTCCACATCTTACCTGCCACCTGCTCTCTGTAGCCACACCCTCCTCCCCCTCACCTGAGCTGCACACCTGCGGTTCGTTACTCATTAAGTGACTATATAAGCACTGCTGTTTGACTGACTCTCTTCCAGGTTGTTCTCTGTGGTTATGCAAGACTTTTCTGTCCTTCACAGATCACACTTGTCAGCTTTGTTATTCCATCACACTCTTCTATAAGAAAGAGCTTTAAGTTTGACTCAACATTCAAAACTGAATCTAGCTGAACTGTTTAACCTGAGACGATGGACAACTTGCACAATGAGAGAAATCTTAAAGGGAATCTTACTTTTAGACTTTCTGTCCATCGTCATGTGGCTCATTGCTGTCTTTGAACAAAATGAAGATAAAATAGATTTGTGTCATAATCACATGTAATTTGTGATTTTTGAATGGAAAAATACCTCATGATCAATGTAATAGTAAGTCAGTTGTTTTAGCTCTGCTGGTCGACAGAACTTAGTTAAGTGAGCAAAGAAGACGATGAAAGTGATTCAATGCGAGGACACACTGAGGCTGCAGAGAACAAACAGAAAGAGGTGTGCTGCTATTTTGTGGTTTGACCACAGAGTGGTTGATTTGCTCAAATTAACTCCACCTGTGATCTTTTGCAGGAGGAGCAGCGACACTCTTTGAGACGAGTCACAGCGAACATAACGCACACACTGATTTCATCTTTGAAATCCAGCACAGAACTCACATTTCTTAATACGTGTTGAAGAAGTGTGTTCAGACCACACTGTGCTGTCTTTTCCTGTCAAACAAGTGATGTGTGCCTCACTTGCTCCTCCACTGCTGCAGATGTCCATCTAACTACTACTATGAGACAACCTGGACAGCCATCATTGTCCTTACTGGCTCCTCCATCAAACACCAACCACATGCAAATACTGAGAATTAAAGCTCTGCAGCAGGAAGACGCACTCCAATGAATGAACATCAGATCTTTAATGCAAAATTCAAAGTTTGGCAAGAATGATTATTGCTGTCACCAACAAGGCATACAAAGCTTGATATGACACAGCATCAGTTCCAGGTGCCTCCTGAGTCTATCTGGTGGAAGCATAGATAACATTTGGCTCCAGCTCTCTTCTTTTTGCTTTCGGTTGAAACGTCACGGCTGCGTAGTTCATCTCATCAGAGCCCACATTCTGTAAAACAAGTATTTTCAGGTTGAATGTGGCGACTTGACGTGATGATTAATTCCTGCAGTCTGTTTGACATTTGAGGCCGATGCTAATAAAGATATTTGGCTTATTTCATTTCTAAACACGTACGATTAGCAGATGTTCTTGATAAGATGCCCTTAAATTAATTCTTTAAAGGATTTAAGATATTGACTGAGCAGCACATTTTCCATCTGAAAAATAAACTTATTAGTGCTCTCTAATGGACAAACTATGAAAAGGAGGCACTGTGTGCAAAGTGCCTCAAACATAATTTGGAGATTTTTTGGAATTTCTTGTTACTTAGCTGCTCATATATACTCAATGCAAATAAATCCATCCTGTATACATGCATATATACAAATCCACCAACATTTCAGGGACTAGCTAATATTAGCCGATACAATACAGCACTGGCTGTTTGTCATCGGACTGAATCAAACAAACCTCTCGTCGCTCTGGACTCTGTTCTTCTTCACCAGCTAAGTGACAGAAACAAAACATCTGGTCAGTTCATTGATCACTGTCTCTGGTAAAACAGGAGTTTTTAACTTTAAGAGCATTTCCACCAGCAAAAAAAAAAAAAAAAAAAAATGTTAGAGCTGTGAGAAAGTACCGTTCTGAAGTTTCCTGCTTTTAACAACCAGAGCAACGATGACCATGACAAGGAAAACAGTCAGAGCACCCAGGATCATATTCATCAGCTTTGATATTCCCTCAGAGTCTACGAGAAAGAACACTCAGTTAGACTCTTTTTCCCTTCAGAGACTTGATGTCTGAAATGGACAAAACTGAATTTAGCTCAACGGTTTCGCCTTCAAACATCTGATGATCTGCACAATGAAAGAAATCTTTAGGAGAATCTTACTTTCACACTCGCTGCGCATGTCGTCATGTGGGTCATGGCTGCCTTTTTAAGAAATGAAGATACATTTAGCCTTGAGCTGATTTTTTTTTTTTTAACAGATTTACATCAAAATTATAAGAGCCACTTTGTTGCAAACAGGGTGTTATTTTAAGACATAAATAATAAGAATTTGAGAATCAAAATAATCAATAATTAGAATCAAAAGACAAAAAATATTAATCTTACCTTTAATGTTTAAATATATTACACTAAACATTGGATGTCCAGCATTGTAAATTCCACAGAAATACTGTCCAGAGTCAGATAAATCCACTTGGTTGATTTGGAGAAAGAGAGTGGACATGTTGAATCTCATTTCAAATTTTCCACTTTGGTATCCTTGGCACAATATGGCGTTGCTCTTATACCAGATCTTAACAGAGATACAGCTGATCTCGGTTCTGTTCACCAGTCTGAACCAGAACATCACATCATTATATGTGGAAACTTCAGCGCACATCAGTGTGACTTCTTCACCAGGCTGAGCCTCCACAGTCTGAGACCCAGAAACTGAGACAGAGATCCAGCCTGAAACAACCAGCGGACGACAAGAGGCTTCCTCATTATAAAGCCACGACAACACCTCTTAATAAAGGTTCACAAGTCAGTGAGAAGCAGACTGGCTTCAATTAGAGCAGGTTGAACATCCAATAATAAAATTAGCAATACAGTTGCTAATGATTAAGTCAGTGGCAGTACTTACTGAGGCTGCAGAGAATGAATGCGGCTGTCAAGGTGAAGTTCATCATTGTGCCAATGACAAATTAGAGTGTGCTCCAGGAAGGCTGCTCTCTACACAGAGAGGTGGGCTGTTTTTTTTTTTTTGCTTGTGTTCCTCAAACTGTCCACAGGCTTGCTTTCAGCAAAATGAGCAAACATGTAGGCTCAAGGACAAACTTATTTTATTCAGAAAATGATATTGTCACGATAATCTTCACAGCAAAGTACACACAATGCTATGAACAAAGATATATGGAAGAAGAAAAGAATCCACATAAGTTGACCTCATAAGAGAGCTGAGAGATGGTTTCCAGTGTTTGACTGAAGAACAAACTGCAGTCTAGATGGAGGATATTATTTGCCATTGATGGGAATATGTGCTGTAGTTAAGCCAGGACGAAACTACAGCTGCCAAACACTGTGACTGTGACTTAACAAGGAACCTACAGTGTCCCATTCCTGTGTCATGCTTTATTAGTGGATGCTGCTCTTTATGAACACTGTGCTTCAGGGGAATGTGGTGACCTGGATGCTCCTGGAAACATTTGTGACTGACTCTTCCTGGATTACAGCGACCATGACATTGGTGAAAGCAGCCTGCATGTGTGGGGTCTGTGTTTGCCATGGATGGATGAACCTGGCCCACTGTGATGTTCGGTATCATCTGACATCTGTTAGGATCCTGCCTTCCCGTCTCTCCTCATGTGTCTCCTTGCCCTTTTTCCTATTTGTCGTCTGTCTGTTCTCCCCTGTCTGTGTAACGAGGTGTTTCCATTCTCCCAGTCAGCTCCACCCCTTCAGGGGCTCGCCTGAGAGGCATTGTTTCTGACTGGCACAGTATTTAAGGAGAGAGCCCTCTCTTACCTGTGCCGGATTATTCCTCATCCTCCCATGACTGTGTCTGTTCGCCTCTTTGTGAGTACTACGTCTCTTTTGTCCTCCTCTCCTCCTGAGACACAGTTAATGTTCCACTGTTCAGTATTGCCACTTGTAGTGTGCTTTTTTGTTCCAGTGCCTACCTGCCGCTTCCACGCGTGCCTTGACTTCATATCCGCCTCGTCGGAGCCCCTTTTGTTATTTTCCACTCCTTTTGAGTCTGCCTTTAGTTTTTGTTGTTTTCCACTCGTTCGAGTGCGCTTTTTGTTATTCCTTATTGTTAATAAATCATTGTTTGGTTTGCATAAGTCCTGTGTCCGGGTCTGCATCCTTGGGTCCAAACTATTTAGTGGCGAAAACCTAACAACATCAAGGTGTCGATATACTGCGGATGACCGAAGTGGCCACGAGGTACCCTGACACTGTGTCTTCTGATGTGATGACTGCAACTGATCAATGTGGCATTTATTGTTGGTGTTTTTTTCAGCAGCATTGTGTTTGCTGCATCTTCTCTGTCTTTGATGTGTGTGGTTATGGCTGGTCTTCCTGTGGTTGCAGGTTGCTTTTCTACACTTTGTTTTTTTTCTCAAAATATTTAGACAAATATAGCATTTGTCTTCCTTTGTGAGCAAGACCAAGCCAGTGTTAACTTTTATTTCTTAGACTGACATTTGACTTTTGAACACAAACTTTGGTCAGCTGGACACCTTGGAGACGCATGACAGACGCAGGTGTGAACGTCGATGTGTCTCAGCTCTCCACTTGTGATTGGGTCACCCAACACACGTTAATGCCAGCTGTAAATATGGCCTTCATGGACGTCACCAAGTTCCTCTCAGAGTTGAACCTCAAACTCCAGCAGCTTCTCAGCTCTCTGCTTTCAAATGACAAATCATTTGAAGTCAAATTAAAGCTGTGGCTCATGCAACTGGAAAGAGGAAACAAAAGCCTGCTATTGTTGAGGTCTGAGATAAATGACTGAACTCACAACACAGACAAAGGAGTATCTGAAGTTAATGATTGTGGATTGGCTGCAGCTGTGGTGGCTGATTGGTGCTGCAAGCAGGTGTAGGTGAACCAAGATTACAGGGAAACACCTAGTCCAGTCACACACACACACACACACAAGGAGAGACTGACATGGCACAGAGGAGAAACACAGGAAATAGGGAAATGGGATGAGGTAGGAGGCTTCCTGACAGCGGTGACACCTGAACAGGCATGGACAGGCCATCGGGCGTACCGGGCAATGCCCAGTGGGCCAACTCACATTTTTGGGCCGGGGCTGTCATAATTTAATTAAAAAAAAAAGTTAGAAATATTTTTTTATCAGCAGCAATGGTATTTGAGACACGAAACGCGGTACATTGGTTGATTTTCTTGAGAATGGGTTCATCCAATCAAATCTCTCAGCCCTCCCCTCCCTCCTCGACCTGCCAGGGGAGCCAGGCAACACAGTGCTGCTCATTGCATCTCATTTACATAAGTCCAACCCCCTACTGGTCTAGCTATCAGTGGTCGTTTCTCAATACCAAGTACGCCAAGTTCGGACTTACGAACTTGGCAGTTCGGACTTAGCAAGTTCGACCTGGGAGTACAGTCTCTCCAGGACGGGAGGACGCAGGATGGTCATTCTGCAATAGGGACGGCAGCGTACTTGATGACGTCACCGTCGCAGCTCGTCTGCCGGTTATCTCCGAAAACTTTGGAGCAAATTTTAAACTACGCGCTATCGTGATGAGTCGACCACAGATTTTAAGTTTTAACATCCACTTTCTCACATAAAATAATCTTAAAACCACATTCCGTACTACTAAAACAGTAGTATTTCGAAACTTGTAACTTTACAGTTGTGAGTCCTCTCCTCCGCGATCGTTGCTACGAAATGCATTCTGGGATACGTGGCTACCCCAAGTCCACACAAGTCACCACCCGATGCATCCTCGATAAAATGGGAGGGGCAAGAACACATCCGGGTATTTGACTGTACTTGGCGAGATGCGGACTTTTTAATTGGAACGGTACTTGGGCTCAGACTGATGACGTTTCTCAAGTACACAAGAACACAAGTACAGAGAAGAACGCATATTGAGAAAGGCCCAGTGACATCTGGTATCTGTTAGCCCGCAGGACAGAAACTATTGGAGTAGTTTGAACAATGGTTATCGAATGGAAATGGAAATTCTTTTGTTACAAAAAGCCCCTGAATAACACTTTATTCATGCACCCAAAGGTGTGTTATTCACCCGTGGGTGTGTTATTCATGCACCCAAAGGTGTGTTATTCACACATTATTCAAGCACATCATCAGGTTGGTGTGTTATTCAGACTAATAGCAGATGCTCACATTACCATATCTAAACCTCCCATTACAGCTATGATCACCTGATCTAACGTAAGTTTCGATGTGCATATCATTTGCATTTGAAAACGACAATACTGAGCTAGCTAAAAACAATGTAAGGTATAGCCATAGCATCTAGCATGAAAACAACAAAAACGTTTGTAATCCCTGTATGTGACTTCGAATGAACACTAACGTGACATATTTTTCTGGGGTGAGGGTCCGCTGGCAAGCTGCTGCCGCGCCTCCTCCGCTGTTTTCACTATTTCGCTATTTTGTCATTCATATCGATTTTTTAAAAAATATTGTATCGTATAAATGCTGGACTTTAAACCCATCTGTTAGATTCGGCTTGTTCGATCTAACACTTCAACACCGTAACAGCAGTTAATAGTCTCTACC
This sequence comes from Chaetodon auriga, assembly GCF_051107435.1. Taxonomy (NCBI): domain Eukaryota; kingdom Metazoa; phylum Chordata; class Actinopteri; order Chaetodontiformes; family Chaetodontidae; genus Chaetodon; species Chaetodon auriga. The sequence continues at coordinate 16,244,638 of NC_135097.1, read as the reverse complement.
TATCTGCTGCTACTGCCTCGCCACGATAGCCAGAAGCTAGCTTCACCATTACAGAGCTCATCTGTATGGGACTCCTGTGGCTCCTCTCTGCACTCTGTGGCTGGATATCCTGCTCTGGTGTTCCTCACGAAGCACACCCGTTCAGACCGGTCTGCTGCCACCCTGCCAGCTCTCCTCGACGCTCACCTGCGCCCACAGATTTCTGTCAACGCAGAGGACTACTGTACATCTGTTCGCCTCAAGGTGTCCAATTATTCCCATGTCCTGCCACTCTCTTTCGGCAGCTAAAGAATCCATCTGTATGTTGTACATAAGCTCTGGAGAAAGTTTGCGGCAACACAACTGTGTCCCAAAGAGAGAATTCTCCTTGGGATACAGTTTGCAGTCAAAGTCACGGATCTTCTCCATTGTCTGTCTTTATCGCCTACAAATGTTACAGTAGATGTAGCTTCTGATATCTTACGCTCCAGCTCCTCCGCTGTGAGGCCGAGGGATTCTTTGTCACAGTCGCTCTCTTCGATTTCTTCAGCTTCATCTTCTAGTTCGGGTTAAGAAACAGAAGTGAGATCGGCGTTGGCATAACCAGAAGCATCTGTCTTACTGAAGAAGTACTGCCAAAGATTTGTGCTGTAACAGCCACGATTTAGCTCCTCTGCAATGCGTTTTTCCATGTCCATCTTCATTCAATGATGAAAACACATGCAGCTTCCTACTTTATATGCAGGAGCGGCTGCATAAGTAGCCATGTGGTTCCCTTTTATCGTGCAGCCGATTGGCCGAAAAAAGAACAGAAGCACGTGAATAGCCAAAGAAAGCCAGTGTGCTGATTTACTGTTGAATCGCCAAAACCCCCAACTAGGACTGAGCTACCAGCGGGAAATTCCTCTAAAACAACCCACATTCAAATACAAAGTTTATGGTTTTAAGGCCCCCAATACTGTTATTTGAAACATGGAGTGGCTTCTTCATGATTTCAACTTACATATTCTGCCAAAAAAACGAAAATCACTAATATTAAAAAAAAAAATCCATTTTTCTTTGTTAACACAACTTGTGCCGGGCCGACTTGTTGCTGGTTTTCTCCTGGCTGGTCACATATTTTGCTATTGGAGTTCGAGAGAAGTGAGTGTCTGTCTGTGGAAATGGATAGGCCTGAACCACAAAAGCGCAAGGGGATGCAGAGATGCAGCGAAATGTGCCAAAAACACAAACATGTTTGCTGTCAAAGTTCGACTGCAGCAGCGGGGCCGTCGACATCAAGTGCAGAGGCAGTCCCTGGTGCAAAGGCTGTTGGAGAGAGAATAAAAGAGAGAGAGAGATGAACAATATTGTTCACAGTGAACAATATTTGAGAGAAATGGTCTTTCATATAGAAAATGTTTTAAATCTTTGAGTTCAACTCATGACAAATGGGAGCAAAAACAAACGTGTTGTGTTTATATTGTTGTTCAGTGTATTTAAACTGCACCTTAACTGATCCCTGCTCTCTTTCTTTCCTCTCTCTCTCTTTCATTCTCTCTGCTTTTCATACTTAAAGGTGCCACTTTGAGGAGCTCTTTATTTTACATGGATGTATGGTCTTACTGTAGGCATAATTGTCTTATTTGTATTTGTAAACAGTAAATTTCATTAAACACTAATCTAAAAACTCTCTAGCAGTATTTCTTCGACAACCACTTTCACTTCAAGATGGGAATTGTGGCATGTCTGCCAAGATGAAAGTCTCCGTGAGTAGTGAAAGAACATATAATTTTTTTTAACATGGTTACTCTCTTCCATGTCGGCTACTGTGCATATATCCTCTGGTGTGTCGTGTACCTCCGCATATCATATAAATTATCATGGTGGGCCACCATGGCCAAAAATGCCAGGGCCATTTTTTGGTCCCAGTCCAGCCCTGGATCTGAATATGCTGCTGAGTGTGAAAACTCCTTCAGGTGTTTGCTGAGAGGTTTGAGGACATGAGAAGTAAACAAGAGGGACTGAACATATCTGCAACAAGCTGTTTAATGTGGAACCAGCTGATGTGTCTGACAAGCTACAACATGAAATCATTGAGCTGCAAAGCTACAACAACCTCTCTACAGTGGGGTGTTGGAGGTGGTTGGTGCGATGCTGGTGAGCTTCTTGGCCTGAACAAATCAGTGGCCTCTGTATTCATTAGTTTGTTCATTGTGTACTTGGTTAACTGCTGTTTTCTCTCTAGCTGGAGAGGAGCTGTTGGGCCTAAAGGGGTGGCAGGCCGGTGTCCCCTTCACTGATCCCTGACTGTGGAGCATTCAGTGTCACTTGGATAGTGTGGGATGTTCATGTGTGGTGTGTCGCATCAGGACCCTTCCCCCTCAGCTGCTCCCTCCTGTTGCAGTTAGCCCCCAGCCCTGTTCTGGCATCAGATTCTGTATCTGCTGAGCTGTACTGTAGGTACCTCAGTTTCAGGAAGAAGGCACAGTCATCTGTGCTGCACAAAGCATCTTTTCTAAAAGCAGGGTGCTAATGTGTGAAGAGGAAAGAGAGTTTGAGGAACTTGGTTAGTGTGGTCTGTGAAGAAGGTGATGGTCTGAGGAGACGTGGATGTGGACTTACTGTTGATGCATTTCTAAATATATCCAAAAATACAGTATCTTCAGAAAGACAAAAGATGTAAAGCTGTGGTGTGAAAGTTGTTCAGCTTTTGTTGCTTGTGGTTTCATCGCAGAGAGCTGAAGGCCAGTCTTCCTGTGGCTTTCGCTCTGCTCACAGTGTTTCACCGCAGGGGAAAATGGACTTGTTGCATACCCGCACATGCATGCAAACACAGCCATGGCAGCAAGCTAACCTTTGTCTTTGTCATAGACACACTCACCACGTCAGCATACAATTGAGACTTTCATCAAATTTTAAAAAGTCAGCATATTTATTTCAATCAAGAACAAATGTCTGTGGAAACATTTTCGTTGTTGCCAGCTCCTCCTCCATCAAACCTCAAATGTGTGGGGCTTTTTAATGATCAGAGAAAAACAAAACGAAAAACAGGAAGAAGTATGTGAGAATCGAAACTAAACACGAGAGAGAAAATAGTATGTTCACCTTAATGTTCAGTCTTTTTCACTGTAGGGGAATCAGTTCATTAAACCTTTAAGTTAATGTTGCATTTGTTAATAAAATAGGGGCACCGACCTCCCTCAGCTCAGAAGGATTTTATTTATTATTTCTTGTACTGCTGATTTAATGATAACAAATGAACTAACGGTAGACCAGTCGCGTAAATTCTCGATACAGGGATTGCTTCTATCCAGCTCAAAAGGACACCGTCTGACCACGACTTTTTTATTAAACACAATAATGGGAATGAATATGAATAATGAATAATATGAAAAATAATATGGATTCTATGACATAACACAAACAACTGTATGGAGAAACTTATGGCAAAATAATGGCAGAATGAGTTTGGCAATAGTGAGAAGTAGTTTAGAGGAAAATGGGGACGCAAATGTAGAGTTAATTTCTTGAATGAATGACTGAGAGAATCAAAGGAGAATTGAGAGTATTATAACCGTATGGCACCAACTCATTATTCAAAAGTATGCCTACTTTGTCAGCGACGCTTCGGCGGACGTCTGTTCCGAACTGACCTGAAGGGGCCCCAGGCGTTGTTTTCTGTCTCTGGTCTGCTGGGCAGTCCAATGGGGGAACCCAGTCAAACCGCTGGTCTGAGTCAATCTTGGACAGAGATGTTTCAGGGGTCTGGATCTCTGGATCGGAAACAGGCACAGAGCGGCTTCTGATGGTTATTTAACCCAGACAGGTGGGTCAAGGCTGGCTACAGGTCATCGGTGCAGAGAGTTAGCAGTCATGTGGCAAAAACTTTAGGTCAATAATAAAACTGAGAGTCTCTTCGATGGCCAGTTGAAAATGGATGGGACAAAGAAATAAAGAATGGCAGACTATATTTGCTGAAATGATTATTACTATTATTGCTACTTATTATAACTGTCTTATGTCAAGTGTATAAAATCTAACCGCTACAAACCTCTAGATGGCAGTATGGTTCCATGGTAGAAACTCAGAAAAACTCTTTTAGGCAAATTAAAATCACAGTTTTGTCATTTTATAAGGTAGAAACACAGGAAAAGCGTTGATATCATACAGATAGTTTAGTACTGTAAGAACTCAAACATATAGATTTCATTATCCTGGTGTGATAGAAAATGGAATGTCTCATTTACAACCTATCAGCATCATCTGATTTTGTAGATTCTTCTGAGGTCTGGCACTTATCCATCCAGACGGTTTTATTGTCCGTATCGGTGTAGCTGTAAAGCAAAAATTAGCATCTCCATGATTAATGCTCTGGGTGAAAGGTAACCTTTGAAGTTGAACTGTCTGTATCTACTGCTTCCCTGAAGGAATCTGGAAAGGTGTTCCTCAGCCAGACACCTTGTGCTCTATTTTCGTCCCTGCCGCTGGCGGGGCGCAGGGTGCACAACCCACGCAGTGGTATTTTCGTGCAGCGAAGGTGGGTATTTTGGTAAACTGAGGTGCACAGAGGTACGCCAGGATGGGCGTTGCGGAGCAGTAGGGGGGAGGTGTCAGCAGGATCAGCCAGCAGATTTGGATTTCGGTCCATTTCGGGCCATGCCGGTGGCGTAAAAGTGCGCTGAAAGCTTGCCACCCACGACCTGGTCAACTCTGTGTGCCAGCAGCGCGCCGCTGGGCAAGTGGATTTTCGTAAACCGGCGGAGTCGTGTGCCCACATAACCAATACCTCATAGGCAGGTTTCCACAGTGTCTGGCATTTCACTGCGATCAATAATTAGCAACAGCCATGATTCAATGCAACTATCTGAGTCAGCACATACAGTCAGACCTAAATTTATATATGTTTTTTTTTAAATTTATATCTCATCTGACCACATTGCACACGTAATGGTCACTCAACCTGACCGAATGTACACAGGTACATAGATACGGCCACTGCAAGCCTGGACCTCCCGGACCAGAACATCAGTCTCCTCCTGGGAGAAGTTTGGGCGTCGGACAGTTTCCTGCACGGGCTCAGTCATCCTCGAAACTTGCCATGTGCCTCGCCAGCGGCATTTTTAAAGGTGAGGCGAGGAGCTGGTGTGATTGGTGAAGATTGGACTCGGCTGTGTCAAACCCACTCCACGCCTTCTTCCCTCCCTCCTTTGGAGTTACGCCGCTGGGTGGGACTGAGATGAGAAGGGAGAGTAGTTGCGCCCGTCTGCGCCGTCACGCCCCATCGCCGGCGGTGGAAACGAAAATAGAGCCCAACGTCTCTCTCTGATTTAACACCTCCCTGTAAACAGTTCAAAACGTTATTAACTCTTAAAAGTTGGGATGTTTTATGACTCCATTTCTCCTGAAGGAATGCAAAAGGGGGGGAAGAAGGTCAGTTACAGGTCAGTTCTGCTACATCACAAAATGAGACTTTAGACAAAGTGATATTAATTCCTCTAATTTGACAACCTGCTCTCATTATACTTGATATTTGCTGGAGCCAAAATGTTTGCTGCAGTTGCCTGCACCTGTTCAAAATAAAAAGGGAAGGCCTAATTCTTCTGCAGACACAGTATTTCTATGTCTCTGCTCACTGGATGGAAGTCTTGTCTTAGACTGAAAGCAATGAAATGGACAGCAGTGATTCTGGAAGCTAAAGTCTAATGAAGGCTGCATGAGATTTGCCACAATGTGCCGGAGACAAAAGCTCTGATGTTGGCACAGAACTCAACAGAATAACAGAATCAGTGCAGCATGGCTTCAAAGAGGAGCAAAATGGGCTCAAGTGTTGTGAGGACATAACAGGAACAGGAAACAGTAGCGCACTAATAAAAATACAGCAGTTGTGTCCACACTCGATTTGAATAAATGGCTTTCAGTAAGTCAGCAGTCAAAAATGTCGTAAAGAGGATGATGAAATGTTGTGTAGCTTCCATTATTTCATGACATGACATGAAAATCAGCTGTGGACTCATGGTCGTGGTCATATGTAGACGTCCCTGTTTGTGCAGCAACACATGAACAAATGAACAAAGGAGACGCACACGCTTTCAGCTTGTCCAATCACTGGATAGAAATCTGTAGCGGTGCCTTTGTTCAACACTGTTGTCTGCTGCTCTCATGAGCTGTCGACTCATTGAACGTGTTTCCATTGAACTGCACATTTTCAATGTGTGTATAAAAGTACCTGAGTGGAAACACCAGGAATTTAAAAAATCAAAATAAAAAATCGAAGTATCAATAGAACTGCAACATGTTTGATATTTATTCCAGTATTACATTTGTTCCATTACACACTGAACAGCACATTAATATGATGAAGCTTCAGTTCTACTCTGAGCTGCAGCTACAGTTGCTTCCTGAGTCTGCTGGCAGCATAAACAACACGAGTCTCCACTTCTCTCTCTGATTCAGGCCTCCTGTTTCTTATCGCTGTTGAAGACAAACTCAGTGCAGCATCCTTCAGGTCATCAGACTCCAGATTCTGCAAATTAGAGGCAGACACCTCTCAGACGACTTCATCAGCATCAGTTATTTCAGTTATTTAACTAATGAAGAAACTCCTGGAATGACTCCTAAAAGTCTTATTTGATAAATAATAATCACTAATCAAACAGTCTTAAAGTTGGATTCACCTCTGTCCATTGTGGATTCTGCTCTTTATTATCTGCCGAAAGACAGACATAAAATGGCCTTTTCATGAGCTGTTAAATGTTGCTTTTCATACATTTCATGTTCAAACACAATAAAACAAAGTACACGTACCTTTGCAAGTCTTGCTGATTTGAACAGCCAGACAAATGACGACCACATTAATGAAAGCAGTCAGACCAGCCAGGATCACACTCATCAGCTTCGTTAATCCATCAAACACTTCAACAACAAAGATCAATAAATGAAGCTTTCTGTGGACTATTCTACCTCTCGTAAGATGAGATCAGTCTTCATTTTGACAGTGACTAAAAATCTGTTTCTTTCCAATCAAAACGCAGACAAGACAGAACAGCAATCTTACCTTGAACCTTTAAATATGTTGCACTGTCAATTGCTGCCATTCTATCTGACACCCGAAATCCACAGAAATACAGTCCAGAGTCGGATGAATCCACTTGTTTGATCTTGAGAAAGAGGGTCCTGCTGTTGGAAGTCATGTTAAATTTGCTGTTTTGAAATCCATCACAGAATGATGCGTTGCCATCGGAGCTCATCATGGAGGAGATGCAGCTGACATTGTGTCTGTTGGCCAGTTTGAACCACCTTATGTAGGAGGGGAGAGCTGAGAAGTTGGAGCACAGCAGTGTGACGTCTTCACCAGGCTGAACCTCCACAGTGTGAAACTCAGAAACTGAGATCCAAACTGAAACAAACAGCATGAAAATTATCCACAAACCTGGAACTCAACAGGAACCAAACAGTGCTCGTAAATGATGGAATTAAAGAAAAGCACATTTCAATTCTGGCAGAACACTGAAGGAAAGTTAGAAATTGTTGAATTGAGAAAGAAATCCACACTTGGGTACTTACAGAAGGTACAGAGTAAAGCTGTGATCAAGGTAAAGTTCATCATTGTGTGTTCAGCGTGAGAGCACCACTGCAATGGTTGGAACTGAACTGTGCTCCAGTGAGAACAGTCTCAACGTAAAGAGGCGGAGTGTCTTTGGTTTGTCCGGCTGCTCACACTCACAAGATAAAGGAAATTGGTTGTAAATGAATAGCTGCAAGGAGAACAGGAGGAAGTTATTGTCTGGTTTGAAAACACTTTAGATCGTCTAGGAAATGTTTGAGCATAAGTCAAAGTCTGCAACAGATGTATCGGTGTGCAGTAGTCTATAGTTTGAGGAAGTGTCATCGTTGACGTGCTTTGTCTCCATCAGATGTTCTTTTGTTACCTCACACACTGTTGTCTTATTACACACATACGTATAAAGCAGATGTTTAAAGTGGGAGCTACTGTGTTCCATATTTACATGACATGTGTGTCCTGGTATATTCATAACAATGTGGTTGAGGTTTAATGCTGATTTAGCTCTTTTCCACATCAGGACACTTCAGTGCTGCATCATGCTCATGTGCCGTGTTCACTGACCGCAGGAAAAAATCAAAAGCTGTGCTCTAGAAATATACCAAAGTCAGTGAGTCTCAAATGAAAATCTAATTCTGAGCCACACAGTTTGACACAGGATGCTTTTATATAAGACTGTGCAGGCGTCACCCTGCAACAGGCATCTTTCCACAAGAAAGTGTGAGTCTGTGCGAGTGTTGAGTCTGCTGAGTGTGATCTGTGGTGAGGGGAGCAGCGACACAGTTTGACACAGGATGAAAAAATTCTCAAAGGCGCCATTTCTACAAATCCAAAAAAACCTTCACTTTCGAGTCCTTTTCTTCTCTGAAGGCCTTCGTTGTGTTTGGTTCTGATGCAGAGAGCTGAAGGCCGAGCTTCCTCTGGACGAGATGTCATTAATGATACACACAGTGCTCGACATAGTGCTGTTTGTCACCACACTGACCTACAACAACAGGCAGATGGAGGTCAAATTCTCAACGAAACTGTGTTTTCACCACATCATGACTGACTTTGACTTCACAGTTAAAATATCCAGTTGCTGCACTGATTCATGTTGTGTGTGTTTTTCAGAGAAGCTCCTAATTTTGTCATTTTTTTATTCACTGCTTCATCATTTCAGACTGTCTTCTCACAGGACTCATGACTGACGCCTCGAGTGATGTGAAGTTCACTCACTGCTCCTCTGCTGCAGACAGCGGAGCTGCAGACAGTGTTCCTTCTGGCTCCTGCTCCATTAAACACCATCATATTCCTGAGACAAAATGAAAGAGACGGACTGAGGCTGAGAAATCAGAATCAGAATCAGATGCCTTTATTAGTCTCCCGAAGGAGAAATTCCAAAGACGGTGGATGGTGGTGGTGGTGGATTCTTGTTGGTGTTGAAGACAAACTCGGACGGACAGAATGAAGAGAAATTCCTCTGGAGTTCTTCGCTGTGGCCACACTGCTCCTTCTCTCTCCTCTTCATCTCCATCACCATGACATTATGGCCTTTCACGTTTCATGGTCGGCCAGATTGCTTCATGTGTCTATTCACTGTAAATTCAATGTGTTTAATTGTTCTTATGTCTTTTTTAATAGCAATAATAGTGTCTATAGGAAGTGAACACACTTGCTGCAGAACATGGCTCTGCTAACTGGCAGTGAATTACTCAGCAGTGTTTCATTGCAGTAGTTTGTTCATCAACCAGCAGGTGGCGCTTACGTCCACTCCATTTTATTATTGGGCCTCAATCAGGTTGAATCCATCATCTATCATGATGGTTCTGTTCACTTTTCTTCATGTCTCTTCTTGTGATTCAGCTCTTACAGAGGATTTGATTCAACGTAACAGGAACATTATAACAGCAGCTCTAACAGGCTAACAGGTGAACTGATGTGCAGCACAGACGCTGTCACCTGGAAATGAGAATATTAGGAGATACTACAGAGGAAAAATACCTTCAAGTTTGGAATAAACTCACTGCCAACTGTGATTAAGTGTTGAGGTAGTTTCATTTGTCACAACCTGGCTCTAAAGGCCACGAGGGAGAATGGGAGACACATAGTTTCAAAGATGAAATAAAGTCATTTATTGAACAAAAGTTCCTGAAGTGCACAGACAAGACAATATCAGAAGGTGTGGCATGTGTACATCAGTGGTGTCAGCAGTGTAGGGTGTGCATGTAGGCTCTGAATGGCAGTTTAATGTTGGAAAATGCATGAAATAATTAAAGGCAAGCGAGCAGGAACTAACAGCAGCACAGAAGCAGAGAGATGCCTGCAGAGAGAGAGACCACAGCCTCCCTCTGCCCACCGTCACTCAGTCTGCATGTTTGTGTGGAGGCTCAGCCACACGAAGACCACCTGAACACCAACATCAGCACGTATATGGGACCTGAAAAAGAAATCCAAGGTTCATACTTTATTGTCACTGAATGGAAATATTGCTGTTTAGAAAGCTAAACAGATTTCTAACATGCCGTTATTTGCAAGAGGCACTAAGAAGGCCGCCCACTGGCTCTGGAACTGATCGCTGGAGGAAACTCCTGCAACATGGTCTTATTACCTTGACACGCATGAGGCTTTGGGCTCCAAGCCGTCAATAAGTCTTCCTGTTCTCGTTGCCTCGTGCATGTGGAACCTCACCGTTCTCCCAAGTCTCTCAAATGTTCCACATGCTCGTCTCCAAATCCCTCAGAGTGTTCCTCCCTCCAGTCCAGCCTCAGCACCTTCACCTGAAACAAGCCAGCCTCCACCAGCTAAAACCAGCTGGAAAACACTGAGGGGTTTCTGGGACTTGACCTTCTTTCTTGTTCTTATGGGTAAATGCAGGTAGACAGGTGAAGACGTGAGCTCACCTTATGGTTGGTTTTGACAGGAATTTTGCTGACAAGTTTATTTTTCTAATAATATGTACGTAAATGTGAGGTTGAAGCCCAATAAAAAAGCAGAGAATAAATGCATTTAGCTAGATTTTGATACCTACCTCTTGACAGACACACACACACAGCCGAAAGATGAAATGGAAGTTGAACAACCGACATTTCCCATCATGCCGTGCTGGACTGAGTAGTTTGTTCAGTTTGCTGGATGCTTTCAGTCCGAGTACGAGGCCTGAAAAGAAAACATTCCAGTCGTCATGGATCAAACCAAAGCCTGTATTCGGGTCTCTGCATCAGCCATGAACAGAAAAGACTGAATTTTAGCTTTGTTGCATCCTGGAAGTAAAAGAAGGAGCTCTTGCTCATTTCTTTGACATGCACAAAAGATTGGTTGTTATTATTATTATTATTTGGTTATTATGTGTGAAAAAAGGACTATTTAGTCATTTCAGTTTGTTATTTGCCAAATAAATAACAAGAACATTTTCAGCAGACTCTCTGCTTTCATATGATACCAGGCTTGTGTGGTTTGCGTGACGTGATGAATCAGCAGACGCACTAAAGTGGACATACCCTGTATTGGTGCTTTCATCACATGCCCATATTATTTCTTGGGGTATGTTTTGTTTGGGTGGCGATGCTTGGTAGAGGCTTTTAGGCGAGTTTCTCCCCGTCATTCTGGTATGCTACACGTTAGGACTGGTGCTTCCTAACGTGACCATTGATCATCTGAACTGCGTGCATCTCACGCTGCCCCTGTACAGGGAGCGCTGGTATATCCATTGTGTCTCAATTACTCTCAAGCGTAAATGCAATAACTAATGATATGAAGATATATTTGTGTTTATGTGCATGTATGTTTATAGTAATGTTATAGTCTAGGGCTTATTTAAAAAAGACAGGCCCACGGTGATTGATGGAATTGAGGACACATGACTGGCCGGCCGTCAAAACATGGACATGACAGGACACAAGTGTGAGAAGATCCATTCCTGGAACTCTGGTCTTCCGTGTGACAGGCGAAGATACTGTCCACTATACTAACGGAAATACCTCATCACTTTGTGGCTCACAAGTGTCAAATGGACTACCAAGGGTACGAACTGCCAGCGCCTGTGGCTGTACGCCTGTGTATCCCCGGGGTGAACAGGTTCGGCTGGTGGGCACAGTCCCAGGAGGATGTGGGACTGTGCCCACTCTATTGTTTGCGGTTCAGAGTTTTTACTTTCACAATAAGAGTTTTTACTTTGACAATAAGAGAAGTCTGAAGGTCATCATATCATGCACAAATAATTTCAATTTCAATTTCACAAGACCCTGTTCCATGGGATTTTAACCCTTGTGTGAAACTGAAGTTTGTGCTGAATATGATCATATATGAATAGGATTCAGATTTTGGGTTTGGACTGATGAGCTCACATTGCTGAGAATTTTGTTTGTGTGTTGTTGTAGAGTCTTTGAATGGAGACTAATTTGGCTTCTGGGATGTGAATGGGAAGAACGTCTTCAGACGCATGTTCTGGGCAACAATAAACAACCAATGTCCAATAAGGTGTCTTTGAGTTTGGCTATTTTCATTCACTTATTTCTCACCTTAGCACAGGTAGCCTATAACTTTTAACCTTTTAACCTATAACATTTCCATTCATCTGTTTTCTTAATCATAGGGTTTCATTCACCATAAAGATAAGTGACCTCACATTGTCACACTGACACGGTCAAACACCGTTTGCCCTCCTCTTCACACACCTTGCTCATTACCTGGGGCTTACCTATGTGCCTTTTCCGGCGCTAAGCACCACCCACTGGTTAAACACAAAAACGGCATATACACAGATATGATTTTCAATATAAAAAAACTAGAAACAAAAATGAAACAAACAACAAAAATTATATTATGGCTCCAACAGTTGTATTTGACTTGTGCAAGTGTAAAACTACAGTGACACATAAGAATGTGTTGCTGTGTCACTAGACCACTGTACCTGTGTTTCATACAAGACACACACACACAAGTTCAAGTTAAACCCCATCCGCTTTATTATTTTACTTTGACAATAGAAGTCTGAAGGTGGCAAATATGTGTTGAGGCAGTCCAGAATTTAAGGGAGCCAAGCCAGGTTTGAGTCCTCTCCACGAAAAGACTTCTTACTTGTCTTGTAGTAAGAGTAGAGTTCCTCGTTTACATCAATGTTCCTGGTTGCAAGGAAAAGGATGATGTCTTTTTCCTCCCCATCTGTCACCACAGTGTACAACCTTGGCCTTAGGTTGGCTGCTGCTCTTGAACGGTTGATTAGCCGACCAACAGTCTGCCGTCCAGGGTGGCACTCACAAAATTCTGAATGTGCGTCGATGCACATGGGCTGCCCTCTTTTGTCTCTGTAGAAGAACATGTGTCTGGTCTCCTCTTCACTGATGTTCTTGTGGATTTGCTGGCCCTCTTTGGCTGTGATGACCCGCCCGTGGTAGTCACAGACCACCTCACCAGTCTGGAATCTCCGGGTCGCGATGACACCCTTGCGCTTCTCTTCAACAGCACTGACTAGAAGTCCTCTCCACTTCTGTGATCTCGTCAGCTTCTGGATCTGATTGGACTCCATGGCCGTGTCCTCTGATCCGGAGGGCTTCCACTCCTAAGTCCACCTCCTCACTGTTCTCGTGGACACAGGCTGCCTCTGGACAATAAGGACATACTAAGGTGTTAAAAACACCAGGCTGTGATCAGCGTTGCCTAAGTGGGGGAAGGGCAGTGGCACCGAGTGCATCATTTGCATTAGCATACAGTAGGTCCAGAAACAGAAAGGCAACCAAAAAAAGTTGACTGCACGCAAACATTGTGACACGGTTACTGACAATGCAGTTAAGAAATAGAAATTAAAAGAAAAGGAGAAAACACACTAAAATGATCAAAAACAAACAAAAATGACGGAGCTACTGCAACAGACTGCCACCTGACACAGCAATACCAATTAAAATATAAATTTCAGAGTAAACAAGAAGTGGTGTTTGAAAAAAAGAAAAGACTGAAAAGCTCTTCCACCAACCTGCTGAGTGGATCAGCATCATCCAAAATTTGGCGAAGGAGCACGTGGCTGAACACCCTGCCGGACACCAGAAGTTCTTGGACCTCCGTCTTTGCCTTCTCCACCGCTGCGTCAATGGCTTCTGGTGTGCTGTTCTTCATGCAAACCCGGCGCAGATGCACTGACAGGGTTTCCTTAGTCTTTATGCATACAGGGCAAAGGAGATAGTGCCTGTTGGGTTTCCTGGACATGTTTCTCTTAATCTGAAGTGTACTCAGAGAGAAGAAACAAAGGCAGGAGAAATCTTGTTGTCTTGATGACCAAGGAATGAAAGCTCTTTAGCAGTAGCAATTAAAATTGCTTTTTTTTTTTTCTTGTGGTAGGAGGATTCTTCTTCTTTCTTCTTTCTGGAACTCTGTAGTCTGATGATCTCTGATGAGCTTCTGTGGAGAGTCTCAGGAGAAAGTCAGGGGTAACTGGACATCTGGTGGCCTCACCTTATATGTCTATCTGACAGTCCCACCTACATTCCAGCATTAGCATTTGCATGCATGCACACCTGAGAGGGAGTGGACCTGATGCTCTGTGCTTGACTGATTCACAGGTAACTAAAGCTGAGTCTTTCAGCATATACGGTGATTCTCCCCAAATAAGGAGGGCTGTGTGGTTACTTGTAAAATAAAATAATAGGGTTAGGGTTACAACAAGTTATTTCTTCTGTACTAAATTAACTTAATGAATTTTGCATCTTTTCGTCTCCACAGCAGTATCCTCAGAGTCTTTTTCAATGTAACAAATAAGAATTGTACAGTACACATTGTTCCATTAGATGAAGTCTAATGTGGTCCATGAAATACTGTCTTTGAAAGTCATTCTTAACTATTTGTTTTCGTGTTTCAGGCTGAGGAGACAAAAGCAGGAAGAGGACTGAGACGAAGAAGTAAATGTGTTTCTTTTTATTTTGATTAGTCTTGTAGCTCTGAAAATAAAACCTTCATATATCAAAGGCAGGATTCACAGGTGACTAACTAAAGCTGAGTCTTTCAGCATATAAGGTGATTCTCTCCAAATAAGGAAGAGGGAAACACAGAAATAACTTCACTTATTATATGTAAGAATCAAAATGAGTTAGTTAAGAATTGTTTTTCTGTATTTCTGGCCATAGTTTCAATCTGACATGGGAACGAACTGGAGTGGGGGGATATCAACGATTTCATTTGCACTTGAATGGGTCATCAGCCTGTCATTAAGCAAAACAAAAGATGTGACCAGCTTGAGTTTTATTCTGACAAACTGACATTCTTGCATAATTATTTGCACCTGAGAGGGGGTGGACCTGAGGCTGAAATTTCAAAATAAATGTTAAATGTGTTTCTCTTTATTTTGATCATTTTAGTAGTTTTGAAAATAAAACCTTCATTTATCAAAGGCAGCATTCACAGGTGATTAAAGCTGAGTCTTTTCAGCACATTCCCCTCACACACTGGTGAACATCCAGGGCTCGGTCATTGACATGGTGGACTCATTTAAGAACCTGGGTGTTCACCTCAACAATAAACTCGACTGGACAGACAATACTAACGCCCTGCACAGGAAGGGCCAGAGTCGCCTACACCTGCTGAGGAGACTGAGGTCCTTTGGTGTGTGCAGGGCTCTGCTCCGGACTTTCTATGACACTGTGGTGGCCTCTGCAGTGTTTTATGCCATAGTGTGCTGGGGAGGGGGCAGCATGGACAGAGACAGGAAGAGACTGAACAGACTGGTTAAGAGAGCCAGATCTGTCCTGGGCTGCCCACTGGACTCCATCGAGGAGGTGGCGGACAGAAGGATGTTCGCCAAGCTGACATCCATCATGGATAACTCCTCCCACCCCCTGCACCACACTGTGAGGACCCTGAGCAGCTCCTTCAGCACAAGCCTTTTACATCGCCAGTGCAGGGAGGAGCACTACCGCAGGCCATTCCTGCCCACAGCCATCAGACTGTATAACAGTGCACAATAACATCCACTCAAAGTTGTACTGATAATGTGTGCAATCGTCATTTTTAAATGACCTAAGTGTGTATGTGTTGTATATATTGTCAATTACCATAGGGTATAGAACACTTCTTGCTGCTACTTGTACATTTACTGTGAACCCTAGGTTAAAAAAAAAAAAAAAAAAAAGCTATTCTCTGTTGTTCATTTTCAGTATTTATTTTCAGTTTATTGTTACTGTAGTTGTTAGGACACGTCTGTTTTTATTATTTGTGCCTCTGCGCTTTACTGTGTTTTACTTGAAATTGTCTTGTCACACCATGGGATAGTGGGAAACGTAATTTCGATTCCTTTGTATGTCTGGTACACGTGAGGAAGCGGACAATAAAGCCGACTTTGCAATATTTTCTTTGTCTTCTTGTCCTCTGACTTCTTGCACTCTGTCCTGTTGTTGCTGTAACATGTGAATTTCCCCCATTATGGGATAAATACAGTCTATCTTATCATATACAGTGATTCTCCCCAAATAAGGAAGGCTGTGTGGTTACTTGCATTTGCAAACCACAAAAGAGCACAGCAGCAGATTATGTTGATAAAGCATCAGTTCTGCTCTGAACTGCTCTCTGTCAGAAATAACACCAGTTTCCACTTCTCTTCCTGCACTGGCAGCTGACTGACAGAGACAGTAAGTGTAATCAGTTAACTAACAATCCTTTCCTTAAGTTTCCTGACTTTAACCAGCAGACCAGCAACCAGACCGTCCAGGATCACTGTCAAATCCACTCCACATCTTACCTGCCACCTGCTCTCTGTAGCCACACCCTCCTCCCCTCACCTGAGCTGCACACCTGCGGTTCGTTACTCATTAAGTGAGTATATAAGCACTGCTGTTTGACTGACTCTCTTCCAGGTTGTTCTCTGTGGTTATGCAAGACTTTTCTGTCCTTCACAGATCACACTTGTCAGCTTTGTTATTCCGTCACACTCTTCTATAAGAAAGAGCTTTAAGTTTGACTCAACATTCAAAACTGAATCTAGCTGAACTGTTTAACCTGAGACAATGGACAACTTGCACAATGAGAGAAATCTTAAAGAGAATCTTACTTTTAGACTTTCTGTCCATCGTCATGTGGCTCATTGCTGTCTTTGAACAAAATGAAGATAAAACAGATTTGTGTCAAAATCACATGTAATTTGTGAATTTTGAACGTAACAATACCTCATGATCAATGTAAGAGTACGTCAATCATTTTAGCTCTGCTGGCTGACAGAACTCAGCAAAGTTAGCAAAGAAGACGATGAAAGTGATTCAATGCGAGGACACACTGAGCCTGCAGAGAACAAACAGAAAGAGGTGTGCTGCTATTTTGTGGTTTGACCACAGAGTGGTTGATTTGCTCAAATTAACTCCACCTGTGATCTTTTGCAGGAGGAGCAGCGACACTCTTTGAGACGAGTCACAGTGAACGCACACACTGATTTCATCTTTGAAATCCAGCACAGAACTCACATTTCTTAATACGTGTTGAAGAAGTGTGTTCAGACCACACTGTGCTGTCTCTTCCTGTCAAACAAGTGATGTGTGCCTCACTTGCTCCTCCACTGCTGCAGATCCAGCTAACTCTTACTATAAGACAACCTGGACAGCCATCATTGTCCTTACTGGCTCCTCCATCAAACACCAACCACATGCAAATACTGAGAATTAAAGCTCTGCAGCAGGAAGACGCACTCCAATGAATGAACATCAGATCTTTAATGCAAAATTCAAAGTTTGGCAAGAATGATTATTGCTTCACCAACAAGGCATACAAAGCTTGATATGACACAGCATCAGTTCCAGGTGCCTCCTGAGTCTATCTGGTGGAAGCATAAGTAACATTTGGCTCCAGCTGTCTTCTTTTTGCTTTCGGTCGAAACGTCACAGCTGCGTAGTTCATCTCATCAGAGCCCACGTTCTGTAAAAAGAGTATTTTCAGGTTGAATGTGGCGACTTGACGTGATGATTAATTCCTGCAGTCTGACTGTTTGACATTTGAGGCCGATGCTAATAAAGATATTTGACTTATTTCATTTCTAAATACGTACGATTAGCAGATGTTCTTGATAAGATGCCCTTAAATTCATTCTTTAAAGGATTTAACAAAGATATTGACTGAGCAGCACATTTTCCATCTGAAAAATAAACTTATTAGTGCTCTCTAATGGACAAACTATGAAAAGGAGGTACTGTGTGCAAAGTGCCTCAAACATAATTTGGAGATTTTTTTGGAATTTCCTGTTACTTAGCTGCTCATATATACTCAATGCAAATAAATACATCCTGTATACATGCATATATACAAATCCACCAACATTTCAGGGACTAGCTAATATTAGCCGATACAATACAGCACTGGCTGTTTGTCATCGGACTGAATCAAACAAACCTCTCGTTGCTCTGGACTCTGTTCTTCTTCACCAGCTAAGAGACAGAAACAAAACATCTGGTCAGTTCATTGATCACTGTCTCTGGTAAAACAGGAGTTTTTAACTTTAAGAGCATTTCCACCAGCAAAAAAAAAAAAAAAATGTTAGATTGACACAGAAGCTGTGAGAAAGTACCGTTCTGAAGTTTCCTGCTTTTAACAACCAGAGCAACGATGACCATGACAAGGAAAACAGTCAGAGCACCCAGGATCATATTCATCAGCTCTGATATTCCCTCAGAGTCTACAAGAAAGAACACTCAGTTAGACTCTTTCCCTTCAGAGACTTGATGTCTGAAATGGACAAAACTGAATTTAGCTCAATGGTTTCGCCTTCAAACATCTGATGATCTGCACAATGAAAGAAGGAGAATCTTACTTTCACACTTGCTGCGCACGTTGTCATGTGGGTCATGGCTGCCTTTTTAAGAAATGAAGATACATTTAGCCTTGAGCTGATTTTTTTTTTTAACCGATTCACATCAAAATTCATAATCCACTTTGTTTCATGTTTTAAGACGGAAAAAAGATTTTGAGAATCAAAAGACAAAAACTAATAATCTTACCCTTAATATTTAAATATATTACATTAAACATTAGATGTCCATCAGTGTAAAATCCACAGAAATACTGTCCAGAGTCAGATAAATCCACTTGTTTGATTTGGAGAAAGACAGTGGACATGTTGAATCTCATGTCAAATTTTCCACTTTGGTATCCTTGGCACAATGTGACATCGCTCTTAGAACTGAACATAACAGAGATACAGCTGATCTCGGTTCTGTTCACCAGTCTGAACCAGAACATCAAACCATCATATGTGGAAACTTTAGCGCACATCAGTGTGACTTCTTCACCAGGCTGAGCCTCCACAGTCTGAGACCCAGAAACTGAGACAGAGATCCAGCCTGAAACAACCAGACGACAAGAGGCTTCCTCATTATAAAGCCACGACAACACCTCTTAATAAAGGTTCACAAGTCAGTAAGAAGCAGACTGGCCTCAATTAGAGCAGGTTGAACATCCAATAATAAAATTAGCAATACAGTTGCTAATGATTAAGTCAGTGGCAGTACTTACTGAGGCTGCAGAGAATGAATGCGGCTGTCAAGGTGAAGTTCATCATTGTGCCAATGACAAATTAGAGTGTGCTCCAGGAAGGCTGCTCTCTACACAGAGAGGTGGGCTGTTTTTTTTTTTTTTTGCTTGTGTTCCTCAAACTGTCCACAGGCTTGCTTTCAGCTAAATGAGCAAACATGTAGGCTCAAGGACAAACTTATTTTATTCAGAAAATGATATTGTCACGATAATCTTCACAGCAAAGTACACACAATGCTATGAACAAAGATATATGGAAGAAAAAAAGGATCCACATAAGTTGACCTCATAAGAGAGCTGAGAGATGGTTTCCAGTGTTTGACTGAAGAACAAACTGCAGTCTAGATGGAGGATGTTATTTGCCATTGATGGGAATATGTGCTGTAGTTAAGCCAGGACGAAACTACAGCTGCCAAACACTGTGACTGTGACTTAACAAGGAACCTACAGTGTCCCATTCCTGTGTCATGCTTTATTAGTGGATGCTGCTCTTTATGAACACTGTGCTTCAGGGGAATGTGGTGACCTGGATGCTCCTGGAAACATTTGTGACTGACTCTTCCTGGATTACAGCGACCATGACATTGGTGAAAGCAGCCTGCATGTGTGGGTCTGTGTTTGCCATGGATGGATGAACCTGGCCCACTGTGATGTTCGGTATCGTCTGACATCTGTTAGGATCCTGCCTTCCCATCTCTCCTCGTGTGTCTCCTTGCCCTTTTTCCTATTGTTTGTTGTCTGTCTGTTCTCCCCTGTCTGTGTAACGAGGCGTTTCCATTCTCCCAGTCAGCTCGGCCCCTTCAGGGGCTCACCTGAGAGGCATTGTTTCTGACTGGCACAGTATTTAAGGAGAGAGCCCTCTCTTACCTGTGCCGGATTATTCCTCATCCTCCCATGACTGTGTCTGTTCGCCTCTTTGTGAGTACTACGTCTCTTTTGTCCTCCTCTCCTCCTGAGACACAGTTAACGTTCCACTGTTCAGTATTGCCACTTGTAGTGTGCTTTTTTGTTCCAGTGCCTACCTGCCGCTTCCACGCGTGCCTTGACTTCATATCCGCCTCGTCGGAGCTCCTTTTGTTATTTTCCACTCCTTTTGAGTCTGCCTTTAGTTTTTGTTGTTTTCCACTCGTTCGAGTGCGCTTTTTGTTATTCCTTATTGTTAATAAATCATTGTTTGGTTTGCATAAGTCCTGTGTCCGGGTCTGCACCCTTGGGTCCAAACTATTTAGTGGCGAAAACCTAACAACATCAAGGTGTCGATATACTGCGGATGACCGAAGTGGCCACGAGGTACCCTGACACTGTGTCTTCTGATGTGATGACTGCAACTGATCAATGTGGCATTTATTGTTGGTGGTTTTTTCAGCAGCATTATGTTTGCTGCATCTTCTCTGTCTTTGATGTGTGTGGTTATGGCTGGTCTTCCTGTGGTTGCAGGTTGCTTTTCTACACTTTGTTTTTTTTTCAAAATATTTAGACAAATATAGCATTTGTCTTCCTTTGTGAGCAAGACCAAGCCAGTGTTAACTTTTATTTCTTAGACTGACATTTGACTTTTGAACACAAACTTTGGTCAGCTGGACACCTTGGAGACGCATGACAGACGCAGGTGTGAACGTCGATGTGTCTCAGCTCTCCACTTGTGATTGGGTCACCCAACACACGTTAATGCCAGCTGTAAATATGGCCTTCATGGACGTCACCAAGTTCCTCTCAGAGTTGAACCTCAAACTCCAGCAGCTTCTCAGCTCTCTGCTTTCAAATGACAAATCATTTGAAGTCAAATTAAAGCTGTGGCTCATGCAACTGGAAAGAGGAAACAAAAGCCTGCTATTGTTGAGGTCTGAGATAAATGACTGAACTCACAACACAGACAAAGGAGTATCTGAAGTTAATGATTATGGATTGGCTGTAGCTGTGGTGGCTGATTGGTGCTGCAAGCAGGTGTAGGTGAACCAAGATTACAGGGAAACACCTAGTCCAGTCACACACACACACACACACAAGGAGAGACGGACATGGCACAGAGGAGAAACACAGGAAATAGGGAAATGGGATGAGGTAGGAGGCTTCCTGACAGCGGTGACACCTGAACAGGCATGGACAGGCCATCGGGCGTACCGGGCAATGCCCAGTGGGCCAACTCACATTTTTGGGCCGGGGCTGTCATAATTTAATTTAAAAAAAAAAGTTAGAAATAGTTTTTTATCAGCAGCAATGGTATTTGAGACACGAAACGCGGTACATTGGTTGATTTCCTTGAAGAATGGGTTCGTCCAATCAAATCTCTCAGCCCTCCCCTCCCTCCTCGACCTGCCAGGGGAGCCAGGCAACACAGTGCTGCTCATTGCATCTCATTTACATAAGCCCAACCCCCTACTGGTCTAGCTATCAGTGACATTTGGTATCTGTTAGCCCACAGGACAGAAACTATTGGAGTAGTTTGAACAATGGTTATCGAATGGAAATGGAAATTCTTTTGTTACAAAAAGTCCCTGAATAACACTTTATTCATGCACCCAAAGGTGTGTTATTCACCCGTGGGTGTGTTATTCATGCACCCAAAGGTGTGTTATTCACACATTATTCAAGCACATCATCAGGTTGGTGTGTTATTCAGACTAATAGCAGATGCTCACATTACCATATCTAAACCTCCCATTACAGCTATGATCACCTGATCTAACGTAAGTTTCGATGTGCATATCATTTGCATTTGAAAACGACAATACTGAGCTAGCTAAAAACAATGTAAGGTATAGCCATAGCATCTAGCATGAAAACAACAAAAACGTTTGTAATCCCTGTATGTGACTTCGAATGAACACTAACGTGACATATTTGTCTGGGGTGAGGGTCCGCTGGCAAGCTGCTGCCGCGCCTCCTCCGCTGTTTTCACTATTTCGCTATTTTGTCATTCATATCGATTTTTTTAAAAAATATTGTATCGTATAAATGCTGGACTTTAAACGCATCTGTTAGATTCGGCTTGTTCGATCTAACACTTCAACACCGTAACAGCAGTTAATAGTCTCTACCTGTCTGCTGCTACTGTCTCGCCACGATAGCCAGAAGCTAGCTCTGCCGGTACAGAGCTCACCTGTACGGGACTCCTGTGGCTCCTCTCTGCACTCTGTGGCTGGATATCCTGCTCTGGTGTTCCTCACGAAGCACACCCATTCAGACCGGTCCGCTGCCACCCTGCCAGCTCTCCTTGACGCTCACCTGCGCCCACAGATTGCTGTCAACGCAGAGGACTACTGTACATCTGTTCGCCTCAAGGTGTCCAATTATTCCCATGTCCTGTCACTCTCTTTCAGCAGCTAAAGAATCCATCTTTATGTTGTACATAAGCTCTGGAGAAAGTCTGCAGCAACACAACTGTGTCCCAAGGAGAGAATTCTCCTTTCTTCTTCCGTAGCATTTACAGTCAAAGTCACGGATCTTCTCCATTGTCTGTCTTTATCGCCTTCAAATGTTACAGTAGATGTAACTTCTGATATCTTACGCTCCAGCTCCTCCGCTGTGAGGCCGAGGGATTCTTTGTCACAGTCGCTCTCTTAGATTTCTTCAGCTTCATCTTCTAGTTCGGGTTAAGAAACAGAAGTGAGATCGGCGTTGGCATAACCAGAAGCATCTGTCTTACTGAAGAAGTACTGCCAAAGATTTGTGCTGTAACAGCCACAATTTAGCTCCTCTGCAATGCGTTTTTCCGTGTCCATCTTCATTCAATGATGAAAACACATGCAGCTTCCTACTTTATATGCAGGAGCGGCTGCATAAGTAGCCATGTGGTTCCCTTTTATCGTGCAGCCGATTGGCCGAAAAAAGACCAGAAGCACGTGAATAGCCAAAGAAAGCCAGTGTGCTGATTTATTGTTGAATCGCCAAAACCCCCAACTAGGACCAAGCTACCAGCGGGAAATTCCTCTAAAACAACCCACATTCAAATACAAATTTTATGGTTTTAAGGCCCCCAATACTGTTATTTGAAACATGGAGTGGCTTCTTCATGATTTCAACTTACATATTCTGCCAAAAAAACGAAAATCACTAATATAAAAAAAACCAAAACTATTTTTCTTTGTTTACACAACTTGTGCCAGGCCGACCTTCTCCTGGCTGGTCACATATTTTGCGATTGGAGTTCGAGAGAAGTGAGTGTCTGTCTGTGGAAATGGATAAGCCTGAACCACAAAAGTGCAAGGGGATGCAGAGACGCAGCAAAATGTACCAAAAACACAAACATGTTTGCTGTCAAAGTTCGACTGCAGCAGCGGGGCCGTCGGCATCAAGTGCAGAAGCAGTCCCTGGTGCAAAGGCTGTTGGAGAGAGAATAAAAGAGAGAGAGAGATGAACAATATTTGAGAGAAATGGTCTTTCATATAGAAAATGTTTTAAATCTTTGAGTTCAACTCATGACAAATGGGAGCAAAAACAAACGTGTTGTGTTTATATTGTTGTTCAGTGTATTATTTAAACTGCACCTTAACTGATCCCTGCTCTCTTTCTTTCCTCTCTCTCTCTTTCATTCTCTCTGTTTTTCATACTTAAAGGTGCCACTTTGAGGAGCTCTTTATTTTACATGGATGTATGGTCTTACTGTAGGCATAATTGTCTTCTTTGTATTTGTAAACAGTAAATTTCATTAAACACTAATCTAAAAACTCTCTAGCAGTATTTCTTCGACAACCACTTTCACTTCAAGATGGGAATTGTGGCATCTCTCCCAAGATGAAAGTCTCCGTGAGTAGTGAAAGAACATATAATTTTTTTTAACATGGTTACTCTCTTCCATGTCGGCTACTGTGCATATATCCTCTGGTGTGTCGTGTACCTCCGCATATCATATAAATTATCATGGTGGGCCACCATGGCCAAAAATGCCAGGGCCATTTTTTGGTCCCAGTCCAGCCCTGGATCTGAATATGTTGCTGAGTGTGAAAACTCCTTCAGGTGTTTGCTGAGAGGTTTGAGGACATGAGAAGTAAACAAGAGGAACTAAACATATCTGCAACAAGCTGTTTAATGTGGAACCAGCTGATGTGTCTGACAACCTACAACATGAAATCATTGAGCTGCAAAGCTACAACAACCTCTCTACAGTGGGGTGTTGGAGGTGGTTGGTGCGATGCTGGTAAGCGTCTTGGCCTGAACAAATCAGTGGCCTCTGTATTCATTAGTTTGTTCATTGTGTACCTGGTTAACTGCTGTTTTCTCTCTAGCTGGAGAGGAGCTGTTGGGCCTAAAGGGGTGGCAGGCCGGTGTCCCCTTCACTGATCCCTGACTGTGGAGCATTCAGTGTCACTTGGATAGTGTGGGATGTTCATGTGTGGTGTGTCGCATCAGGACCCTTCCCCCTCAGCTGCTCCCTCCTGTTGCAGTTAGCCCCCAGCCCTGTTCTGGCATCAGATTCTGTATCTGCTGAGCTGTACTGTAGGTACCTCAGTTTCAGGAAGAAGGCACAGTCATCTGTGCTGCACAAAGCATCTTTTCTAAAAGCAGGGTGCTAATGTGTGAAGACGAAAGAGAGTTTGAGGAAATTGGTTAGTGTGGTCTGTGAAGAAGGTGATGGTCTGAGGAGACGTGGACGTGGACTTACTGTTGATGCATTTCTAAATATATCCAAAAATACAGTATCTTCAGAAAGACAAAAGATGTAAAGCTGTGATGTGAAAGTCGTTCAGCTTTTGTTGCTTGTGGTTTCATCGCAGAGAGCTGAAGGCCAGTCTTCCTGTGGCTTTCGCTCTGCTCACAGTGTTTCACCGCAGGGGAAAATGGACTTGTTGCATGCCCGCACATGCATGCAAACACAGCCATGGCAGCAAGCTAACCTTTGTCTTTGTCATAGACACACTCACCACGTCAGCATACAATTGAGACTTTCATCAAATTTTAAAAAGTCAGCATATTTATTTCAATCAAGAACAAATGTCTGTGGAAACATTTTCGTTGTTGCCAGCTCCTCCTCCATCAAACCTCAAATGTGTGGGGCTTTTTAACGATCAGAGAAAAACAAAACGAAAAACAGGAAGAAGTATGTGAGAATCGAAACTAAACACAAGAGAGAAAATAGTATGTTCACCTTAATGTTCAGTCTTTTTCACTGTAGGGGAATCAGTTCATTAAACCTTTAAGTTAATGTTGCATTTGTTAATAAAATAGGGGCACCGACCTCCCTCAGCTCAGAAGGATTTTATTTATTATTTCTTGTACTGCTGATTTAATGATAACAAATGAACTAACGGTAGACCAGTCGCGTAAATTCTCGATACAGGGATTGCTTCTATCCAGCTCAAAAGGACACCGTCTGACCACGACTTTTTTATTAAACACAATAATGGGAATGAATATGAATAATGAATAATATGAAAAATAATATGGATTCTATGACATAACACAAACAACTGTATGGAGAAACTTATGGCAAAATAATGGCAGAATGAGTTTGGCAATAGTGAGAAGTAGTTTAGAGGAAAATGGGGACGCAAATGTAGAGTTAATTTCTTGAATGAATGACTGAGAGAATCAAAGGAGAATTGAGAGTATTATAACCGTATGGCACCAACTCATTATTCAAAAGTGTGCCTACTTTGTCAGCGACGCTTCGGCGGACGTCTGTTCCGAACTGACACGAAGGGGCCCCAGGCGTTGTTTTCTGTCTCTGGTCTGCTGGGCAGTCCAATGGGGGAACCCAGTCGAACCGCTGGTCTGAGTCAATCTTGGACAGAGATGTTTCAGGGGTCTGGATCTCTGGATCGGAAACAGGCACAGAGCGGCTTCTGATGGTTATTTAACCCAGACAGGTGGGTCGAGGCTGGCTACAGGTCATCGGTGCAGAGAGTTAGCAGTCATGTGGCAAAAACTTTAGGTCAATAATAAAACTGAGAGTCTCTTCGATGGCCAGTTGAAAATGGATGGGACAAAGAAATAAAGAATGGCAGACTATATTTGCTGAAATGATTATTACTATTATTGCTACTTATTATAACTGTCTTATGTCAAGTGTATAAAATCTAACCGCTACAAACCTCTAGATGGCAGTATGGTTCCATGGTAGAAACTCAGAAAAACTCTTTTAGGCAAATTAAAATCACAGTTTTGTCATTTTATAAGGTAGAAACACAGGAAAAGCGTTGATATCATACAGATAGTTTAGTACTGTAAGAACTCAAACATATAGATTTCATTATCCTGGTGTGATAGAAAATGGAATGTCTCATTTACAACCTATCAGCATCATCTGATTTTGTAGATTCTTCTGAGGTCTGGCACTTATCCATCCAGACGGTTTTATTGTCCGTATCGGTGTAGCTGTAAAGCAAAAATTAGCATCTCCATGATTAACGCTCTGGGTGAAAGGTAACCTTTGAAGTTGAACTGTCTGTATCTACTGCTTCCCTGAAGGAATCTGGAAAGGTGTTCCTCAGCCAGACACCTTGTGCTCTATTTTCGTCCCTGCCGCTGGCGGGGCGCAGGGTGCACAACCCACGCAGTGGTATTTTCGTGCAGCGAAGGTGGGTATTTTGGTAAACTGAGGTGCACAGAGGTACGCCAGGATGGGCGTTGCGGAGCAGTAGGGGGGAGGTGTCAGCAGGATCAGCCAGCAGATTTGGATTTCGGTCCATTTCGGGCCATGCCGGTGGCGTAAAAGTGCGCTGAAAGCTTGCCACCCACGACCTGGTCAACTCTGTGTGCCAGCAGCGCGCCGCTGGGCAAGTGGATTTTCGTAAACCGGCGGAGTCGTGTGCCCACATAACCAATACCTCATAGGCAGGTTTCCACAGTGTCTGGCATTTCACTGCGATCAATAATTAGCAACAGCCACGATTCAATGCAACTATCTGAGTCAGCACATACAGTCAGACCTAAATTTATATATGTTTTTTTTATAATTTATATCTCATCTGACCACATTGCACACGTAATGGTCACTCAACCTGACCGAATGTACACAGGTACATAGATACGGCCACTGCAAGCCTGGACCTCCCAGACCAAAACGTCAGTCTCCTCCTGGGAGAAGTTTGGGCGTCGGACAGTTTCCTGCACGGGCTCAGTCATCCTCGAAACTTGCCATGTGCCTCGCCAGCGGCATTTTTAAAGGTGAGGCGAGGAGCTGGTGTGATTGGTGAAGATTGGACTCGGCTGTGTCAAACCCACTCCACGCCTTCTCCCCTCCCTCCTTTGGAGTTGCGCCGCTGGGTGGGACTGAGATGAGAACGGACAGTAGTTGTGCCCGTCGGGGCCACCACGCCCCATCAGCGAAGCAGACCTGACTTTGCGCTGCGCCCCCGTCGCGCCGGTGGCGGAAATGAAAATAGAGTCCAACGTCTCTCTCTGAATTAACACCTCCCTGTAAACAGTTCAAACCGTTATTAACTCTTAAAAGTTGGGATGTTTTACGACTCCATTTGGCACAGAACTCAACAGAATAACAGAAACAGCGTGCAGCATGGCTTCAAAGAGGAGCAAAATGGGCTCAAGTGTTGTGAGGACATAACAGGAACAGGAAATAGTAGAGCACTAATAAAAATACAGCAGTTGTGTCCACACTCGATTTGAATAAATGGCTTTCAGTAAGTCAGCAGGCAAAAATGTCATAAAGAGGGTGATGAAATGTTGTGTAGCTTCCATTATATCATGACATGACATGAAAATCAGCTGTGGACTCATGGTCGTGGTCATATGTAGACGTCCCTGTTTGTGCAGCAACACATGAACAAACGAACAAAAGAGACGCACACTCTTTCAGCTTGTCCAATCACTGGATAGAAATCTGTAGCGGTGCCTTTGTTCAACACTGTTGTCTGCTGCTCTCATGAGCTGTCGACTCATTGAACGTGTTTCCATTGAACTGCACATTTTCAATGTGTGTATAAAAGTACCTGAGTGGAAACACCAGGAATTTAAAAAATAAAAATAAAAAATCGAAGTATCAATAGAACTGCAACATGTTTGATATTTATTCCAGTATTACATTTGTTCCATTACACACTGAACAGCACATTAATATGATGAAGCTTCAGTTCTACTCTGAGCTGCAGCTACAGTTGCTTCCTGAGTCTGCGGGCAGCATAAACAACACGAGTCTCCACTTCTCTCTCTGATTCAGGCCTCCTGTTTCTTATTGCTGTTGAAGACAAACTCAGTGCAGCATCCTTCAGGTCATCAGAGTCCAGATTCTGCAAATAAGAGGCAGACACCTCTCAGACGACTTCATCAGCATCAGTGATTTCAGTTATTTAACTGATGAAGAAACTCCTGGAATGACTCCTAAAAGTCTTATTTGATAAATAATAATCACTAATCAAACAATCTTAAAGTTGGACTCACCTCTGTCCATTGTGGATTCTGCTCTTTATTATCTGCCGAAAGACAGACATAAAATGGCCTTTTCATGAGCTGTTAAATGTTGCTTTTCATACATTTCATGTTCAAACACAATAAAACAAAGTACACGTACCTTTGCGAGTCTTGCTGATTTGAACAGCCAGACAAATGACGGCCACATTAATGAAAGCAGTCAGACCAGCCAGGATCACACTCATCAGCTTCGTTAATCCATCAAACACAGCAATCTTACCTTGAACCTTTAAGTGTGTTGCACTGACAATTACTGGCTTTCCATCTGAGTAAAATCCACAGAAATACAGCCCAGAGTCGGATGAATCCGCTTGTTTGATCTTGAGGAAGAGGGTCGTGCTGTTGGAAGTCATATTAAATTTGCTATTTTGAAATCCATCACAGAATGATGCGTTGCCATTGGAGCTAAACATGAAGGAGATGCAGCTGGCATTGTGTCTGTTGGCCAGTTTGAACCACACTGTGTGAGAGGGGAACGTGGTAAAGTTGGAGCACAGCAGTGTGACGTCTTCACCAGGCTGAACCTCCACAGTGTGAAACTCAGAAACTGACATCCAAACTGAAACAAACAGCATGAAAATTATCCACAAACCTGGAACTCAACAGGAACCAAACAGTGCTCGCAAATGATGGAATTAAAGAAAAGCACATTTCAGTTCTGGCAGATCACTGAAGGAACATTAGAAATTGTTGAATTGAGAAAGAAATCCACGTATGGGTACTTACAGAAGGTACAGAGGAAAGCTGTGATCAAGGTAAAGTTCATCATTGTGTGTTCAGTATGAGAGCACCACTGCAATGGTTGGAACTGAACTGTGCTCCAGTGAGAACAGTCTCAACGTAAAGAGGCGGAGTGTCTTTGGTTTGTCCGGCTGCTCACACTCACAAGATAAAGGAAATTGGTTGTAAATGAATAGCTGCAAGGAGAACAGGAGGAAGTTATTGTCTGGTTTGAAAACACTTTAGATCGTCTAGGAAATATTTGAGCATAAGTCAAAGTCTACAACAGATGTATCGGTGTGCAGTAGTCTATAGTTTGAGGAAGTGTCATCGTTGACGTGCTTTGTCTCCATCAGATGTTCTTTTGTTACCTCATACACTGTTGTCTTATTACACACATACGTATAAAGCAGATGTTTAAAGTGAGAGCTACTGTGTTCCATATTTACATGACATGTGTGTCCTGGTATATTCATAACAATGTGGTTGAGGTTTAATGCTGATTTAGCTATTTTCCACATCAGGACACTTCAGTGCTGCGTCATGCTCATGTGCCGTGTTCACTGACCGCAGGAAAAAATCAAAAGCTGTGCTCTAAAAATATACCAATATACCAAAATATACCTGATTCATGTTGTGTGTGTTTTTCAGAGAAGCTTCTCATTTTGTCATTTTTTTATTCACTGCTTCATCATTTCAGACTGTCTTCTCACAGGACTCATGACTGAAGCCTCCAGTGATGTGAAGTACACTCACTGCTCCTCTGCTGCAGACAGCGGAGCTGCAGACAGTGTTCCTTCTGGCTCCTGCTCCATTAAACACCATCATATTCCTGAGACAAAACGAAAGAGACGGACTGAGGCTGAGAAAGACGGTGGATGGAGGACAAATAACAGCATCAAACTGCAGCACAAGCAAAACCATTGCATATCTTTGATGAATAGAGACTCCATCACTAAAGTGCATCATGATGCCATCTCCAGTTTCCTGAGTCTGCTGGAAGCATAAACAACACAAGTCTCCACTTCTCTCTCTGATTCAGGCCTCCTGTTTCTTGTTGGTGTTGAAGACAAACTCGGGCGAACAGAATGAAGAGAAATCCCTCTGGAGTTCTTCACTGTGGCCACACTGCTCCTTCTCTCTCCTCTTCATCTCCATCACCATGACATTATGGCCTTTCACGTTTCATGGTCGGCCAGATTGCTTCATATGTCTAGTCATTGTTCTTATGTCTTTTTTAATAGCATTTGAATAAATGTAGTTCAGTGTATGTTTATTCATGAACATTTTCAGTTTTCTCTACAAACTTACTCGTCTGTAATTTTTGAAGTCGGCTTGTCCAGGTTAACAGCATCTTATTCGTTGTTGAACAGAGTGATAAATGTTGAAATGAATGAAAATCTGTTTTTTTCTTGACACTTTTTCTTTCTTTCCTTAATACTTTTCAGTCATGTGTCTATGGGAAGTGAACACGCTTGCTGCAGAACATGGCTCTGCTAACTGGCAGTGAATTACTCAGCAGCGTTTGATTGAGATAGTTTGTTCATTAACCAGCAGGTGGCGCTTAAGTCCACTCCATTTTATTATTGGGCCTCAATCAGCTTGAATCCATCATAAATGATGATTCTGATCACTTTCCTTCATGGCTCTTCTTGTGATTCAGCTCTTACAGAAGATTTGATTCAACATAACAGGAACATTATAACAGCAGCTCTAACAGGCTAACAGGTGAATTGATGTGCAGCACAGACGCTGTCACCTGGAAATGAGAATATTAGGAGATACTACAGAGGAAAAATACCTTCAGCAAGTTTGGAATAAACTCACTGCCGACTGTCATTAAGTGTTGAGAAAGTTTCATTTGTCACAACCTGGCTCTAAAGGCCACGAGGGAGAATGAGAGACACATAGTTTCAAAGATGAAATAAAGTCATTTATTGAACAAAAGTTCCTGAAGTACACAGACAAGAAAACACCAAAAGGTGTGGCATGTGTACATCAGTGGTGTCAGCAGTGTAGGGTGTGCATGTGGGCTCTGAACGGCAGCTTAATGTTGGAAAATGCATGAAATAATTAAAGGCAAGCGAGCAGGAACTAACAGCAACACAGAAGCAGAGAGATGCCTGCAGAGAGAGAGACCACAGCCTCCCTCTGGCCACCGTCACTCAGTCTGCATGTTTGTGTGGAGGCTCGGCCACACGAAGACCACCTGAACACCAACATCAGCACGTATATGGGACCTGAAAAAGAAATCCAAGGTTCATGCTTTATTGTCACTGAATGGAAATATTGCTGTTTAGAAAGCTGAACAGATTTCTAACATGCCGTTATTTGCAAGAGGCACTAAGAAGGCCGCCCACTGGCTCTGGAACTGGTTGCTGGAGGAAACTCCTGCAACATGGTCTTATTATCTTGACACGCATGAGGCTTTGGGCTCCAAGCCGTTAATAAGTCTTCCTGTTCTCGTCGCCTCGTGCATGTGGAACCTCACCGTTCTCCCAAGTCTCTCAAATGTTCCACATGCTCATCTCCAAATCCCTCAGTGTTCCTCCCTCCAGTCCAGCCTCAGCACCTTCACCTGGAACAAGCCAGCCTCCACCAGCTAAAACCAGCTGGAAAACACTGAGGGGTTTTGGGGACTTGACCTTCTTGTTCTTATGTGGAAGCTTTTTATTGATTAATAATACGTTTTTATAATATACTTCAGAGTCTGTTCATCGTGTCCTTCGTATCTTGGATGTTTGGTCGCCATGGTAGCAAATACTTCAGTAAATGCAGGTAGACAGGTTTAGATGTGAGCTCACCTTATGGTTGGTTTTGACAGGAATTTTGCTGACAAGTTTATTTTTATTTATATGTACGTAAATGTGAGGATGAAGCCCAATAAAAAAGCAGAGAATAAATGCATTTAGCTAGATTTTGATACCTACCTCTCGACAGACACACACACACACTCAGTTGAGCACGAGGCCTGAAAAGAAAACATACCAGTTGTCATGGTTCAAACCAAAGCCTGGATTAGGGTCTCTGCATCAGCCATGAACAGAAAAGACTGAATTTTAGCTTTGTTGCATCCTGGAAGTAAAAGAATGAGCTCTTGATCATTTATTTGACGTGCACAAAAGAGAACTGAGCTCTTTGTAAGAGAAGGAAGGGTCTTTAGGAGGCTTTGACCCTCCCTAACCCCAACCCTCTGACAATGCTCCATCCAAATACATGTTTCCCGTTGTTCATGTTGTCACCTCAACATATAAAAAGACACGACATGAACAAGCTATGAAACACTTCACGTCAAGATTTTAAGTACTAGAGACAGAAGGAAGACCACTGCTGATCTTCAGGCAGAGATGAATGCTTCTAGATCAGAGTCTGAGAAAGTCTCCAGAATGACCATAAGCAGATGTGACCCTTTTGAGAAAGAAAAGGAATAGTAAAGGGGATAGTAACTGGATTCAATGGCCAGTGAAACAGAAGTTCTAAGATCGACTACGGAGCCCAGGATTGATCAAACGGTGACATATGAACGAGACAAACACAGTATTCTCTTTAAGAAACAATGATGCTTCCCTATTTATTTCAGGATGGGAAGGATGAATAACACATTAATTGCACAGAATATCAACTCTTACCCAGGTAAGTATAGAAAATTTTGCAGCTGTTCAGTTCAGTTCACCTTTTTCAGTCACTTTTTTCAGTCGACACCGTAGGGGTGGAAAATCAGTCACACCGCACTGTTGTGTGGGTGGTGTGTGTGTATGTGTAAAGGTGTAAAAGGATTCAGGTTCCACAGTGTCGCATCTTAAATATCCTCCGGGGTCTGGCTCGCCATCAAACTTCGACTATGGTCCATCAATGTCCACAGAAAAGCTGGAGAACGTTTCGATGCCAGATGCATTGCACCCACAGTGAAACATGGTGGAGATTCCATTATGGTATGGGGTTCCATTTGTGGAAACGGCGTGGGCAAATTAGTGAAAATCGACTGTATCTTGAAGAAGACCATCAAACACAACATCTTAGTGCATCATGGAATCCCTTCAGGACTGAATCTGATTGGGCGTGGGTTCATATACCAACAAGACAATGACCCCAAGCATACTTCAAAGCTGCACAGAGACTATTTGACCAAGAAAAAGGAATCTGGAGTACTGGAACTGATGGACTGGCCGAGTCAAAGTCCGGATTTGAATCCTGTTGAACAAATTTGGGATTTAGTAGATTCAAAGATTGATCGCACAAAAGTTTCATCCAAAGCAAGTTTGTTGTGGGAACAGCTAGAAACTATTTGGAACTCAATAACAACAATGGCAGCAAGAATGCAAGCTGTTCTCAAGGTCAAAGGAGGCCATGCAAAACAGTAAATTTTTTGGTTATTATGTATGAAAAAGGACTATTTGGTCGTTTCAGTTTGTTATTTGCCAAATAAATAACAATAACATTTTTAGTTTTAATCAAGTTTTTAAAAGATGTCTAAAATATTTATGTTTTCTCATTTTTATGACAGGTGGTCTAATAAATTAAGCACTGAGCACCTGCGCTGAGCCTGCTGCAATAGAAATTTGGTTCAAGAGCAGCAGCCAACCTAAGGCCACAGAGTACATCAAATTCTGTGAAGAGGCCATACTGCAAACCTGGACTGTACACTGCTTTCCCAACAACAAGCCCTGGATCACCAGTGAACTGAAAAGTCTGCTGAACAAGAAGAAACCAGCCTTCAGGTCAGGGGACAAAACAGGACTGAGGAGTGTTCAATACGAGCTGAGAGAGAAGCTGAGGCGGAGCAGAGATGCCTACAGGAGGAAGCTGGAGGCCAAACTCCAGCAGAACTGTTGAGGGAAACACAGAAATAACTTCACTTATTATATGTAAGAATCAAAATGAGTTAGTAAAGAATTGTTTTTCTGTATTTCTGGCCATAGTTTCAATCTGACATAGAAATGAACTGGAGTGGGGGGATATCAACGATTTCATTTTCACTTGAATAGGGTCATCAGCCAGTCATTAAGCAAAACAAAAGATTTGACCAGCTTGAGTCTTATTCTGACAAACTGACATTCTTGCATAATTATTTGCACCTGAGAGGAAGTGGACCTGATGCTCTGTGCTTGACTCTGAAATTTCAAAATAAATCTTAAATGTGTTTCTCTTTATTTTGATCACTTTTGTAGTTTTGAACATAAAACCTTCATTTAACCATTACTAATCTTTATTAAACCATTCAACCTCAGACGTGTGTATATATATTTATGTTGTTATATTTTATACTCTTATTTTTAGTAAATGTGTCATACACCAACTTCACCACAACAAATTCCTCGTATGTGTAAAATCGTACTTGGCAATAAAGATTTTTCTGATTCTGATTTATCAAAGGCAGCATTCACAGGTGACTAAAGCTGAGTCTTTCAGCATATACGATGATTCTCCACAAATGAGGAAGTAACCACACAGCGTTCCTTTAATAATTTGATTATTTGGCATTTGCAAACCACAAAAAACAGCATAGCAGTAGATTACGTTGATAAAGCATCAGTTCCACTCTGAACCGCTCTCTGTCTGTCTGCTGGCAGCAGAAATAACACCAATTTCCACTTCTCTTTCTGATTCAGGCCTGAAATACACTAAATCAGTAAACAGAAAAGTATAAAACTTGATTCACCTCACGCTGTTGTGGTTTCTGTTCTGCACTGGCAGCTGACTGACAGAGACAGTAAGTGTAACCAGTTAACTAACAATCCTTTCCTTAAGTTTCCTGACTTTAACCAGCAGACCAGCAGTCAGACCGTCCAGGATCACTGTCACCTCCACTCCACATCTTACCTGCCACCTGCTCTCTGTAGCCACGCCCTCCTCCCCTCACCTGAGCTGCACACTTTTGTCTCGTTACTCATTAAGTGAGTATATAAGCACTGCTGTTTGACTGAGTCTTTGCCTGATTGTTCTCTGTGGTTATGCAAGACTTTTCTGTCCTTCACAGATCACACTTGTCAGCTTTGTTATTCCATCACACTCTCCTCCAAGAAAGGGCTTTAAATTTGACTCAACATTCAAAACTGAATCTAGCTGAACTGTTAAACCGGAAACGATGGACAACTTGCACAATGAGAGAAAACTTAAAGAGAATCTTACTTTTAGACTTTCTGTCCATCGTCATGTGGCTCATTGCTGTCTTTGAACAAAATGAAGATAAAACAGATTTGTGTCATAATCACATGTAATTTGTGAATTTTGAACGTAAAAATCATTTTAGCTCTGCTGGCTGACAGAACTCACATTTGTTAATACGTGTTGAAGAAGTGTGTTCAGACCACACTGTGCTGTCTCTTCCTGTCACACAACTGATGTGTGCCTCACTTGCTCCTCCACTGCTGCAGACGTCCTTCTAACTCTCACTATGAGACAACCTGGAGAGCCATCATTGTCCTTACTGGCTCCTCCATCAAACACCAACCACATGCAAATACTGAGAATTAAAGCTCTGCAGCAGGAAGACGCACTCCAATGAATGAACATCAGATCTTTAATGCAAAATTCAAAGTTTGGCAAGAATGATTATTGCTTCACCAACAAGGCATACAAAGCTTGATATGACACAGCATCAGTTCCAGGTGCCTCCTGAGTCTATCTGGTGGAAGCATAAGTAACATTTGGCTCCAGCTCTCTTCTTTTTGCTTTCGGTCGAAACGTCACGGCTGCGTAGTTCATCTCATCAGAGCCCACGTTCTGTAAAAAGAGTATTTTCAGGTTGAATGTGGTGACTTGACGTGATGATTAATTCCTGCAGTCTGACTGTTTGACATTTGAGGCCGATGCTAATAAAGATATTTGGCTTATTTCATTTCTAAATACATACGATTAGCAGATGTTCTTCATAAGATGCCCTTAAAATCATTCTTTAAAGGATTTAACAAAGATATTGACTGAGCAGCACATTTTCCATCTGAAAAATAAACTTATTAGTGCTCTCTAATGGACAAACTATGAAAAGGAGACACTGTGTGCAAAGTGCCTCAAACATAATTTGGAGATTTTTTGGAATTTCTTGTTACTTAGCTGCTCATATATACTCAATGCAAATAAATACATCCTGTATACATGCATATATACAAATCCACCAACATTTCAGGGACTAGCTAATATTAGCCGATACAATACAGCACTGGCTGTTTGTCATCGGACTGAATCAAACAAACCTCTCGTTGCTCTGGACTCTGTTCTTCTTCACCAGCTAAGAGACAGAAACAAAACATCTGGTCAGTTCATTGATCACTGTCACTGGTAAAACAGGAGTTTTTAACTTTAAGAGCATTTCCACCAGCGAAACAAAAAACAAATGTTAGTCACAGACGCTGTGAGAAAGTACCGTTCTGAAGTTTCCTGCTTTTAACAACCAGAGCAACAATGACCATGACAAGGAAAACAGTCAGAGCACCCAGGATCATATTCATCAGCTTTGATATTCCCTCAGAGTCTACGAGAAAGAACACTCAGTTAGACTCTTTTTCCCTTCAGAGACTTGATGTCTGAAATGGACAAAACTGAATTTAGCTCAACTGTTTCGCCTTCAAACATCTGATGATCAGCACAGTGAAAGAAATCTTTAGGAGAATCTTACTTTCACACTCGCTGCACACGTCGTCATGTGGGTCATGGCTACCTTTTTAAGAAATGAAGATACATTTAGCCTTGAGTTGATTTTTTTTTTTTAACAGATTCACATCAAAATTATAAGAGCCACTTTGTTCCAAAGAGGGTGTTATTTTAAGACATAAATAATAAGAATTTGAGAATCAAAATAATGAATAATTAGAATCAAAAGACAAAAAATATTAATCTTACCTTTAATGTTTAAATATATTACACTAAACATTGGATGTCCAGCATTGTAAAATCCACAGAAATACTGTCCAGAGTCAGATAAATCCACTTGTTTGATTTGGAGAAAGAGAGTGGACATGTTGAATCTCATTTCAAATTTTCCACTTTGGTATCCTTGGCACAATGTGGCGTTGCTCTTAGACCAGATCTTAACAGAGATACAGCTGATCTCGGTTCTGTTCACCAGTCTGAACCAGAACATCACATCATTATATGTGGAAACTTCAGCGCACATCAGTGTGACTTCTTCACCAGGCTGAGCCTCCACAGTCTGAGACCCAGAAACTGAGACAGAGATCCAGCCTGAAACAACCAGATGACAAGAGGCTTCCTCATTATAAAGCCACGACAACACCTCTTAATAAAGGTTCACAAGTCAGTAAGAAGCAGACTGGCCTCAATTAGAGCAGGTTGAACATCCAATAATAAAATTAACAATACAGTTGCTAATGATTAAGTCAGTGGCAGTACTTACTGAGGCTGCAGAGAATGAATGCTGCTGTCAAGGTGAAGTTCATCATTGTGCGAATGACAAATTAGAGTGTGCTCCAGGAAGGCTGCTCTCTACACAGAGAGGTGGGCTGTTTTTTTTTTGTTTTTTTTTTGCTTGTGTTCCTGAAACTGTCCACAGGCTTGCGTTCAGCAAAATGAGCAAACATGTAGGCTCAAGGACAAACTTATTTTATTCTGAAAATGATATTGTCACGATAATCTTCACAGCAAAGTACACACAATGCTATGAACAAAGATATATGGAAGAAGAAAAGGATCCACATAAGTTGAGTGGCCACAATAGGTATCCACTGTGACACACTGTGTCCTCTGAAGTGAGGACATCAACCGATCACTGTGGCATTTATTGTTGCTCTGGGGACTGAAGATGTGCTATTGTTACACATATCCTCCAGTCATTCTTCACAGCCCAGCTTCTGTGTCACACATGTTGGTGAAGGGTTCATTCACTCGGTTTACAGTCTTCTTGGTGAATCCACCCACCAGCCACGACCACACCTCTATGAGTTCGGTTAAGATCATGCTCTCACCCTCCAGGTCTGCCGCGGAGGAAGGACTGACCAAGGATGGGTCAAAATCAGAGAAGAATTTCACCAAGCATGGTGTGTGTGTGTGTGTGTGTGTGTGTGTGTGTGCATGTACTGTGTGGCGTGACAAATAAAGGATGTCTTTCTTTAAGCTGTTCATGCTCATCCTTCAGCAGAACAGACGTTCTGTCTTGTGTGTCCTGAGTCTTTTAAGATGCACAAAGTAAATGCTCAGTTTCCAGTGTCTAAAGAATCTGATATATACTGGTGGTTTTTTAAGCAGCATTGTTTTTTGCTGCACCCTCTCAGTCTTTGATGTGTGTTGGTTTGGCTGGTTTCTGTGGGGTTTTTTTTTTTTTTTCAAAATATTTGGACAAATACAGCATTTTTCATTGAGACCAGGATAGTGTTTACTTTTAATTCTTATTATTATGGTGTTGGTATGCAGTGTTTTTTCCACTCTCACTCCCTCTGCTCCACTCTACCTGCCAGCCGCGCCCACCTCATCAGCTCTACTCTGCTCACCTGCCGACACAGCCGCAGCTCATCATAATCAGCCCTGCATATAAGCCTCTCCAGCACTCTCACCCGTTGCCAGATTGTTCTTCTGCAGTATGCGAGACTTTCCAGTGTTATCCTGCTTGATCACCCGTTGCCGACTTTGCCTGTTCGCGACCTCCTCGCCTCGTCTGCCTCCCGGTAAACTTACCTGCCTTCCGTCCCTGACCTCGTGCTCTGCCTCAGCGTTTCTGGTGTCTGACTGCTCTGCTGGAAACGATTCATCCGCCTGGCTTCGGCTATCCTCTTGCCTGCTCCCCATCGGTACTTCTGCTTCCGTGGACTGCTCATCTGGCTTTGACCCCCCGGCCTGCCTCCGACTACTCCTCTGCTCTCTCCTCGCTGGCACCGCTGCTCGATCAGCTGTTTCTTCAGGCTGCAGAGCTCCCTCCTCGTCATCAGCGGCTGAAGTAAGTTACTCCGCTGCTCGCCGGCACCGCTGCTCGATCAGCTGTTTCTTCGGCTGCGGAGCTTCCTCCTCGTCATCAGTGGCTGTAGTAAGCTACTTCTCTTTCCCTCGCTTGAGCCCCAGAGACATTGTGAGAACTCTCAGCCCGGAGAAAGTACTTAATTCCGAGTTACTTACTCTGCTCCATACCTTGTTCCTGTGGTAACAAATAAAGGTCATTACCAACTGTTCCTGCTCTCCGTTGTACTGCATTTGGGTCCAAAACACGCCCGTTTCAGTACAATCTGGCCAGAAATGGACCCAGCAGATCCCGCCTCTCCTCAGTCTCGCCTAGCCCGGGTGGAGGGAATGCTCCAGCAGCATGAGGCTTAGCTCGCCTCCAACGCGGCGGAGGTTTGTCTGTCAGCTTCGGCTCTGGAACGAGCGCTAACTTCGCTAGCCACCCAGGTACAACAGATGGCCACCTCCATGACTCAACACGCCGCCGCTGACTCAGTTCCAGCCCCTCCTGCTCCTACCCCGGGGCCATCTTCGAGCACCACATCCGAACCCCGGGTGGGGGGCGCCAGAACGCTATGCCGGGGACCCTGAGGGCTGCAGTTCTTTCCTGACTAACTGCTCTATTCTGTTTGCCCTGCAACCCCACACCTTGGCCACAGAGGGAGCAAGAGTCGCCTTCGCCATCAACCACCTCACTGGAAAGGCACGTTTGTGGGGAACAGCGGAGTGGGAGAGAGGCACGCCAGCCTGCGCCTCTTTCCTTTCGCAGAGGAGCTACGCAAGGTGTTCCGACCCATTTCCTCGGGTCGTGATGCTACAGGGGGACTCATGAGCCAGAGGCAGGGGGATCGGACTGTTGTTGACTATGCCATAGATTTCAGAACCCGGGCTCGTCTCAGTGACTGGAACACTGCTGCCCAGTGTGACGCTTTCCTCAACGGTCTAGCTCCTTACATTAAGGATAAGCTGATCTCGTTTGACCTCCCTAATTCCCTGGATGGACTCATCGAGTTGACCACAAGGCTGTACAGGCGTATACAGGTGAGGAGGAGGGAGCAACGACAAGAGGCAGCAGACCATCGACCTTCCATCCCCCAGTGTGGGTATCCTGCTGCCCCCGTCCTTCCCTCGGAACCCGCTCATGGGGGGGCGGAGCCTATGCAGGTGGGACGCACCAGTCTAACGCCTGAGGAACGAGAGCGACGCTGCCGAAGGAATCTCTGCCTCTATTGTGGCCAGGCTGGTCACTTCGTCTCCAAGTGTCCAGTAAAAGGGAGGGCTCAGCAGTAAAGAGGGACATCCTGCTGAGC
This sequence comes from Chaetodon auriga, assembly GCF_051107435.1. Classification (NCBI taxonomy): domain Eukaryota; kingdom Metazoa; phylum Chordata; class Actinopteri; order Chaetodontiformes; family Chaetodontidae; genus Chaetodon; species Chaetodon auriga. The sequence continues at coordinate 16,204,363 of NC_135097.1, read as the reverse complement.
CGGTCCCAGAATTCTGTCCCCAACTCACGACCACTGTTCCATGTTCAGCTCCTGCTGGCAGGGGGATCCCATACCCTTGCCACCTTCATCGACTCTGGGGCAGATGTCAGCCTGATCGACGAGGAACTTGCCCGTCAGCTGGAGATTGAGCAGGATCCTCGTCCTGTGCCGGCCAGTGCCTTGGATGGTCATCTTCTGGGGACCGTCACCCATCAAACCACACCCATCACCATGCTCCTGTCTGGCATCCACCAAGAAACCATCCGCTTCCATATCCTGAGGTCTCCCAACCTACCGCTGATCCTCGGCTACCCCTGGCTCCGCCGCCATAACCCCCATATTGATTGGTCTACGGGGTCTTTCCTGGGATGGAGCCCCTCCTGTCGCCAGGTCTGCCTCAGACAGGCAGCAGCTCCCACTCCGCCTGCCAGTCCCTGTGCTACCCCAGACCTCTTCATGGTACCCCCTGACTATCACGATTTCCGGGAGGTGTTCAGAAAGGCGAGGGCCACCTCTCTGCCCCCTCATCGGCCCTACGACTGCGCCATCGACCTCCTGCCCGGCTCCACACCTCCCAAGGGTCGTCTCTATTCCCTGTCTGCACCTGAGAGGGAGGCCATGGAGACCTACATCAGCGACGCCTTGGCTGCCTGGGATCATCCGACCCTCCTCGTCTCCTGCTGGTGCGGGGTTCTTCTTCGTCGACAAGAAGGACGGTTCCCTGAGGCCCTGCATCGACTACAGAGGCCTGAACGAAGTCACAGTGAAGAACTGTTTTCCTCTCCCCCTCATCGCCTCAGCTTTCAAACTGCTCCAAGGGGCCACTATCTACACCAAGTTGGACCTCCGCAACGCCTATCAACTGGTACGCATTCGCGAGGGGGATGAGTGGAAGACGGCCTTTAACACCCCCACAGGACACTATGAGTACTTGGTGATGCCGTTCGGACTCACCAATGCTCCAGCTGTTTTCCAGGCCCTCATCAATGACATTCTAAGGGACATGCTCAACAAGTGGACCCCAGCCGCCGAGGAGGCGTTCCAGCACCTTAAGGGGTGGTTCAGCTCGGCCCCCATTCTCCTGATCCCTGACCCCGAGAGACAGTTTGTGGTGGAGGTGGACGCTTCTGATGTGGGGGTGGGGGCCGTCCTCTCTCAACATTCTGCGGAGGATCAAAAACTGCATCCCTGCGCCTTCTTCTCCATGCGTCTGTCCCCAGCGGAAAGGAACTATGACATCGGTAACCGTGAACTGTTGGCAGTGAAGCTGGCGTTGGAGGAATGGCGCCATTAGTTGGAAGGAACCAAGACCCCCTTCCTCGTATGGACCGACCACAAGAACCTGGAGTACATCCGCTCTGCTAAGAGACTGAACTCTCGCCAGGCCAGGTGGTCTCTGTTCTTTGCCAGGTTCAACTTCACCCTCTTCTACCGACCAGGCTCCCGCAACGTCAAACCTGACGCCCTTGGGGAGGAGAACCCCTCCCTTCCGGACAGCATCCTTCCCACTTCCCGCCTGGTGGCCGTCCTTACCTGGGAGGTGGGGGAGCGGGTAAAGGCTGCCTTGGAGGATCAGCCGGGGCCCAGCTCTTGTCCCCAAGACCGCCTGTTCGTCCCTCAGGAGTTGAGGTCTGAGGTCCTCCAGTGGGCCCACGGCTCCCGACTCACCTGTCACCCGGGAATTCAGCGAACCAAGGAGGTTCTGCAACGACGGCTCTGGTGGGCCACACTGGATGAGGACACCAGAGACTTTGTAAATGCCTGCCCAGTCTGTAACCAGAATAAGGCCCCACGATGGGCCCCTGCCGGCCACTTGCAACCTCTGCCTGTGCCTCATCGACCCTGGTCCCACATCTCGCTGGACTTCGTCACCTGGCTGCCACGGTCAGGAGTTTATACCGCCATTCTGACAGTAGTAGACCAGTTTAGCAAGATGGCTCACTTTGTGCCCCTGCCCAAGCTCCCATCGGCCAAGGAGACTGCAGAGCTGGTCTTGCAGCACGTGTTCCGGCTCCACGGCCTCCCATCTGACGTGGTCTCAGATCGAGGCCCCCAGTTCACCTCAGCATTCTGGAGGGAGTTCTGTCGTCTTATGGGAGCCTCCACCAGCCTGTCTTCTGGGTTTCATCCTCAGTCCAACGGTCAGTCCAAGAAGATGAATCAGGAGTTGGAGACGGCGCTCCGCTGCATGGCCTCCAAGCACCCTGCCACCTGGTCTAAGCAACTGCTGTGGGTTAAATACGCCCACAATACCCTCACCAGCTCCGCCACTGGGCTCTCTCCCTTCCAGTGTGCCTACGGCTTTCAGCCTCCCCTGTTCCCAGCCCAGGAGAGGGAGTCCGCCTGCCCGTCTGTGGAAGCCTCGCATCATTGACGGGGCGCCTGCTTGCACGGTACACCGTCTGCTGCGCTCTCGTCGTCGTGGAAGAGGCCTGCAGTACCTCGTTGACTGGGAGGGGTACGGTCCGGAGGAGCGGACATGAGTCCCGGCCCGTCAGATCCTGGATGCACGGCTCATTCGGGAGTTCCATCGCCAACACCCTGACCAGCCCTCCAACATCGCCTCGGCACGAGGGGGGCCCAACACCAACCCTCAGTCCCCTCCTGCATCTGGGACATGTGGGTCTGAGGAGGAAGACGGGGGTCAGCCTCAGAAGAGGACGGTTCGCTCTTGGAGGGCGAGGAGGCTGGGACAGAGGCCTCTGAAGAATTTTAGCTGTTTCTTCAGGCTGCAGAACTTCCTCCTCGTCATCAGCGGCTGAAGTAAGTTACTCCGCTGCTCACCGGCACTGCTGCTCGATCAGCTGTTTCTTCGGCTGTGGAGCTTCCTCCTCGTCATCAGAGGCTGTAGTAAGCTACTTCTCTTTCCCTCGCTTGAGCCCCAGAGACATTGTGAGAACTCTCAGCCCGGAGAAAGAACTTAATTCCGAGTTACTTACTCTGCTCCATACCTTGTTTCCTGTGGTAACAAATAAAGGTCATTACCAACTGTTCCTGCTCTCCGTTGTACTGCATTTGGGTCCAAAACACGCCCGTTTCAGACAGACTGACATGGCACAGAGGAGAAACACAGGAAACACAGGGAAAGGGAGGAGGAAGGAGGCTTCCTGACAGCGGTGACATCTGAATATGCTGCTGAGTGTGAAAACTCCTTCAGGCGTTTGCTGAGAGGTTTGAGGACATGAGAAGTCAAAAAAGGGACTGAACATATCTGCAACAAGCTGTTTAATGTGGAACCAGCTGATGTGTCTGACAACCTACAACATGAAATCATTGAGCTGCAAAGCAACAACAACCTCTCTACAGTGGGGTGTTGGAGGTGGTTGGCGTGCGATGCTGGTGAGCGTCTTGGCCTGAACAAATCAGTGGCCTCTGTATTCATTAGTTTGTTTATTGTGTACTTGGTTAACTGCTGTTTTCTCTCTAGCTGCAGAGGAGCTGTTGGGCCTAAAGGGGTGGCAGGCCGGTGTCCCCTTCACTGATCCCTTCAGTGTCACTTGGATAGTGTGGGATGTTCATGTGTGGTGTGTCGCATCAGGACCCTTCCCCCTCAGCTGCTCCCTCCTGTTGCAGTTAGCCCCCAGCCCTGTTCTGGCATCAGATTCTGTATCTGCTGAGCTGCACTGTAGGTAAATCTGTGCTGCACAAAGCATCTTTTCTAAAAGCAGATGTGTGAAGACGAAAGAGAGTTTGAGGAAATTGGTTAGTGTGGTCTGTGAAGAAGGTGATGGTCTGAGGAGACGTGGACGTGGACTTACTGTTGATACATTTCTAAATATCTTCAGAAAGAGAAAAGATGTAAAGCTGTGGTGTGAAAGTCGTTCAGCTCTTGTTGCTTGTGGTTTCATCGCAGAGAGCTGAAGGCCAGTCTTCCTGTGGCTTTCGCTCTGCTCACAGTGTTTCACTGCAGTGGAAAATGGACTTGTTGCATACCCGCACATGCATGCAAACACAGCCATGGCAGCAAGCTAACCTTTGTCTTTGTCATAGACACATTCACCACGTCAGCATACAATTGAGACTTTCATTCAAATTTTAAAAAGCAGCATATTTATTTCAATCAAGAACAATTGTCTGTGGAAACATTTTCTACATTGGTGCATGTTTTGTCCTCAACAAGTCATATGTACATCACTGTTGTTGCCAGCTCCTCCTCCATCAAACCTCAAATGTGTGTGTGGGGGGGCTTTTTAACGATCAAGATCAGAAAGACCGAGACTTTGACCACGAAAGTCAAAGACGGAAACATGAGCCTAAAAATGCCAATTCTCAATGAATACACAGTAGGAGCTTCATTATGAACATATGTTTTGTGGCCACACATACAGAAAAGCAGAAGAGCAGATTAATATGATGAAGCAGAAGTTCCACACAGAGCTGCAGTTCGTGTTTCTTCCTGCGTCTATCTGCTGACAGCATAAATAACACGAGTCTCCACTCCTCTCTCTGATGCAGGCCTCCTGCTTCTTGTTGTCTTCTGATGGAACTCCACGATATCAGAGCCCAGATTCTGTAAATCACAATATTCAGAGTCACAAATGCTGCAGGTGAGTTTCCCCAAAATCTGCAAGTTTGTAAGTGTCCAAACAACTAAAACCCTTTTTTCCCCAAAAAGTTAGGGCACTGTGCAAAACATCAACAAAACATCAATGTGATCATTTGCTAATCTTCTTTGACATTTACTCAATTGAAAACTATATTTATTTAGTATTTGACCTCATCAGCTTCATTGAATTTGCTGAATTTTCTATCCTGAATTTGATGCAGCAACACATTTCAAAGAGGTTTGGACAGGAGCAACAACAGACTGGGAGAGTAGTGGAATGTTCCAAACAGGTGTTTTTGGATCATTTTTGGTTCATTGGTAACAGGTGATAGGATCATGATTGTCTATGAAAGGGGCGTCCTCGAAAGGCTCAGTCGCTCACGAGCGAGTGAAGGATGTTACTACATGGGCTCAGGGACACTTCGTAAAGCTGTTGTCGGTAAACACAGTTCATTTGTGCATTTTGTGTTTATTTACTTTTACACAGCGTCCCAACTTATTTGGAATCAGGTTTGTTTTAGCAGCAACGTGACGGAAACGCTCAATTTTCTCAGTTATCTTCTTTTGGAGTATTTTTATGTTATTAAGTGGGAAAACTGAACGGAATCACTGTTGGGAAGAAAGAAAAAGTGTGACTACAAGTAGCATTTGCTCACATTCCAAGTAAAGCAAATATGAATGAAATCAGTCATTTTGGTGAGAAACGCAGTTATTCTTCAAGCTGAGACTTGAAGAGCCGAATTTGCTGTTTGATGCCACCTCCAGCAGAAGATCATCAGCAGAGTTATCATGTGTTTAAATGGGACTTTAGGAGCATGACACACAGTTCATATGTTAACACTGGGTTCACCTTGTTTCTGTCCGACTGTGCTTCTTCATTCACTCTTCGCTAAAGGGCAAAAGACAAAAGTCTGATTAGTTCATTCTCAGACTTTGCTTACAAGAGGATGTGCAACAAATGAACAATCTACTGTACCTGTCTGAAGTTTCCTGATTGCAGCAACCAGAGCAGCAATGACTACAGTGAGGAAAACAGTCAGAGCACCGAGGATCACACTCATCAGATTTGATATTCCCTCAGAGTCTACGAGAAAGAACACTCAGTTAGACTCTTTTTCCCTTCAGAGACTTGATGTCTAAAATGGACAAAACTGAATTTAGCTCAACTGTTTCGCCTTCAAACATGTGATGATCTGCACAGTGAAAGAAATCTTTAGGAGAATCTTACTTTCACACTTGCTGCGCACGTCGTCATGTGGGTCATGGCTGCCTTTTTAAGAAATGAAGATACATTTAGCCCTGAGCTGATTTTCTTTTAACAGATTTACATCAAAATTCTAAAATCCACTTTGTTGCATGTTTTAAGACGGAAAAAAGATTTTGAGAATCAAAAGACAAAAACTAATAATCTTACCCTTAATGTTTAAATATATTACACTAAACATTGGATGTCCAGCATTGTAAAATCCACAGAAATACTGTCCAGAGTCAGATAAATCCACTTGTTTGATTTGGAGAAAGACAGTGGACATGTTGGATCTCATTTCAAATTTTCCACTTTGGTATCCTTGGCACAATGTGGCGTTGCTCTGAGACCAGATCTTAACAGAGATACAGCTGATCTCGGTTCTGTTCACCAGTCTGAACCAGAACATCACATCATCATATGTGGAAACTTTAGCGCACATCAGTGTGACTTCTTCACCAGGCTGAGCCTCCACAGTCTGAGAACCAGAAACTGAGACAGAGATCCAGCCTGAAACAACCAGACGACAAGAGGCTTCCTCATTATAAAGCCACGACAACACCTCTTAATAAAGGTTCACAAGTCAGTAAGAAGCAGACTGGCTTCAATTAGAGCAGGTTGAACATCCAATAATAAAATTAGCAATACAGTTGCTAATGATTAAGTCAGTGGCAGTACTTACTGAGGCTGCAGAGAATGAATGCTGCTGTCAAGGTGAAGTTCATCATTGTGCCAATGACAAATTAGAGTGTGCTCCAGGAAGGCTGCTCTCTACACAGAGAGGTGGGCGTTTTTTTTTTTTTTTTCTTGTGTTCCTCAAACTGTCCACAGGCTTGCTTTCAATAAAATGAGCAAAAATGTAGGCCCAAGGACAAACTTATTTTATTCTGAAAATGATATTGTCACAATAATCTTCACAGCAAAGTGCATACAATGCTATGAACAAAGATATATGGAAGAAGAAAAGGATCCATGGAAGTTGACCTCATAAGAGAGCTGAGAGATGGTTTCCAGTGTTTGACTGAAGAACAAACTGCAGTCTAGATGGAGGATATTATTTGCCATTGATGGGAATTTGTGCTGTAGTTAAGCCAGGACGAAACTACGGCTGCCAAACACTGTGACTGTGATTTAACAAGGAACCTACAGTGTCCCATTCCTGTGTCATGCTTTATTAGTGGATGCTGCTCTTTATGAACACTGTGCTTCAGGGGAATGTGGTGATCTGGATGCTCCTGATGACGTAAGTGGCCATAAGAGGTACCCTGACACACTAGGTGTGTCCCAATTCAGGGGCTGCATCCTTCGGAGGACCCAGCCTACGCGGTCTCTGGAGGCTGGGTCCTGCGGAGGATCCTCCGTCGGCCGCATCAACTATCGTTAAATGGGACGGTCTAGTCTTTGGAGCGTGTCCTGATTGCGTCACGACGTCATAACTTCTTCCCTCCTAACCCGGGAAAAACACACGTACGGGGTGCAGAGATGCGCCCGTACAGCTCCTATCGCTTGTAAGAGGCGCGAAATGTAGCCTATTATACAACTTACAAATTCACCTGATGTGAATATCTTCACAGCTTCGCGTCGGACGGTTCACGCGTCGTCCATTCATTTCTGATAATGGACACCTCAAAGGGCGTTATCCCACTTTTACCATGGTCACTTACAAAAGAAATAAATATTAAATCAATTATTAATACGTTAATGTTGTTTTTTTTTACCGTTAAGTTTTTCACAAGAGGCGGCTGAGTGGACTATTTAATATCGCTCGTTGTGACGCGTTGCGGTGCAACTGTTACATTAAACCTAATCAGTGGAGGGAAGTGACATGATTGCTTAACGTTATGTTACGTGATACAAAGTATCGTTTCAGAGGGCAAGTGCACCTCTTACCGCTTGTGTGTGTCCAGAGGATGATGCCAAATTTTGTTTCAAAGACTCAAAGTCCACAGATAGTTTCCTAAATCATTTTTATTGCAAGAAATATTATCTACCATTCACTCTGATCATTAAATGTGGTTAGAGGAAACTGTAAAATCACTCATGTTGTCTACTGTCTTGCCGTTGTGTTAAATAAACTGTGAAATAACGTATGTTCTGAGTTTCTGTTGCCACGGTTACCAACTAGCGTTTCAGCCAGCGCAATAATTTAGAACAATCAGGCTATTTGACCGGAACTTTTTTATAGTTGTCCTTCAACACTTTTTAACGGACACCCTGCAGCCAATCACAATCGAGTATTCACCCAAAATAAGATATTAGTTGACATGCGAGCTTGTAGCATTTGTAATTGAAGAGTTTTAATAAGGCTAACAGTTAACTGAGCTCCTCATATCAACAGGTCGCCATTATTTAAATAATAAAAAAAAAACAATCACGCAAAGCATCTTGGGATATGGGAGGACGTGAAGGATAGTAGCGACGCATCCTCCAAATACAGGGAAAAGGAGGACGCATTTGTCGGCTGCATTTGGAGGATCCTTCGAATTTGGACGAATTGGGACAGCCTTCGCGCAGCGTTATGACGTAATCGGCCTTCAAATCCATCCTCCGAAGGATGCAGCCCCTGAATTGGGACACAGCTACTGTGTCCTCTGAAGTGAGGACATCAACCAATCACTGTGGCATTTATTGTTGCTCTGGGACTGAAGATGTGTTATTGTTACGCATATCCTCCAATCATTCTTCACAGCCCAGCTCCTGTGTCACACATGTTGGTGAAGGGTTCATTCACTCAGTTTATAGTCTTTTTGGTGAATCCACCCACCAGCCACGACCACACCTCTATGAGTTCAGTTAAGATCATGCTCTCACCCTCCAGGTCTGCCGCGGAGGAAGGACTGACCAAGGATGGGTCAAAAGTGGTGGTGGTTTTTTGAGCAGCATTGTTTTTGCTGCACCCTCTTGGTCTTTGATGTGTGTTGGTATTGCTGGAAACCAGTCTTCCTGTGGTTTCTGTGTTTTTTTTCCAACATATTTCGACAAATACAGCATTTTTCATTGAGACCAGGATAGTGTTTACTTTTAATTCTTATTATTATGGTCAGTGATAACAAGTGTGATTTGGCCTTCATGGACATCTCCGAGTTCCTCTCAGAGCTGAACCTCAAACTCCAGCAGCTTCTCAGCTCTCTGGCTTTCAAATGATTTGTCATTTGAAAGCCGAATTAAAGTCAAGTCAAATTAAAGCTGTGGCTCATGCAACTGGAAAGAGGAAACAAACGCCTGCTATTGTTGAGGTCTGAGATAAATGAGTGAACTTTCAACACAGACAAAAGAGTATTTGAGTAGTAAAAGGGATTTATTGTCACAAAAACAATCAGCTGAGAACTGGAGAGGAGATCCTGGTTTTTATCCTGTGGTTAATGATTGTGGATTGGCTGCAGCTGTGGTGGCTGATTGGTGCTGCAAGCAGGTGTAGGTGAACCGAGATTACAGGGAAACACCTAGTCCAGTCACACACACATGGACAAACACAAGGACAGACTGACATGGCACACAGGAAACACAGGGAAAGGGAGGAGGAAGGAGGTTTCCTGACCCTCTGGTAAGCTCGTCCATGGACCCGCTGCAGTTCGCGTATCAGCCTGGCATCGGAGTGGACGATGCCCTCATCTTCCTCCTCCATCAAGCTCTATCTCACCTGGAATCGCCTGGGAGCTCAGTTCGGGTCCTTTTCCTGGACCTTAGCAGTGCTTTTAGCACCATCAGGCCAGCCATCCTGAGACACAAGCTGGAACTTTCGGGAGTGGACCAACACGTCACATGCTGGATCGTGGATTACCTTTCCAACCGCTCACAGTATGTGAGGACACGGGACTGTGTGTCAGGGACTGTCCTCTGCAGTGTGGGGGCCCCCCAGGGAACGGTGCTGGCATCGTTCCTCTTCACCCTCTATACAGCAGACTTTCCCACCTGTCACCCACCTGCAGAAGTTCTCTGATGACTCTGCCATTGTCAGCCTCATCACAGATGGGGACGACAGGTCATACAGAGGACTCATCCAGGATTTTGTGGACTGGTGCCAGCAGAACCACCTCCAGATTAACGCGGGTAAAACCAAGGAGCTGGTTGTGGACTTTCGTCGGCGCCCGCACTCTTCACCAACACCAGTGAACATCCTGGGAAGGGACATTGAGATGGTGACATCTTGTAAGTACCTGGGTGTTCATCTGAACAACAAATTGAACTGGACTCATAACACCACTGCACTTTACAAAAAAGGACAGAGCAGACTCTATCTGCTCAGGAGGCTGAGGTCTTTTGGGGTGCGTGGGGCACTCCTAAAGACCTTCTATGACTCTGTTGTGGCCTCTGCCATTTTCTGTGGTGTAGTCTGCTGGGGGAGCAGCATCACTACAGCTGACAGGAAGAGGCCGGACAAACTTGTCAGGAAGACCAACTCTGTCCTGGGATGCCCTCTGGAACTGGGGGGGGGGGGGAGGGGGGATGAAAAGCCAAGCTGTCCTCCATGACAGACAATGACTCCCACCCCCTCCAAAACACACTCACTGCAAAATGTGTGAAAGAGCGGTATCACAGGTCATTCCTCTCTGCAGCTGTCCGACTGTACAATAAAAACTACTCCAAGTAATCAGTGCAATAGTCTGGGCAAAAAGCTGTGCAATAAAAACATGTACATAACAGTTTGTAAATACTATCTACAGTTTCTTACAATTTTTTACAATTTCTTTCTTTTTATTTTTATTTAAAATCCTCACTCTTTTGTATATACTATTTTTGTTTCTAATTTGCATGCACTTCTTATCTTAATCTTTACTGATGCTGCTGTATTCTGGAATTTCCCCTCGCAGGACAAATAAAGTAATATTGAATTGAATTGAACTGAATTGACAGCGGTGACATCTGAATATGCTGCTGAGTGTGAAAACTCCTTCAGGTGTTTGCTGAGAGGTTTGAGGACATGAGAAGTCAAAAACAGAGACTGAACATATTTGCAACAAGCTGTTTAATGTGGAACCAGCTGATGTGTCTGACAACCTACAACATGAAGTCATTGAGCTACAAAGCAACAAGCTCAAAGCTACAACAGCCTCTCTACAGTGGGGTGTTGGAGGTGGTTGGTGCGATGCTGGTGAGCTTCTTGGCCTGAACAAATCAGTGGCCTCTGTATTCATTAGTTTGTTCATTGTGTACTTGGTTAACTGCTGTTTTCTCTCTAGCTGGAGAGGAGCTGTTGGGCCGAAAGGGGTGGCAGGTCGGTGTCCCCTTCACTGATCCCTGACTGTGGAGCATTCAGTGTCACTTGGATAGTGTGGGATGTTCATGTGTGGTGTGTCGCATCAGGACCCTTCCCCCTCAGCTGCTCCCTCCTGTTGCAGTTAGCCCCCAGCCCTGTTCTGGCATCAGATTCTGTATCTGCTGATCTGCACTGTAGGTACCTCAGTTTCAAGAAGAAGACACAGTCATCTGTGCTGCACAAAGCATCAAAGACGTGGATGTGGACTTACTGTTGATGCATTTCGAAATACATCCAAACATACAGTATCTTCAGACAGAGAAAAGATGTAAAGCTGTGGTGTGAAAGTCGTTCAGCTTTTGTTGCTTGTGGTTTCATCGCAGAGAGCTGAAGGCCAGTCTTCCTGTGGCTTTCGCTCTGCTCACAGTGTTTCACCGCAGTGGAAAATGGACTTGTTGCATGCTGCACATGCATGCAAACACAGCCATGGCAGCAAGCTAACCTTTGTCTTTGTCATAGACACATTCACCACGTCAGCATACAATTGAGACTTTCATCAAATTTTAAAAAGTCAGCATATTCATTTCAATCAAGAACAATTGTCTGTGGAAACATTTTCGTTGTCGCCAGCTCCTCCTCCATCAAACCTCAAATGTGTGGGGCTTTTTAACGATCAGAGAAAAACAAAACGAAAAACAGGAAGAAGTATGTGAGAATCGAAACTAAACACGAGAGAGAAAATAGCATGTTCATCTTAATGTTCAGTCTTTTTCACTGTAGGGGAATCAGTTCGTTAAACCTTTAAGTTAATATTGCACTTGTTAATAAAATAGGGGCACCGACCTTCCTCAGCTCAGAAGAATTATATTTATTATTTCTTTTAATGCTGATTTAATGATAAAGAATGAACTAACGGTAGACCAGTCTGATAATCTGACGCGTAAATTCTCGATACAGGGATTGCTTCTATCCAGCTCAAAAGGACACCGTCTGACCACAACTTGAATGAAAAGTCTTTTTTATTAAACACAATAATGGGAATGAATATGAATAATGAATAATACGAAAAGTAATATGGATTCTATGACATAACACAAACAACTGTATGGAGAAACTTATGGCAAAATAATGGCAGAATGAGTTTGGCAATAGTGAGAAGTAGTTTAGAGGAAAATGGGGACGTGAATGTAGAGTTAATTTCTTGAATGAATGACTGAGAGAATCTAAGGAGAATTGAGAGTATTATAACCTTATGGCACCAACTCGTTATTCAAAAGTCTGCCTACTTTGTCAGCGACGCTTCGGCGGACGTCTGTTCCGAACTGACACGAAGGGGCCACAGAGGTTGTTTTCTGTCTCTGGTCTGCTGGGCAGTCCAATGGGGGAACCCAGTCGAACCGCTGGGCTCAGTCAATCTTGGACAGATGTTTCAGGGGTCTGGATCGGTAACAGGCACAGAGCAGCTTCTGATGGTTATTTAATCCAGACAGGTGGGTCGAGGCTGGCTACAGGTCATCGGTGCAGAGAGTTAGCAGTCATGTGGCAAAAACTTTAGGTTAATAATAAAACTGAGAGTCTCTTCGATGGCCAGTTGAAAATGGATGGGACGAAGAAATAAAGAATGGCAGACTATGTTTGCTGAAATAATTATTACTATTATTGCTACTTATTATAACTGTCTTATGTCAAGTGTATAAAATCTAACCACTATGAACCTCTAGATGGCAGTATGGTTGCATGGTAGAAACTCAGAAAAACTTTTTTCGGCAAATTAAAATCACAGTTTTGTCATTTTATAAGGTAGAAACACAGGAAAAGCATTGATATCATACAGATTATGAGTTTAGTACTGTAAGAAGATCCAAAGTGAACTCAAACATATAGATTTCATTATCCTGGTGTGATAGAAAATGGAATGTCTAATTTACAACCTATCAGCATTATCTGATTTTGTAGATTCTTCTGAGGTCTGGCACTTATCCATCCAGACGGTTTTATTGTCCTTATCGTTGTAGCTGTAAAGCAAAAATTAGCATCTCCATGATTAACGCTCTGGGTGAAAGGTAACCCTTGAAGTTAAGAAGAAGAAGAATTGGGGGGAGACATTCCCCTTTATTTGTCACACACATGCGAGCACGGCACACAAGGTGAAATTTGACTTCCGCCTTTAACCCATCCTGGTCGTCCCTCCTCCGCGGCAGACCAGGAGAGGTGGCCAGCCAGACCGGCGCCCGGGGACCCATCTTCGGCGTCACCATTGGTCAGGTGGTGATCTTCTGTTCTGAACTGTCTGTATCTACTGCTCCCTGAAGGAATTCGGAAAGGTGTTCCTCAGCCAGACACCTTGGGCTCTATTTTCGTCCCTGCCGCTGGTGGGGCGCAGGGTGCGCAACCCGAGCAGTGGTATTTTCGTGCAGCGCAGGCAGGTATTTTGGTAAACTGAGGTGCACAGAGGTACGCCAGGCCATCCTGCGTTGCGGCACAGTAGGGGGAGGTGTCAGCAGGATCAGACAGCAGATTTGGATTTCGGTCCATTTCGGGCCACGCCGGCGGCGTAAAAGTGTGCTGAAAGCTTGCCACCCACGACCTGGTCAACTCTGTGTGCCAGCAGCGCGCCGCTGGGCAAGTGGATTTTCGTAAACCGGCGGAGTCGTGCGCCCACATAACCAATACCTCATAGGCAGGTTTCCACAGTGTCTGCCACTGCAAGCCTGGACCTCCCGGACCAAAACGTCAGTCTCCTCCTGGGAGAAGTTTGGGCGTCAGACAGTTTCCTGCACGGGCTCAGTCATCCTTGAAACTTGCCATGCGCCTCGCCAGCGGCATTTTTAAAGGTGAGGCGAGGAGCTGGTGTGATTGGTGAAGATTGGACTCGGCTGTGTCAAACCCACTCCACGCCTTCTCCCCTCCCTCCTTTGGAGTTGCGCCGCTGGGTGGGACTGAGATGAGAACGGACAGTAGTTGCTCCCGTCTGGGCCGCCACGCCCCATCGGCGAAGCAGACCTGACTTTGCGCTGCGCCGGTGGCGGAAACGAAAATAGAGTCCAACGTCTCTCTCTGATTTAACACCTCCCTGTAAACAGTTCAAACCGGTATTAACTCTTAAAAGTTGGGATGTTTTACGACTCCATTTCTCCTGAAGGAATGCAAAAGGGGGGGAGAAGGTCAGTTACAGGTCAGTTTTGCTACATCACAAAATGAGACTTTAGACAAAGTGATATTAATTCCTCTAATTTGACAACCTGCTCTCATTATACTTGATATTTGCGGGAGCAAAAATGTTTGCTGCAGTTGCCTGCACCTGTTCCAAATAAAAAGGGAGGGCCTAATTCTTCTGCAGACACAGTATTTCTATGTCTCTGCTCACTGGATGTAAGTCTTGTCTTAGACTGAAAGTGATGAAATGGACAGCAGTGGTTCTGGAAGCTAAAGTCTAATGAAGGCTGCATGACATTTGCCACAATGTGCCGGAGACAAAAGCTCTGATGTTGGCACAGAACTCAACAGAACAACAGAAACAGTGTGCAGCATGGCTTCAAAGAGGAGCAAACTGGGCTCAAGTGTTGTGAGCACATAACAGGAACAGGAAGTAGTAGAGCACTAATAAAAATACAGCAGTTGTGTCCACACTCAATTTGAATAAATCACATTCAGTAAGTCAGCAGTCAAAAATGTCGTAAAGAGGATGATGAAATGTTGTGTAGCTTCCATTATATCATGACATGACATGAAAATCAGCTGTGGACTCATAAGTCGTGGTCATATGTAGACGTCCCTGTTTGTGCAGCAACACATGAACAAACGAACAAAAGAGACGCACACTCTTTCAGCTTGTCCAATCACTGGATAGAAATCTGTAGCGGTGCCTTTGTTCAACACTGTTGTCTGCTGCTCTCATGAGCTGTCGACTCATTGAACGTGTTTCCATTGAACTGCACATTTTCAATGTGTGTATAAAAGACCTGAGTGGAAACACCAGGAATTTAAAAAATAAAAATAAAAACCGAAGTATCAATAGAGCTGCAAAATGTTTGACATTTATTCCAGTATTACATTTGTTCCATTACACACTGAACAGCACATTAATATGATGAAGCTTCAGTTCTACTCTGAGCTGCAGCTACAGTTGCTTCCTGAGTCTGCGGGCAGCATAAACAACACGAGTCTCCACTTCTCTCTCTGATTCAGGCCTCCTGTTTCTTATTGCTGTTGAAGACAAACTCAGTGCAGCATCCTTCAGGTCATCAGAGTCCAGATTCTGCAAATTAGAGGCAGACACCTCTCAGACGACTTCATCAGCATCAGTTATTTAAGTTATTTAACTAATGAAGAAACTCCTGGAATGACTCCTAAAAGTCTTATTTGATAAATAATAATCACTAATCAAACAGTCTTAAAGTTGGACTCACCTGTGTCCATTGTGGATTCTGCTCTTTATTATCTGCCGAAAGACAGACATAAAATGGCCTTTTCATGAGCTGTTAAATGTTGCTTTTCATACATGTCATGTTCAAACACAATGAAACAAAGTACACGTACCTTTGCGAGTCTTGCTGATTTGAACAGCCAGACAAATGACGACCACATTAATGAAAGCAGTCAGACCAGCCAGGATCACACTCATCAGCTTCGTAAATCCATCAAACACAGCAATCTTACCTTGAACCTTTAAATATGTTGCACTGACAATTACTGGCTTTCTATCTGAGTAAAATCCACAGAAATACAGTCCAGAGTCGGATGAATCCACTTGTTTGATCTTGAGAAAGAGGGTCGTGCTGTTGGAAGTCATATTAAATTTGCTGTTTTGAAATCTATCACAGAATGATGCATCGGCATTGGAGCTCATCATGGAGGAGATGCAGCTGACATTGTGTCTGTTGGCCAGTTTGAACCACACTGTGTGAGAGGGGAACGTGCTAAAGTTGGAGCACAGCAGTGTGACATCTTCACCAGGCTGAACCTCCACAGTGTGAAACTCAGAAACTGACATCCAAACTGAAACAAACAGCATGAAAATTATCCACAAACCTGGAACTCAACAGGAACCAAACAGTGCTCGTAAATGATGGAATTAAAGAAAAGCACATTTCAATTCCGGCAGATCACTGAAGGAAAGTTAGAAATTGTTGGATTAAGAAAGAAATCCACATTTGGGTACTTACAGAAGGTACAGAGGAAAGCTGTGATCAAGGTAAAGTTCATCATTGTGTGTTCAGTATGAGAGCACCACTGCAATGGTTGGAACTGAACTGTGCTCCAGTGAGAACAGTCTCAACGTAAAGAGGCGGAGTGTCTTTGGTTTGTCCGACTGCTCACACTCACAAGCTAAAGGAAATTGGCTGCAAATGAATAGCTGCAAGGAGAACAGGAGGAAGTTATTGTCTGGTTTGAAAACACTTTAGATCATCTAGGAAATGTTTGAGCATGAGTCAAAGTCTACAACAGATGTATCGGTGTGCAAGAGTCTATATAGTTTGAGGAAGTGTCATCGTTGACGTGCTTTGTCTCCATCAAATGTTCTTTTCCTCCCTCATACACTGTTTGATGACTGCTGATTTAGCTCTTTACCACATCAGGACACTTCAGTGCTGCGTCATGCTCATGTGCCGTGTTCACTGACTGCAGGAAAAAATCAAAAGCTGTGCTCTAAAAATATACCAAAGTCAGTGAGTCTCAAATGAAAATCTAATTCTGAGCCACACAGTTTGACACAGGATGCTTTTATATAAGACTGTGCAGGCGTCACCCTGCAACAGGCATCTTTCCACAAGGAAGTGTGAGTTTGTGCGAGTGTTGAGTCTGCTGAGTGCGACCTGTGGCGAGGGGAGCAGTGACACAGTTTGACACAGGATGAAAAAATACTCAAAGGCGCCATTTCTACAAATCCAAAAAAACCTTCACTTTCGAGTCCTTTTCTTCTCTGAAGGCCTTTGTTGTGTTTGGTTCTGATGCAGAGAGCTGAAGGCCGAGCTTCCTCTGGACGAGATGTCATTAATGATACAGACAGTGCTTGACATAGTGCTGTTTGTCACCACACTGACCTACAACAACAGGCAGATGGAGGCAAAATTCTCAACTAAACTGTATTTTTACCACATTATGACTAACTTTGACTTCACAGTTAAAATATGCAGTTGCTGCACTGATTCATGTTCTGCGTGTTTTTCGAGAAGCTCCTCATTTTGTCATTTTTTATTCACTGCTTCATGATTTCAGACTGTCTTCTTACAGGACTCATGACTGACGCCTCGAGTGATGTGAAGTTCACTCACTGCTCCTCTGCTGCAGACAGTGGAGCTGCAGACAGTGTTCCTTCTGGCTCCTGCTCCATTAAACACCATCATATTCCTGAGACAAAATGAAAGAGACGGACTGAGGCTGAGAAAGACGGTGGATGGTGGTGGTGGTGGATTCTTGTTGGTGTTGAAGACAAACTCGGGCGGACAGAATGAAGAGAAATCCCTCTGGAGTTCTTCACTGTGGCCACACTGCTCCTTCTCTCTCCTCTTCATCTCCATCACCATGACATTATGGCCTTTCAGGTTTCATGGTCGGCCAGATTGCGTCATATGTCTATTCACTGTAAATTCAATATGTTTAATTGTTCTTATGTCTTTTTTAATAGCAATAATAGTGTCTATAGGAAGTGAACACACTTGCTGCAGAACATGGCTCTGCTAACTGGCAGTGAATTACTCAGCAGTGTTTCATTGCAGTAGTTTGTTCATCAACCAGCAGGTGGCGCTTATGTCCACTCCATTTTATTATTGGGGCTCAATCAGGTTGAATCCATCATCTATCATGATGGTTCTGTTCACTTTTCTTCATGTCTCTTCTTGTGATTCAGCTCTTACAGAGGATTTGATTCAACATAACAGGAACATTATAACAGCAGCTCTAACAGGCTAACAGGTGAATTGATGTGCAGCACAGACGCTGTCACCTGGAAATGAGAATATTAGGAGATACTACAGAGGAAAAATACCTTCAGCAAGTTTGGAAAAAACTCACTGCCGACTGTCATTAAGTGTTGAGAAAGTTTCATTTGTCACAACCTGGCTCTAAAGGCCACGAGGCAGAATGAGAGACACATAGTTTCAAAGATGAAATAAAGTCATTTATTGAACAAAAGTTCCTGAAGTGCACAGACAAGAAATCATCAAAAGGTGTGGCATGTGTACATCAGTGGTGTCAGCAGTGTAGGGTGTGCATGTAGGCTCTGAATGGCAGCTTAATGTTGGAAAATGCATGAAGTAATCAAAGGCAAGCGAGCAGGAACTAACAGCAGCACAGAAGCAGAGAGATGCCTGCAGAGAGAGAGACCACAGCCTCCCTCTGGCCACCGTCACTCAGTCTGCATGTTTGTGTGGAGGCTCGGCCACACGAAGACCACCTGAACACCAACATCAGCACGTATATGGGACCTGAAAAAGAAATCCAAGGTTCATGCTTTATTGTCACTGAATGGAAATATTGCTGTTTAGAAAGCTGAACAGATTTCTAACATGCCGTTATTTGCAAGAGGCACTAAGAAGGCCGCCCACTGGCTCTGGAACTGGTTGCTGGAGGAAACTCCTGCAACATGGTCTTATTATCTTGACACGCATGAGGCTTTGGGCTCCAAGCCCTCAATAAGTCTTCCTGTCCTCATCGCCTCATGCATGTGGAACCTCACCGTTCTCCCAAGTCTCTCAAATGTTCCACATGCTCATCTCCAAATCCCTCAGTGTTCCTCCCTCCAGTCCAGCCTCAGCACCTTCACCTGGAACAAGCCAGCCTCCACCAGCTAAAACCAGCTGGAAAACACTGAGGGGTTTCTGGGACTTGACCTTCTTTCTTGTTCTTATGGGGAAGCTTTTTATTGATTAATATTTACTTTACATTTTTATAATATACTTCAGAGTCTGTTCATCGTGTCCTTCGTGTCTTGGATGTTTGGTCGCCATGGTAGCAAATACTTCAGTAAATGCAGGTAGACAGGTGAAGACGTGAGCTCACCTTATGGTTGGCTTTGAACAGGAATTTTGCTGACAAGTTTATTTTTCTAATAATATGTATGTAAATGTGAGGTTGAAGCCCCCCAAAAAAGCAGAGAATAAATGCATTTAGCTAGATTTTGAGACCTACCTCTCGACAGACACACACACACTCACACACACACAGACACACACAGCCGAAAGATGAAATGGAAGTTGAACAACCGACATTTCCCATCATGCCGTGCTGGACTGAGTAGTTTGTTCAGTTTGCTGGATGCTTTCAGTCCGAGTACGAGGCCTGAAAAGAAAACATTCCAGTCGTCATGGATCAAACCAAAGCCTGTATTCGGGTCTCTGCATCAGCCATGAACAGAAAAGACTGAATTTTAGCTTTGTTGCATCCTGGAAGTAAAAGAAGGAGCTCTTGCTCATTTCTTTGACATGCACAAAAGATTGGTTGTTATTATTATTATTATTTGGTTATTATGTGTGAAAAAAGGACTATTTAGTCATTTCAGTTTGTTATTTGCCAAATAAATAACAATAACATTTTCAGCAGACTCTCTGCTTTCATATGATACCAGGCTTGTGTGGCTTGCGTGACGTGATGAATCAGCAGACGCACTAAAGTGGACATACCCTGTATTGGTGTTTTCATCACATGGCCATATTATTTCTTGGGGTATGTTTTGTTTGGGTTGCAATGTTTGGTAGAGGCTTTTAGCCGAGTTTCTCCCCGTCATTCTGGTATGCTACACGTTAGGACTGGTGCTTCCTAACGTGACCATTGATCATCTGAACTGCGTGCATCTCACGCTGCCCCTGTACAGGGGGCACTGGTATATCCATTGTGTCTCAATTACTCTCAAGCGTAAATGCAATAACTAGTGATATGAAGATATATTTGTGTTTATGTGCATGTATGTTTATAGTAATGTTATAGTCTAGGGCTTATTTAAAGAGAGAGACGGGCCCACGGTGATTGATGGAATTGAGGACACACGACTGGCCGTCCGTCAAAACATGGACATGACAGGACACAAGTGTGAGAAGATCCATTCCTGGAACTCCGGTCTTCCGTGTGACAGGCGGCGATACTGTCCACTATACTAACGGAAATACCTCATCACTTTGTGGCTCCCAAGTGTCAAATGGATTACCAAGGGCACGAACTGCCAGCGCCTGTGGCTGTACGCCTGTGTATCCCCGGGGTGAACAGGTTCGGCTGGTGGGCACAGTCCCAGGAGGATGTGGGACTGTGCCCACTCTATTGTTTGCTGTTCAGAGTTTTTACTTTGACAATAAGAGTTTTTACTTTGACAATAAGAGAAGTCTGAAGGTCATCATATCATGCACAAATAATTTCAATTTCAATTTCACAAGACCCTGTTTCATGGGATTTTAACCCTTGTGTGAAACTGAAGTTTGTGCTGAATATGATCATATATGAATAGGATTCAGATTTTGGGTTTGGACTGATGAGCTCACATTGTTGAGAATTTTGTTTGTGTGTTGTTGTAGAGTCTTTGAATGGAGACTAATTTGGCTTCTGGGATGTGAATGGGAAGAACGTCTTCAGACGCATGTTCTGGGCAACAATAAACAACCAATGTCCAATAAGGTGTCTTTGAGTTCGGTTATTTTCATTCACTTATTTCTCACCTTAGCACAGGTAGCCTATAACTTTTAACCTTTTAACCTACAACATTTCCATTCATCTGTTCTCTTAATCACAGGGTTTCATTCACCATAAAGATAAGTGACCTCACATTGTCACACTGACACGGTCAAACACCGTTTGCCCTCCTCTTCACACACCTTGCTCATTACCTGGGGCTTACCTATATGCCTTTTCCGGCGCTAAGCACCACCCACTGGTTAAACACAAAAACGGCATATACACAGATATGATTTTCAATATAAAAAAACTAGAAACAAAAATGAAACAAACAACAAAAATTATATTATGGCTCCAACAGTTGTATTTGACTTGTGCAAGTGTAAAACTACAGTGACACATAAGAATGTGTTGCTGTGTCACTAGATCACTGTACCTGTGTTTCATACAAGACACACACACACAAGTTCAAGTTAAACCCCATCCACTTTATTATTTTACTTCGACAATAGAAGTCTGAAGGTGGCAAATATGTGTTGAGGCAGTCCAAAATTTAAGGGAGCCAAGCCAGGTTTGAGTCCTCTCCACAAAAAGACTTCTTACTTGTCTTGTAGTAAGAGTAGAGTTCCTCGTTTACATCAATGTTCCTGGTTGCGAGGAAAAGGATGATGTCTTTTTCCTCCCCGTCAATCTGACACAGGAATGAACTGGAGTGGGGGGATATCAAAGATTTCATTTTCACTTGAATAGGGTCATCAGCCAGTCATTAAGCAAAACAAAAGATGTGACCAGCTTGAGTCTTATTCTGACAAATTGACATTCCTGCATAATTATTTGCACCTGAGAGGAGGTGGACCTGATGCTGCAGCGGAGAGAGTTGTTGCAGCTGCAGTTGGAGCTTGAGCGGGCAAAGCTGAGGGTTTTGGACTGCGGTAGTAGGGTGTCTGGTGCGTCACATGAGTCGGGGTCTGTGGCTGGGCGTGAGGGCAGAGACCTGACTGCGTGTCTGCGCCTTGTGCCAAAGTTTAATGAGCGGGATCCCGACACTTTCTTCACGTTGTTTGAGCGTGTGTCAGAGGCCAGGCAGTGGCCAGATGGAGATAAGGTCCTCCTGCTGCAGTGCGTCCTCACGGGCAAGGCACAGGAGGCGTATTCGGCTGTGTGCGCACAGGAGGGTCTGACTTATGAGACGGTGAAGTCGGCTGTCCTTAAGGCGTATGAGCTCGTTCCGGAGGCATATCGCCAGAGGTTTAGACATTGGGTGAAATCCGATAAGCAGACGAGTGTAGAATTTGTGCGCGATTTGACCACTCATTTTCACCGCTGGTGTGCAGCGGAAAAAGTGGATACCTTTGACGGTCTGTGCCAGTTAATTATCATGGAGCAGTTTAAAAACGTTGCTCCTCAGCGCGTGGCCGCCTACTTGAATGAAAGAGGGCCGGCTACTGCGCTTAGAGCGGCCGAGTTGGCGGATGATTTCTTGCTGACGCACAGGTCTGGTTTTGCTGAGGTGCGCGAGCGAGTGGGTGATGACAGCAGTTTTACGCGCGGCCGTGTTTCTAAATCTGGTCCGGCCCGGGGCGCGTCAGCTTCGTTGTGCCCAGGGCATTCAAATTTGTGCAATTTTTGCCGGGGGGAGGGTCACTGGAAGGATCAATGTCCTTTGTTAAAGCGTAAAAACGCCGCGACCTCCCCAGCTCCGGCCATGCTGTGCGCAAGTGCACGGGAGGAAAAGGCGGTGGAGGTTGGTGCCAGTGATAGGTCTGGGTTTGAGCCTTTCATTATAAACGCGCAGGTGTCCCTGGTGGGCAGTGCTGAACGTGTTAATATTAGTGTTGCGTGACACGGGGGCCCAACATTCTTTTATTGTGCAGTCGGCACTTCCTTTTTCTGTTGATACGCAGTCTGGAGACTTTATTGTGATGAGGGTAATGGAGCTCGGCTTCATCCCAGTGCCACGCCATGATGTGATGTTGGATTGTGATCTGGCTAAGGGTGTGTTTTCTGCGGGTGTGCGGCCAGAGTTGCCTTTGCCGGGTGTGTCGATGATTTTGGGCAATGACATCTGTGGAGGTTGGGTTTGGTCTAGTGGTCCCCCGCCACCTGTGGTGGTGTCCGAGCCGTTAGAAGTGGCATCTGACAGCTCGGCGCTGGGCGTTTTTCCTGTTTGTGCCGTGACGCGCGCTCAGGCTAAAGGTGCGTCTGTGCCATCGGAGGCTGCGGCCTCAGTGGAACCGGTTCCGTTGCCTGACTTGCCTCCACTGGTGTCAAGGGATGAGTGGATTAAGGCGCAAAAATCTGATGTTTCGTTGTCTTCGTTGTGGGATCAGGTTGGGCCGTGTCACCAGGTTGGCGAGGTTGCACAGGGCTACTTTGTTCAGGAGGGGCTCTTGGTGCGTAAATGGATGCCTTGTTTTGACGATGCTGTGGGGGAGCCTGTGTTTCAGGTGGTGGTGCCACGGGATTTTCGTCCCCAGGTTTTGAGAACTGCGCATGACGAATGTGGTCACTTTGGAGTGTGTAAAACCTATCTGTATGTGCTCAAACACTTTTTCTGCCCGCGCGCCAAGGCTGATGTGGCTGCCTATATAAAAACGTGTCACGTGTGCCAGCTGACGGGGAAACCCAATCAGCGCGTAAAGCCGGCGCCGTTGCAGCCCATTTCTGTGGCGAGCGAACCTTTTGAATATTTAATTATAGACTGTGTGGGGCCGTTGCCTAGTGCTAAGTCCGGGTGTAAGTACTTGTTAACTGTAATGTGTCAATGTACTCGCTACCCAGCGGCTTATCCGCTTCGTTCCATCACGGCTAAAGCTGTGGTTAAAGCACTTTCACAGTTTATTTCGGTGTTCGGGATACCCAAGGTCATACAGAGTGATCGGGGGTCTAATTTCTGTTCACATATATTTGCTCAAGTGTTGAAAATGCTGGGGGTGAACCACAACCGGTCCACTCCGTATCATGCGCAAAGTCAGGGGGCGTTAGAGCGCTTCCAATCAGACGCTTAAGTCCCTGCTGCGCGCATATTGTACAGAGTTGGACCGAGACTGGGAGGATGGTCTCCCGTGGTTGATGTTGGCGGCGCGAGAAGCCGTGCAGGAGAGCACGGGCTTCAGTCCAAATGAGTTGGTCTTTGGGCACTCGGTGCGCGGGCCGTTGGCAGCGCTGAAAGGTGTGTTAGTTCCTACCGAGGCGCCCCGAAACCTGATTGATTTTGTGAACGGCTTTCGGCACAGGTTATTTCGGGCAGGTTTGTTGGCGCGAGAGAAACTGGGGCAGGCTCAGCTGAAAATGAAGGCCCAGTATGACCGTGGTACGGTGCGCCATGAGTTTAGTCCTGGGGACCAGGTCCTCGCGCTGACACCGCTGGTCACTTCGCCATTTCAGGCTAAGTTTACTGGTCCATACACTGTGTCTGAAAAGTTGTCTGATTTGAACTACCGTGTTGCTACTCCGGGTCGTAGGAAGTCGTCTCAGTTGTGCCATGTGAACCTGTTGAAACCATATTATCAGCGCTCTGGGGGTGGTGATGGGTGTGTAAAAGGTGGCGTGGGTCCTGCGCTGGCAGTGGACATCTGTAGTGTGGCACAGGAGTCTGACGGCGTTCCTGAGCCTGATGACAGTTTGTTGAGTGCTTGGTTGAAAAATTCTGAGTCGTTGTGTAATCTGGATTCCTTGTTGTCGCACCTCCCGGTAGAGCAGCGTGTTGAGCTGGTGGAGTTGATCGGGGAGTTCCCGCAGCTTTTTGGTGATGTTCCATCTCGTACTACCTGGATTGAACATGATATTGATGTGGGTGAGGCGCAGCCGGTCAGACAGCGGTTTTACCGCATGGGTCCTGAAAAGCTTAAGCATTTGAACTCTGAGATTGATTACATGCTTAAAAATAACATTGCGGTTCCGTCTGCGTCCAGCTGGGCGTCGCCTTGTGTGTTGGTGCCAAAATCAGATAATACTCCGCGGTTTTGTACAGACATGAGGAAGGTTAACTCTGTTACAAAGTCAGATTCATTTCCCTTGCCACGCATGGATGATTGTGTGGATAGAGTGGGTTCTGCTAAATTTGTGTCCAAATTCGATCTTTTGAAGGGCTATTGGCAGGTGCCCTTGTCAGAGCGAGCAAGGGAAATTGCAGCGGTTGTGACCCCGTCAGGCCTCTACTCCTACACGGTTATGCCCTTTGGTTTAAAGAACGCCCCGGCCACTTTTCAGCGGCTTATGAACCGGGTTGTGTATGGATTGGAGGGCTGTTCAGTGTATTTAGATGACTTGGTGGTATACAGTGACACATGGCGTTCACATTTGCAGAGGATAAGAGTGTTGTTTGTGAGGCTGGCTGAGGCACAGTTGACAGTTAACCTGGCCAAGTGTGCCTTTGTGAGAGCAACTGTTACTTACTTGGGCCGTGTGGTGGGCCAGGGTAAAGTTTCTCCTGTGCAGGCCAAGGTGCTAGCTGTGTCGGAATTTCCGCAGCCGACTACAAAAAAGAGCTCCAGCGGTTTTTGGGATTGGTTGGTTTCTACAGAAGTTTGTCGAAATTTCTTTACTGTTGTCTTTCCTCTGACTGAGCTGTTGAAGGCTGGTAATAAGTTTGTGTGGTCTAGTGAGTGCCAGCAGGCCTTTGAGAATGTTAAGTCCTTGCTGTGTTCATGTCCGGTGTTGGCTGCCCCACGGTTTGACAAGCCGTTTGTGTTGCAGGTGGATGCCAGCCAGGTCGGGGCCGGTGCCATCCTGCTCCAGGGAGGGGACCAGGTGGTTTTGAGACCGGTCTGCTTCTTTTCTCGGAAGTTCAACCGTCATCAGGCTAACTATTCAGTTATCGAAAAAGAAGCATTGGCACTCATTCTGGCCTTACAACACTTTGAGGTGTACGTGGGGGGGGCGGCACCCCTAGTGGTCTACACAGACCACAACCCTTTGACGTTCCTGGGCACCCTTAAATCCCCAAACCAGAGGCTGGTCAGGCGGTCTCTCTTTTTGCAGGGTTACGATTTGGAGATACGTCATATTAAAGGGCAAGATAATGTGTTGGCAGATGCTTTGTCGAGGGCGCCTCTGCCGTAGTGTATAGGTTGTTGATTAGGTTAAGTGTTGAGCGTCGTTTATTTTATGTTTGACATGTGACTTGTTCCCTACCTCTGCTCTCCTGCTCTTCCCCTGTCTTCCACTCTCTTAAATATATTTATATTGTTATATTTTGTACTCTTATTTTTAGTAAATGTGTCATACACCAACTTCACCACAACAAATTCCTCGTATGTGTAAAATCGTACTTGGCAATAAAGATTTTTCTGATTCTGATTTATCAAAGGCAGCATTCACAGGTGACTAAAGCTGAGTCTTTCAGCATATACAATGATTCTCCACAAATGAGGAAGTAACCACACAGCGTTCCTTTAATAATTTGATTATTTGGCATTTGCAAACCACAAAAAACAACATAGCAGTAGATTACGTTGATAAAGCATCAGTTCCACTCTGAACCGCTCTCTGTCTGTCTGCTGGCAGCAGAAATAACACCAGTTTCCACTTCTCTTTCTGATTCAGGCCTGAAATACACTAAATCAGTAAACAGAAAAGTATAAAACTTGATTCACCTCACGCTGTTGTGGTTTCTGTTCTGCACTGGCAGCTGACTGACAGAGACAGTAAGCGCAACCAGTTAACTAACAATCCTTTCCTTAAGTTTCCTGACTTTAACCAGCAGACCAGCAGCCAGACCGTCCAGGATCACTGTCAAATCCACTCCACATCTTACCTGCCACCTGCTCTCTGTAGCCACACCCTCCTCCCCTCACCTGAGCTGCACACCTGCGGTTCGTTCCTCATTAAGTGAGTATATAAGCACTGCTGTTTGACTGACTCTTCACCAGGTTGTTCTCTGTGGTTATGCAAGACTTTTCTGTCCTTCACAGATCGCACTTGTCAGCTTTGTTATTCCATCACACTCTTCTCCAAGAAAGGGCTTTAAATTTGACTCAACATTCAAAACTGAATCTAGCTGAATTGTTAAACCGGAAACGATGGACAGCTTGCACAATGAGAGAAATCTTAAAGAGAATCTTACTTTTAGACTTTCTGTCCATCTTCATGTGGCTCATTGCTGTCTTTGAACAAAATGAAGATAAAACAGATTTGTGTCATAATCACATGTAATTTGTGAATTTTGAACGTAAGAATCATTTTAGCTCTGCTGGCTGGCAGAACTCAGAACTCACATTTGTTAATATGTGTTGAAGTGTGTCCAGACCACACTGTGCTGTCTCTTCCTGTCAAACAAGTGATGTGTGCCTCACTTGCTCCTCCACTGCTGCAGACGTCCATCTAACTCTTACTATGAGACAACCTGGACAGCCATCATTGTCCTTACTGGCTCCTCCATCAAACACCAACCACATGCAAATACTGAGAATTAAAGCTCTGCAGCAGGAAGACGCACTCCAATGAATGAACATCAGATCTTTAATTCAAAGTTTGGTAAGAATGATTAGTGCTTCAACAACAACGCATACAAAGCTTGATATGACACAGCATCAGTTCCAGGTGCCTCCTGAGTCTATCTGGTGGAAGCATAAGTAACATTTGGCTCCAGCTCTCTTCTTTTTGTTTTCGGTCGAAACGTCACGGCTGCGTAGTTCATCTCATCAGAGCTCACGTTCTGTAAAAAGAGAATTTTCAGGTTGAATGTGGCGACTTGACGTGATGATTAATTCCTGCAGTCTGACTGTTTGACATTTGAGGCCGATGCTAATAAAGATATTTGGCTTATTTCATTTCTAAATACAGATTAGCAGATGTTCTTGATAAGATGCCCTTAAATTCATTCTTTAAAGGATTTAACAAAGATATTGACTGAGCAGCACATTTTCCATCTGAAAAATAAACTTATTAGTGCTCTCTAATGGACAAACTATGAAAAGGAGGCACTGTGTGCAAAGTGCCTCAAACATAATTTGGAGATTTTTTTGGAATTTCCTGTTACTTAGCTGCTCATATATACTCAATGCAAATAAATACATCCTGTATACATGCATATATACAAATCCGCCAACATTTCAGGGACTAGCTAATATTAGCCGATACAATACAGCACTGGCTGTTTGTCATCGGACTGAATCAAACAAACCTCTCGTTGCTCTGGACTCTGTTCTTCTTCACCAGCTAAGAGACAGAAACAAAACATCTGGTCAGTTCATTGATCACTGTCTCTGGTAAAACAGGAGTTTTAAACTTTAAGAGCACTTCCACCAGCAAAAAAAAAAAAAAAATGTTAGATTGACACAGACGCTGTGAGAAAGTACCGTTCTGAAGTTTCCTGCTTTTAACAACCAGAGCAACGATGACCATGACAAGGAAAACAGTCAGAGCACCCAGGATCATATTCATCAGCTCTGATATTCCCTCAGAGTCTACAAGAAAGAACACTCAGTTAGACTCTTTCCCTTCAGAGACTTGATGTCTGAAATGGACAAAACTGAATTTAGCTCAATGGTTTCGCCTTCAAACATCTGATGATCTGCACAATGAAAGAAGGAGAATCTTACTTTCACACTTGCTGCGCACGTTGTCATGTGGGTCATGGCTGCCTTTTTAAGAAATGAAGATACATTTAGCCTTGAGCTGATTTTTTTTTTTAACCGATTCACATCAAAATTCATAATCCACTTTGTTTCATGTTTTAAGACGGAAAAAAGATTTTGAGAATCAAAAGACAAAAAATAATAATCTTACCCTTAATGTTTAAATATATTACATTAAACATTAGATGTCCATCAGTGTAAAATCCACAGAAATACTGTCCAGAGTCAGATAAATCCACTTGTTTGATTTGGAGAAAGAGAGTGGACATGTTGAATCTCATGTCAAATTTTCCACTTTGGTATCCTTGGCACAATGTGACATCGCTCTTAGAACTGAACATAACAGAGATACAGCTGATCTCGGTTCTGTTCATCAGTCTGAACCAGAACATCATACCATCATATTTGGAAATGTTGGCGCACATCAGTGTGACTTCTTCACCAGGCTGAGCCTCCACAGTCTGAGACCCAGAAACTGAGTCAGAGATCCAGCCTGAAACAACCAGACGACAAGAGGCTTCCTCATTATAAAGCCACGACAACACCTCTTAATAAAGGTTCACAAGTCAGTAAGAAGCAGACTGGCTTCAATTAGAGCAGGTTGAACACCCAATAATAAAATTCGCAATACAGTTGCTAATGATTAAGCCAGTGGCAGTACTTACTGAGGCTGCAGAGAATGAATGCGGCTGTCAAGGTGAAGTTCATCATTGTGCCAATGACAAATTAGAGTGTGCTCCAGGAAGGCTGCTCTCTACACAGAGAGGTGGGCTGTTTTTTTTTTTTTCTTATGTTCCTCAAACTGTCCACAGGCTTGCTTTCAGCAAAATGAGCAAACATGTAGGCTCAAGGACAAACTTATTTTATTCAGAAAATGACATTGTCACGATAATCTTCACAGCAAAGTACACACAATGCTATGAACAAAGATATATGGAAGAAGAAAAGGATCCACATAAGTTGACCTCATAAGAGAGCTGAGAGATGGTTTCCAGTGTTTGACTGAAGAACAAACTGCAGTCTAGATGGAGGATATTATTTGCCATTGATGGGAATATGTGCTGTAGTTAAGCCAGGACGAAACTACAGCTGCCAAACACTGTGACTGTGATTTAACAAGGAACCTACAGTGTCCCATTCCTGTGTCATGCTTTATTAGTGGATGCTGCTCTTTATGAACACTGTGCTTCAGGGGAATGTGGTGACCTGGATGCTCCTGGAAACATTTGTGACTGACTCTTCCTGGATTACAGCGACCATGACATTGGTGAAAGCAGCCTGCATGTGTGGGGTCTGTGTTTGCCATGGATGGATGAACCTGGCCCACTGTGATGTTCGGTGTCATCTGACATCAAGGTGTCAACATACTGAGGATGACAGAAGTGGCCACAAGAGGTACCCTGACACTGTGTCTTCTGATGTGATGACTGCAACCAATCAGTGCCGCTTTTATTGTTGGTGGCTTTTTCAGCAGCATTGTTTTTGCTGCATCTTCTCTGTCTTTGATGTGTGTGGTTACGGCTGGTCTTCCTGTGGTTGCAGGTTACTTTTCTACACTTTGTTTTTTTTCCCAAAATATTTCGACAAATATGGCATTTTACTCCCTTTTGTGAGCAAGACCAAGCCAGTGTAAGTCAGTCTAAGAAATAAAAGTGTCCCCTTCACTGATCCCTGACTGTGGAGCATCCAGTGTCACTTGGATAGTGTGGGATGTTCATGTGTGGTGTGTCGCATCAGGACCCTTCCCCCTCAGCTGCTCCCTCCTGTTGCAGTTAGCCCCCAGCCCTGTTCTGGCATCAGATTCTGTATCTGCTGAGCTGTACTGTAGGTACCTCAGTTTCAGGAAGAAGACACAGTCATCTGTGCTGCACAAAGCATCTTTTCTAAAAGCAGGGTGCTGATGTGTGAAGACGAAAGAGTGAAATGAGTTTGAGGAACTTGGTTAGTGTGGTCTGTGAAGAAGGTGATGGTCTGAGGAGACGTGGACTTACTGTTGATGCATTTCTAAATATATCCAAAAATACAGTATCTTCAGAAAGAGAAAAGATGTAAAGCTGTGATGTGAAAGTCGTTCAGTTTTTGTTGCTTGTGGTTTCATCGCAGAGAGCTGAAGGCCAGTCTTCCTGTGGCTTTCGCTCTGCTCACAGTGTTTCACCGCAGTGGAAAATGGACTTGTTGCATACCCGCACATGCATGCAAACACAGCCATGGCAGCAAGCTAACCTTTGTCTTTGTCATAGACACAGTCACCACGTCAGCATACAATTGAGACTTTCATCAAATTTTAAAAAGTCAGCATATTTATTTCAATCAAGAACAATTGTCTGTGGAAATATTTTCTACATTGGTGCATGTTTTGTTCTCAACAAGCCATGTGTGCATCACTGTTGTTGCCAGCTCCTCCTCCATCAAACCTCAAATGTGTGGGGCTTTTTAACAATCAAAGAAAAACAAAACGACAAAGAGGAAGAAGTATGTGAGAATTGAAACTAAACACGAGAGAGAAAATAGCTTGTTCACCTTAATGTTCAGTCTTTTTCACAAAATGAGACTTTAGACAAAGTGATATTAATTCCTCTAATTTGACAACCTGCTCTCATTATACTTGATATTTGCTGGAGCAAAAATGTTTGCTGCAGTTGCCTGCACCTGTTCCAAATAAAAAGGGAGGGCCTAATTCTTCTGCAGACATAGCATATCTGTTTCTGTGTTCACTGGATGGAAGTTTTGTCTTAGACTGGAAGTGATGAAATGGACAGCAGTAATCCTGCAACTTAAGTCTAATGAAGGCTGCATGACATTTGCCACAATGTGCCGGAGACAAAAGCTCTAATATTGGCACAGAATTCAAAGGTTGCTCCAGAATAACAGAAACAGTGTTGCAGCATGGCTTCAAAGAGGAGCAGAATGGGCCCAAGTGTTGTGAGGACATAAGAGCTGGACATAACAGGAACAGGAAATAGAAGAACACCAATAAAAATACAGCAGTTGTGTCCACTCTTGATTTGAATAAATGGCTTTCAGTAAGTCAGCAGTCACAATGTCATAAAGAGGATGATGAAATGTTGTGTAGCTTCCAGTTTTTCTTATTATCAGGACACTCTGTGGTGGATTACTGCTCAGGTAACAACAGAGGCATGGCAACATGAAGTCGATGTTATTTATTAGCATGTGACTCCTCAGAGGTCAGGCACTGCTGTCTTTTCAGGTACTGAATTTGGGACAGTGGCGTTACTCTTGGCTGAAGTCTTCCTGTGGTGGCACATGTTTTGACTCACACAGACAATGTTTGTCACCTCAGATGGACTGCTTTATTCCATCCTTATTTCTTTCTGTTTCCAGTCACATAAAGTGGCTGACAGCATAAATAACATGAGTCTCCACTCCTCTCTCTGATGCAGGCCTCCTGCTTCTTGTTGTCTTTGGAAGGAACTTCACGATATCAGAGCCCAGATTCTGTAAATCACAACATTCAGAGTCACAAACACTGTAGCTGAGTTTCCCCAAAATCTGTAATTTTGTAACTGTCCAAACGAAAACCCTGTTGTCCAAAAAAGTTGGGGTGCTGTTTAAAACATCAATAAAACAGAATGTGATCATTTACTAATCCTTTCTGACAATTACTCAGTTGAAAACTATATTTAACATATTTAATGTTGGACCTCCTTAGCTTCATTGAATTTGATGAAGTTCATATCCTGAATTTGATGCAGCAACACGTTTCAGACAAGTTTGGACAGGAGCAACTGAAGACTGGGAAAGTTGAGAAAAGATAAGGCAAAGGCAAATTTATTTGTATCGCACAATTCATACACCAGGCAATTCAAAGTGCTTTACAGAAGCATAAAAATATATTAAATCATAAATAGAAAATGCATTTCAAAGAAAGAAAGAAGTTAGAAGATAATAGAAAGATAAAGAATAAAATGAAATACATTTAAAGGAAAATTAAAAACAGAAGCCAGTAAAAGACCATACTTCATATGGAGTTAATAAATCTAAAATATATTTTGGTCCTAGACCATTTAATGCTTTGTAGACCAACAGTAAAATATTAAGGTCTATTCTTTGACTCACAGGAAGCCAATGTCGTGATCTGAGGACTGGTGTGATATGGTCCATTTTTCTGGTGTTTGTAAGGACTCGTGCAGCAGCATTTTGAATCAGCTGTAGTTGCCTTATTGATTTTTTGTTTAGGCCAGTAAAGACTCCATTGCAATAGTCCAACCTACTGAAAATGAATGCAAGAACAAGTTTTTCCATTTCTTCTTTGGATAGACATCCCTTAATTCTGGTTATATTTTCCAGGTGGTAGTAGGCTGATTTGGTAATGAGCTTTAACTGGTTGTTAAAGTTCAGGTCAGAATTAACAATTACACCAAGATTTCTGGCTTTATCTGTTGTTGTCAGTGATATGGAGTTAAGGTGAGCACTGATCTTTGACATTTCATTTTTGAGGCCAAATACAATTACTTCTGTCCTGCATTAAGCTGAAGAAAATTCTGGCACATCCACTCATTGATTTGATGAATATACTCTCACTCAATGAAAGTAAGGGACTGTAGTCATGTGATGACACAGAAATATAAAGTTGTGTATCATCTGCGTAAGTATGATAAGAAATATTATGTTGCTCCATGATCTGAGCTAGGGGCGACATGTAGATATTGAAAAGATGTGGTCCGAGAATGGACCCTTGTGGCACCCCACACATCATCTTTTTTCGTTCAGAAACATGCTCACCAATTGACACAAAGTAGTCTCTATCCTGTAAATAGGATTTGAACCAGTGTAGTACAGTGCCAGTAAATCCCACCCACTTTTCCAGTCTGTTAAGAAGTATGTCATGATCAACTGTATCAAAGGCAGCACTGAGATCTAATTATACTAAGACTGAGGTTTTGGAAGCATCATTATTCAGATGTATGTCATTTGAAACTTTGATAAGTACAGTCTCAGTGGTGTGGTGTGGATGAAATCCAGACTGAAATGCATTAAAAAGATTGTTCTTGTTATGATTTGTGTCCGTATTTCATTTCTCGGGTCTGTTTACATTTGCTTATTTTTAACATCTCTCTCTCCCTCCTTGCCTGTAGTGGAGATGTGGCCTGGCATCAGCTGTTACCCTTCGTCGCACCTGAGCCGTCTTAAGCAGCCTGGCAGCATGAGCATGCTTCTGTCAACCTTGTATGATCTAGAAGGTCAAAATGTGCTAGATTAACTGGAGAACATGAAGACACAGGTGGACTTGTCATTTTGCCTGAGCTGGAGCTGCACACTGTCTTATACTTGAAATTTTGTCTGTAAAAAAGGCTGCAAAATCATTGCATGAGTTGTTGGATAGCAGTTCAGGAGGGACTGATGCTGTGGGGTTTGTCAGTCTATCCACAACAGAAAACAAAGTGTGGGCATTATTACAGTTTCTGTTGATAATCTCTGAGAAGAATGCTTGCCTTGCCTTCTTTAGTTCATGGTTAAAGGTGTAGATTTTGTAAATCTCATAATGAACCTGGAGTTTGTTTTTTCACCACCTTTGCTCTGCCTGTCTGCAGACTCTTTTCTGGACTTTGACCAGTGTGGTGTTTCTCCAAGGTGCCTTTTTCCTTCCTGACAAAACTTTGGTCTTAATTGGGGCGATGGAGTCAATAATAGTCATAACTTTGGAACTGAAACTATTTACAAGATCATCAGTTGAAGCTGAGGGCAGTGTTGGTGATGGTGTAAAAGACTGAGTGAAGACTGCACAGGTGTTATCATTAATATAACGCTTTTTGATTACCTCTGTTCCACTTTCGTTAAGAATAGCAGGTGTGGCCATTTTAAATGACACACAGTAATGATCAGAAAGAATAACATCTGTCACCACAACCTCAGAGATATTAAGCCCTTTGGAAATAACCAAATCTAATATATGCCCTTTGTTATGTGTTGAATGTGTTACGTGCTGAGATAGGCCAAAATGATCCAGGATGTTTAAAAGTTCTTTAGCACATCCATCTTTGAGATTATCAACATGAATATGAAGTCACCCACTAACACAACACAGACAAAATCAATACAAACACCAGACAGTAGTTTGGCAAACTCATCAGAAAACTTTGCATTGTATATTGGGCGTTTGTAGATGGTTACGAAGACTAATCGACAGGGAGACTTTGATTGAATGGCAACAAATTCAAATGATTCAAACTGACCATAAGAGACTCTCTTGTATTGAATGCTATCACTGAACAAAATGGCAACTCCACCTCCTCTCTTATGCATTCTTACTTCACTTGTGAAACACTTCACTTGTCTTTCTTTTCTTCTTGGAAGGAATCATCAAGGAATGTTCGGCGGTTTTCCTTTTGTTCAAGAGGAAGCTTTCTCCTGGCGTCTGCCAGTTTTGCTTCCATCAGTTGTTGTTGGTGGCGTGCCTCACCAGTTTGCTCCTCGGCCTGCATCAGTTGTAGACACATATCTTGGATGTACTTTTGATCAGACTCTGCAGACTCGGCTTGGAGTTTAGTTTGGTGCTCCAAGTTTTCCACCTTACTTTCGGCTTCCTTGAGAAGTATTTTATTCAGGTCTCTTTCCTTACCTGTTTCAGTCAGGCAGTCTTTAACTTTGGTTAGTTCTAACTCACATTCGTAGAGGGTGTCCTCCAGAAGTTTAATCTCATTTTTCAATAGAAGTCTTTCCTCATTTTCTTGTGACTCATCAGTGGAGATCAACTTCTGAATTTGTCCTTCTGCCTCAATAAGAGATTGTTTATGTGTTTCATTCTTTTCCTGCAGGTCTTTAACCTCTTAGCCTCTCTTCTGCTTGTCTTAAAAGTTTATATGAATGCCTGAGCTGGGCAGACATCACTACTGTTATGCTTCCAAGCGTTTTAGGCTTGTCCTTACCTTTAACTTCATCCTTCACTACTGGGGTGGTTAACCGTGACATGATAGTGTCTAAGTCCTTTGGATCAGCGTTATATATTTGGTCTAGGCAACCAGGCAGCAAATCTCCAGTCAGATCCATTAATGCTAACTCCAGGCTATCGGGGTGGTCCGTACTACTGGAGTGTTGAGAATGATCTGAATCGTCCATGTTGGAGCCTAGTTTTAACCGTGTTGAGGGCAGCTTGGTTAAAGAGTTTGAGCTTGTGTGTGTGTTCAAAAGAAACAAAAGTAAAAACACAATAGCATAAAAGTTTTAAAATTTTGATTTATTTATTTAATTTTTGAATGTTATTTTATTTATTTAAAATGTTCTTTTGCATAAAAGCAGAATTAATAAATGATTAAATTCAAGAAATAAGCACGTATGTAATTTTCAAAGTTTATTTAATGTTATTTTATTTATTAAAAATGTTCTTTATATGCATATAGGCATACTTCTAGGTTTTGTGTTTGAATTTGCCAATTCAGTTTAAAACTTCAGTTTGTAAATGTTAATTTGATTCTTTGATCCAATCAATTAAACGAGTAAGTAAAGGGAGGTCCTACTTGTTGTTTGAATTTGGGAGTGATTCACTGTAGTAACAGTCACTTAAATGTAAATAAAAAGGAAATCTGTAATGGAACTATAACAACTGGTTCAGGTCAGTAAGCATAGACTTAGTTTATTAACACTGCATAAATGATAATTCCAAACTTTAAATTGAATGTTAAAATTGTAAATGCCAATTAACCTGCATGAGATAAGAAAAGAAATGATTAAATGAGTAATTCGAATTTAAAAGAGATTAATAAAAATGTGATACAGTTGTGTTAATACACCTCACACTATCATTAATTGAACACACAAATTGATTAACACACATCAAACTCAGTTAATCAAAGTGCCCACAAGATTATTATTATGTTTAATATTATAATATTATGTTTCTGTCTTTCTAGATGGTTAATCTCACACAGCCAGCAGGGGCGCTGTGGTTATCTCTACAAACAGCAGAAGAAGACAAGGGTTCAATACACTGAATTTGCTAAGGGTGGCGCTGGAGAGTTGCAAAGGGGTCAATGCTCTGAACATGCAGCAAGCGAAGGAGGTGGGCGGC
This sequence comes from Chaetodon auriga, assembly GCF_051107435.1. Classification (NCBI taxonomy): domain Eukaryota; kingdom Metazoa; phylum Chordata; class Actinopteri; order Chaetodontiformes; family Chaetodontidae; genus Chaetodon; species Chaetodon auriga. Next base: position 16,168,168 of record NC_135097.1, on the reverse strand, counting down.
TTTAGCTCCACCCCCCTGAAAGGGGTTAGCTGTTCTGGCTAACCGGTGTCAGTGGGATTCCAACACTAATCAACTTCACATCGGCAGATACAAACACGCAACAGCTGTTTCCAACACACAGTCAAGTTTAACTTCTTCGCAACGGGTTAATACCGAAGGAGGATCCGCTCCAACGGATAATGTCTAAATAATGGATCTATCGGCAGCTCGACAGGCGCCGTAACAAGTTTAAGATTTGTTACGTTTCCCCTCAAAACAAAACTTAATGGCGGTCGCTGGTAGGGGAAACTAACAAAAAACAAACTGCACTCAACACAAAATGGGTCCCTTGGGGTCTAAAAGGTGATGGGGAATAAACTTATCCACAAACATCCACTAATTCTATCAAAATGTTCGGGGAACCAAAGAAATGAGGCCGAAAACAAAAGATTGGGAGTCACTAAAAAGGAGGGAGTGGAGTTCTGGAAAAGAAAAAACACTACAGTTTAAGAACATTCACACACTCATTCACAATGACACACACAAAACCAGGAGAGCCAACTGAAGGTGTTAACCCTCCGGGGTCACACAGCCAACTAAAGCAGAGCCACAAGCCTCCTTTTATAGAGCAGCCCGGCTGATTAGTTCCAGCTGCGCTAATGAGTGCAGATGCCCTCAATAGGTGCACATCATTGAAGGGGTGGCGCTTCCTGCCTACCTTCCACCGTAACAGGTTCAACAAGATAAAATAAGCACGGCGGCTTTTCTTTAATTCTCTTTTCAACACAGGTCCGTTTGGACACTCAAGTCAGCACTTTGGCTCAGCCAGCTTCACTGGACTGTAATCAGATCGCTATTACGATCAATCTATGACCATATTACACCAGTCCTCAGATCACTACATTGGCTTCCTGTGAATCAAAGAATAGACTTCAAAATCTTACTGTTGGTCTACAAAGCATTAAATGGTCTAGGACCAAAATATATTGTAGATTTATTAACTCCATATGAAGTATCCAGACCTCTCAGGTCATCAGGGACAGGTCTTTTGTGTGTTCCCAGAATGAGAACCAAACAAAGTGAAGCAGCTTTCAGTTATTATGCTCCTCACCTGTGGAACACTCTCCCTGCACACCTGAGGTCTGCACCAACTGTCAGCTCATTTAAATCAGAGTTGAAAACATTATTATTCGCTACAGCTTTTACTTAAAGTAATCATTTTAAATGCTAGATTATTGTCTTAAACACTAAATTATTGTCTTTTACTGGCTTCCTTTAATTGTATTTTATTTTTATTCTTCTATTCTCTTCTAATCTCTTTCTTTCTTTCTTTCTTTGAAATGTATGATTTTAATGTATTTTTATGCTTCTGTAAAGCACTTTGAATTGCCTGGTGTATGAATTGTGCTATACAAATAAATTTGCCTTGCCTTGCCTTGCCTTAAAGTTCTGTTAGAGTTCACTCTTTTATTGGCGGTTCACCGCATAAACAATTAGCAATCGCTTCTTTTAACTTTCACAAATGACCGGTGTTGGTCACAACTTTTTATCGGTGGTTCACCGCATAAACAAACTAGCAATCGCTTCTTTTAACTTTCACAAATGACCAGTGTTGGTCACAACTTTTTATTAAAGCAAATCAAGAGTCTACACTCTTCCAAAGGCAGATTTCTGCTCTACGCCTCCACTGCGGTCAGCAGCGTCTCTTATCAGGTAGCTAATCTGATACAGGGACATGGAGGTTCTGTAATAATCCAAACTTGCTGGAATCTTGCAGCCAAGCTGAACTAAGACAGGACTCATTTATAACCCTGGAACATCGCAGCAGTTATAATGTGCCAACAGGCCTTTCAATATTAATAGCGTACGGCGACGCGGCATGCACAACGTAATTCAAACACTTCAATATTCAATCAGGGCTCACAATTTCATAAGGATCCAGTTAATTCAAGCTTAAAGATAAGAACACATATATAGTTTGTACACAGGTTGAAATGCTCGCACACAAAGCCACAATTACCACAGCAGCACACAAACAACAATTAAGCCAAAGCAGCACACATAAGATTCTCAGTGACATGGGGCACCAGAAATATGTAGGAGAATCAGTTTATTAAAGCTCTAAGTTAATGTTGCATTTGTTAATAAAATACAGGGCACCAACCTTCCTCCCTTCCGAAGGTTTTATTTTCAAAACTACAAAAGTGATCAAAACAAAAAGAAACACATTTAACATTTATTTTGAAATTTCAAGTCAAGTCAAGCACAGAGCATCAGGTCCACCTCCTCTCAGGTGCAAATAATTATGCAAGAATGTCAGTTTGTCAGAACAAAACTCAAGCTGGTCAAATCTTTTGTTTTGCTTAATGACTGGCTAATGACCCTATTCAAGTGAAAATGAAATCGTTGATATCCCCCCACTCCAGTTCAGTGGCAGAAATACAGAAAAACAATTCTTTACTAACTCATTTTGATTCTTACATATAATAAGTGAAGTTATTTCTGTGTTTCCCTCTTCCTTATTTGGAAAGAATCACCTTATATGCTGAAAGACTCAGCTTTAATTAGTCACCTGTGAATCCTGCCTTTGATATATGAAGGTTTTATTTTCAGAGCTACAAGAGTAATCAAAATAAAAAGAGACGCTTACTTCTTCTTCTTACTCCTCTTCCTGCTTTTGTCTCTTCAGCCTGAAACATGAAAACAAATAGTTAAGAATGACTTTCAACGACAGCATTTCATGGACCACATTAGACTTCATCTAATGGAACAATGTGTACTGCACAATTCTTATTTGTTACATTGAAAAAGACTCTGAGGATGCTGCTGTGGAGAAGAAAAGATGCAAAAATCATTTAAAAAATGATACTAAGTTAATTTAGTACAGAAGAAATAACTTGTTGTAACCCTAACCCTAACTTTATTTTACAAGTAACCACACAGCCCTCCTTATTTGTGGAGAATCACCGTATATGCTGAAAGACTCAGCTTTAGTCACCTGTGAATCAGTCAAGCACAGAGCATCAGGTCCACTCCCTCTCAGGTGTGCATGCATGCAAATGCTAATGCAGGAATGTAGGTGGGACTGTCAGATAGACATATAAGGTGAGGCCACCAGATGTCCAGTTACCCCTGACTTTCTCCTGAGACTCTCCACAGAAGCTCATCAGAGATCATCAGACTGTAGAGTTCCAGAAAGAAGAAAGAAGAAGAATCCTCCTACCACAAGAAAAAAAAAAGGAATTGTAATTGCTATTGCTAAAGAGCTTTCATTCCTTGGTCAACAAGACAACAGGATTTCTCCTGCCTTTGTTTCTTCTCTCTGAGTGCGCTTCAGATTAAGAGAAACATGTCCAGGAACCCCAACAGGCACTATCTCCTTTGCCCTGTATGCATGAAGACTAAGGAAACCCTGTCAGTGCATCTGCGCCGGGTTTGCATGAAGAACAGCACGCCAGAAGCCATTGACGCAGCGGTGGAGAAGGCAAAGAGGGAGGTCCAAGAACTTCTGGTGTCTGGCAGGGTGTTCAGCTACGTGCTCCTTCGCCAAATTTTGGATGATGCTGATCCACTCAGCAGGTTGGTGGAAGAGCTTTTCAGTCTTTTTTTTCAAACATCACTTCTTGTTTACTCTCTTAAAATTTTGAGTTGTATTACATAACATTGTCTAATTTATGTTTTTTTTTTTTTTAATTGAAAGGCTGATTGAGGAGCTGCAGCGTCGTCACATGGCGGTGACCGATGTCCCTCCACCACTACCCAATGCCAATGTTTCAGCAAGACCATCAACCACACAGCCACACGAGAGTGCGGCTCCTGTGACTGTCTTTCAACGGTGAGTCTCAGCTTCATGAACTGCTGGTCAAATCTTTTGTTTGGCTTAATGACTGGCTAATGGCCCTATTCAATTGAAAATGAAAACATACTGTGTCAGAGGTCAAACTTCTTTCACTTACAATGTTCACTTACAACACTGCTGCTAACATGTGTAAACATTAAACACAGTTGTGTTTAATTAATTGAATGTTGTACACCAAAGTAAAGCTTAGACTCTCTTCTTTGCAACAAGTATCAGCTTTCCTTCCTAGCACACACTATTATAACAAAATGCTTTTCACACATTGCAGTACCCCGGATGTGCAGTGGACGAACCCGACCAGGAAGCTCATGGCAGAGAAGGGTCTTTATCAGAAGCACTCTTTGGACCATCCTTTGCTGAAGGACTTTGGCACATACCTGGAGAAGGAGCTTTGCAACGAAAATTTCAAACAGGAGGTGAGGACTACCATAAAACATTCTGTATCTGTAAGAAAACATATCCAAGTAAAATGAGATGATTTTGCAAAATAGTCATGATCAGAAGGTAATTTAACATGTTTTCTCTTTTCAGGTTGAAAACGTTGCCCGGTTCCTTTACTACATCGACCCACGGGAACCATCCCTGCAATTTGTCAGGGACAGGGAGAAGATCCGACGGTACCTCTGTGAGCTCTCTGAGGCAAAACTTACAAAACAAACGCAGCAGAATTACCTCAAGAGCTTGAAAAGGTTGGTAGCATTTGTTTTGGGGGTTTTTTTCTCCATATAATATCAACACTTCTGTAGACAATAAACATAATTGCGCCTAAATACATGTAAATACTTAAAATACTTGCACTTCCTCTGACAGATTCCTGGTGTACCACACTGTCTACACCAACCTGAGGTGTGAAGATGAGACACTCCATGGGGACTGCAAGGACTTCATTGATTTCATTGGGTCTCTGCAGAAGTCCTGCTCCAGGCAAGTGAGCAAAGAGATCACAAAGAGGTAAGTTTAATTGGATAACTGGATTATAGTACAGATAAGTGAGCAATGTGGAATTAATGTTATGATTTGTTAATACATTTTTCCTCATAGACACAGCCTGTTGACTGAGAAAGAGCAGCTGACACCACGTGACTGCTTGGCTGTGCTGAGGGCTGCCAAGAGGGACTTCTTGGTAGTTATAGGGAAGGTCTTTGAGGACAAGAACGCAACCCTGGAGTTGACTGAGTGCAGCTTTGTGGTGTACTATCTTCAGGCAGTGGTGATTTTGAAACACCTCCAACGGCCGGGCGTGGTGGAGCACATGACTGTGAGTTGTGCCCTTTTTGTCTTCATTGTTAGCAAGTTTCACCTGGCATTTTTGCCATTACCCTTACTAATCGATATGATAACCTTGTTTTATGCAGGTACAGGAGTGGATTCTGAGACAGACAGACACACAGGGCAACGCAGTTATTGGAGTGAAGGAGCACAAGACTGCAGCACGACAAGTGGCCATGTTTGCCCTGTCACAGGAAGAGGTGTTGGTAAGTTCAAATTCAAAGTTCAAGTTTCCTATGTGAACCCGTCAGAACCTTTTCAAAAGTAGAAATTAATCTTTATTCCTATTTTTCCTCTGCCAACAGTGGTTTGACGTGTATTACACAAGGGTGCGGCCACAACTCCTGAACTCCAAGAAGCGCAAGAGGGATGATGCAGAGGAAGAGGAAAGATTTTTCATCTCCTCCACAGGGAGGCCCATCTATAATGCCTCCAATGACCTGAACCGACTGCACTGCAAGTAAGCAAACCATCATGATTAACCTCCAATATGTACTAATGTAATGTAATAGCTGTCTTGTGTCTCTGGTGAGAAGTGTTTATAAATGTCATATTAATATACTGTAACTCTCGTTTTAGATACAACATTGAGCCAGTGACCAGCCAGGTGGCACGCCGAGTCTTTATGACGGCCGCCGAGACTCTGACTGACGCAGACAAGTCTCTGGTGGTTGACTACCTGACACACTTCACCACAACGGCCGGAAAACATTTCGGCATGAAGCAGACAGACAACACTCTGAGGGATTGTCAGGTGCTAGCTAGGCTAGCTGGTGACTCAAGGTAAGCATGTTTCATATTTGTCAACACAATTAATACAATCAACAATTTGTAAAGATCAAATCTTATACCCTTCTTATAATAACCTTAATTCTTTTTTTATGTAGTGCTGAGTCTGCAGAAGAGGGTACCAGTGGTGGTGCTGGTCGTGCCCGTGGCACTGCTCGCATCATTGGAAACGTGCAGATGGATGTCCAAGCAGCGTACGACAAACTGCTGGAAAATCACCCGGTGACTCTGGATGGGGATGTGCCAAGCAAGAGTGAGCGCAAAGCAGCATCCCCCGACTGTCAGCGGGCCCTGTACGAGCGTTGGCTGAAGGCGCAGATGAAACTGCGCAAGCAGCATGTTCGCTGTGAGTTTTTTTTTCAGTTTTTATTAGTATTTTTTTCCCTAGAAACAATGCTATGTACATGATTCAAAGTTGTCAATTATAGTCTTCTTGATTAACATTATCCTGTCTTCTCGACAGCATACTTCTGTCGTCGTCTCCCGACGGAAAACCGGGTCAGTGCTTGGATCGCAAAGCAGGGATGGAAGAGCAACATCCCCACCGCTGCCAATATCATTAAAAAGTGGAAGCCCTCCGGATCTGAGGACATGGCCATGGAGTCCAATCAGATCCAGAAGCTGACAAGATCACAGAAGTGGAGAGGACTTCTAGTTGAAGAGAAGGGCAAGGGTGTCATTGCGACTCGGAGATTCCAGACTGGTGAGGTGGTCTGTGACTACCATGGGCGGGTCATCACAGCCAAAGAGGCCGAGCACATCCACAAGAACACCAGTGAGGAGACCAGATACATGTTCTTCTACAGAGACAAAAGAGAGCAGCCCATGTGCATCGACGCACATTCAGAATTTTGTGAGTGCCACCCTGGACGGCAGACTGTTGGTCGGCTAATCAACCATTCAAGAGCAGCAGCCAACCTAAGGCCAAGGTTGTACACTGTAGTTACAGATGGGGAGGAAAAAGACATCATCCTTTTCCTTGCAACCAGGAACATTGATGTAAACGAGGAACTCTTATTTGACTATGGAGTAAACAAGAAGTCTTTTCCCGGAGAGGACTCAAACCTGGCTTAGCTCCCTAAATTTTGGACTGCCTCAACACATATTTGCCACTTTCAGACTTCTATTGTCAAAGTAAAATAATAAAGTGGATTTGGTTTAACTTGAATTTGTGTGTGTGGTCTTGTATGAAACACAGGTACAATGGTCTAGTGACACAGCAACACAGTCTTATGTGTCAGTGTAGTTTTACAGTTTGAAAATGCACAAGTCAAATATAACACACACACGCAACACACAAACAAAATTCTTGACAATGTGAGCTCATCAGTCCAAACCCAAAATCTGAACAGGTGAGGAAGAGGATGAAGACCTGTCCCAGCAACATGAAGGAGTATAAGGCACATGATACTCTCCCTATACCTGAATGGAAAGGCTTCATTCACAATCCACTGAATAAAGTTAATTTGTTGAACTACATGGGGGAAGCATGGACAGCGCAGAACAAGTCACTTCCTGCGGGATGCACACTTATTCTTGGTGGAATCTTTTGTGATCTTGGTCACACTGTTCTCTTGTCAGCAGAGAACTGGGTTATGTTGAAATTAAAAAGATGCCTAGGCCATGACGTTTAATAATGTGGACCATGTTACATACCCAGTATGTCTTTTGGAAAGTTTGAGAGGAGCCTAAAATTCTATTGAGGTTCTGAGCCTGTTGATCGCCACCTAGTAGTGAAATCATCACAGATCCGATGATTTTGGTTGAATTTTTATAATTTTTTCTGTGGAATGATATACTATACTGTTTGGTGAAAATCCAAGGTGAAGATCCGAGATGGCGTGGTGTGAGTGGCAGCAAGTTGCAGCAGCTCTGTCTTCTGTTTTCCTTACTTGAGCATTTTTTTGTATTTGTGTTTTTATTGTGTTCTTGCTTGTTTTCTAAAACCCCTATGGATACGCGCAAGTAGGGGTTCCACTTCTGTACTTTTTGCACTCTTTTTTTCTGTTATTTTTAGACTTTTTGAGTCTGCCTTGGGAGACTCTTTCAGCCATGGCTCTATTGTCTACACACGGGACCAGCTGTTAGCCCTCAGACACACTGGACTGTTCCACACTGGGAAACCAGAGATTCCAGCGGAGATAAGGAAGAAATGGAGAGGCTGTAGAGGGGGTCTCTAGCGCCGGGAAAGAAGACGGAGATATAAACCTTGTTTACTGGCCGTCTTATATGTTTTTCGGGGACATGGCTGAACCAGGAGACACTGGACTCTGTTGTCGCCTTAGATGGATTTACCCTAGTCCGTGCGGACTGGAAAGTGGCAGACAGTGGTGAGAAGAAAGGTGGTGGACTGTGTGTTTCTTAACAACAGATTGTGTAACCCTGGCCACATCACTGTTAAAGAGTAGCTCTGTAGCAGCGATATTGAGCTTCTTGCAGTCAGCATTCGGCCGTATTACATTCCTCGGGAGTTCTCACATGTGATTGTGCTGACTGTGTATATCCCTCCCGTCGGCTGCTGCTGCTGCTGCTGCTGCTGCCTGCGAGCGCATAAACAGCACTCTACGCTGCAGACAAGACACCCACAGGCCCTCTTTCTCATCAGTACAAGGTATAGACCTGTTCTATAGGAAAGGTATTCTCAAATGGCTTATGTTGTGAGCTGGCGCGATATAGAAAATAAAATTAAATAAAATTCACTTGACCTCGACAAATTATTGTATTAATTGTTATTGTTATATTTCAACAATAAAATTAAGTCTTAAATGGGCTACAGGTCAAAGTCAAAAATCAACTTTTTTGTCGATTACACCACATGTACAGGACATAAAGAGGGAACGAAGTAAGTCCCCCCCGTGAGCAAAAAATAAAATAAAAAGACAAATATAAGCGTAAAAACAATAACAATACGACAATAAAGACAAAAACAGGACAAGTGTTTAAAATAAATACAGGGGGGTACAAAACTAGTACCAAGACATAAAATGTGATCACAATAAATTTGTGATGTATGAAATTCTCATACGTACGTTGCTTTGGATAAAGGCAACCGCCAAATGACAAATTATTTGTAATTGTACAAGTGTGAGGATAAATAGTTCAGTCTGGTGGAGCTTGCACGGCGCCTCGGTAGAAAGAGCACATGATGGGTGCTGGGGCTCTCGCTCTCTTTAAATTGAGGAGGAAGTAGAGGCACTGCTGGGCTTTCTTTGCCACTGATGCAGTGTTTGTTGTTCAGGAGAGGTCCTCAGTAATTTGGTGCTGCTCGCCCTCTCATAGCGGAACGATTTGTGGTAAGTGGGGGGTGATGGGGGTGGGTTCTCCAGAAGTCAATTACAATCTCCTTTGTTTTCCCCACATTAAGGGAGAGATTGGTATTTCCACACCTCATGGCCAGTGGGTTCACCTCGTCCCTGTAGTTCGTCTCATCACTGTTGCTGATGCTGAAATGTGCTGCATGTGATCTCTCTGTGACAAAGTCCTGCCACCAATCCCGGAGGAGGTTGCTCAGGCCAAGCTGGTAGCTGCTGAGGGATGATCTTCAGTGGACCGGTTGGCCTGATATGAGAGAGGGGAGGCTGGATCTTATTTGTTGCATGGCTAGACTTTCATAGCACTTCATGATGGTGGAGCTCAGTGCAGCAGGACAGTAGAATTTCAGCACCCATGTAACTATTAGCATTTGAGTGTGAGCTCATAAGAGCAGTCACAAAAATGAATGAAATCACTTTTGACATGCTAAACATTAAACACACAGATGAGAAACTTGCTTTTCTCTTCTTGGTACTAGATACACTGCAGACACACAGCAGCTGATAAAAAGAGGAAATAAATAGAGAAATATTAGCTTTTGTAGCTGATAATTAGCCTATTAGATAATTTGTAGAGACTCCATAACAACCAGCTTCACATGTCTGAGACCTCAGCTGGTTTGCGCTGGACTGATGGACCAATGACAGTATTGATTTTATTCATGTTATTGATTTATTGATGGTAACAGTATTCTGTTAGTTAGCATACTTTAGCTACCTGCGGGCTAATAACACCTGGACAAACTGTCTCAAAGGACATTAACTTAAATGTTTGACAAAGACAAAGACAAAATAAGACAGAAAGCAGGTTGACCTGGTCGCCACTTCAGTGCCCAACATCCTCTGTTATCTTTAGTTTTTGCCGTAGTGGAGCTGAGAAAAAACAGATATTGCTCCATGAAACGTGCAGAAAGCTGGCAAGTCAGTGAACGCCACAAATGCTGCTCAGACGATGTGAAGCTGGAAGAAAGTGTGAATGAGAGACTGATGAGGTCTCTGAAGTTCATGACTGTGCTCATTCGACTTTTTCTACAATGACATGTTAAGGTTGACAGCACTGAAAGTACAGAAAGACTTGAAAAATGTCAAATAAAGCCACGAATGTTTTTGTGGTCTTGCAAAAATCTAAAAGACAAGAGCAAACGTGTGAGGAATGGATTTAACTTTGTCTTTCTGTCCAGTGGAGAGGAATGTGTCAGTCTCACGCTGAGGGAGGAAAGTGGCCAGAGCCTCCATCTCTACACAGAAAGTGTCTGGAGCTGTCCGTGGTGCTGAAAGTGCTCAATCACTTTGCCCCACTGCTGAAAGACAAACATGTGGTGAGGACAGACAAGACACTCTTTGACACTTTTCCCCTTGTTCCTGATTCCTCTCCTTTATCCAACATTCACATTCTTACCTCCTCCTTAAGGGTCAACAGAGATTCGCCATCTCCTTCCTTTAGGAGATCATCCAGAAACCAAAGGTCCAAGATGCTTCAGGGGATCTCAAAAACCTGTCTAACAACAGCTCCATTACTTTCACTGTGAATTCAACTCTTTTTAAACTGCACAGCATCATGTTGTATGAAGGGTTTTATTATTCTAACATCAGTGATGAATTAGGATGTGAAACCTTTGAACCAGTTAAAGTGAACAGGTGTAGCTCACACATTTCAGCCTGAAGAAGCACAAGCTCTGTCCCTGCAGCGCCACGTGTCGACTGTCACACGCCAGCTACAAGAGTGAAGCTACGCTAGTTTAGCTTAGCTTAGCTTATCTCAGCTAAACATTCACTCACCAAGACGCTGCACAAAGACTCATTTACCCTCGACACACAGGTCCCTGGATGGCCTCAGTCTCTGCTCTTGTCTGCTGTCCTCAAAACTGCTTGGCGTCACATTCAAACGGACAAACTTTATGGAGCTGTGTTTGCTTTCAGCTGATTCTCACTCTTTTTTTCTTCTCCTTTTGCCTCTTCGCATCTGTCTTGAACCTGCTAATAGGACTAGGTGCATCGATCTTAATATCGATAGTATCGTTACCAAGGTGCCTATCGATATCGGATCGATACTATTGTGATGAGCTCGATACTTTTGAGAGAAAGAGAAGTGTTGTGTTGACCCTTTTCACTGCAGCTGATAGGGAAACTGCCACATGCGATGTGTGCAAGAAAGTAATTCGCCACTTTGGTAACACCACAAACTTGCACAAACACATTAAAGCAGCTCACCCTCAGGAGAACTCTGAGCTACAAAAAAAGTTAAGGAAGGAGGAGGGGGGGGGGATCCCCAAACACACACAAGACCCCCGGCACAGAGACAGAGGGCTCTGGCAGAGGTTTTTCAGCCAAAAAATCAGGAGTATCCAAGTAATCTCCAGCATTAAGTAATGTTTTTCACGAGAGGCCAGTTCAGCAGACTGATTAAACTATTATCATATGTTCAGTAATCCAGGAGATTGTGGGCGCGTCGACTGGCAGCTTCTTACCCAACTTGTTTAGCTTTTGCCGCTGTCGTCACATGACCTTCACATGAAAACACACTCCTGACCTCTGTGACCCTCAGCAGGGACATTCAGACATATTATGGTTGTATACCTGCGCATGGCAGATTCTCCATGTGTGTTTTTCCTCCACAGAGGTCACAGCAGCTCATTCAAACAGTTATGAGTTTATAGGGAAGGGAAATCCTGACACCTGGTGGACAGATGACACCATTGCAGCCTGTATAATCGCCTGTTCTGTGTGTGTTTGTGTCTCCAAAATAATGATGTAACAGTGGCGAGGTTTCCTGACGGATTCACCCAAAACCTGCGCTGTGTTGGACAGCTGTAAGTATCACACACACAAATCAATGCAAAGACACACATGAGTGAACACAGAGAGTGAGCTTCAGTTTGCATCCTCACACACACTCTTTCAACTGTCTGATGCATCTGTCTGTCTCTCTTTATCTGTGTAGGAATGGAGAGCTGCTGCATGAGCTCCCACAGGTTTTCCCTCCACCTGCCTTTGCTGCTGCTCCACCCATCACCTCCAACTCAAAGTAAGTTTGCTTTGGACAGTTTGGATCAAAATGGAAGTTTCTCCTTTTTTCTGACTCATCATTAAATCACGGTCTTCTTATATTTAACTTCTAACAGCTGTTGTTTGATTTCAGGTGCCTGTTCTTTGTCTACCAAACATGTCTGCATGAATATTATTAGAATTTAATAACATGAGCTCTCACTCTGTTTTTGTCCCGTAGAAAGAGAATGCATGAAAACCAGCAGCAGGACGATTGGCCGTATGTCAAAAAGCCGCCAAATGCCTTTATGCTCTTCATGAAGGAGCAGAGGCCAAACGTTGAGGCCGATGTCTGCAGAAGAGGGAGCGCGGCTGTGAGGGTCAGAGATTAAATGTGCTGCTTCTGTTTGTTTGACTCACTGTAACAAACTTGATCAAAGTTTGGTATAAAAAAAAAAAAAAAAAAAAAAAAAAAAGTTTGTGCACATATTTCTGTGTCTGTGAATGTTTTTATGTTGGTGTTTGTGTGTGTGTTGACACTGTGCTGTCGTCTGTCCACAGTGGAAGTCTCTGTCAAAGGAGGAGCAGGCCAGATACTACAACAGGTCGAGAGAAAACGACTCCTCCACCACCCGGAGTAGACCAGCGGGGAAAACTACGTTAGTACACTGAGCTCACACATCAGTGCACTAGAGCGAATAAAACAGTCACTGCAAAGAGTCTTCATCAGCTGACAGCAGATGGTCTGTTTGTTTTTCTTTAGAGGGCAAAAAGAGGAAAAGAGACCCAGGACACATCCGTCTGACGGAGGCTTCACGGATTCAGACAGGTGTGATGGTGCCCCGTCACCTGTAGACGGTCCAGGTGCAGCTGCCACACACACAGGCTCCAGTGACCACGCCTGTGTAGGAGGTCAGCCCTAACATCTGGGTGAATGCTTCAAGAACATCGTCCACCTAACTGGCCTCCCCTGCTGGCCCTCAAATCAATTAATAAATTATTATATAAATACTTCATGTAAAAAAAAATTGGATTATATCAAAATATCAAAGGGAACAGTTTTGAAAGCTGTCATATTATATTATTCTCCCTGTATACAAAGTCACAAGTCTGTCAAGCTCCTGAAGTTTGTGGACGACACCACCCTCATCGGACTCATCTCTGATGGCGACGAGTCCGTCTACAGGTGGGAGGTTGACCACCTGGTGACCTGGTGCAATCAGAACAACCTAGAGCTCAACGCTCTAAAGACAGTGGAGATGGTTGTGGACAACAGGAAGAGCTCAGCCTCACCTGCCTCCATCACCCTCTGTGACTCCACTATTGACACTATGTCTTTCTGCTTCCTGGGACCTATCATCTACCAGGACCTCAAGTGGGAGCCCAACATCAGCTCCCTTATCAAGAAAGCACAGCAGAGGATGTGCTTCCTGCGGCAGCTCAAGAAATTCAAAGACAAAGACAAAGACAATGATGGTGCACTTCTACACAGCCATCATTGAGTCCATCCTCACCTCCTCCATCACCATCTGGTACGCTGCTGCCACCGCCAAGGACAAGAGCAGGCTGCAGCGTGTCATTCGGTCTGCAGAGAAGGTGATCAACTGCAATCTCCCATCTCTCCAGGACCTGTACACCTCCAGGACCCTGAGGCATGCAGGAAAGATTGTGGCTGATCCCTCCCACCCCGGACACAAACTCTTCGAGTCACTCCCCTCTGGCAGGAGGCTGCGGTCCATCAGGACCAAAACCTCACGCCACAAGAAGAGTTTTTTCCCGTCTGCTGTCAGCCTTATCAACAAGGCCCGGAACCCCCCCCCCCCCCCCACGACACTCTTCACGCACCACCTCTGCCTCTACTTGTCACATTGACATTGCCATAACTCTATGCGTTACATTAACACTCAGCTTGGACTTCTCCTGAAAAAACAGACTGTGCTTCTGAAAAAAAAAACATGTGTATATATATTTATATTGTTATATTTTTTTTACATTTTTAATAGCTTATTTTTAGTAGATGTGTCATGCACCAACTTCACCAGAACAAATTCCTCATATGTGTAAAATCGTACTTGGCAATAAAGCTTTTCTGATTCTGATATTATTATTTAAACACCGGAAAACAGCATCAAGAAAAGGGAACAGCAGCCACATGTTGAAACAGGCCAACAGGCATCTGAGGAACATACAGAACACAAGAGGTGGTTGACACTGCTAACTGACATGTAATCTATTACAAACCATATTTAGCAGTGTCATTTATATCAGTGAGGGTAAAATAAATAACACAAACACTTCTCTGTATAATGCAATACAGTTGAATCAACAGCTCTCTGAATGCAAATGCTGAAGTGTATTCACGAGAAGCGAGAGTGTTAATTAACAATTCAGGTAAATTATTAAATTATTAAAGCTTTTATGTGTTATTTTATGGAAAGAGTGGTCATGGCGAACAAGCTGTAAGCTCAGACAACAGACAGAACCGTCCTGGACCGTCCTGGTTGCGCTTGCAGCTAACCCGGAAGTTGTAGTATCCATGGTAACAAGGTAACGGGACGCTAATTCGGGGGAACATTAGGCTTCGTTCACTTGAAGTTGGAGCTAATCCTCCTTGTCACTTTTGATAGAAGAAGGCAATGTTCCGAAAAGCGCTGAAAGTGGTGGTGGAATTAAACTTCAGAGCGGTAAGATTTTTCACTCCATGAATTCTAAAAACCCAGCGTGAACACTGGCTGACAACAGCCTGACTGCGCCTCAGACTTTGTCATTTCGATATTTTCTGACCTGCCGGCAGACATGTTGTTAGACTTAAGCTACAATGCTGAAGAAGCGTTAAGTGTTAGAATTCAGGATGTGACTTATCGTTAGCTAATGCACTAAAGATACCAATTAGCTAAATTCGAGCGTGTAGACTGGGTTCTCCCGTCCTCACCACCAAGCGACGTAACTGCTTCACCTATAGGGTGTGTTGTGTTTGGAAGTAAGATATTTAATTCAGCTGGTGGTAACTCAAGTATATGATGCAATTTGTTGGAAACTTTTCCATAAAAGCTGGACATTCAGGTTTTGTTTTTTTTTTTGTTTTTTTTTTTTTTTGGCGTATCGTCCCCTCTAAAAGCTCGAGAGACTTTGTAGCTGATTCTTCTGCACCAGCTGCAACATTAATACATTCCGTCTACAGAATGAACGATCAATGATAATTTGACATTTGAAAGGAGGCATTTTTTATCATCTTGGCATAGAATTTTATTGTAGTGCATTTTGGTGTTGCTACTTTTACTCGAAATGAAGGATCTCCTCCCATCACTTTCTGCAGGGCTGAACAGACTACATGGATTATCCGGTAAAGTGCCTTGTAATAACAGTCTCAGAAATATATATTCTATGTAATATACAGGTGCAGCTCAAAAAACTAGAATATCGTGGAAAAAATTATTTATTTTTTGTCAGTCATTTCAGAAAGTGAAACTCATATATAGATTCATTACACATAGAGTGAAATATTGCAAGCCTTTATTTCTTGTAATTTTGATGATTATGGCTCACAGCTAATGAAAACCCAATATTCAGTGTCTCAGAAAATTAGAATATTATGAAAATGTTCAATATTGGAAACTCATGGTGTCACACTTTAATCAGCTAATTAACTCAAAACACCTGCAAAGGTTTCCTGAGCCTTGAAATGGTCTCAGTCTGGTTCAGTAGGCTACACAATCATGGGGAAGACAGCTGACTTGACAGATGTCCAGAAGACAGTCACTGACACTCTCCACAAGGAAGATAAGCCACAAAAGGTCATTGCTGAAGAAGCTGGTTGTTCACAGAGTGCTGTGTCCAATCATATTAATCGAAAGTTGATTTGAAGGAAAAAGCGTGGTAGGAAAAGGTGCACAATCAACACATGGAGTGGACTGAGGCTGGAGTCAGTGCATCAAGAGCCACCACACACAGACGAATCCAGGACATTCCTGAACCAGAGACAACGTCAGAAGTGTCTCACCTGGGCTAAGGAGAAAAAGAACTGGACTGTTGCTCAGTGGTCCAAAGTCTTCTTTTCAGATGAAAGTACATTTTACATTTCATTTGGAAATCAAGGTTGCAGAGTCTGGGGGAAGGGTGGGGAGGCAGAGCATCCAAGTTGCTTGAAGTCCAGTGTGAAGTGTCCACAGGCAGTAATGATTTGGGTGCCATGTCATTTGCTGGTGTTGGTCCACTTTGTTTTCTGAAGTCCAAAGTCAACGCAGCCATCTACCAGGAAATTGTAGAGCACTTCATGCTTCGTTCTGCTGAAAAGCTTTCTGGAGATGCTGATTTTATTTTCCAGCAGGACTTGGCACCTGGCCACACTGCCAAAAGTACCAGAAGTTGGTTCAAAAATGGTATTACTGCACTTGAATGGCCAGCAAACTTGCCTGACCTGAACCCCACAGAGAATCTATGGGGCATTGTCAAGAGGAAGATGAGAGACACCAGACCCAACAATGCAGACGAGCTGAAGGCCGCTATCAAAGCAACCTGGGCTTCCATTACACCTCAGCAGTGCCACAGGCTGATCGCATCCATGTCTCGCCACATTGATGCAGTAATTCATGTGAAAGGACCCCAACCAAGTATTGAGTGCAGAGAAATGAACATGCTTTTCAGAGGTCTGACATTTCTGTTTCAAAAATCTTTTTTTTATTGATCTTATGTAATATTCTAATTTTCTGGGACACAGAAATTGGGGTTTTCATTAGCTGTAAGCCAAAATCATCAAAATTACAAGAGATAAAGGCTTGCAATATTTCTCTCAGTTTCAATACTTTCTGAAATGACTGACCAAAAATATTGAACTTTTTCACAATATCCACATTTTTTGAGCTGCACCTGTATGTGTGACATAAATGTAAATGAATTAGATTAAAACAGGCTGGGCCATATATCTTCATGAAAAAGCAGAATTACTGTCTGATATACAAACAGCTGCTGTGGTGGTCATGTAGCATTCCTTACATCTACAAACAATTTCTTGATGTCTGCAAAGACTGAGATCGGGGAAAAATACAGAATAATTAACACAAGAAAATTTGACCATGCATTTAAGAAGGGCACCTGTTTCACATTTCTACCAAACCTTGTGTTTTTTATGTTGATTGAGAAAAATGTAATCCTAGCTTTGCCTTGTTTGCTTGTGCAATGGTGGCCAGGTAGGCAAGGTGTGTCATCATGTTATATCATACCTCATATCAAAGACCCAAAAAATCCCAATTCAACCAGTCCACATTACCGAGAAATGTCTAATAAACTAGACACTCTTCACCTATGTGAGCTAATCTAGTCTTGTTAAAGCAGGAATGTGTGCTGAACATCTTAGATGCCTCACAAAATCCAAATCCTGGGGGTTAGATGTTTACATTTTGACAGAAAGGATGCTTGCAGTAGTATTTTGATGCATTATATATGAGGAATTAAATCAGTGGAACTGAGAGCAGTTTTAAAAACTGTTATGCAGTTTGAAACACCACTGGTCCTCACTCTGCAAGAAATTATGTGGGACTATGATGCCAAGCAGTGTCCAGAAGAACTGAGGAGAATAAAAAATCATGTCAGTTCACACTATTTCAATCCTCACACATGACCAGCTCTGCAGTCAGACAACTATCTTTTAATCCTTCCCTTCCATCCCATATTATGTGAATGTTACATGTCCGAGGCAAAAAGGCGTCATCCCCACTAGTTGATGATCCATCTGGAAGACATGGAAATAAAGGAGTAGCCTTTTGCAGTGTGGAGCTAGTTTGTCTGATACAGAATGTAAATGACACAGTGTGATTTTTTCCAATCTTAAAGCCACCTCGGGGGGAAATAAACATATTAATAAAGGGGTAGCTAGAAGCAGAAGAAATGGCTAATCCAACTCAATTAAGTGAAAAACATATCCTTCAGTGATGGAGTGCTCCTTAAAGCGTCATAAAGTAATATGGGACTTTTGTCACCCTTCACTAGATACCAGTAGAAAATGTCTCAGGCACAGCACAGATTTTACTTCTAACCACATTTCATTAAACTCGTATATGTTCCTCCTCTGTTATCAGGTTTCTTGCCCTGGAGTTCATCTGCCAGCCAAGCATGATATCTACCTTAGCATGCGCTTCATGGGCCAGTGCCGTCAGTCTGAATGTCTCCCGGCCATCTTTCCTCTGCTGCTTCATGAGAAGATGACCTTTGAAAAGGTGAGTATTTACTTATGGTCCATATGGGAGAAGGGCAGTTAAATGAAGGGAGGTTTGCTTTTTTTCTAGAGCACATTGAGCTGGACCTTTGCGAGTCCAATTTCAAGTCAATCTGACTCACAGTGAGCTCCACCATCTGGCTCATTGGGCTTATATTTCTTGGGAAGCACTTGGACATTATTTCCAGTTACTTGACCGAGTTTCATGTTTCTAGTTCATTGCAGCCCACAACAATTTCAGCTGATGAGACAGAAAAAATAAATAAATAAATAAACCGGGACAAACACAATAGAGCTCTGCCCCTTTGTGGCTTGAACCCTACAAAGTAAAAGTTGAACAAAAAAACATTCCTAGTTTGTCTCTGTTTAGATTTTCAGGCATGCAGCGGACCCTGGAGACATCGCTGTGATGCTTGAGTGTAAGTTGCTTCATATTTGGTTATATACAGTGATGCTTTCTGTGGCAGATACTTATCGTATTAGTTCATATAATGATTTGATATTTCTTATACAGTCTTTGACCCATTTAATCACAAGTTTTTATCAAAGATGTGTCTTCATAAATAAAACCCTGAAGGCAGTCCTATGAAGAAATATATATATTGTTTTTAATCATTCAGTGAAAAAAGTTTTATGTTTATGTCACAATTATGACTGGTGGGAACATGCCCATATCACTTTCTGTCTCCGACACGCTGTCTCTGATATACATAAAAACACACACACTACTGTACTGGAATTGATCAACTGGCTTGTTTGTAGTGGTAATCAAATCGAAACTCTTGCAAAATGCAGCTTTTCCCGAAACATTGGCAACTTTTAGGAACATGCTCCAACTTCCCAGTTAGTGGTAAATAGACGATAAAAAAAAAAAATGACCAAAACAATCTTAAATCAAGATCTACTCACATGCTTCTTCTGGATTTTTAACCAAATCTTAAGGTCTTCATCAGTGTTATCACGTGACCAAAGTATGGAACTTTGGTCACGTGATAACAGCTGAACCATCTCCATGAAAATGGACTCTGACTCCTTCCACTAATGACGAGCTATGCGGGGTGTCCCTCTACCAGCCACCAGAGCTACTGATATCATGAATGTCATCACAGTTTACTGAAAGCCATATTTAGCCGAGGTCCTGCAGTGAAATTTAAGGATGCGATGGCTTGTTTCATTATCCTCATCATGAGGAAATGTGTCTCCTTCATTAAATTAGTGTTTAGTGTCCTGAGGTGGCTCTGTCATTAACCTGACAAGCGATAATGAACCAGACTGCCTTATCGCCTGCAATGTTCCTATAATATCTCCATAGGGACATAGCACACATCTGATTCTTGACACACAGTACCATGGATCTTTCTCACCTCGATACCTTTTATCTTCAGATGAGACAGTCAGAATTGAACTGGTGCAGCTGATTCCTCCAGGTGAGGTTGTTTATGTTTCATTTTCGTACTTACATACTTGTTCCACTGGTTGTTTACTGCAGACACATGAACTTAGACTTTACTCCTCTTTCCTGTCTGTGGAAAGAATGTGGGAGCATTAAACTGATTCCAGCCAGAATGACCTTGTTGAAGTTTAACAGCAGTGTGTTTGTATTTGCAGTGGGCGACACTCTGGCCTGCTTTGAAGAAGATGCTCGACGTTTCTTATTCCCAGAGCCCAAACTGGTTCCCTCCTTCTCTGGAGTAGATCGAGAGGTTCTGATGACCCGAGCATCTCACTTTCCAGTAGGGTTCAACCCTTGGACACTATTTTAAAGTGTTGTTTATGTCTGTTGTCAGCATGTGGCTGTGAAAGAAAGAATGAAAGATATTTAGCATTTAGCATCACTAGCACATATTTTGTTCAGACATTCATTAAGTGACTGTAAGCAAATGATGCTCTCTGTGACACCATCAAACTTCTAATGCAAATTTTATTTTCGTTGTTTAATTTCCTTAACTAAATTATACATTGCCCCTACGCTACTTATAGTACATCGCTGTCACATACACACTGTTGTCATAATGTTAGTATGCTTTTCCATTCTACTGTAATGTGTCTGCAGAAAACATTTAAATGAGAAACAGTGTTTACAAAATGTTGTTTACCTGCTTTCTCATTTTTCTAGTCATTTTTTTAGTCATCATCACATTGCCTGGTCCAGAGTAGCAGGGAAATATATAAAAAGAATAATGACTGACTTTCATGATTTCATGATGGTGCAAATATTTCCACTCCTCTTTTTTCCTCAGGGTATCGCTCCCAGGTTGGAGTTTTCCACCAAAACAACCATCGTTGAGTGCTCAGCTGATGCAGAGATTAACATTTACCCCAATGTGTGCATGGTAAAGATTATTTTATGTGGCGCAAAATCTTTGTCGATAATATATAACAAAATGGACTGCATCATATCTTCGATGATCACATTGGACCAGATTGACAAAGTGACAGCGGCAGAAACAAACAGCAGAGGCGTCTGCCTGAACTCAGCAGTCTAAACAGGCCATTGTTGGGGTGTGAAGTATCTCTCATGATATTTTGGGCTCTCAGCTTCATCCTCCTGGTGTAGGTGTCCTGCAGGGTGAGAAGAGGTGTTCTGCTGGTACAGTGAGCTGAGTGCCAGGAGGAGGGTTCAAAGAAAATCCTGGGTTGTACAGGAGTGGGTCAGAGGCAGGAGTTATATATTATTAGTTATATGTTACATATTCTGGGACCAGTCTGAGCTGTGCTATATTATGTGATCAGTCAAATTAACAAATTTGTAAGAGGCCAATGCAAGGGCGATGATAAGAAAAGTGCGGTCCCCTTTTCCATGTAAAGCCCAATTTACTGAATTCTGATCTACTTTTTGGTGTAATAGTTGCTTCTGACCGACAGGAGTGCAGTAATAATCAGCTAAGAAAACCCTTCCGAAGCCGATTTATTTTGGAGAACATTTTCATATTTAAAATTAATTTAGCAGCTGTGGTTCCAGCTAGAAGGTAGCTAGAAACCCAGCTGCTTATTTCATGTTTAGGCTGTAGTTTTGAGACATTCACTCTTCTGTTTCCAGAGGCCAGTGATGAAGAGGAACAGGAAACGTTCCAGCAGACCCAGGACCTCCTCTCCTCAGAGGAACCAACCTCAAAACCTTGGCAGGGCTTGCAGGGAAAGACACAGCAGCACCAGATCACCGTCACACATTTCCCGTTCCCAGTCCTTATCCCCTCAGAGAGCTGGAAACATCCAACGTCTGGCCCAACTCAGCCTGGACTCTGCATCTCCGGGCCCTGATGACTCCCAGTCTGTAAGCACCAACAACATTTCTTTATTTCTTTTCCAGCCAGCAGGTGGCAGAGAAAAGCTAGGTTATGTGCTTCTCCACACAGCAGTTACTGTTTTGCTGAGTGTGCCCTACAACTTGTACTTAGTACCTCTCTCATCTAATAGCTTGTCTGTAGTGTGATGGAATGTTTAACCAGTGAGAGTCTTTGATAGTCAGTCATAGTAGTGACATAGAATGACTTGCCAAAAGTACTGCAAATACTTAATTTGACATAATCTGAGGGCATGACATGACATTTTCCAAATTCACATTGATTTAACTTAATTTGTTTCCTCACTCAGTCATTTCATGTCACCTACCCAAAGCAGCGATGTGGCTGTGTAATGTCATTAAATGTTGTGCCCTTAGGCATGGTAGAAGAGCCATCATTTAGATTTAGATTCAGAAGTGGCAATTACAACAGGACATTGAATTTTCCTTTATTTCCCAAGACTCTCTTTAGTCAGTTGCCTTAAAGTCATCATTGTTTCAGTCAGTGAAATGGGACTAGAAACAGGAAACAACAAGAATGTCTCCTGATGAGGTGATGCTTACTTTTTGTTTTTCCGTTTGTGGTAAAACCATTAAAATGTTTATCTGAGAAATGCTAACATGTGATTCAACAATAGCACAAGTAGAAATTTGACATACTAATATCAGATAAATGACAGTGTATCTGTGGCTTGCTAATATTACCTAAAATTAGCCAGTATCAGCTACTGGTTATACCTGACTAAATAAGACTGAAACAGCAAAACTATGGACTTAATTTTGTGTCTTTATTATGCAGTCAAAAAGATTAGGAGCAAGGAGACCTAGTCTTATCTACTTACACTTTGGGGAACTAAATAGAGCTCTGTAGACTGGCATCCTCAGAGAATTCCCAATTTTGCCTTGTCGAAATTAAGTGTCCTAGTGGATGCAACGAGAACAGACCTCTTTTTTGTTTTCTACCTACATGTAGGGTGCCCATGTCTGGTGTTTCTTAACTCACTGTAGTTTTGTAATGAGATACAGATTAAGTAATGCTCATAATTTTAATGCCTGATCAAGACAAATAAAGTTCAGTTCAGTAACCTTTAGCAACATTTATGCACTTGCACAGACTGGTAGGCTGGTGCACTTTTCCAGGGACAAAGTCATCTATTAAGAAATCTTTAATAAACCATAACCATTATGTCAGGAGGCAGGAGAGGTACTTAATGATGGGCGGTCACCGGTGTCACATTCAGCCAAGACATCGATTCTGCAAAACTGTTGTTACAGTGACAAATGTTTTACCATATTAAAAATGTGCTTTACTGTAGCTGTGATAACATGCAGGTAGAGGGTTATGCATTTACTCATAGAAGTGGAGGTACATCCAGTAATTAGTAGTGAGTAATTTCCTCACTACAGCACTACTACTTGCCAACTACTACTACTACTTGGTAACACAAAGATATAGATGGTAACATTATTAGCAGCCAATGCCAATCTCTTTGTTGTCGGCTGCAAGAAACAAATATTACATTATTACTAACATTATCTCCACACTTAATACTGCAACACAAGCTGGATTTATTGTTACAGGAAAGCATCCTCTGCTGCATTCTGTGTCAGTATATGTGTCTATTGCTGCCATATGTAAATGTACTTCACAAACATGCCCCATAGTTGATGAGTACTTATATAATATACTTTGGGTTTTCTGCCAAAACAATGCTGTTGAGATGTCTAATCAAACCTTTATGGGCACTGAGGGACTGCTTTGACACCACTGACTGGAAAGTGACAGGGAGGACATTGACAGTTTGATAACCTGCATTTTGGACTACATCAACTTCTGTGTGGAAACTGCTGTGGCTACTAGGAAGATACAGTGTTTCCCAAACAACAAACCCTGGGTGTCCCCAGAACAACATGAGCCTCAGTCTGGAGAGGGTTCTAGCCCCATGGAAAACTTCCTGTGTGTTTCCAGTTCCAAAGACTGGGCATCCTAGAGAGCCCAAACCACTTCATGCTAGTAGACTTAACTTCTAAGACCCTGGATACAATCATACTGAACCATCTGCAACCTGGTGAGCTGTGAGCTTAACCCCCTACAGTTTGCATATCGACCAGGCATTGGAGTGGAAAACACAGTCTCTTTCCCACCTGGAGAACACTGGGAGCACTGTGAGGGTCATGTTCTTTGATTTCTCCAGTGCTTTCAACACAATCCAAGCATCACTGCTCAGGGGGAAG
Organism: Chaetodon auriga; assembly: GCF_051107435.1. Classification (NCBI taxonomy): domain Eukaryota; kingdom Metazoa; phylum Chordata; class Actinopteri; order Chaetodontiformes; family Chaetodontidae; genus Chaetodon; species Chaetodon auriga. The sequence goes on along the minus strand of NC_135097.1, from coordinate 16,144,247 downwards.
CTAGAAGGAGCTGGAGTAGACTGCCACCTAGCTGCATGGACCATCAACACACATGTTGATTTTTTATTCTCTTCTATATACACATCCATGATCAGTTTGTGTACTGGTGGGTTTAACAGTCTCTGTTTGGTGATCAGCTCAGCTGTAGTAGCTGACATGTGGTGAAAAAACACTTCTACAGGCCTCGCTCGACCAATCATATGGCTAGCAGTTTGACCTGCTCATAATGTCATTCTCCTCTCTGTAGATGTTGGCTTCATGGCCTGGAGCCAGTCGACCTGCCTCACCCCAGCGCTCTGCAGTGTTAACCAACTCCTCTTCACCTTTGACCAGGTCTTCATCCACAGGTAGAAGTCCTCCTATAAAGCTGCTTTGTTGTTATTAAACATGGTTTCAACCAAACAACTTACCATAATAGCTTGAAAAATGTATCATTATTGTTATACTGCTCTGTTGACGTGACCTGACTCACTTTTCAAGATGTTTCAAGTTTGATGATGAAAAACTACTAAAAGTTGTGTATTATACAATAACGTACACACAATTAGTTTTCTATCACCAAATAAATGCAAATCTGTTTTGACTCAAAAAGATTTTTCCATCTTTTTTTCTGCTTTAGTGAGATATTCTCCAACTGGCAGAAGAAAATCTTTATCCAATGGTTTGGTAGGTTCCTCCTCTTTGGCCTTGTAGACAAGAATTCATGGGATCTATCAGATGTTGTTCTAATTTCAAACATGATAAGCATTAAAGGAATAGTTAAATATTTCAATAGATGGATACCAAACTCATGTCTGTGTGTTAAGTACAGAGCTGGAGTTAGGACATGGTTAGCTGATCTTAGCATAAAGACTGGAAGAAGGGGAAACAGCTCTAAAGCTCACTAATTAACACGTTGTATCCTGTTTGTTTACTTTGTACAGAAACAGAAATGTACAAACTGCTGTTTATAATTTTGAGGATGTTAACCTGCTGGAACTGTTTCTTGGTGAACAACAGCTGTTTGCAGCTTCCTGGAGTCTTGACGTCACAGCCAACGTGTTGATTAGTGGGCTTTAGAGGTGTTGGAAGGTGTATTTTGGAACTTATGACAGAACCATACTAGCTGTTTGTCCCCTGCTTCCAGTCGTTATGCTAAGCTAAGTTAACCACGTCCTGACTCCACCTTTGTACTTGGCACAGACAAAAATTGATATCCACATTCTCACTCTTAGAAAGAAAGCGGACAAGCGTGTTTCACAACATGTTGAACTATTCCTTCAATGCCTTGGACCTTGAACTGGAACCTGTGACCTATGAATTTCTTGAAGTTTACGTTATGTTAGTAATGTCTGTAGTCACAGACCTAAATTTGAATTATGATCAGCTGAGAAACACACAAAAAAGTAGATTAGCGATTTGTGTCTCTCTAATAAAGTGCCAGAAATTTAAATTTTTGCAAAAAAACAAATACTGATTGAGCCTTTAATAACTAATTCCAGAGGTGCTGATGCAGTGGTTATCTGACAATGAAAGTAACAAATAGAAAGTAACTCCGCTCTTCTTCAATTGACAGGTTGGAGGTGTATCAGAAGACGATTCAAGCTCTTCAGAAACACATGACCCCCTTGACTCCCACCAAGGTCCTGACCCTTCAAGACTGTGGCAATCTTATAGGGAACAAGCCAGGCAGGTCCTTTTCTTGACAAGAATATTGACATTCATAGAATATTCATGCACCTCACTACGAAGGCAGGGAACATACTAAAAACAAAAAATTCTAAATAATTATACATATTAAATGCCTTCTCAAGATTTTAAATAAGCAGTGGGTCTGTTGGAATATGTATTTTTTCACTTTTGATGGAATTAAGATAGCAGTTTCTCCTTTTTTTTTCAAGTCTTTATGCTAAGCTAGGCTAAACACACCTTCGACTGAGAGTACAGCTAAATAAAATGTCCCTCAAGCTGAAATTTCCTGACTATTGGTATAATGTTCAGGTCTCAGTCCAGGTCTCACAGAGAATGGGAAGAGGTCCATGAACGTGTTCGGGGACTCCTTACGACACCAAAAGCTGTACGCCGACTTGTCTATGTAAGTAATGCATAATATTAGAGACTTAGTTGGATATCATGGCATCAGTATGTGTTTCAGTCTGGTGTTAGACTTGTTGCTATTATACAGGCTATTTTATGTTTTTTGTTTCAGCTGTTCGATATTGCAGTTGTAGATAGTTGGCTACAGGAATATCAGCTTCTTTCACTCCTCTTTCAGTGGGCTGTCGCAATGTGTTTTTTAAACAAGAATTGCTGAAAAAACTTATTGTCCTTAAAAAAAATTTCTCTTTTTTTAATTACATTAATTAATTAATGAATTTACCTCAACTGCATAGGCAATCTCTTTATTTACTGTCCTCTCAGAAGTTAAAAATTGTCCAGCATAACATGTGAGTTCAGCGGGAGATCATTTAGCCAAGTCTCTGCGAAGCACATCATACTACACTCCAGGTACTCCCTCTGCATTCTGGTTAGTGCTGTTAGCTCTTTCATGTTATCAGGGAGAGATCTAACATTCCCCATAAGAGACACCATGGAGTCTTTTCTTCTCATGTCACTTCACCCCAGCTCTGCATCCCCTCCTCCTTCTCCTTATTTCTGTAAGGATCTCCGGTCTTTCCACTGGGAGTATGTTAGTGTTGCATAGTGACATCAACTGTTCCCATGTGTTAACAATGGAGCCGTGACTGAATGGATCACCCTTTGTTGTTTCAAGTAATCCAGGAAACGGCCAGCTGTGGCTCAGGAGGTAGAACAGTCTACCACCAATCACGAGTTTGGTGATTTGATCCCTGGCCTCGGCAGTCCACATGCTGAAGTATCCTTGGGCAAGACACTGAACCCCAAAACTGCCCCCGATGCTGTGCCATCGGTGTGTGAATTCATATGTACGTTGCTTTGGATAAAAGCGTTTAACAAATCACTATTGTAATTGTAATTGTAAGAGTAAAAAGCTAATCACTAGTCTCACCAGTTGTACATCCATACGTACGCACGATAGACCCAGACTAGTGACGGAAAAACATGAGAAAAGCACAAAAACACGCTAAGACAATGGTCCGTGGGCAGTTGAGAGCAAATTTGCAGTTTGCTGAATTTTGGGGACTCCTCGAACAAACAAAACCCACCTTGCAACTTAACAGAGACTTCTGAATATGACTATTGTGTTTTAGGGGGCCACACACTCCGAGATAGACAAGGTTTTAGCCAGGAGGTCCATCTCTCCAGATCCTCCCTGATGTCCTGGCCAGGCCCTGGAAAGGTGGGGTGGACCTGCTCTGTGTCTCCATGAGTTTCATTTTTGCCTTTAAAAATGCTGGTGACCCAATGGTTAAGGTGCATGTAATTACAATATCCATGGTTTAATTTCAGATTGTGACCATTGTTGCATGTCAAACTACTTTTTCTCTCTTAAATTCAGTAAAGACAAAGAAATACCTCAAACTCATCTTTTTACAAGGACTTTACTGGCTTTCTTGCTGTGAACTGGTTGAAACTGTGTAAGGTCTGGTATTACAGATTATGTTTGGATGGAGCAACCGCCAATGCAATTTTTGTGACTGTAGAAATAATATGAACACATGATGGTGCATTTTCAAAGCAGCCGAGACCCAGTTCTTTAGATTTAATGTATATAAATGACTTGTTGTTGTTGTTGTTAATTTGTTGTTAATCAATAAACTAAATCACTCTGTTGAAGTTACAGTTCTAAAGTTTTAGTACAGGTTAATTTGGCAACACCTGTGGTTACCAAGGTTTAAAATCCCCAAATTCCGGGAGCAGCAAACACTCTTCGAGCAGCTACTTTCTCAGAAATACAACAGATAACCAAATTTGTTTACAGAGCAGCCAGTTAAACTCAAGTTGTAATTAAGAAGTTAATCAAACATAATTGCAGCCACAATCAGGTTTCATTATACGCTTGGTCTGGTAGATCAGCAGAGCACAGTAAAGTTGGTTATCTCTCTGAGGAGTTGGAGGTAAGCCACCTATTGCCTACAACCCTTCATCTAATAGCTCAAAGTGGCTGCTCGTAACTGTTTCATTACTCCCTGACTCCCTGGTAAGCTGTCATGAGCATAATGACTTTTGTCTTGTAGATGTGTTTTTGATGAACGTAACATAACATTTTCTGTGACACCTTTACAGTAAAAGCCACCTTGTGTTTTCATTAACAATAAATAAATTAATACAGCTCCGACATGGTGTAAAGATGGAAACATGGTGTGAACAGTAAACAGTGACACTGATATCAGTGAAAACAAAGTACGCTGGATTACATGCATGCATTGTTTCCTGTGAATTTCTTGTGCGCTGATGGTCATTTTAATCCAGTGTGGTCATGACGTACGCCACCAACAATAACAACAGTAAAACTGTAAAATAGAGCGTAACAATAGGAAGACATATTTTATATTATTATAGCTATGTTTTACTATATTATCATGAATTATCTGTTCATATACCACTTTCCACTTCCATGTTATAGTTGATGAAAAATACATTAATTAACAATTATACCACCTTACAGCTATATTATAGTGTTATAAACCATTGATGAAATGGTAATATAGTGGCTATAAATGCAGTGTTTAAACTTTTGCCTCTAGAGGGCAGTAACAAGACTTTAAAATCAAGTCACTCATCACCCATCCTGTCCTGTGTCTTCCAAGCCTCTTGTACACCCACTGTACCACAAATGGCAAGTTAGGCAACCTTTCCAACGCACTGAAGCTGTGAAAGAAAAAAGCCCAAATTTATTTTGTTTTTATATGTGTGTGATGTCAGATATTTGTCTTTTTCCTCCCCTTTAGGGAACCTTGTCAATGAAGTCTTCAGATGTCAAGACGCCTCTGATAATTATGCGATAATTATGATAATTATCCAAAACAGAGAGGCATTTCACTGCAGTGGTTTGATAAATGTCCACACACCCTGTATTAATGATGCATTAATGCAAAATAACGTGTTAATATTAAAATAAACCTTTTAAAATGGAAACTCATTGCTATATCTCAGTTTGAGTGCTTTCAGGAGGCAGTCGTATGAGTTTGATGTCATAAGCCCCTTTTCCGTTAATCTGTCAAGCTGACATTGTCGAGTCCTCAGATAAATCAACTGAGGCCATTAAAAGCTAATTGTGTCTTTGGCAATGCAGCTCTGTGTGAACTACTGCCATATATCAGAGAAATAGCTGCCCACCACTGTATGACTATGAGGCATTAAGCACCGGCTCTACCAGGAACATTGTGATCTATTGTAGAATGGCTGCTGAATCTGAACTCTATTTTTGTGTTTTAAGCAGTCAGACCATGGGCCTTCATGGCAGTGCAGATTTTTTAGTGGTTAGCTTGGTCATTTTCAACAAAAGTCTTTAAATAATGCTATAAATAACAAGCAGTTTGGAACTAGTAATGACTGCTGTCATAGAAAGTGAAGGTGACAGGAGACTGTAGCTTATGGGGCTTTTCCATGGGTCCAGGAGGATCCACTTTAGCCGTGCGGTGCTAAGCCAAGCTGCAATGACATGCATTTCCACAACAGTCCTACAGCAAATAGGTGCACTGCTGTGGTCCTGCCTAGCAGCTATGCAAGGCCACTACCTCCTCTAAACAGAGCCATGTCATCACAGCCATTAGCAAGTGCTGTTTTATCACAGTCCCCAGATTGGCTCAAGAATGTCATTGTATATAGTACAAGCAACGAGAAAAGGGGCACAGTCACATCATCAATGTGTCCAAACAAAAAAAAAAAAACTGATAAAAAGGATGCAAAGCACCAAGAATTCCACGTTGAATGCTGTTGTCTACATCAATACCAAGGAGAAATGTTTCACTTTGATTAGGTGAGGGACTAAAAACCCTCCACACATAATGAAGGTAAGCAAAATAGGAAATGCCTTTTACTGTGCTCCTGCATTGTAATGGAATAACCACCATGGAATAACCAGTTGTGCCTGCGCAACTCACCTGCTTGCGTCTCTTCACAGCATGGTTCAGCACAGCTAACCCCTCCACATTGGAGAAACTCTATTAGTCCCATTTCAGTAACTAGCAGATTGAACCTGCACCCTAGTGAGTCTACACACAACCATAGTGATGACCATACTATAGCCTCGGAGAGACCAAAGCTGACCAAAGCTCGTAGTATGCTTCTAATGCATTAGTTCATCCAACAATGTCCACTGGCAAACGTGTTTATGGTTTATGGTTGAAGTCAAAGGCAAGCCAGTGTGCCTAAGTTAGTCATTACAGCTTGAAACATGCTAAACTGGATAAGCTGCAAGGACAAAGGCGCTTGGACAAAGTTAACGCTCTTTGATGGAGCTTGGGAAATGCAAAAAATGAGTTTCATCAGATATAATGATGATGATTTTAAAAACTGATTAAAAACATCAACAAATTTAATGATAAACCTTATTGCATCGTCTTGAAGAAGGTTGTGTTGTTGCAGTCTTAACAAAGAACCTTGAGTTGGGATTGTTTTGTCAAACTACTTTTACAAGATCAAGAATCAGCTGTCATGCTGAACAGATAAGCCAAAGCCATCTCAGAGTTCTTAAAGTGCTTCTTATGAATTCGTAACATCTGATGAGTTTGAAGCAAGCAACTGATCTGAATGATCTTGAATCAAAGGTCACATTTTCCATATTAATGCAGCTAATTCTGGATTTATTTATTTTTTGTCAAGAAATAATTTTTCTCACGATAACCCCAACAACAAGTTTACCCAAAACTTGTGGATTCCTCTCAAGACAATTGGTGCTAAATGACCAATTTCCAACCACATCATCCTTATCATGGTAATATCTACCAAAAATGACAACAACAAAATCCAACAAAAACTGAGCAACTTTCTTTTATTTGTTTGCAGTTACACATAATGTAATACATGTTGATTCACATACTGTAGATACTGAAGTAGTAGTCTGTACAGAGAAAGGGTTGGTTGATGCCATTGTGCTTTTGAAATGTAGAATATGACCTAATTTGTGAGGGCTCATCTGCATGTCAGTGCAAGCACCTTCATTTACCTATGTTTTATTTCAAATGTGGCCCTTTTGGCAGTGTGGGGTTGGCTAAAATGGAGACACTGAGACCAGACACAATGGATTTGGAAATTTTCACCTCTTGGGGTAAAAAGCAATGGAAGTACCTTTCAACATGAAAGCCCAAGTAAGAAAATTAGGCTAAAATATGTTATCACCAACAATAAAGTCATATGAAACCACAATAAACCTGACAGCACTCTGTAAACACCATTATTTTATTGAACATTTCGAATATTCTGAAAATAGGCAAAGTTTGAATTTTGAACACATCTTGAAAACATCTGCATGATACTTGGTCAAGGATAAAGCTATAAAGATAAAATAGCATTTGCAGATATTTTTCTATGCTAGGTAGCTACTAACAATACAAAGTACTGACACATTAGCTGTTGCTTTAGGAACAGTATTTTACACCGAGCAAAGAAAAACTCGTAAGAGTTTCTTCTGTGGTTTTTTCAAGCTGGACCATTGACATCAGTATATATCTACCTAGCAAGGACTTTTTAAGAGTACCATTTGCAGTAGCTAATTTTTTACACCAGCCTAGATACTAATATTGGTAAGTACTGACACATTAGCCATTATTTTGGGAGCAGTACTATACATAAAAAAAAAAAAAAAAATTAAATAACAGTTGTTGCTTGCTTGATTTTTGGACCGCTAAAATTAGCACGCCTAGGGGTGCGACTTTCACTTTGTACACATTATAGTATAGTATAATATTGTGCTTTAAACTACTCTGGCTGTTTAATTTCTAGTCATCACAGTCTGAAAAAAGGACTGAGTAGAAGCTTGTAGTTGTCTCGTAATGAATGTAGATCTTGTGTATCTGTTTTAAGAATACGTTCCCCCATTAGTATGTGATGGATAACATCATTGTCATTGAGTTGTGTTGCAATGGATTATTGTGTTTCTGCTGGGAGATTGGAAAGGTATTTTGCTCAGAGTCTAGCTATTGACTCCAGGTTGACTTCACCATTTAAACAACTCCACGCCGAGCTTAAGTATTAGATAAGCATGTGCAGGCAGCATAGTATGCAGCTGCTGCATGGAGTCAAATACAAAGCTCTCAGTTAAAGCCATAGACATTTTATGAAAAAAGCATAAGAACACAAGCATCACAAGTAACAGTGCACTGAGTGCAGCCAGTGGGCGTCAACATAAGTACTGCATTTGCATTGTTTGTGGAATTTGCATCAAAGCATTAACCACCATTGAAGGAAGGCTAGGCCTGCTGGTTGGTCTGTCAGTCCAACAGACAACAAATACTCGTGCACAGGGCACGAGTATTTCAAAAACTACTGGCCAGACTATTGCCATGATCAAGCCCACATTTCCAACTTTATACAAGAAATATCAAAATGTAATGGTAAAATTGATGTAAAATTATGTACATTGTTGCTCCCCTGAAGATGAACCCTTCTGTTTTGGGCACTGCTTTACCTCTCTGCACTTCCGTTGGCCTAAATCTCAGCTTTTTACAATAGATACATCATAATTACATTCGGGGTGCAACTGAAAATTACTTTTATTCTTAATCTGTCAATTCAGTTTTCATTTTTGTTCTGGGTAAAATCAGAAAATATTGAAAAATCACCACAATTTCCCAGAGCCCAAGGCGACATCTTTAAATGTTTTGTCCGACAAACTGTATAAAACCCAAAGACATTCATTCAATTTTTAATGATATACGACAGAAAAAAGCAGCAAGTCCTCACGTTGGAACCAGCAGGTTTTTGTTAATCTACAAATCAAATATCAGTTATTTGTCTCTCTATCACCAAATTGATCTGACAACTAACTATAACTAACGACAAGGTGATAAACCTTTTTGATCTTAATGGAATCATGTCTTTTCCTCTTTGTCCAACTCTAGAATTGTGGTTTGCTATGAACTTTGGCACCTTTAAGGACTACAGTATGTTGTGTTCTAGCATGGCAGCTAGCCAATCTAGACGTACATGGGTATTTTTTTAAAATGTAGCTTTTTTTATGCATTTTGGCCTTTCGTAACCTTGTAACAGGACCTTTTACATGTTTAAGTAAAATGTACAGTTATTCTTATATTATATTGAAGAATAGAGACATCAGAATGCCATACAGACCCAGTGGAATCCTTTTATGGTGGAGGAATGACCGACATTACTTTTTCCATATTAAATTGGTTGGTTAGGTTTAAGCATGAGGATTGATGATTGGTTAGGGTTAAGGTAACAATGTAAGGGCAAACCAAAAACAGCAGAGTCGGACGGTCATCCCTTCGCCATAGTAGGGTTGGTAAATTCACCTCTAGTTGCATGTAGCCTACCAGAAGTATTTTTCAGGCTTGTGATTGGGTTAGGGTTATATTGCCACTGTTGGTTTGGCATACTCTTGACCGCTTCAATGATGTTTTTGTATTTTCCTATCAATAGTTTTTAAGAATAGTTTGACTAAGACAAGACCTTAGCTTGTGAGAAACAAATGAGGCATCTGGGCTGGAAGTCGCCAAAACATACTGTAGCATGAAAAAAAAAAAAACATGAGTGTAGTATGTTGACATTTTTATAGCTTTGCTAGTTAGCTACTACTGCAGTTACTCTCATAGTTATTCAAGCCCTGTGGCAGCGGTTCCTTGCCTTTTTTGCATCTGTTTTTGTATATATTGGTGTTGTAGACCAGTTAACAAAGGCAGAGATTGGTGTCATGACTGAAAGAGTGTAACATTTTAATATTGTAACAAGGTTTTTTAGCTTTGCTTTTTGTTCGCGTGAAGTAACTACTTGAAAATGTAACAGAAATATTGCACATGTAGACTGAGTAGCTACGTCAGTGACGCCTTATCTGGCTAGCGTGGGCACAACATGAAATGATCAGAAGTGATGCAGATAAGACAATGTCATGTTTATTAGTGCATAAAGTGCCCATAAAATTATAGAATTCTTATTAAGAGTTTTGGATGCATCATATCATTTCAATGAAGCTCCACAGAAAGTGGTGGTGTGGTTAAGGTTTGCAGCCCAACAAGAATGGATACAAACCAAATGTAGTCAAGAACTAGGTCATTTTGAGACATTATAAACAACAATGTTGCTCTGAATTTTTCAATCTTTTTTAACCTTTTACTTTTAATACCATGGAAATGAAACTACCGAAGTCAAAGCTGACATAGCTTCTGGGGCGCTAGATTTTGTTACTGTTCATCCATCTGAGCCTACTGGTTTGCAAGTTTTGCCAAAGTAATAACTCAATATTTTGGGAAAATCGATACCTCTCCCGTGTCTGTGCATTAAGCACTAACTAAAGTTAGCTTGGGTTATCAGAAGGAGTGAAAGCAAGGGGAAACAGCCAGCCTGGTGCTGTCTATAGATCACAAACACACCTACATACTCCTCCAAACTCCATTAACATGTATCTCGTTTCCTTAATTAGTTACATGTTAAAAAATGTATGAAATGTAAAAACCACATTTTTTTAGTAGGTGTATATTTGAACTTTGGACTTAGCCCGGTTAGCTGTTTCCCCCTGCTTCCAGTCTTGTCGAAGCTAACCTCCACCTCGCTCTAGCTCTTAATACTTAACGTACAAACACAGACTGATATTGATCTTTTCATCTCACTCTCTGCAAGAAAGCATATGTATATATCCCAAAATGTCAAACTGTTACTGGCCATATGTGGCTCACCACATGGCTATGCCACAGCTGAGACATTGGTTTAAGAGCATTTGCACATATTTCGACCCTACACCACAGTGAAACTATAGTAGCAAAATTGTGAAGAAGCACTTAATAAGACACTCTCTGATTATGTGATGATTGACACATAAATCCACTAGGTGACAATTAAAATTGTTTTTTTTGAGAAGGTACAATTTGGGCTCGTGTACTGTCATTTTCCCCTTGCTGCCTAAACACAGACACTATCTATGATCATAATACTTTTCAATAAATCAATGAAAATTAGTGTTTTGGTTCTGAAAAAATGTGCTCAAATTTCACAGTGTTCAATGACTTCATACGCCTTTGTTAACCATCTCTAGTCTCCATAAAAAATCAGGCTGCAGTTAGCGATTAGCATTTCTTTAACATATTGCTTCATGCAACTTGGTGGAAAATCTCTTCATATGTTTGTCACAGTTTAAATATACAGATAGATACAGTACACAAGCAGTGCATTATGGGACATAGACATTCAACAACAGCCACACAAAAAAGATCATTCAGACAATTCAGAGAATTATTGTCTACTCAAGGAGCAAATAAAGTAGGATTGAAATTTCACATTCAGGTTATTGTTTTGTTTTCACTTGTGTTCAATTGACATTTTCTTTTTTGCAAAATACATACGCACACCTCAGATACAGTACATCCAAAACAATGTCCTCGTGCACACTCACACAATAACAGCTCTTCTTTTGAATGGATCTTTGCAAGAAAGAACACACTCATTCAAAAGAAAACTGACTTTTCTTAATCTTGGCACAATTTGAATGTAAGAAGGAAGCACTTTAATCTAGTCGTGGTTGTAAATGTCCAACATGAGGGGTCATCATCTTGGATAAGCTTAATGGAAGCTGCTATTGCTGATGTCTGAGCTTGGATTGATCTGGTTGGATAGTTTTCCTCTCTCGTCATGGTGCTGATACATGATGGAAGATTTGTGTTTTACATCCATAGCAGCATGGCACTTTCTCTTCTCCTCTGAGCCGGCCAGAGGCTAAAACTGGGAGGTTTCAGTAAAGGAGATCGCATCTGTCTTGTCGACAGTGAAGCCTCCGTTGACATAGGATTTCTTCTCGCACTCTTCGTCATCCAAAGTGGCTTCCAGAGCGAAGGGGTTGGCAACATCCACGTCTGACGTTAGATCCATCCTCTCCAGTTCTCTCTTGGACAGTTTCTGCACGATTCCGGCTCCATAAGCATCACCAAGAACATTGATCATAGTGCGGAACCGGTCCCTGAAACACACCACTCAAAGTCAATCAAAGCATTGCTATTAAGTTAGAATTTAAACTATTGAGTAGAAAAGATGGTGAAGACAGTCCATATAAAATGTCAACAGATAAACTTACAGAAGCCAATCCACAGCCACTATCAGAGTGACATCACTTGCAGGTAATCCAACAGCTGTTAAGACTATTACCATGGTAACAAGGCCAGCGTTAGGGACTCCCGCTGCTCCAATACTGGCAACTGTGGCTGTTATACTGAAACAAAGAGACACAATTTTGCACACCAGTGGTCCCGAATGGCAGTAGGAGGTATTTGTTAAAAATACTCAACACCATCTGTAAACTAAGTCTGAGCAAGAAGAGCTGTTGCTCCTGAGATATACAAAATGCAGTATGTGCTGTACCAAAACAGTAGCTTCTAATAATGCAAAGGGCATAATGTCTGCATAGTTTACAGAGGGCATCTGTGGGCATACGGATGTGCATAATTTCTGCCCTCAAATGGAAATAATTGGGAGTTAGTAGAGTGTTCTCCCAAGTAAAAGGACAGCAACAGGCATTTGTTCAAATGGTAAAACTACCATTGGCTCAAGGCTCCATGTGAGTTATTCCAGTTGTCTGTTGGGAGCAAAAGCAGAGGATGGGGTGAATGGATGGGTTCGCAAAGTGTGTTGCTTAAGTTTCCTGACAACAGTCAGCTTTGATTTCATTTAATGCTTATCACGATAATTCCCTAATCTTAACCAAGTATTTTTTTTAAATCCCACAACACCTAATTGTAACCAAGTAGATGGTGAAAGTTCATTCATGACCTTGGAAATCGTTTACTAAGTGGACCTGCAAACACTAAGATGTGTTTTTCTCATTTTAAATTTGTTGTTTGTCAGACTTGGACAAAGTGGTTATTTTAAGCCAAACTATGGTCTAACCATGATTACATGCCAACCCAAGTGGATTTTGTCCCTAAAATACGAAGAGTTCAAGTGTATTGTGTGTTATCAATAATATTTTACTTTCTCTCTTCATAAAATTGCCATCATTTTATCCTGTACACTTTCTTTTATCTTGACCCTTTTGTGCCACTGTTTTTGCTTTTTTTAATGCTTGCTGGCTGTAATGACTTTATTTCCCCGGCTTGGGATCATTTAAGTCTTGTCTTATCTTATATTATCTTATCTTAATTCTTACACTGTTAATAATTGTCACTTCTTTGTTTAGTGGTTTTTAAATGGAAGGGAAAGTGTCTTATGTTTTTATGTTTTCCAGATGGGTTATGATTGGAGTCAGCAAGAAATTTCTTGGTCGACAACTCAGTGCCCCTGAGTATCTGCAGTGTACCTGATAGTAACAATCTGGCCCACATCTAGAGCGTAGTCATTCAGCTGGGCGATGAAGATGGCTGCCACTGCCTCATAGAGTGCCGTGCCGTCCATGTTAATGGTGGCACCCACTGGCAGGACGAAGCGGGTGATCCGCTTGTCGATGCGATTGTTCTCCTCAGCACATCGGAAGGTGACAGGCAGGGTGGCGGAGCTGGAAGCCAACACAGTAATTGACTTTATTACTGTGACCTTATGGGTTAGCGCATAGTGGCTGTGATTCATAAATATGAAATTGCGTATGTTACTGGTAGAATATACAGAATATGATTTGGTTTTACAATCACTTTGGAGGTCACTAGGTTCTGACCTGGAGGAGATCATGAGGGCTGTCACCAGGGCCTGAGCCATTCCCAGAGTGAATGTATACGGGTTCTTCCTCACAATGACAAAGAAGATGAGGGGCAGACAGATGGTGGCATGGATAGCTAGACTGAGGGGCAAAACAGACAGTATTAAAGAACAATGCACTTGAGGGGAATTACCATATACTGTATTACAAGCACAATATTAAGACAGTTGGAGAATAATAGGTACATTTTCATATTATATCCCTAATGATCACAAAAAAGTGATTTCAATTAAATATTATTTTGTTAACCGTTCAGTTGCCCCATGAAGAATTAATTGCTGAGTTTATTGCACTCTGACAAAAACATCACTCGTGAAGTACTACCTGTTGAAATTACATGGGTTCTGTGTTTTTCAGCTCGTACATTATGAAAATGCTGTTAAGCATCATTCATAATCATGCATAAAACCAACTTATCGCTTCAGTTTTCAGAAACTAACCCCTCTAATGGGGCAGTTGTTAAAGGAACAGTTTGCATAAAAAGTGGAAGCACGGACGAACAGCTAACCTGGCTCTTTCAAAACCATGAAACAATGGAAACGTTGTACTTAAATTTCTGTTTATGCACAGACAAAACAAAGTATGTACCACATTTAATTGGTGACGTTTAGAGGTATTAATAGGTGTGTTTTTGAAGTTTGAACAGAGCCAGGCTTACTGTCTCTCCCTGCTTCCATCTTTACGCTAAGCTGTACTATAACAAGCCGCCTGGCCCTAGATTGGTCCACAGACATTAAAGTGGGATCAATCTTTCATCTAACTCTTGGAAAGAAGCAATTGTGTTTCACAAAATGTTGAACTATTCCTCTAAAGCATTAAAACCAAGGATAAATCTTTTTTTAATCACTTAATTTTGCACATTCCCCTTTACGGGCTCTCGTGTAGCTAAGAGAAAGTCGTAGTCTGACCCTCTTTTCACCAGTAAGCTGACAATAAGTGTTCTACACCCTAAAGTGTTTTCAAATTTCAGTTTCACCTGTAAAAAGCTGTAGGTTAGGAACACCACTGTTGCACGTATATATGCAGGTTTTGGGGGGTTCTTTTAATGTGGGTAAACATTTGAAAATGTTATGTTCACATTGCCTTTCTGTTTTTTTGTTGTTTTTTTCTGGTATGTCACATTCAACACTACAAATGTGCTGGGAAACAGGGAACAGTAGTAGTTATGAAGGCCCTTGAATAACGGGAGAACAATCTCAATTGTCAGCTAACTGATCTGACTTAAATAGATTTTACTGCTAATAAAAAGGCACATTTGGAGAGATTTGACTTGACTTTGACATTAAAGAACCTTTTTCTGTTGATCACATCAAAACCAAAAGCAATATAGAAGTAATTTAAAGCCACAAAGCAAAAACGTGTGAAAAACAATTTTTATAGCCACTGAAGGCTACTTTCAAAACATTTCAAGAAAGTGTGAAAATCGCGTGTACATGTCGTCACAGGACCACTCAGAGCCGTGCACTAACCCTGTGACCTAACTGGATGGGATTTACTGTACAGCCTTTAATGGTGTCACTTAGATTTAGAGGCATGAGCGAAGTTTTCATTATTGCATCTGCAGGTTGAGCAGTTTTAAATGTCCTTGGCCCTTATCAGTGCCTACACAGAGCTCAGCTTTTACTGTATCACTGGAGGGAGAATTGGCCCAAATGTCACCCATAAATCCCAGTGTCTAGAACAGGCGGATACAGAGTAATGGGTGAGCTTACCCACTCAGCACTGTCACCATATAAAGACCCATCTTCTTGAAGATCTCCCAGTCTTCCACCTCGATGATCTTAGCAGCAATTAGGAACAGGATCCCCACTGGCATGTAGCTGAAAAAACACATCGCTGAGTCTTTTGGATTATAGATTCTAAGGTTATAGCAAATAATGCATTTGGACTACAGCTCATACAAGTAGATTCAATGATTTGTCAATCAACAGTAAAATTATATTATTGAGTTAGAAATTGCAATTTTAATAATGGATTAATCATTTAAGTAATTTTTTAAAGCAAAAAAAACACAAAAAAACCCACTGGTTCTAGCTTCTCAAATGATAATATTTGCTGGTTTTGGTTGGACAAATGAAGCAATTGGTCAACACAACACAGTGTAAAAATGTATTTGAACGTGCCAAAGAAAAGTCCTAATGATTATAAAGACCTCTTCTGGACTGATAACTGTTGTGACAACTGCTAGAAAAAAAAATCCCACTGGCTACAAACAGTGTAGAGATCACAATGCTACTCTGATATACAGTAGCACGAAAAGAGGCAACTCTATAAATCGTAGAGAGCTTCATTATTGGTAATTTGACAGAATGCTCTGATCATCAATCAATCATCAATTTTCATTTGATGCTACGTTATACTTTTATATCACTGTTTACTCTACCACAGGTTAACACAGGTTAACATCTGTTGCCATGCATCAAACTAACATTGTATCACTTTTTTTTTTTTTTTTAAATAGCAGGAATAAAAATCCTGTTTTAATGATACTTGTTCAACTGTGCTTTTACTTGATGTAAAGTATATTTTGCTGATAATTCTCATGTATTTATACAAAAGTAATATTTAGGCATGTTTTACTTGAGAATGTACTAAGGACAGTACATGGAATTTGCAGCTCAAACCTAATATCTCCATCTGGTGAGGAAGATCACAAGATGCAACTTAAAAGCCTGGAAAAAGCTAGAAAGTGGACCTTGAGTGTTTCCAAGATCAACAGCGTGAAACCATTTTTTGTCAGTCTAAAATTCAGGTTTTTAGGTCCATCCATAACTTAACCGATACCTGTAGATTAGTCTTTTATACATACCACATAATGATCTGGACCAGTTTCATGGTTGCTTCATTCAGGGCATCAAAAAATTCCAGGAGGATTCTGCCCTTTTCACCCATCTTCCCAATGACAAGGCCAAACGCAACACAGAACACGATAAGCCCCAATACGTTCATTCCATCTGAATATGTCCCGATGATTTTATAGTCCTTGGTTATATTCTGCCAAGAGAGGAAACAAGGAGGCGATTCATTCAGCTAACCAAGACCAGGCCAGGAAGCTGCTTTCACAACCACATTAGCTGACTCTAAAGACCCATTGATGAGCTGTGCAAATGTTTTCTCCAGGATAATGACCCAATGACCCATGGCTACTTATGATTCATTATTGGGTCTTCTGATGCATTTAGATCAGACACAGGTTGCCAGGTACAGAAACATGAAACCTAAATTGCAGCAGACGGATCAACAAGGACTCACTGTTGTCACTTAAAGATCAAAGCCCCAACAGTCATGTTAATGGATGTACGCAACAGAGGACACTTGTACAAGTATTACTCGGCTTGCTTGCTAAACAAGGCAGTGCATCAAAAGCAATAAGATACTGACTGACCTAGATGAGCAGGACAAAGTGATGTGTACACTTACCTCTACTGCTGCCATGATCGTCGTTGTGAGAGGTGGAATTGTCGTGGTGTCTTCTGAAACTTTTGGTGGCTCCACCTCTTTGCGCTTGGTCTTGTACTAATTGGTCACATTTCACAACATCAGTTACTTTCATATGACTTCATACTATATACTCACCACACCCTGACGTAGGTTTAAATGACACTTAAAATATGGGAAGAAAGTGGAACAGGAATGACTGATGGATGAACAAAGCCTCTTACCTGTTGAAAACAAGCCTGCACCAGATTTTCTGGAAACATGTTTCTGTTGATGGGAAAAGACATGATTGGGTGTGACTGAAATACACAGAAGATAATGATGTGAATTACAATCATTCCTTGACAGATGCAAGAACTCGATCTCAGTCCAAATCCAGGATAGAATGATTGTCATATTCATAAAGAGGCTGTGAATGTGGTTAACTTCTTTTGAGGTAGTGGAGCTAAAACACTTAACATCAGTTCTTTGCAGACACCTTCCCCAGGAATGCCAATAGTTTGTCAAAAGAAAGTTGTGGGTGAACTTGATTTTCATTACATGGTGTCCATTGTTTTGAACAAAAACAATTGCCTTTAATTAAGAAAAAATGAGGGCTGGATATATGAACCTTACACTAAGCTACAAAGATCATCTAACAGCACCTGTAAACCCCTCTCTGACAAGTGACTCACCTGTCCATGTTGAGGTACCTTTTCTGGTTGATGTGGAGTTTTGAGTTAACTTCACTTTCAGAGTTAATGTAACATTTAGTGTTGATGTAACTTTCTGACTTAATGGAAGAGCTCAAATGAATGTACTGTAAGTTTCAGAGTAGACATTTTTTGCACTGACATAACTTTACAAGTTAATTTGAGTTGATGTAACCTTGAGTTGAACACAATTCCCATTTGAAACCAAAACTCAATACTGACTTATTTTCAACTTATCTACGCACTGTACGTTAACTTAGATAATGTACTTAAGTCACATCATGTACATAATGTATACTTGTGTCACACCCGTAAACACATCATTACTTATTTTAACCCAAACCTTGATCTATTCCTAAACCTATCCCAGCAGTTTTGGTGTCTAAACCTAACCAAATGTGTTAGAAAGGCTTTCTGGCAGAAAGACTTCCTGGTAGGCATCTCATACACACAAACAGGTATCTTGTTTGTCTGTATGTGATGCCAAGAGGCATGACAAAAACATTGTTGGTATTTGATGAGAATGAGTTGGGTTTTAACTCTGCTGTTGACTGTGGTCATTCAGAACAAGTATAAACACTTTTGCCTTTTTATGTGGTTGAATGACATATTGTGAGAACTACTTTGTCTGAAGCATGGAGCCAGAATAGAGGTGACAAATGATAAATTGACTCATTATTATTACTGACTATCAAGGAAAATTCTCTCTTTCACTTCAACATCTGAATGAGCGGACACTTCATGGTTAGAAGAAAGTTGTAGTTTCTATCACATGGCTGGGAGGTCACCTGAGGAGGTCCAAGAGTGTGTCAACTGTTGTGACGTTGGGCGTGGTTCCAGCTCTGTCAATGTGTTCAGCTGTCTGAGAGACTCCTGGTTTGATGGTCATCACCAAAATGATGCCTGCAAAAGGTGATGCTGTTTAGTATGATGACAGTGTAACTCATAGAATAGGTGCCGTATCGACCACCACTTTTCCGTAACACCATTTGAGTGACTTAACTGTAGAACAACTGAAATAAACAGGAGAATGTAAAGACAGTGTTACTGAGAGAGGGAAAATATCAACTCACCGAGAACAACTGCAATGATGGTTGTTGAGAAGTAATAAATAACAGCTCGCAGACCTATTTTTCCTGATACCTCAGAATCCAGGGCTGCGACACCTATAGGCAGAATGGTCGATGTTTAAATGTTTGTGTGTGGATATGCAATAATTTATCTGGTCAAGAATTTTACAGACTGGACCTTTATCACAAACCATTGTACTAATTTAGTGAAATAACTAATGATATTTTTTTTCACTAATGAATCTACAGATGACTTAGATTGCTATATTCATTTGATTTTAAGAACCACAGCTCTCTAAATAACCAGTGATCGTACAGTGCTTCAATTGAAATAATTGGAAAAACTCATTTAAGTGTTAATCATTTGTCATCCACTGTCCCTCCTCCAGGATGCTAGCACTATTTTGAACAACCTGTCATGAAAACAATCCAGGTACAATGCACAGTAAAGTACATATCTGAAACCTTGAAAACATGGTGTCATTGTGGTGGTTTGGAAAACTTAGGTTTTCTTGTGTACTGTGGAGAGGTGTGGAGCTTTGTTTCCTGTATTTCCTTTTGTTTGGCAGAGGCTGGGCGTGGTTTTCCAGGTGGTTTGGGAGCTGGCTGCACAGCTGGGACTCATCACAATCAAGCACAGCATAAAGACCGTGGACTGCAGATGACTTGTTGCCACTGCTTAGTGGTAGAGTTGGCTGTTTACCAGTGTTACAAGTATTAGTTATTATATGTTTTTTTGTTCTCTTGAGTCTATCCTCAGTGCCCAATCGCCTGTATCTTTTTTTTCTGTTTTTTGATCAGTGAGTTCTCTGCACCGTTCTCCAGCTCCAGCGTCTCTGCCACCACACTGCCCAGCCTCTTGCCTCCACCAACCTCAAGCCTCAATCTCCAGGTGCCCTCAACGCAAGTACTCACACCACCTGACCAATGTGCCCACCAGTGTGTCTATGAACAACCTCATGCCTCACCTGCTGTTCTCAGGACTTGCCTGCTACCAGTTTACTACTTGGAATCTCCACTAACTGCTCATTCAATAAATTCCTATTTTTACCCTGTCTGCTTGTCTGCTGTTGAGTCCTAATCCTACTGAAACATAACAGTCATCTTACCATTGGTGCACTCTGACAGTCCAACTATATAATACATCCTTGAATACCTTCTTTCAAATTCTTTGCAGGGGTCTAACGATCAAACAAAGCTACAGCACGAGGGTTGAAAGGGGTTAAACACTTAATGTTATTGTTATTGATTTATGTCATTACGTTGACATTCATGTTGATTTTCTGTCCATTATATCACAGATTCTTTCATTTGCTAAAAACTGACTAGCTTTTTTTCCGAGTTTTCAGCTGCATCTCTGAGAAAACTCCATCCCATGACTACCAAGTACTAAGTACCAACCACTAAGTTAGTGAACACCAAGCACTAAATTAGATCAGCCATGATGGAGTCGATCAGTTCATGAAGACAGAGATACTTTTGAAAGCAAGAGCTAATAAGTGCCGCTTGAGTTCAGATTATTTTATCAAAGATGTTTTTTTTCTGATTATTCTGAGGTGTCTTTGTTCGATTGCTGGCAGTGGAGAGATGAGAGATACATATTGGAACCTAGTCGTGGCACACAGTGAGAAATGATGGAACGCAGGTGGTGACAACTCGAGGGAAACGCAGGTGGAAAAAACAATGCCTGAGCGACCAATTCAGGAACCGCTACCATGGACTAACAATGGAACGAAATGCTCAACACAGTTAGGTTTCAAAAGCAAGATCAGTCTGAAGCTTCTGTGAAATATTCCATCTAATTGCTTCAATTTGAAGCTCTAAGAATGAACTGCTACTGCTGCAGGGCCTAATTCCATGTCAGCAGGGAGCCCCGATTTGCCGCTGTGGATGAGGTGAGGTGGTTGGATTAGTCAGAGAACATGTAATACAGCTCCTGAATGACATTTTTCAACAGTCTCAGACTCAGGATTTACTCTCTCTAGACAGCAGGACTGAGACATAACCAGACAGATGGAAACCGTTCATATGCTGACATGCTCTGATCTCACACATAGAAATTACTATCATTTTATGCTATACACTATACATATATTTCTTTTGTTTTTCAGTATTGTTTCAACTTGACATAACTAGCTGCCAAATGCTCAATAAGTCCTAAACATGTTTTCTTCTTCAGCAAATTTGTGACTGTCCAGTAGGACTGAAACTTATTACTTGTTGTCAGTTAATCTTTAATCTCTTAATTAATTAATTAATTAATTCTTTAAACATTGTTGGAAAAGACAGAGCAATATTCATCGCAAATCCCCACAGCCAAAGATGGCATCTTCAAATTGCTGATAATCGATCTATTAGTTATCAGTTATCTGTTTCATGTAAGACAACGAAAACCTGAAAAAATGACTTTATTAATCAACAACATTGTTACTGTTTCAGCTCTACTGTCCACTCACTGATAAAGTATCTGTGGCTGCTCCAATCCTGTTGCTGAACAGAACATTGACACTTAACAAATCTGCAAAAACACAAATGACATTCGATGACAGTGTTTTTAACATCCAAGGTTGCAGTAGATGCCAATAGACCATGGTTAAGATATGGTTTATAAAGCACTCGGTTAAGGTTAAGCAACAGAATGTGACAGAGCCAGTGGTGGACGAAGTATTCAGATCCCTTACTAAAGTAAAAGTACCAATAGCAGACTGTGAAAATACCTTATTACAAGTGAAAGCCCTGCAGTAAAAACCTGCAGTAAATTGGTCTCTGTCAGTATTTAACTTGTGTATGCCTGTGCTTATTTTGACTATGATATACCCACGTGTGTGTGTGTGTGTGTGTGTGTGTGTATCTATCTATCTATCTATCTATCTATACTGTTCGGTAATTTAATTGCAAATTTTTAATCAACGAAATTTTAAATTCCGAATCACTGAATTTCTGCTCACCTCTGCAGGAAATGAAGGAACTTGTTGATTGTGTTGACACCAATCATTATACCTTCAGGTATGGACCTGTTTTCATGTACCTTATTTATAGTTATACAGTTAAGGTAGCATAAAATTTTGTTATGGATCGCAAATGACTATTTCTCCAAAAAGCAAAAGCCAAAAAAAAAAAAAAAAAGAAAAGTAAAGAAAGGAAAAGCATGATGGAGATGGATAGATGGATTTTTGAGGGGCTGTAGAGTAGCAAATCACTCTTAAGGGCCTGTTCTATATTGTTGGAGGGCCTTCTCTCTCTACAAGAACCCCCACCCCACAAGCCCCAGTACAACTGCACTATCTACATCCCCGCCCCTGACTTATCCTCATTTCTTTTAATGTAACTGTATCTATCATTGCACTAGATACCATGACATACAACCAGAAACCATATTCCAGTCACCTGTTATCATGCTGGAAATGATGAGCGGGAGGATGACGAGCTTCAGCATTCGCATGAGGATCTCTCCGGGGAAGCCGAAGTACTGCTTGTGGAGCTGGGAGAGGGACGCATACTCTCTGACCACGACGCCCAAACTGATCCCTGAAAGGTTGGGAGAAAGAAGTCAAATCATAAAGAATTCTTGGTTTCAGCCGAAGAAAATGTATTCCATGAAGTTCTTGGGTCACAGAGCAGACAGCAATGATGGCTGCATACAGTATACGCATGGCTCAGAATAAGAGCAGCATAAGAAAACGCCACTGTCACCTAATGTCACAGGTGAGGGAGGTTTCATCCAAACAGAATTTGTGAGGCACAGCACACATTGGTCAATATTTTCCAGCTACAAAACTCACATGTATCCCACTCAGTGATTTTAGGAATATTTTTTGCTTTGTAATTAGTAGAAATTAATGGTTTAATAAAAATGGGAAACTCATGATTTTGTAAAACCATGTCATTTTGGGGCAGGAAATGCAGGAACATCAGATTGGTGGGGTGGCCTCTCAGCATGTTTGACTACTTTTGCCTGCTTCTTCATGGTAAATGATCACCTTTCCAGCATCAATAAAAATGCCATCGGTAGACATTAAAAACATGTTCTTGGTTGAAATTTAACAGACGTGAGGCAGCAATAAAATTGCAAGGGTCCGATAAGTGAACTGACAAACTAATTGTACCAATTAAATTGTCCTTGATGATCACAGAATCGTTTGACTTCACAAAGTCTGCTTCCTTAGGATGAGTTTTCACACACTGAGCTTCCATTCAGGTCACAATTTACATTCATCAAATAGTTTAATATTCAAGAGTTCATGGTAGTTACACTTCAATTTCGGTGAACTTCTTCAGTATACAGTAGAGTATATAGCTGTTTGTCTGTGCGTTTTCCTTCAATTCTCAGACTCACTCCATGGTTTTATTACAGTACCAGACCACTTCCCCCGACCCTCTGATGATGTTCTGAGTGTCAACCTTCAACTGTGCTGAGTTCAGAACAATGACAATGAGATGAAACTATTAGGTCCTATGATGAAATCAAGGCCTGTACCTTTAACACTCTCCTTCTTTCAACGCCACGTATGACCAGAAAACAGTAATGTTCCCTTTTAAGTCCTAAACTGTAGCTCTCAGTAAACTGATTGGAAATAGGTAAGCAATCTGGGAGGCTTGAGGTCATTAAGGTGAAAGAATGACACAAAAACAGCTATAAAAAAGTACACAGAGTACCACTGACAGTCAACAGATGACTGACCCGTTGTAAAATACCAGACATTCACCAGACTCCATTGATAATTTACTAAAATCACACTTGTTTTGTCAAAAATACATGACCTCTATTCTCAGACTCACCTGTTTGGCATTGCAATATATAAAACCAAATCAATAAAATAATTAATAAAAGGATACTTTATATTTTTCCTGCCTCTGAGGGTTTTAATACTTTCATATCAACACTTTTGCACTTCATTTATCCTCAAGCCCACTACAACTTAATGTAGTTAGACTGCTTCATGCACTCATGGCTTTGTTTTAATATACATATTATGAAATCAGCACTGAACTCAGGTCTTTTTGGGGCACTGGGGATGTGGGGTCATTGCCCACTTTGCCCAGTTGGCCGTCCAGCCTGGAGATTCATGCTATTGCTACTGTATTTTTTTCCTGCATTTATGTTCAAGTCTCCTGATTCAACAGTTGACATTGCGCCAGAGCAAACTAACCCCTGGACAAAACATTAAATTATGAAACAGATTATTCTTTCTAGTGCTTAACCAATGATTTGAGAGAGGCTGAAAATAAAAGGTGTGACACAAGACAGAACATTAGTTAAAAAGCTAATACGGGTCCAAAGTACAAGTCTGTGGCTGTTAGTCAGCCAATGATAGAACAATGACATTTCTGTTTTACGCAAATCTAGTTTATAGATAAAATTATTGAATGGTTATCCAATATAAAAAGAGCAGAACACAGGACAGGCAAGCAGATGTGTATGGGAAGAGATTTCAGCTGGACTGGAATACTTTATAAAATCATTCTTAGGGTTTATAGAAATGCAAGTAAGATTGTTAAAAGCCACAAATCAAGACAATACACAGATAAAAACAGGAAATCTCAAGCATGCATTTACTTTCAGGCAGAGTACAAGTTCATGTCCAGGTTTCTTTCATTACAGTACAGTATAACAGTAAAGCAATCATTAAAGGAACAGTTCAGAATTTTATTTGCTTTCTTTTTGAGAGAGAGTATCAACTGCATGCCTATGTACAGACCTATAGGGCTGAAGTCAAGCTGTGGTTAGCCTAGCTTAGCATAAAGACTGGAAACAGGGGAAACAGCTAACCTGGCCCTAATCAAAGTTCAGAAAAACACCTCTAAAGCTCACCGATTAAGACAATCAATTTCTCTATTTTAACCCGTTTTCATATCCGCATGTAAATATGACAATTTGAGAGCCAGACTAGCTGCTTCCCTCTGCTTCTAGTCTTTACGCTAAGCTAGGCTAATTGCCTCCTGACACAGACATGAATGAGCAATTTCTTTCCAAAATTGATGAACTATTCCTTTAATATGCATTAAACCTAAATTAGTGATGCAAGCATATGCTACTGACTGTCACCTGGATTAATCTAAAAGAAGCTGTCAAAAATAAAAAATATGAAAAGAAAATACATCTAATTATTCAATTAACAACATGTGAACCCTGTCAAGCCCACATGTTTAGAGCACCTGCTGATACCGCAGGCTATGTGCTCCATGCACTGTGCTGCCTCAGAACTGGGACTCCTCACATAGACCCGGCATCAGCTGTCCCTTCAGTCTGGTCACGTTTGACTGAGACACGTCCAGACACAGGGGGGAGAGGACAGAGACTATATCTCCTACAACACCACACTCAGCACCTATCCTCCATCCTTTAAGGAAATATAATGATGAAATACAATGCATGCGCTCCCGAACACGCATCTCAGCTTTTACTGTTGCTCTATGGTCAAGCAGCGGCCAGCTGATGCAAAAGAGGTTGATTTATTTTAACAGTGACAACAGCTCAAAGCAAGATTGAATGGTAAAAACAAAAAGGGAGGGATGCACATACAAACAGTGATGAAGATTAGTGAATAACAGCATCAGTGAAGATGAAAGCGTCTCATTCTCTGAGCAAACATGAGCAGACATTAAGTGGCTTCCACATACCGAGCAGCACTGATAAAACGGTGGCAATCAGAAGCCAGTTCCTCCTCAGCAAGCCTTTGAAATTCACGCCTCGTCGCTCTCTGTTACCCATCATGTCCATGGTGTTGCTCATTCTCCGAAAAGGGAGGAACAACAATGGCCCCCGTGGAGACACAAAAGACTCCTGCGGTCGGGATGTCAGACGCAGACGATGCAGAGGATGGAGAAGCCGCGTTGCTACAGCAAAAGGATGCAGCCGTCAGACGCTGCTGATGGCAAGCGATGGTGTGAAGGAGGGAGTGTGTGTGTGTGTGTGTGTGTGTGTGTGTGTGGACTGGAGAGAGAGAGAGAGACAGAGAGAGAGGGGTGGCAGGGAGGGAGGGAGGGAGCCACCCCTCCCCCACACAAGGTGTCTGACATTTTCTCCTTTTTATGAGTGACACCAGCCTGTCTCGTATGCAGAGGAATTAGAACTAAATTCTCCATCTGTGGACAAATCTAATAGGAAAGGGATGACTTCAAGATTTTCAATGCTCTAATCAGACCTTAACCTAGAGCAGTTCCATAAGATGAAATTCTGTGAAAATTAAGGTTTATTCATGTAATATCTCAGTCTTGAGTCTTCCAAAAAGGGCCCAATGTTGGGTGTCAGAGGATATCTTGTATATTTAAGCAGACAGACTCTGTAGCTTTGGTTTGAAATGTTTTAACTTATCATGTCAGCCTGATCTTGTATTATTGTCTGATTGTTCTTCCAGGCACTGATGGAGCACAAAAATGTGGGCCCTGTAATAACGTTTAATTGCCCCCGTTCCCATTTTACCACATTCACGGCGATGCCTGCACAAATAACTGAATCAACATGCAAACACATGCATGTGTGGTGGTTATGAGGATTTAAAACATACTGAAGAAGACCTCTGCATTGTTCATCCCTCTTTTCTACTCAGTGAGAAAGCAAGACATGAATAAGACTTGGAATCTTGTCTGATTTGCAAAATGAGATTACAGTTAATTAGTTTCCAATATGTGCTGTTGCAGCATAGAAGCACCATAATAAAAGTGAAGAAACCTAAAGGCACAATCCATTTATTAATAAAAAAGACAGAAAAAGACAGCCCCAGTATTAAAATTCAAAACAATATTATGTAATTCTCATAGACCTGCTTGGCGTTAATGTTGCAGATGACATGAAGAGATGGTTAACCCACCGCTGATCATCAAGAACAATATTACACACCAATATTCAACCTTTCTGAAACACTGTCGTCTGTCCTGATTTGACTTTTTTTGAAACATGATTGGTTTCAAAGTTCACTTTTAGTCTTCAACAACATTTACTGTAAAGACGCTGATGCACAGTAATGAATACAGAGAAAAACAAACTTTTGGTTCAAGGCCCCAAGGGACCCCTCCTAATGCTGGGCCCACCGAATCCTAGTTCCACTGTTCTTCTCCCTGCAACACCAGCGCCTCCTTCAGAATCTGTCAAGTGATTATGCTGCCACCTACTGGACCACCTTGGGACCAGTATGTGCCATCTGAAGTCAAGAACTGCATTCCAATTCCGATACTACCATGCTATTTAGTATGTCAAAAAAGATTTAATATATATTAATGCATAGCATGTCAAATGCTGTATGGCAAAAACACCAGGATGTCCTACTACATCTTGTCGCACTTTGCAGTATGGAAGCCAACATGCTTTTCTGGCTGTTCTGACCCACAAATCTCTGCAGAGCAAAAGATACGTCACATAAGTTTGCAATTAATGTAGCATCAAATATACCAAAACTTGTATACTCTTTCTTTTTGCTTCAAATTTCATGTTATGGACCTCAGTGGATGTATGAGGAAGAAGGTTAAAGTACAAGGCACAATGTTATGACAATGGAGTCTGTCCCAATTGTGTGCATACTGCTTGTACTGCCGGTGCGTCCCTTGCAAGGGCAGCAATGCACTAAAAGTGAAAAGGAAGAGGTGTGTGATTTGGAAGGCAGCCATTGTCTACTGACTCCTGGTCTATGACCTTTGACTGGATTTGGTCTGGTGTTCACAGACCGCTACTTAATGCATGACTGTAACTCACAGCTGATGACAGCTGAGCCAGTTCCCATCTATGATGCGGTTTAAAGTTCAGAAGTCGACCTTGAGCTTGTCACAAAAATCCCAAAGAGTATAAAGTATATAAGGCTTTACGGTAAAGGATACCTGGATTCCCTTCAGGTACTTTAACCTTATCCTAGTGCTTGCTTGTAATTCTATTGGAGATGTTTTGTCCCAACAAAAAACCTACATGTGGCCATCAGGACGTATTCCTCCACCACAGCTCAACGAGGAAACAGTGTTTACGGAAAAGATTGCGCTAAAAGACTGTAACTTTAGAAGATATCCTCTTCATATGGCTAACTCAAGGTGCTTAGGACTCATGTCAGGTAGCATTGACTAAATATCATAATATCATCATGAGTTTATACATTACCTTGAAAATGGTCTACCATGACATGTGCTGTAGGTGTTCGTAGTCCCCAGCTGCTGAATCCTAAAGCTATTAGTGACTTTTTCTTCTAGGTCAACATTTCCAGTGGTGCACAAGAAGCACTAAAGTCTTATGGATGCTTTAGGCATTAACAGATTCTTACTACCTAGAACATGAACCTCTTCCATTGCTAACCTTCTGTCAGTGTTCCTCTAGTTCATTTAAATTACACCTTTAAATTTTAACAACCCCGTGACTTGTCCTTTAACACCACCCTCAGGGTAAACTTGACATTTTTGCTACTACTGGTGAAGCTCTAGGAATAGTGAAACCTTTGTATGTCGCTCATTTCAGCCAACACTTTCATATTGTGGGCTGTGGTGAACTTTCAGCTTCTGGGGCTTTAATTTACTTGCACTCTGGAATCATTTTCAATGTCATTAGTGAGTCCTCCAAGCTGGTTGTTATGGAGCGGTGTTTCTTCTGCTGCTGACCTGGAGACTGTGCACTGTTTGTACCAGCCTCCACCTGGGACAGCCTCCTCGCCAGGCATACTTCACTGTCTCTCCCCAGCACAAGAGCCATGCTTCTGAATTTGAACATGGAGCAGCACAGCACAACCATGACTGATGGTAGTCATCAGTCCATTTATAACACATACAATAAATGTGTGCAAATATACACAAACAGTTTTAGAAAGAAAAAATGACGTTTAAAAGATTAAAGAGTTATATTACATCTAATTTTACAAGATGGTTCTATTGTTTTGTATATATATGTGTGTGTGTGTGTGTGTGTATATAAGTATTTATCTATGTACATGTGGAATGTGACAATGAGCCATGACTAATTTATATAAGGGGTCCCAAAAAAAATTATTGACTTAATCTTTAATACTGTGTTGTGTTTTACAAGATTGGAATATGTTTTTTTTTTTTTTTTTTTTTTTTTTACTAAGAAGCATAAAATTGAAATACTCAAGTAAAGTACCTTAGTTTTTTTTTTTACTTAAGTCCAGAACTTGAGTAAATGCAAAGCTGCATTCTACTGCTGGATTTGGAACACTGAAACTGGACATATTCAAAGCAGATTTAATGAACCCCACAAGAGACAGAGGAACGACTGGAAAACACTTGAAAAAGATCAAATCGTGATCCATAATCTGGAAATTGTGAATCCATGAAAGTGGATCTGGGCTTATTTTTTAGCTGTCATTTGCTGTCACAGGACCCCTCTGTCAACACAATACACCACGTCCATCAGACTGGCTGCCTTGAAATAATCACGGATGTGTATTTATAGTATCTGACATTTTACACACATGAGGATCTGGATCGCTTATAGCGGAGGGGTTACGGATCCAGTTTAAGATTGGAAGTTTATTTCTGAAACAATCTCACCTCAGTGTCCATTTAGTAGCTTTTATGGAGATTTGAGCCTTATCTGACCTTCTTCATCCAGAACTGCTCCTGAGTGGACCTTGTGGAGTCCAGTTCATTTGAAGTTCACATATTGTTTGCTTTCCTAAAATGAAATAGAAATACAGTCAAAGTACAAGATAAAAACAAACACAGGAAGAACAGGTGGACTCAATGACACTGTGACATCACTACTGGGTGTGGCTACAGGTACAACAAGCATTTTCCCGACCACACCCAACCACACCCTGTGAAACTCCTGAGAGACAGCAACAAAAGAGAGCTATTCTGCCTAACATTAAGTTACTCTTTGAAACAGAGGATCTCAACCTTTTGCCTTTATCCCCTTATTAACTTCTTGACTCTTCCATTAATCACCTGTTGGGACTCATCAGATTTTTCATCAGAGTTTTACTTGGCTAAAGGGTTTGAGTACTTTTCGCTGACGATCGAGCTATAAAGCTTTTAGTGGTCGGAGTAAATATGTAAATATCTGGTCAGCATCTGACATGCGCTTTCAGATATGTCTCAGGCTGCCACCCTGCGGCGATGTGTCCCAGAAACCCGTATCTTCAAATGGTTTTATTTTGAAGGTTGCGCCGGAAGTTACACTCTTAATGCGGACTGTCTGGCTTGACCGTGGCAAGACTGAGCCAGTCGTCCAGGGGAGCGCCAGCCAGCAGGGTTTGACTGTTGGAGAGGATATGAGAGGAAGTCAGATGTGTTAACCTGGTAGTCAACCGGCGAACAGGCCGCTGTACAGCAGCATCCATCAGAGCGGGACTACCCGACCGGCCCGGTGGCTGCTGTCGCTACCTAACTGGCTAGCTAGCTAGCTAACCTCAACTCGCTAACTTCACCAGTTTAAGGCGGTTTAAGGGACGAAGCAGTGTGGGGAAAGAGGGGCCTCCGGCTACTACGACTCGGTTTACAGCTGACCTGGAGAGCATAACACGCCGGTTTATTTTCCGTAGCAACATCCTGCTGAGATGGGTGAGTAGGCAGCTAACTAACCAGCTCACTCTGAGCCGAGTTAGCTAACAAGAACTGTTTTCACCATTTAGTTAAACCAGAAAATGTTTTTCTTTTCAATGAAAACGCTTGCAAGCAGCCACGTATGACCGATGGCTGACGTTATGTATCCTGCATTAATGCCTCTGTACCACTTAGTTTATCTTTATAGTTTTTAGTTTTATTATTCTACCGTTAACGTTAGTCCTATGGAAAGCTGACTGTAGCTAAACCGTGCGTACGTGCGCGTGCGTTCGCGTGTCAGCCTCAGTTCTCGGGTGGGGTAGCTTCCCTGACTCTCCATCCACTATCTGCTCTCGTGGTCGTGAATTTTTTTTTCCTTTCAGCAAAGCTTGCTCTGAAAATACAATGTGTTCGCATCGCCTTCGTTCTCGTCCGATGTGATTCAGCTGGGACTTGAAATGGCTCGAAAGTCCCAGTTGCTAAATGAATGTACATCCCCTGAAATGGCAGTGCTGTTGATGGTGTAGATGGCACTCCTCCATCTCCACAGCTGTTATGCAATAGGATCCAACAGCCCACCTTGTATTGCTGTTTATACTGCACTGCTCTGTGTAATGTTACTGAATCTACTGGCTATTGATGGTGGACACGCACTGCTTACTGATTGCTTGAGCACACACCTGTGACTACTGTAATAATCTCTGAATAGATTTAACACAAGTTAACATTATAACATGCTGCAGATTCACTAAATATTGTCTCTCCATCTCTCACATTTGAAAAGCAAAGCCCAAAAGGCAGTGACATCCCTGAATGCCACCGAGAGCAGTATTTGTTTGACAGTTTTTGGATATTTCACAAGGTCTCATCCCAGGCTGGATCTCTAATGTTATTATTTGCCTTCAGCTATCATGGGGGGTGGATATGTGTGTTGTGCAGTGCACAAGCAACTGACAGCAACAACCAGGTCACTGCAACAGTGTCTGCAATCCTTATGCAATCTATCATTACCTGGTCCGCTGGCATCATGCTTAAAATGACAGTTGAGAAAATGACCGCTCGTATTGGAACCATTCTCTGCATTTCGAATAATTCACATAAATCGTCTTCTCTATCAGCAAATCAATAAGATATGCAAGAAAGTTGTGTTTCAGCCTTTAGAGTAATTAGAGTGCTTTCTGGCCCAAACCTGAGAGGTGAGTCCTGATCAGGTTTTGCTGAGACTGTGAGTAAAAATGCTGCCAAAAACAGAGCTGAATAAACCAAGTGAATAAGCATCACTGCAGCTCATATAGCACATGCTTCAAAGCCATTCATCAGTTATTATTTAGCTAAGTCGTTGTACATGATTGATATCAGTGTATTGCATAAGCATGTATAGTATAGATCCAGTGAAGAGGCACTGCTCTTTACTGTAGATGTGAAGCAGCTGTCTATTACCACAAAATGCAGCTTATTAAGCATTTCTGAGAACATTCATTTAGCACGTAGTCACTACCATATGATGTTATGAGGGAATGCACGATCTGTAATTTGTTTCTTTCTCTGATTAATAAGCATAACAAGAATGATAATCTAATCATTTTGTCAGAGCATGTGATGGATATGCAGTAGTTCTAAATTATTGATCCAGCTTCTGCGGTGAACGTGACTTATAGTCCTCATAATGGTGGACAGAGAAGAAGAGCAGAGCTATACAGTAGAAGAGCTGGCTGTAAACTCAAGGAGATGAGGTGTTTTGTCTACACTTGGCTCGCAGGTTCCTCATCATTGGCTGTTCACAAGATGTTAGCTTGGTAGTGTCATCATATGGTTTACATAGTAAAGGTGTAGGTAGCCAGTTTGCAATGCAGGGAAGATGTCAGTCATGCGGCAGATAAGGAAATTAAGTGAAATTCTGGACAAAAAGAAGACGATAGATGACCCCAGTTATAGAGTCGAGATCAGAAAGTGACTGATGGTGTGCCACTCTCGTTTTAGTGTCATTTGCTTATTTTTTTTATTGGGATGTTTGATTATCGGTACGCTGACAGAAGTCACATGGAAAACCTATATTGCACTGGCATATAAGATTTCGCTTGATGTACTGAGTAAACTCTTCATCACATCAATGTCACCCATACACATCAGTGTTTTCCCACCCCCACAGGTCATTCAGTGGTTCAACTGATCAGAGATCAGGTAAATACTACAACAGCATGATCGTATGTGTTGAAATTGCTAGCTAATTTCACTGTAACCAGCTGCTGTTATCACGGGGATCAGACCTGTAGAGGCTGAATCCACGGATCTCTTACTGACATAGTTATGGTTGGGGGGATTTAAGATTATGTATGCATCATGGAGAGACAGATGCATTTACACCTCTTCTACACTTGACAAGAAATTGTCTCCAACCACCTCCTGAGAATCAGATTTCAGTCTGTTTTGAATCCGTTGCAGGCATTCACAATTAGCTTTTTTGAGATCAGATAAATAACCAAGCTGCCCTGGATGTCTGAAGTGTAAATGCGGTCTAAAACATGCTGTATAAGACAGGCAATCATTGGGGTGCTCTCCATTACTGTATCAGTTGATATGAATGGATACACGCAAAAATCTAAAAAATGAAATGAGATATTAAAATAATACAGTTTCGAGCTTAAAATTTCAATTGCATTTGGGAATGAAGGACTTTTTGTAAATGTTTTTTTTTGCCAGAGGCTTCAAGAAATGCCTCCCAGAAGTCACCGATCCAGACTGATCAGTGGGTGGGCAGCATGTGTCAAAATACAAATTTCCCAGCTGATTCCCAGTGATTTTACTGGCTTTGTTGACCGCTCTGTCAAGGGCGTTTTTATATTTACAACTGAGATGTCCATACCAGGATGTTAAGTTGCGGGCTTGCACACTTTCTACCAGTGCCTTATGAACAGTCTCCAGAATTTTCTAATACCAGCCATTCAACCTTCTAACTACAGTAGGTGATGCTGCTGCCCACATGATACCGTAATGTTAAACATTAAGATGACTACTGAGTGGTTATACATGAACGGTATGGCTTGTGAGCATAGCCAATGCAGTATGTCAGTGGAACAACATGCTGTTTGTTAGGCATGCTATTACCAAAGCAGTGGCACGTGTCAATGGGGAGTTGTATTTGGAACATGTGTGACATCCTGTTTTCATATGCTGTACGTCCGTGGAACTGAAGCAGTGTACGAATCAGCAGTAACATACCACTAAGAACTGGCATCTGCCACTGAAACAAGACTGGCATACATTTAGCTGTTTTTTTTTGTCTTGATGCTGCCTTCACAGGCTCTTTCAGC
The DNA here is from genome assembly GCF_051107435.1 of Chaetodon auriga. Classification (NCBI taxonomy): domain Eukaryota; kingdom Metazoa; phylum Chordata; class Actinopteri; order Chaetodontiformes; family Chaetodontidae; genus Chaetodon; species Chaetodon auriga. The sequence goes on along the minus strand of NC_135097.1, from coordinate 16,110,514 downwards.
AGGGAGAATCTCGCAACTTGAAGTGAGAAAATAGAACAATTAGCAGTTCACATAATCATTCAAGTGCTTGAAGAACCAATCATCACCAAAGTTTATGTCGTGCAAGATTAAAAAATTGTCATAGTTGCCATGTTGATTTTTCAGGTGAATTGAATGATTGACGACAACTCATGCATTGAGTAATATGTAAGAAAACATTTCAACTTAAATATTACCGGTAGCTTGCTATTGAATTTCCTTTCTTTTCTCCAGTCTCGAGCTAGCTAACCTTAACGTGTAAAGATGAAAAGGCAGCAAAACATCTTTTCATTCATTGTTCACTACTGTGACGGTTTCTTAAATTGTTATGGATTTGTTAAACATGGCCAGCTTGTGCTGCATCGACAGTGCCTCCAGGAAATGAAAGACTGCTTAGCAAAGTTTTCATAGCCTGTTTGATGAGCTTGATCTCTCAAAACACAAACTCCTTGTGTTCGTTTGCCTGTATTGCTTAATGCAACACACATGACATGTCATTGCATAACACTTCTTAACGAGATATTATGCTCATTGTCAAACACAGTTATTACTGGACAATAGAAGCATTTGAATATTCATTTTCACAATCGAATTTATGTTTTGTTTTGTTTTTTTTTAGAATTCGGATATAATTTTGAATTCAGAATTTTTGTTGACAGTCCTGTCGCACAAGCTGGATGCACCATGTACTGTATATGCTGTACCTGTGAGAGAGTTGAGATGACGTGAGAAAATGAACCGGCATTTTCAAGTTATTAACCAAAACCACAAACGAGCCTCCAAGGCAGCAACAAATGAACGATAATAAGGGCAAGACGAGATGAGGAACAGCATCTCTTGTTCCGTCGCAGGTGCAGAGAGAGGCTCCAGAAAAGATTCGAGGAAACAAGCCCTTCATAATAAGTCCATTTGTTTAGTGATGTCTGCCTGCAGATGCTAGTCACGGCCAAAAACTTGAATCTGTTAACGAACAAAGAAGAACAAGAACAAAAACACTTACAGACTTCTTCTGTATCATCATTATGAACTGAATATAAATGATATTATATGTATGGTGATAGAGATTTACTGAGAGTTGCATTGCTCATTTAATTCTATTAGTTGGAGGTTTTTATTGTTCTTGTTTTTAGGTGTTACGTCCTGGTCTGAAAACATTTCTCGTCAAGGTTTGGATGGTGCCCTGCATGCAGCATTAATGTCCTCTGCCGGTCGCAGGCCTATTTAAGTGATGATGCACTACTTGTGGTTGTTTTTAGAGATGTAACAGATGGACTTGTGCTATAATTTTGTGGCCTGCGCTGCAAAACTTTCAGCCTCTGTAGCAGCAGGCCTATGTGCAAAAACAGTTAATGTTCAGTGCTGCTGTGTGCCTGCAGCGGTTTCACAATCAATTACTTTCAGTACCTGCAATAATTACTACATCATTTAGCATGTTAATTGGACTTGGATGGATTTTTATGCAGATGCAGCATGCGATTAATTAATTATTAAGATGGTGTAAAAGTGTGTTCCCTATGTGAAAACAATATGGATTTATATCCTCACTGTCAGGAAGGTGGTAGTTTACAGAGTGAAGGTGAAGAGGTCAGTGAGCTGAGAGGAAACCATTGAAAAGTGACTGTATTGATACACCATGTGTACAACACAGCAGTTTAAAAAAAGTAATGTTTATTAATTTGGGTGGTGACAAATTACAATACATCAATATCAAATACTGGAGATGCACTGATTTCAGATTTCTTTGCTAGTTCTGATTTCTTAAATTTCTGAACTTCTGATTCTGATTTTGAATGATAAATAACAGCATACACAAATATTTATGTGAAATATTATCTGACACTGATTGCCGGGTCATGACCAATCATGCTGAGAACCGATGCTGATTCCGGTCATCAGCTGATTGATCAGTGCATCTCTGTCCAATACAGTCTTGAATGACAAACATCCCATAGAATTTTTTTGTCAGATGTCACAAGATATTCCATCCGTCCACCTAATCTCTTATCCACTTACTCTGTTGGCAGTGGCGGGGGGTTGGGACCGGTCCCAGCACCCATTGGACAGCTTTTTCACGGCTGTCTCTCCCTGTGTCATCTTCAGCTCATCACTATCATCTCCTTAAATTGAAAACCTTTCAACATCTGTTCCTTACATGTTTGTGTTTTCAGACAACTTAAGTGAAGCCTTGGAGAAGCTGAAGCTAGCGTCTACAGACAGCGCCACTGACAGCGTGGAGAGTTGCTTGGACTGCCTGCTGAAAGCGCTCACCAACAACAGTGAGTAGAGTGTGATTTACACCTGGCGTGTTGTGAGTCCGTTACCTTCTACCTTTTATGGCCAGTGTGAAAGTCTTTGTCAGACAGCTGAGTAATCTGACTGTAATCTGAGCAGGTCTTCATTTGCTGACTGTGCTGCAGATCTGTTTTTAACTGGAGTCATTGTGTGATTATACGGGTTGAGTCTTATAGTCATTTATTGTTTCATATCATGTTGAAAGTCTTTGGTGGGCAGACCAATAAATGCCTGTGCACACTGCGTCAGACAAAAGCTGACAATTGTGAAAGAAATATTGTGAAATTTTTTGGTTAAACAGCACAGGAAGCCTGCAAGTGACCATGGCTATACAGAGTGTATGAAGAATCCACACTGCTGTGTTTATATCCGTGCTCAGCACCATGTAAAATAACCTAAAAACAAGCCAGTGTCTGCAGCTATGCTAGCGGCACAGCAGTGCTTTGACCTAAATGCCAATGTCAGCATGCTAACATGCTAATTTTGTGATGGTCCATCCAGTAGCTGTTGAGATATTTCAGCCTGCAGCTAGCATGGCTAAAAGCAGTGGCAACACTATGACCAACGCTTTCATATATCGAAAAGTGTCTGCTCCTATATATGTATCTTGTATATATTATTTTACATTTATCTCTTACCTCTGTGACATATCAAAGATTAATATTGTCTGAACCAGATTGTGGCAAAGGTTTTATGACACCCATTTTGCACAATGTGCCATACAATCAACCAACAAGGTCACTGTTAGTGCATAGTGTTTAGATTTAACTCTTCAGTATTTGAATGCTTTCCTCATAAACGCATATTGGATGGATTTTGAGTCAGTCAAGGTAAACGTGTATGATGAATTGCAACATGATATTGATGACATATTGGCAAATTTTAGTTTATTTCTGTTATTTCTGCTCTATTGATTTTGGTGAATGTTTTTTTAGAAGTAGTGTCTCCATTATATTGTTTATTTCTACACTGTAATATGTACTGACTCTGTATGTATATTGGTCACAGTTCTGAAGAACTTCAGTCAGATGGTGATAAGGCTATAGTACTCACACTAAGAATATGTAGGCGTCTTGTATATCTGAAATCATACATTAATGTGATTTCAAATTCTTCTTCTCCTGCAGACACTGAGGCCAGTGTGAAGATCCAGGAGATGGGCGTCCTTCCCTTACTCCCCACCTTGCTTAACCCCCAGTCTTCCTGCACCCCTAAAGTAGCCAACATCATAGCTGAGGTGGCCAAAAATGGTGAGGTTCGGACCACCCAGGAACATCCTGACTTTCTGTTCCTCCATTCGTCAGTATTACATTTTTCCACTTTCTCTTGCGCTCATCCTTTTTGTTTTTCCATGTTTACTTTGAATATTTTATTTGGTGGGAGCAACCATGTCCGTCATGGATATTTCAGAACTTTTCTATGAATTGAAATATTTGAAGAATAGGACGGTAACATGTTTGATTGACAGGCCGTTTCAGAGCAGGGTTAGTTTTAACAGCCCTCCTTGGTATTCCAGAGCTAAGCTGTCACTGACTGTGAGGTTATTGTGTAAGGACTCAAACCTTACATAACTGCAGTGTCAGAGAGCTTCCATTATCCATAATGCCTCTGTGTGAGCACAGGAGAAAGCTTTTAAAGTAGAAAAAAAACGACTTGAATAGAACTTGGGGCTGAAGAACAGGTTAGGATAATGAATGGGTTTTTAGCAGCTTGCAAGACTGCAGCTAATGATCACTCCCCAGCAGTTTGCCAAGCTTGGCAACGACCCGCTGGCATTTATCTGTCACTGCTTCCGGAAATTTCTGCAAGCAGCCAAGTGACTGCTGGGCTAAAGACAACTCCCTTTCTGTCTGACAGTTTGAACTGACACCATTCTTTAACGCTGCACCGGGCAAGATTTAATGGAGAACATATTTGACTAATAAGCATCGCTACCACCGCAACTGAGAATAGCGTCTCATTCTCACTTAAATTCAGATGTTCCAACATGATGCATCCATTTGGTTGTGTGGATGTGGCTTAGCTGGGACCTTTGCAGTGACTAAACCCACATATTGTTATTTTCTGCATCACATTTGATCATGCAAATGAGGCACTTATTTTGGTTATTTAAACTGCCCAAAAAAAAAGCCCCTGGCCAGTTAGTCAGTATCACAGTTATGGACTCGGGAGATGATTCTGGTGACTTGACAAAAGCAACTTGACTCACCAGTGAGTCAAGACTTCCCTTTCCTTTTAACATGGAATGATTTAATATTCCCCCCCCCCCCAAGCCCAGATATTAAGTGTTTGTTATGAAAAGTGCGCAACAGGTTAACGTTTAAGTGTCAATCACGGATAAACTTGAAGGAATTCACGTTGCTCGAGCAGGAGGGAAATGTGGATTTGACAGTGCAGAGCAGCAAACAGACAACAGGTCTGATTAGCACATCAGATGTAAACACCAAGAGGTCAACAACAACAAAAACAGACTGCAACATGAAAACATTCAGTAAGGGAACTCAAGTGATTGTAGCCATTTGGATTGTGCCATGTTGTTATTTTATACACACTCTTCATTGAATTCACAGAAAATGTGCTGCATCATGATAGTTATCTGGCTATAAAAGGACCTATACCAGGAACTGAAATTTGGGTCACATTGCACAGCCCTAGATTTTGCGTTAAACCTGTTACAGCAATGTCACATTTTCTCCATATACATTTTCATCTTTTTGCTTTCAAGGGCGATCAAGAGCAATGTAAGTAGATTATACTGGTTTTGGATTAATGTCATGTCATTTTATCATCATGTTTTTACCTGTTGATTTGCACTTTCTTTAGTTCTTCAAGGCATTGCATGCCTTCATCATGTAGGCCTCTTTATTTACTGCAGATGATATTTATAAACTTGGATGGGAAAAGTGGCAAAAATATCTGGTTGATGCTCATAATTTCCATAAGCGCATTAAAGTTGAGTTTTATGCTGATCTCTTATCCAACATCTTTCCTTCTCTCAGAGTTCATGCGGAGTCCCTGTGTTGAAGCCGGCCTCATCCCTCCTCTAATTCAGCTGTTAAACTCCACCGACCAGGAGGTTTTACTGCAGACTGGCCGAGCTCTTGGCAACATCTGTTATGACAGCCGTAAGTAGGAGTTTGCTTTGCTTTGGGAACACTGAATCCCTCATGAGCCTTGTCATCGCCGTCACAGAGCTAATAGAAAATAAGTAATAAAAATGATGCTGCTTCTGGGCTACGGTAGGCAAAGCTTTGTTAAGCCATGTGTTTCGGCAGCACAGACCTTTAACAGGGTTATAGCATTGCATGCAGGGAAATATGGCATTCACATAGAGAGTGTTAGCAACATTTGGGTTAGATTTCCTCTGACATGGAGGCTAATTGTTTGTTTATTTGCCACCACATTAGCTCCCATATTACTAGGGCTGGGTGTTCAAAAATTTTCAATACCAGTACCAGTATCTTGCCTTCAATATCAGTTCACAAATGATACTTTCCAAAAGAAAATGATATTACAATGACCTGGTTGCAGCTGGACAAACAATTTTTTCTCCATATACTATACTCAACATGGATAATTGGAATAAAATGGAGAAACTAATGGAATATCTGTCCAGTATTGGACGATATAAAAAATATAAATAACTATCAAAAGAAACACTAATAACAAAAAGTAGAGTGCAGCAATTCACCGTGACACACAGAGTGAGACCTCTGACTTTCTCTGTGCTAAAGAGCAGCTAGTCCTGGTCTGACAATCACCCACCGTGTCAACTTCAGGACATTACTCACCTTTTACCTGTAAGCAACACCATGCCTGGCATCAGAACCGCTCTCCGCCTCAGTGCCAGGTTATCAATCCCTGTGGGGATGAGGAAAGCATGCGCCAGTGGACGATGTGGCGAACGCACTCACCGACGAGCAGATACAGGATAGCTGCACTGGCGAGCTAACAAGCAGCACAAAGTTTGCTTAGTTATCTGCACATAAGCAACTGGCGGTTAAATAAACAAATTAAAAAACAAGTCAACCCCATCAGTGGGTGTAATGTATTGTTTTTCTGCATGCCCCCATGACATGTAACACTAGACAGCCAATCACCAGCATTGTCAGATCTTGTTACAATTATGCTGTATGCTGATTGGCTCACTGACACTGACAAGATTTCAATTAAGTATCAAATTTGATACCGAATGACAAGGCATTTTTTGATACTTGGTAGTATTGTAGCAGTTCGGTCGGTGCCTCACAAGTACCAAAGTTCAGTACAACACCACTTAGACACAACAATGACAGTATATCATGTAATACATGCTACTACAACACACACATCAGCTTAACTGAACTAAAATGGGGAAACTGATGGAATATCTGTACAGCAGCAAATTAATAATCAAATGACATATCTATGCTTTGTTAAAGGTGCTTCACACAGCAACAAGACTGCAGCATTTGTGCGTTCACTTTAAGACTTGCATCCCATAACTTATAGTGTAAACAGGCACTTAACAGATCAAATATGTGTAACAGCGCAAGTATGTGACATATAATGAGTTCCTGCTCTGAACCCTTTAATGCTCATGCAGCTTAAAGGCTTCAAAGCTGATTCGATATGAATGAGATAGCTGTATGATTGGACATGGATGATGGAAAACCTATATTTCTACATTTTCGATGCACATGTAGCTAGCAAATACATTTGCTTACTCTGTGTTTGAAGTTGAAATATAGGAAGGGGATACACAAAATGCAGCCTTGGTTTTGAGAATGTGTGATAACAAAACGAAGTTGCACATTGCAGCTCCGTTTGTGAATGATATGCAAACTAAAAGATATCACAGTCGATCTCACAGTAAAATGATTGTGTTTGAAAATGTTACACATGGCACCTTTGAGATATCTGCTTGAAGAGTAAGTGTAGTATTTGAGTATTGACCTGAGGGAAGAGTAGCAGAGTTTAAGCCTCATTTTTGCAGCCAGCTTTAGAGGCTTTAATCACAGCTGTCAGTTCTGGTACATAGTTTCTCCTCTTGTTGAAGGGCTGGGCATCTGTGGAATCTGGTGGGATGTGACATTTGTTTGAGTGGAGGGGGGTCACAGTAAGCTGTCATGGTTTTATGATCAACGCACCGGGAGAATGTGGAGAAGCAGCTGCTAGCTACCTTAAAGAAACACACTGTAATATAGGAGACGTTGCCTCAGTTGCTTGAGAAAAGTGGATATAAAAGGATCTTTTGAAACTGATTCAACTGTACTGCTACTGTCTGCAGACAATATCCAGTACGCTCACACTCATATCTTTATTAATGAGGGTAGAACTAATAAGGTTAAGGGTGTAATCAGATGCCCGAACCACCTCAAGTGACCCATCTCAATATGAGGGAACAGCGCTTCTGCTACAAGCTCTGTCCAAATGTGCGAGCGCCCCTCCTTGTCCCTAAAGGGTTCAGTATGCCTCAAACAAACTAGGTTGTGTGCCATTCGGAAACGTGTAAAGCCTGCCTGCCTGTCCTAAATGGCCACATTCCAAAACCAGGCAAAAAGCCTGCCATCATAGCCTCCTCCTGACTGCATCCCTCTACCTCCTTGATCTCCCTCAGCAAATTCTTTTACGTGTCTGAATTGTGCAAATGGAGATAACAGCTCACACTTTTGGACATTGTCTACTTGAAGGTGTTGGAGTCAACATTAGACACTACAAAGGATGAATGTAGTTCAATGATTGTCCAGTTGTCTGTTAAATAAAGTTACAAAAATTGTCAGGCACAACACCATGGCCATAGGTGAAGCGAATTGAGCATCACCTTTTCTCTCGGTTAACTTTTCACCATGGTGTTCCAGTACCAGTGCCATACCTTCATTACTGCCATCACTGCACTGATCCAACTTTTGATCTCATGCTCCATCTTACCCACATTTGTGAACAGGATCCCAAGATACTTGAACTGCATCACTTGGACTGTCAACTTGTTCATAGCCTGAAGTCAGATGACGCCTCCTTCACCAGCATCCTGACATAGACTTTCTCAGGAGAGTGTTATCAACTCGTGCACGTGACTGACTAAATAAACCAATAAGAGTGCTCTTTTAAAGTATCTTTAAAAGAAGGAACAACCATCAGTAAATTCTCTCCAAATCAAAGAAATGAATAATGAAAACTACATGTAACTTGTGAGCGAGATAATGAGCTCACACCTTTCAGTTTCTCACAAGCTATAATTAAGCCTTTTTAAAAGTATGGTGGTGTTATTTTGACCTGCAGATGTAGCCAATTCCAATTCCTGGCACCACAAAACTTAAAGGAGCAAATACCAATGTTGGTATTAAACCTTTCCAAGCGCAAGACAACAACTCTAGCTTTAGTCTGGTTGGCATGAGTTGTACTCCAGGAAGGTGGTTTTTGACATAAGTGCCTCAATGTGTTTTTGTGACCAATACAAATGATATTTGAGCGATACAAAATATGATAGCAAAACAGCTGTTATTCATTTGCATTCATCTGCGAAAGATATAGAATGGTATGGAATTGGTAACATGATAGTATTATGATTAGGTATGAAAGGGGCATCCCTGAAAGCCTCAGTTGTTCACAAGTAACAACGGGGCGAGGTTCACCACCTTGTGAAAATCTGCGTGAGCAAATAGTCCAATGGTTTAAGAACAGTGCACAGTTGCGAGGGATTTAGGCAATTCATTATCTGCAATCCATAAAACCATCAAAAGACTCAGACAATCTAGAGAAATCTCTAGAAAGCAGCAAGACAGAAGCTTTTTACACCTTTTTAGTATTGATTCAGCTCACTTGGAGCCTTGGCTGAGGTGATACCAAAAAAATATATCAGCTATCAGATACTATCCACAGAGTCAAGCTGAGCAGTAGAATGCAGTGGAAATGAGGCATTATACTATACGCCATGCACATCAGTAACATCAATAACAGGCCCTGCTTGGACTGTCACCTCAATATCTCTTTATTCTTATTTCACAATGAAGTGCTATCATTGGCTTTAGATGAAACACATTTCTGATTCAGCATCAACAGTAGCTTCATGTGAACAGAAGCGAAACAGGAAATGCTGTATTATGCACATGATATTGCCATGTTGGTGAGGGTTCAGGCGTGGCATGCTGCCATGGCTGGATGAAAGTAGCAGACACTGATACTGAGAAGGCTGACTCATGTAACACATCCTCTGGCAGCTACCCCACCAGATAAAGCCCTCCCAGAGAGACAATCGTCTCTAATGTGCATTCATCGTCTCTCAAAGGTAAACTACTGGCTTTCAAAGGGGTATGATTATGATTAGAAATGGACACAGCTCAGTAAGGCTTGATTATGCCAAACATATCCATTGCCAATGGTCTGCTTAGGCAAGCCTTTTTTAAAAAATTTTTTTAAGATTGCAGTACTTTGATTTTGCTGCTCTCGATTGTGTTGATTTTCAGTTCCTGGCTGCAACAAAATCAATCTATTTCTTAACTGTGCAGGGAGAGCTTTAGTTTTATTCTGTTGCCACACATAAATTATACAAGAAAAGAGATTAATTATAGCCACTAATGCCAACTATGAGAGGGTTTTTGTATGGATTTGAATGAGATAAAGCCTTTATATGACGTCATATGAGCCTTATGTGAGACCTTATTCACCTCACACAGGACCAAGGCTTGCTTATGTCATATAGTTGTAGTCATAATTATTTGTTTAACATTTATTTCACTGAGTATTCTGACTGTTTTATAACCTTAGTTTGCATTGATTTTTGTGTTTTGTACTGCTTATTAACATTGCTTTCATGTGTATTTTTCAGGTTGTGGTTATTTATATATTTATTTTTTTTATTTTTTTTACTTTTCTTTCTTTGCTTTGTGGTTGATTTGTGTCCTGGCCTCTTTGTTTTGCAGATGAGGGCAGGAGTGCAGTTGACCTGGCAGGAGGGGCTCAGATAGTAGCTGAACACATTAAATCCCTCTCCCAAAATACTGAGCCGGGAAATGAGAAGCTCTTGACTGTCTTTTGTGGCATGCTGATGAACTATAGCAATGATAATGGTAATGACCATCTTACCCCAAGAACAACTGTTCACTAATCTCAACTAATCAGCGGATGTTCTCTTTCTTATATGCAGATGATGTCGCATCATTTTTCTGTCATAAGGCAGTAGGGTTGAACTGAACAGATGATTCTGTGTTTCTCTTTCTTGGACTGGCCTTTCTCCTGACCCTTCTACTATGCTCTCTGTTGCCTTTACCACTTCACGTCTGAGGTAATCTGCAGTTATTACCTTTTACTGAGAGTCAGCTTTCATAGCAGCAGCAGCACCCTTTCTCCCTCTACCTTGCTCTTGTAAGTTTGTATTGTTAATAGACTCTGCAGGTAGAGCATATTCGTTAGCTAGTCCCTCTCCTTGCTTTGTAGCCATGCTAGAGACGTGGTTATAGAGATTGTGATGTCCCTCTGTTTGTTCACCACTTTGGTACAGACTAAAATATATCAACATGAATAGATTGCCATGAAGACATTCATAGTCTCCAGGTTAATGCTAATGCCTTTGGTGATCCCCTGACTTTCTGCGTGGCACCACCAGCAGTTATCCAGTGAAATATCCCAAAATCTAAAGGATGACTAGCACAAAATTCTTTTCACCGACATTCATGGTTGACTTAATAACTCCATGATGTTTGTGTCACCATTGGATGGACTGGTGTGACATCTGACACACAGGTTCATGTTCTCTTCAGAATGAGTTGTAATAACTTTGGTGATCCTCTGACTTTACATCCAGCGGCTTCATCAGATCAACGCTTCTGTTTGTTCAGTGCTTTGGTTCACGGCCAGATACCCGCAGAACTAATAACATTCCCATCAGCCTCAGCTATATTTTGTGTTTAGTGCTAATTTGCAAATGTTACCGTGCTAACAAACTAAGCTAAGGTGGTAAAGATTGTCAGCTGAAGTCAGTGTACAGATTAAACAACAATAAGGTACAATGTGTTGATCAGTTAGATTTTAAAAGTGTTTTTATTTGGTCTTTGGACAGAGCCAGGCTAGCTGTTTCCTTCTGCTTCCACTCCTCATGCTAAGACAGGCTAACCACTTCCTGACTCCAGCTCTGTGCATCAGTCTCCTCATCTCCTTTAATGGAAAGTGATTACACTTATTTCCCAAGCTTTGAATAATTCCTTTAGGGTGCAAGACAGTATTTATGAACCTGTCTCATAACTTTTTTTTTTTTTTTTTTTGAGAGAGAACTAAATAGATGGAAGCAATTTTGCTCAGACTTTGTTCGCATACATAGGTTGTAGTTTATCCTGCTGTTCACCCCAGTTAACTTACAGTACGCTTTTTCTTCCATATGTCTCATCTTCATAATGTATCTGCATTACTTTCTATCAGCTTATTGTGATATTTGCTATGAATTTACATGATCAACTGTTTTTACCAGTGTAAAAAGGTGAGAAATGTGAATATTCCCTCCACTGTGTCCCTTAATCCATCTTCTTTCTGAACTCTGCTATACTTTGTGTCTTGTGATAACAGGGCTCGTTGAGAGCAGCAAGTATGTGATCTGACAGACTCAGACTTCCTGCCAAGGTGTCTTTTGGCTCTGGACAATGGTTTCATCTGTTTGGCTGGTCGTTGGGAGCTTTATGGGTTGCGCTAACAGAATGTATGAGTTTTTGTGGCTTTCTGCAGCTTTCAGCATCTCACTGACTCTCCATATCTAGCTAATGCTGAGACAACTCCCCACTTACTAATGCTGACTCAACTGCATCACTTAAAAGGAAGTATATTTACAATATTCCTGCAAAATCTGTGGTATGCTAATATTTACAGTACACATATACTTCCTGATGAATATTCTTCAGATATATATATATATATTCCAAAAAATATATTGGTCAATGTTTTTATTTTTACAAATGGTTTGTGTTTAGAATCCCTTATCAAGATATGTTCTCAGCAGGTAGTTTTACAGTGTAAAAATAACTGTGTGCGCTGGTGGACTAATTATGGAAGGGAAACACAGTTTCTATTTCGCTTCTGCATTGCAATGTGTCGTTACTCGACAGCTAACATTGCTTTTTAAAGTACTTCTAACCTTGTTGAAAAACATTATCATTATTATTGTTATTATTGTGTTCCCATACTGATATATTTGCAGGTATTGGCTGGTAGGGAAGTGTCTGATCACTGATGTTTTTGCATATTCCAAAGTAAAATAGTTATACTATAACCTCTATGGATACCCTGACTGGCCTAAATACACATTGCTGGGGTACCATCATTTTCAGTAACTCTCTTACCTGTTGGAGAAAAAGAGTCAAATTAATTATGAGTTTGACATCATAGTAACAATATATTTTCATCTCTACAGTAAGTGGGATCTTATGTATGAGATTATAAAAAAACATAACCCAATCAGAATTGCCTATTTACTTGCTTATGTGATGGCTTAATATATAACTGACAGGTTAGTGGCAACGCCTTGCTGTATAGATTGTAGGTGCAAGCCAAAAGCACAGCCATGGGATAGGGTAGAGCCTGGATTCATTTCATGATTTAGAAATGTTCAAACGAAACACACATTATCTTTTTTGCTGGCTTTTTATGCGTCTTAATGGCTTGTAGTGTAAGTTCTCACTGATGGCCAGTAAGCAACTGAAAAGGAGTTTTTGAGTATGGTTCTTCAGACTTTTAACCGGACCTTTTTCCTTCTGTTTTGCTCACTCTACGCACTCTTGTCTTTCTCCATCATTGATTCATTCACTCTGATTTTTGATTAGGTGCTTCTAATAGCCCTACCACTACTTGCCGTCCAATGGCAAATGAATCTGCACTTTGTTTAAGGTTTTGGGAATACGAAATGCGGAATTTATTTGGCTGCTTCTTACTCACCCTACTGTCAGAGAGAGAGGGCCTTTGCAGCAGGTTGTGTGCCAGATTAATGCCGTGTCAAAAATTACTGTATTTTTATCAGATTTTATTGTGAAGGGATTTTTCATCACTTAATTACAGTGTGAGTACACTGTTTAAAGGGAGTGTATGTAACTTTTGGAGACAGCAATAGCAATTACATGATAATGATAATGATAAATGCGAAATGTAGCGTAACAATAGTTGAAGTCAGAAATTCAGCTGACTTCAGTGACATCACTTACACAACAAAATCTAATGTTTATTTATTTATTTTTTGGGTTCAAGTTTGGGGTCAGTGACTGGCAAATTTGCGTCTTGCATGCTGTCTTCACCCCCTTAGTAACTATATAGAATAAAATGCTGTCTAATGGTGCACAGAGCCTGGGTGGAGTAAACGGCATAGAGGAGAGAAAATTGCTTGGCAGATTCATTTTGCTGCATCACTCTCTGGTGTGACTGGGCTTCAAGGCTGTAGTTACTGTACAAATCCCTTCAGTGCAGTGCGTTGAACAAAGGTTTCTTTTGTCTCATCATCTACTTTCCAGGAAAGCGGGGCACAGTGTGTTAAGCTTGCATATTTTGAAAATCATCTTTTAATAACAGGTTTATATCTAAGGTTTCACTGTTTTAAGTCTAGCTTTCAAGCAAATGGCGCACATGTTATTCTCTTGATCTCCTCAGCTCTACATCATGTTCAGAACAGCCCATTGACAGCCCGTCTTTCTGTGTCTTTGTTTTTTGCAGATTCCCTACAAGCCCAGTTGATCAATATGGGTGTGATTCCCACTCTGGTGAAGCTGCTTGGCGTCCATTCCCACAACACAGCCCTGACAGAAATGTGTCTAATTGCCTTTGGGAATTTGGCTGAGCTTGGTGAGTATACCTAAATACCTGTTTAGTCAAGCTAACAAATCTACCAACCATTCAGAAATAATGGACACATTTACTTTTGCCACCGTATTTCACATTTGGTGAGACCCAACGCTGAAACTGTGTTGATTGTATGGATCTATCTGTCTCTCTCTCTGTCTCTCTCTCTCTCACATATATCTATATTTATCTATATATCATTTTTATGTATGAATTTATTTTTCAGAGTCCAGCAAAGAGCAGTTTGCCTCCACCAATATCGCTGAGGAGCTGGTGCGTCTCTTCCAGAAGCAGACAGAGCACGAGAAGAAGGAAATGATTTTTGAGGTTCTGGCTCCACTTGCAGAAAATGGTAATGTGATTTTTCTCTAATCTTTTTCTTTTTTTATCTTTAGTAAGTTCAACAAAAGGCCACATCCAGTGTATGAGAAGACAAACATATAAAAGTGAGAGACTGCAGTGTCCTCTCCTGCCTTGAGATGAAAATCCTCTCCACCTCCTCTGTAGTAAATTATCCTCTGTGTGAGTCATGCTTTCCAGGCTAGCTGCTAACTGCACAGTCATGGCAGACAGCTCCTGCATTTTCCCAGCTGCTCTTTTTCAAACATGTCAGAATGTGTGTGTTTGTGTGCTTCACCAGCAGACAGAGCGTCTTGCTGCCTGTTGTTATCACCATTCAAGGCACTCTTGGTGCTTTTACTTTGTCAGTCTCCAGGACAACGTCCTACTTTGACTCTACTCTGGAGGAACCTTGCTCTCTTTCTACCTCTCCATCTGTTTCACTTGTCACACGGCATGTTGTTCATGACATTTCTAGAGAGACAACAATTGAGCACTCATTCTGTGAAAAGACAAAGGCGTGGTGGTAAGACAAGAATAATACAGAGGTGTAATGGTGACAAGAAGCTTAGGATTGTTTTTACTTTTTAGAGCTTCATTTTTGAGCGAGTCACTATATCGTCCTTACAAGTGGCTTTAAAGGAAAATTGTAAAATTTTAGAAAAAGTGCAGACACAGAAATAAAGTGGATAATGGGAGTTTTTTTTACCAAACGCTTGAATTTAACTTTGCTGTCAATTAATCAATTTCTTCTAGTTTTTGTCTTTAAAAAAAAGGCCTAAAAACAATTTATCAAAATTGTCACTGATTCATTTTCACTAGTTGTTGAAATTGACTAATTGCTTCAGCTCTTCACCTGTACTTTAAAGCAGCTACAAGGAATGTTTATGTTGTGCTGATTTTGGCTGCCCCTGTGGATAATAGTGGTAGCATTTCCCAGAGGGTAGACTGCATTTCCCATGAGCACCACTGCCTTGTGTCACAAACGTCTTGATCTGACTAGCACATACTAGTGAAAGAAAAACTTATTTTTAATTATTTTTCTCTATTAACACAGCTGTTTGCAGGACGCATAGCAATGAGGTAATGTATTTATTTGTGGCTCTCAAAGATTAATGACTAAAATATGATGATGGTGAAACAAAATAAACAGATTAAGTTGCTCTATAATAGTCATTTTGTTGAGAAAGCTAAGGTTATCAACATTCCCTAGCAATGCAATATTCAAAATGGACATCTAGCCGCAAAATGGTTGCTACAATTATCCCACACGGATCATTGTCAGGCCTCCTAATATTTACTGATACATAAAGCCATGAGATGTAGTAGGATGGATGGATAAAGTAGTATAAATGGAAATGGTCAAGCAATATATGAACACCTCTCAGTTGCAGAGACATTGTTTTATTGTTCCCTCTTCTCCAGCACTGGTTTAATGGCACCCATCTGGACTGTTAGCACCACTAACTGTTTAATCAATGCACTCAACTTCTAATTGGCATAAAGGTAGTGGATGGAAACTTGTAGAAAACTTTCACTACAATTGGATGTAAACCTGGTTAATGAGTCCTTGTGAATAATTTAAGCTTAACTAACTAACTAACTAACTAAGCAACATACTTTTTTGTGAAAATTTGATTTACAGTGGTGGGCAAAAACACAACATACAAAAGCACATGGGACATAAACATATGAAAAGATGTATCTATTTGTTAAAAGCATCAAACCATTGGAATGGTAGCCATGATACAATGCTGCTAAGCAGTACAAGTCAAGGTTTAGTGTAAATGAAGTGCATTCATAGCACTTGGAACAGAGCAAATTTGGAACCTATTGCATTTTACCCAGTGGCACCTGCTGTAACGATGTGGGACAAACCATTTTTGTTTAGCATTGTGAGGTTTCCATACCAAGAAAACCAACAAAAGAGTGAAATGCACTCCATAAGGGATTTGTAAAATGAAGTCTTGTCCAGATTAAAAGTATTTAGCCTGTGAATAAAATGAACTCTTTGCAGCTCTTTCTTGTCCATCACTGTTTCCAGGTTCTTGTAGCACTCCACCGTCTCAACAAATGAGCCCTTCATTATAGTTGGGAAGTTTGAGTGAGAGATTCCATTATTGTGTTTCATGTGCTGTGCAGTCTGGTTGGTATGCCTGGCTGTGACGAGTCCCATGTGTGCTAAGCATATCATATGCACCACTGCATTGCAGCAGCAGTGTGTTTTCAGACTTAACTGCTCACTGTGGTCCTCTCTGAACGTCTCGTCCTCCTGCCAGATGTGATAAAGCTGCAGCTGGTCGAGGCGGGCTTGGTGGAATGTCTCCTGGAGGTGGTGGCTCAGACTGTAGACGGAGAGAGGGAGGAGGACATCGCTCAGCTCAAGACTGCCTCTGACCTCATGGTTCTCCTGCTGCTGGGAGGTAAACTCTTCAGGGCTTGTCCAGTAGAAGGGACCAATGCTGGCTCCTGTTAACTGGCTGTAATATCACTAATTACTCCACAAACCTAATAGGCTTGATATGTTCTGCATGCACAGGCGCCTATATTCAGTCTTCTGTCCAGCATTAATGTTAAGTATTAATAATTCAACCTTTATGTAAATATTTTATTGCGGCAGAATAAACCTGAACACGATGTGTTATAAATATACTGGACTCTGTGCAGCCAGTTTTACTAGATGTTCATGCTCTTCATTCTTGGATGTTAAAGCAGCATAAAGCAAGCAAAGCAGCTTCGCTCTGTGACGTCATCAACTCGCCCACTCCCTCACTGTGTGGCAGGGCGGCAGTGCAGACACTGCGAATGACGGTGTGTAAATGTGGCTTAAGGGATAGCTCATAGTGCAAACAGTGTGGCAAAATCTCTAATGGTGGACAATTACATTTTTAAATTCTTCTTCTCTGCTACAAATGGCTACATGGTATCAGGTGTGAAATAACCTTTTTTTTCTTTTGTTTTTTTTAATGAATGATGTTAAAATATTGCCGCACAGGTGACTTCAGCGAGGCAGGATGATTTTCCAGTTCTGTTTCTCCGTCTTGTTCTGCTCTGGCAGTGGTCATGATTTCAAGATGAAAGCTGCAGCTGCAGGCTGCCGATAAGCCAAGCTGTGTCGTCAAGAACAAGACTTAGACAAGACTAAATGCTGGACTCCAATCAGTCATATTTCGCTGTCTTTTATGACTCGTGTGACAAACATAGACCAACTTCAGCGACTTCAAATGGCATATCGAATGGCATTGTACAGTTACCTGTCTGTCTTCTGTTCTGTAGACGAGTCCATGCAGAAGCTGTTTGAGGGAGGAAAGGGCAGTGTCTTCCAGAGGGTCCTGTCCTGGATTCCATCACATAACCATCAGCTGCAGCTCGCTGGAGCACTGGCCATCGCTAATTTTGCGCGCAATGGTAAGCTTTACTCCACGCTGTGGTGATATGAGGTTCCAGATGAAAATGATCATCCCTGTTGGAACACGTTTTTATCTAATTTTATCTTATCAGCTGACAACATCAGGGTATCTGCTCCCCTTGTATATATATCTGTGTGTAGATGGGAATTGCATCCACATGGTGGACACTGGCATTGTGCAGAAGCTTCTGGAGCTGTTGGACCGGCATGTTGATGAAGGCAACGTTACTGTTCAACACGCAGCACTGAGTGCCCTGCGGAACCTAGCCATACCTGGTGAGCCACTGCATCAGTCGGACTAGTTGGTTAGATTTACCTTAATGTGGAATACTGCAATTGTTACATATACTGTATATTTATTGTAGAAGAGGAGTTTTTCGGTAGATTTTCCAGTGTCTCAAATAGACTCCAAAGCTTTTCTCTCACATGAGGGTTGGCTTCAAATGTTTTTTAAACACGCTAACATACTTCCACAATTAATGGGCATTGTACCAATTGGTAAAGCTTGTTTTATATACTTATGTAAACCACAAACAGGCCATAGACTAAGACTTTCTTGATCAGGCGTGGTTCTGATGTATCATGTTGAGTTAAATATAATCCATTTGGAACCAGATATCACAGCTCTTAATGTGCTTTGTCAAAGAGCTGAGAAGACCACAAATTGGTAAAAGAGATGCGTTTGCTTAAAAGACAAAGCCCAAAGTACGTTTGCAGTGAATATGTGAATAATGGTCTGGTAATCAATGGAAATCTCTTTTCTCTCATTTTGTTTTAATCTCCCTTGTTTCCTCTCTCCAGTGGTAAACAAATCCAAGATGCTGTCAGCTGGAGTAGCAGATGTGGTGTTGAAGTTTTTGCAATCAGAGATGCCTCCGGTCCAGTTTAAACTCCTGGGAACACTGCGTATGCTCATCGATACACAAGGTAGAGACTCTATCAGTCCTTTAGTCTACCAAATCCATGAAGAGCGCCATGGTAAACACATGAACCCTGACATCACATCACAGACTGTGAAGCAGATCGAAATCAAAAGCAGGGCTTCTCAAAGTCAGGACCAGGGAAGTCGATTTTGACCCAGCCTGTGACTCAGTGATCGTCAACTGGTGGCCAGGGGCCACATCTGCACACGTTAATGAATTAAAATATGTGCATATCTTATGTTACTCACCAGTGAAAGAGGTCCAGTCCATCCTGAGACTGATCATAGATTATGTTGCCAACCCCTGGCAACAAACCAAAAAGTCCATAATTGATACCTGGCTTCTACAGAATCAGATTATTCTCCAACTCCACCCCTCGACTCCGTACACCCACCATCCAACTGCTCTGCTCCCAGGCTGATCAGTCCCTGGAGCTGACAGCAGCATTGGCTGGACTGCAGGAGGTCACTCTGGAGTTGTTGGAGAATCACTGAGCTTGTCCGTTAGACGCAAGAGGCGTCACTTGGATTTATTTTTGTTGGCTAACTGTCGTACTGAGCCCCAAACTGAGTATAATTGTTTACTTCCTGGGATCCTGACAAGGGGCTTTTGTTGGGATAAGGACTCATTCACTGGGAGCTGAACTGTGGCTTTTGTATTGAGCAGTGACTGCCTCCTTGCTGGAGGTCTGAGAGCATTTTCAAGTTCAGTATCTAGTCATCATTATGGTTTATGTTTTTTAGGAGTCTATTCACACTGATATAGCCTCATATAAATAAGATTCATTTTGCAAGAAAGTGAAAATATAAACCAATAACTGGATAAATAGGCCTAAATCAATATAAATCTCACTGTGTGTGCTTAGAGAAATCTGTCTCTTGGACAAATGAAGTTGAGGACCCCACATTCACACATGAAGCACAGCATTTTCTGTTTTGAAAGACGTTTTCTATTCATCGATAAATTGTCAGTGACTGCAGTTGAATATACAGTGTAGCTGGAGCTCATTCATAGCGACCCTGTCCCCAGATGAATGTGCTTTTAATGTGGCTTATTTCCCTGTCTTTGACACCGTTGTCATGGCAACTGCTGGAGAGAGTGTTGTGTGTTGTTGTGTGCTGCTGAGTTCACACATTAAGGTTACACTGGAGAATTCGCTATCAGCTCCCCTCATCTCTGTTTGATCGTCACAAGCTTCCCAGCAGCCCAGACTACAAGAGGCTTCTGAGTCATAGACACGCCAGTGTGGTCACTGCTTCTCAAGTCCTGACACTGGACAGATGGTTACATATACATATATCATAAGAAAGAAAATCAGCGTTTGCATCCAGACATGTCCACTCCTCCTGCTTTTCCTGGTGCATATTTTCCTGTAAACCTGCCGTATTCTCAACCTTTCTGTGTGTACAAATGATCAAAGTGAGCGCTGTGTGTGTGTGTGTTGGTTCAGCTGAAGCTGCAGACCAGCTGGGAACCAATGGGAAGCTGGTGGAGAGGCTCGTGGAGTGGTGTGAAGCCAAAGATCACGCAGGAGTGATGGGGGAGTCCAACAGGCTTCTGTCGGCCCTCATTCGACACAGCAAGTCCAAGGTGAGGCTCCACGCCGCACATGTCACTTAAAGTAATCCTTTAAGCTGTACAGCTTCATGAACAGTTAATCATTAACGTTTGTGTCATGATGAACATGGGAAAAGATGCACATGCATGTTAACAGATACACATTTATCTGAAAGTACAGCCCAGGACTGGTTTGTCGAAGTGATTTTTATTTTTATTTTTATTTATTCGGGTTTCAGGAAGTTGTCAGAACAGTCATCCAGGGAGGAGGCGTCAAACACTTAGTTACCATGGCAACCAGTGAGCATATGATCATGCAGAATGAGGCGCTGGTGGCTTTGGGTCTCATAGCGGGGCTGGATTTGGGTAAGAGCAAAACGATCATTCAGTGATTGTTTGTTTGTAATTACAGTTTTACACTTTGGCACCAAAATTTCAATCCACAGCATTTGTGATTACAGCAGTTTGTATTCCAAAAACGAAATGGAGACCTGAAGCGGTGATGATGCCGTCACTGTCACCTGTCACCAAACACGTCGATACATTCATCGCGGTAACACACTGAGAATCTTTTTCTGGGTTTCAGTCGCAGCTGAGAAGGACTTTGTCGGAGCCAGCCTGGTGTCGGTGCTCCACAAGCTTCTGTCAGACGAGAGGAGCGCACCAGAGATCAAGTACAACTCTATGATCCTCATCTGTGCAGTCATGGGCTCAGGTGAGACTTACAGATGCTTTAACGTGTTTCAAAACGAAACCCAGAGCCGCAGGTGAGTGTTTGAGATCACTCTGTGGTTGGACTGTAACATTGCTTGAACAAGACAGTTGAACAATACAAATGTAACTCTCCTCTCATAAAAATAAGCATGATTGAAAAGATTAAGCTTATATTACCTTAAAATAAGGAAAACATATCAAATTCCACACGGTGACATTCGCCACCTGTGTAATGTTATTCCTTGCTGCTTGGTTTTGCCACTTCTTTTGTTAGAACATCCAAAAGCAGCACGAAATCTGTCAACATGCATAACACCTCTGCAGGATAGCAGCTGCAGAAACGCTTCTCACAAGCCTGAACGCAGCATTTACTGCATATATCTGTGATTATGAACTAATGAGGTGGTTGCTAATGAAAACTCAATCATGTTGAAAACCAGTGCAAGTATTTATTTCTGCACCTTGGACATCATCATTGGACAACATGTGTGCCGGCTTTGCTGTGGTGGGACACACAAACCGATGCTAGTACCAGCCTCTATTTGAGAACTCATGATGCGTCTCCCCCTCTCCTCTCTTTTTTCAGAGCCTCTCCACAAAGAAGTCCAGAGCCTGGCGTTCATCGACGTGGTGTCCAAGCTAAGGGCTCATGAAAACAAAACGGTATCACACCAGGCGTCGCTCACAGAGCAGCGGTTAACTGCCCAGAGCTAAATGACTGTGTCCAACCCCACCCACACTCATCCACCCAAATGCCTGCCTGACCCACCTAATCACCCAGTGACACCTCATGACTGCTCTCCCGTGCCCCATCGTCATGTGCCAAGGTACCATGTCGCGTTAACTGCCAGCCAGACATACATTATGTCTCTGCCCCCGACCCTCTTGCCCCGCCCACCTCCACTAGGGTTAGACTGATGTTGATTTGGAACGCCATGACCTCGCACTTACATACAAATCATAAAATCTGAGCACTTTCTAATTGAATCTTTACTTTGAATTAGAAGAATTTGCCCAGACTTGAATACTTGTTCGGGTGGAAAAGCCTCTGGAACTGTTTTTTAGACGACCGTGGGACACCAAAACTCTCCTCTGAAAGCCATAATAATGAGATTTATTTAGGTGGGTTAGCAGGTCCTGAAGGCAGGGTGAGGCAGGTTTCATTTCAGGCTTTACGATGGAGTGATTTGTCAAGAAGTGGACACACCATTGACTTACTGGTCTATCTCCTCTCTATTCTGTTTGTTTCTTTTTTGTTTTTTGTTTTTTAAATGAGCTCATACATCAGTCTAACCCTGGTCACAACCTCTACTTGTGCATGTATCTTCTGCTACAAGTAGCTCCACGGGAGCTGAGGCGCCATAGACAGCCTAACGCAATAGATAAGAGATGACACTCTTTTACGACCATAGCTGTGATACCATCCACCAGTAACCCACCAGTGAAAAATGTGCACAAAAGAACAAAAAAAAAAAAAACCTTCCTGTCGTGATTTTTCTTTCATTTTTAAGAAAATCCGCCATCCATGATGTGCCCAGTCGTGTCCCATGTAGCTCGAGTATAAATTGACTAGAAACTGTGCATGTTTTAGTCCTGTTGAAGGTGTGACAGTGTTCATTTTACCCCTCTACCGCTCGCATACTCCAAAGTACAGCCTGTCCTCCTCCACTGACACTTCTAGTCTTGTACACTCCTTTTTTTGCACTTGTTCTTTAGACTTGGATCTATAGATTTTATCAGATTTTTAATTCCACAGTTGTCCAAACACATTCCCCTGCTCCAGAAGCTGTACAGTCAATTTAGAGGCTCCGCAAGTCTTCACCCCATCGCTGAGAGAGAACCGTGGAAGCAAACATAGTGGAGAGCAGAGCTGTAGTCAAGTCTACAATGTGAGTGCAGTTCAAGGGCAAAACAGGGAATTAATGGTGTGTCTGTTCAAATGGAGTACAAGTTTAACCATCAGCAGAGATGTACAACCTCTGCAGGAGCTTCGTCCGCTCAGGCTTACGTTACCGTCTCCCAAAGTTGGACATTTCTGTCGCTGAGTGGCTCCGTAAACTGATCATGAAAAGATTGTTGTAAATACAAACTCGCCATATTGTCGGCGGTCTTCTTGATGACTTGTAAGGTGGAAAAAAAAACCAATGTCATGTGGGTGCAAAGCCACAGCAAAATGTGATTTAGTCTGACCCAGAAAGGTCTCTTCCATTAAAGTCAATACAAACCATGTCAAATGAATGTTTCCTCATGTTCTGTTACTTTGCACCCACCTGGCAGATGTTACCCTCTTACAGGTCGCTAAGATGGCCTAGTTAACATCAATCCAATCAGTGCATCGCAGTTTGCCCAATCATTGTCCGACACTGATCTGCATACCCCGATTTCTACGGATTAAAAACTCAAGACACACAAGTACACAAGTACATTTTTTTTAATACTTTTGGATGAACAGGAGATGGTAAACTATGAAGAGCAGCCAAGAACAAGATGTCAAATTAGGCGTGAGACTAAGAATGCAGAAAAGTGAGAGCGATTCACTCTGTGATCCTGCTGTAACGCACAGCAGCGCCCGAAAAAAATCTCAAAAGCAGGGGGGGCACTGTTGTGCTCTGTAAGGAAACCAGGGAGTGTCATCTTACAGTCCGAAATAAAGCAGCCACCATTCCTATGTGTGTGTACAGTTTGTATGTGTGTGCTGTGAGTGTGCTGCTCGGGGAAGGCAGCGTGGAGCGAAGTCTGGGATGCAGGCGGAACACTCACTGCATGTGCTGTTTAAGCCCTGCAGAGGACAGGTGTGTCTGTACGGGGGTGGGGGTGGGGTGGGGGGGGTTCTTCTAGTCGAAGGGATTCTTGCTAACATGCACATCTCAGCATGTCTGACACTGTACTGACACTGTAAACATGCCACAGTGTTTCCTGGTCTGGGCCCCACACTTTTTTTTAAAAAGGTATGAATGGTTATTTATCAGACTTGTGCTCTTCTAAGGACACATGCCAGTGGAGATGTATCCATAGTAACTGCGTAAAATACTATAAACTTAAATGTTCGTTGTAAATGTCATGAGTTGTACATTTGGAGGATTGTAACTCAGCAGATAATTAAAAGATGATAGCTGGTGACGGCTGATGTCTTTTTTTTTTTTTTTTTTCCCTGCAGTAACAATGCAGCTTTCCAAGAAACAACCGGCCTCATCATCAAACGTTCGTGTTTATGTGTGCTTTACGAAACATGTTTCCAAGTGTTTTCTGGAGTCCGGCTGTCTGGAATAAACAGAAAAATTAAGGCTCGTTTGTATCGGCAGCGACAGACTCCGAAGACGTCCAGGAACACTGACAGACGACGTGTGGGAAGTGCAACCCATAAACAAGTCAATGAGCTCCCGCTGCCAAAAATATGTACAGAAAAACAACACTTCAGTCAACTATTTTTTTTATTTTTTTTTGTCACCTTTATTAATTAATTTTACTTGATATTAAAATCAGTCCAATTTCAGCAGGACATGAGATGAGGAAATTAAGGAGGTAGTTACATTACAATGCTTGTGGGATATACTGTGAGCGTCTAGACAATCCTTGGAAGTGGCACAGGTCGTGATGAGTGACAGGTCTGTACAGCAGGACCACAGAACAGCTCGTCAGGGCCTTTTACAGCCTCCACGTAAGCTATCTGCCGAGCAACTACCTGAATGTTTTTGCTGTCCAACACACCAGGGAAGTTAGAAAAACCAAATTAAACGTACAATAAATATTTAGTATAAAAACAGAGTTTATCCCTTTTTAAGTAGAGTGTCCCACGATAACAGACCAAGGAATCATACTTTACTGATCAAATACTTTGCTACAAACAAAACAAGTGACGCATGCTTTCAGCAAATAATCACTTTAAACCATCAAAGAAACACTGATGAGAATCAACAACTTAGCATCTTCTGGATTTAATCTCTGGGCTGGATTTAAGGATTCGGTTCATTCAGCACTGCTGAGACGGATCAGAGCGTTGTATTAAAAATACATGTGGTGAAAGACAATCATGGGATGCGTGTGCCAGATTTGTTTTCATTCCAGTGCGTGCACAGAAAATATTGAAAATGCTCACAAGTCTCAGATCCGCACAAAGGATGAACTGCTTGTAGGTCAGCTCGTGTTCTAACCACTAAACTTTGGGGAAAGTAGGAGATATTCTCCTTGGTGATGGAAATGAAACGACACAGGGGGGTTACAGACATTTTGTAGTCAGACGTGGATCAGGACTTGAAAGCGTTTCCCCCTTCATACTTATCCTGACTGTCGCAACACTGTTACAGTGACTTCTTTATATGGAACAAAGTGTGACTGGACTGTGTATCGCTTGCAGTT
This sequence comes from Chaetodon auriga, assembly GCF_051107435.1. Classification (NCBI taxonomy): domain Eukaryota; kingdom Metazoa; phylum Chordata; class Actinopteri; order Chaetodontiformes; family Chaetodontidae; genus Chaetodon; species Chaetodon auriga. Next base: position 16,085,119 of record NC_135097.1, on the reverse strand, counting down.
TTGCTCCTCCCGTCCCAGCTGGTTGAGAAGAAATCACTTTGTTGTACAGGTGAAACTCTACAATCCTTTGTTCTGTCCAAACAGCACTGGAAAGTAAAGCTGTAGCCAACGTGACAGTGTGCGTTAGCCAAAGTCAGGACAAAGCGGCAGCAGTAAACCCACACCTGAGTGCCAGGACAGACACCTGCTTGATTCAGCCAACTGTTGCAGCCTGTTAGCAGCTTCAAAAGCATTTTCATACAGAACGAGGGCTGTGGATTTCACGCTCCAATGGGACTGTTTCACAGCCAGAACTGAGAGGAGGAATGATTATAGCAACCAAAACAAAAACTTCATCTGAATAGCCTCAAATTGACTTAAAATCAGTCAATATCTGATGAAAGTCGGTGACCAGCGCCAGGTTTTGGTGCTTGATGGTTAATGAGGTTTGATACCCAGGCCTGCACATCCAACCACGGTTAATTGTGATCCCACGGCTTCTTTCATTGAGTGCTAACCCGTTAAGATAGTTCAAAGTAATCTGTAGTCATTGCTGCTGGATGAGTCAGTGTTAGGAGAACCTTTCACCACACTGCTGCCGGACAGTCACTGAGCAACAACTGTTCAGTTTACGTTTGTAGATAAACAGATTGTTCAGTGAGCAGGAATAATTCTTGTTATTGGTTAAATGGCAATTTATGTAGGGAGGGGAAAAATCCTGCTTTCAGCTCAGAGCCAAGTTTCAGAACTTCTGGAACCGCCAGTGTCTCAGACCAGGACGAGTGGTGCAAAGGTACACGAAGCAAGCACTTAAACTTTAAAATAAGCAGATCCTCAGTTTTTTTTTTTTGCACACAACTATTTAACAGTCCTACATGATGGGTGTAGCAATGGAGCGCTATTTTCCACAGTGAAAAATACCAATCTAATATCAAAAAGATGTATCAAAACTCCTACTGTCTACACATCGCTATCAAAACCGGCGCGTTGTGAAGGTCTGTATGCAGTGCACGTTTACCCACGCCCTCCAACAATGAGCTTTTTACAGTAGTCACACACAGTGTTATATACAGAGCATTTCACATATTAGTGCCTTGAAAAAAGGTGCTGGTTCAGTAAACACAATGGTGCAGGTGATCGGTGAAGTCCTCTGAATACTGCCTGACAGTGTGTTCAAGGAGGCGTCTTCAAAGACCCGGAGCTGGCAAACCAAATCAGACAAAAACAAATTAGCATTACTTTGCGTTTGTTTATGTGATCCCTGTTAAACACTGAATTTTCATTTATACAGCAAAATTCTATTTCTTTAAAATGAAGAGATTACCTGGTAGAATTGAAATGCTGCGTCAGCATTAGGTAAAGAAACTGGAAAAGAGGAGACAGAAAGCTGATGAACAAGGCTCCGACAACCCTGTGTGGTTCAATACTTCAAAATAAAAGTCCAGGACGCGACAGACAGCAGAAAAGGGACGAGGGTTAGAGCGGGGATGCTCGGAAAACAGCGTTTCTGCAAAGGATCAGCGGTCTAAACTAAAAGGCTGGAGAGAGAAGACTTAGGATTACAAGTGGAGGCAGAGAGAGGACACAGATAGAGAAAAAAAAAAAAATGTCTTCAGTTGGACAAAGTCACAGTGAACAGACGGTGGAAGAAAGAAAGGATTGTTGTTCAAGTCACAAGGCTCCACGGCTTGTTAATGCAAACCAGCTCGACTCTACAGCTGAGCGGGAACACGTAGGAGGCTCACCAACACTCAGCCACTCTGACTTTCATCAGGTCTGTCAGCACGGTTTACATTTCCCAAAAAAGGTCCAGACTCCACGAGCGCCTACTGCCGCTACTGCTCGACGTACATTTTAAACATCGCATGAACTTACAGCGCGACACACACGGCAGCACCTCAGTGCATTTGGCAAGCTACATTTTATCAAGGAATGAGCACATCGCTGCAACCGCCTGTGTCCCGTGTAAGCTCATAGCATTTTACATCATTATGATATAAGCACACAGTTGCTAACCTACTGCTAGCTTGCTAGCTAACACTGCGACACACCGAAACGCTGCATGGAGAGCAAAGGAATCAAAGGTCTCATTTGTGTTTTTTCTGAATCGCTAGCGTGGAGTCTGAGGTGCGTCACTGGAGAAATAACCAGTTAATGAAACTACGATTGGCCAGCTGTTCTACGATAGGTTTTGGTGGATCTTTAAAGAAGTCTTTAAATAAAGATCCTTTTTTTTTTGTTACAGCCATCAGTGCAGCATGAGGAGGCCATGTTTTCTCTATTTATTATCTGATATAATTCTAAAAGTTACTCCAGTGGCACACTTTTGCCCCCGTTAGAACACAGTCAGGGTACAATAAATATGCAAGTTGACAAATTTGGACCTTAAACGGAACACAAGACAACATGGAGCAGAGATCATCCATCCAATCACAGCAATGACAAGACAAAAGACCACATGACCAAATGGATCCATCACACCCACCGGCTACAAACACACATACGGCATATGTGTGTGTGTGTGTCTCATGAGTAGTAAGCCGATGCTTTCTTGCCGGAGTGTGGTGGGAGTCGGCGCATGGAGAGAGGGGGGGGCACCCTGACGAAGCATGGAGGAGGAAGAATGAGGTGTGAGGTGAGTTTGGTATCATGATGGTACAGCTCAGTAACCCTCCTCCCTCAGCTGCAGAGACTGCTGACACAATTCAAACAAGCTTTTTTCTTTCAGTGAAGACAGAAAAAAAATGGACAATGTGACTTTTTTTTTTATAATACTCGCACCTCGCAGAGCCCCTCCAGTCTCAAAAGATGATATTTCTTTTATCTTCTGTGCATGAGATACATATATAAAGAGGATATATAGATCTTGAGTGAACAAGGTGTACAGTTCTGTTGCAAACAGGACAATAACTTGCGTGCAAAAGATCAATAAAGATCCATATACCTCAAGCAGAAATGGATGCATGGGTATTCTGTGAACATGATAACTGGTGTGCATGAGATTTATGGATCTTGCATGAACAAAATTATAGCTAGAACATCTTCAATGACTTAGGGGGCTCTGTACTTTACATGTCTGTGCATCAAGCATTCATTTTAGAGCCAAAACATAATTCAGGCCATTGTGTCTTAAGGTTTATGGAAAATATTGTCTGTTCTTTCTGTAATACGTCCTAATGACCTTTGCGCTGGAGGGATAAGAAACACTGGACTTTGATGTCCTCTGCAGGGAGGTGAGTAACAAGCAACGCACAATACTTTACACTATGCAGAAGCAATCAATGAAAATACTGAATTCAAACTTCATCTAAAATATCACCATGATGTATCTGCAACGTGGCCTGAGGGACGCTTCCAGCATTTATACTACGACAAAGAGCTGGAATGACTCACGTTGTGAGATGGAAGCGGTGCAAATCGAGGGAAATGTGCTTCAAAGGGAGGAAAACGAGACACTGAACTGAAGTAGCAAATGTAAAGATCGTTTTCTCACCAGCTCGCCTGCACGGCTTCGATGTCACTCACTAAGTTTTGGGCCAAACAAATCCCAAAAATCTGCGAATGAAAAGAAAAGAGGCAACATTAGACGTTTTCACAAAGGGGGACGTGGACTGATGCTTCAGTTTTAGCTTGTTTTCTGGAACATCACGACAGATAAACACGCGGGTGGAACCGACCTGCAGCAGCGCCACTCCTATAAAGATCCCGGCCACCAAGGTGAGGTTGTCCTGCAGCCACTTCTCAAACTGTGGCACGCAGCCTTTCACGTTGATGTAGTCCTTCTGCTCCGAGTCCTGCGATCAACATCATCTCCTGTGGTCACCTTTGCCTTTTCACTCAGTGCGCTCACACCGCACATTTTAAAAAAATGAGGCCTCATTTTCAGCCTTACCTTGACTTACATGATAGGACATGAGTTTTATTATGTGCATTCATTTTGACTTTGGAGAAGATGGAAAAAAAAAGCACATTTCCCCTGTTTCCTTGTGTTAATTTGCGTGTTAATTCTTTGGAAACTTAGTCTAGACATTGAACAGAAGCAGTGTTTAAATAGTACTGCAATGAATATCTGATGTATGATGCTTGAATATGTCATCAAATCATTTCAGTCTTCCCACAGATGACAAATGTAATATCAAGCAGCCTGAAAATGAGGACGAATATGTGCTAAAATACATATCTGTCATTAATTTCTTCAAAATCTTTGGCCTCCAATGGTAACATTTTACATGAGCATACATTATGGCAGCTTTAATCCACCTTTGACCTGCCTTCAATAACCCTGTTTGTAAAATCATTCATCATCAAATAACTCACTAAAATCAGAAATTAAATGTTGCATCTTCTAATGTAAACTAGATCTGATTGGGAGAATTAAAATACAAGAAATACTCAAGTGAGTCAAGTAGGTACAGGTTACTTACTGGTTTAGCTCGAATGTCGTATCCACACTGAGTGTTTATGACATCCTCCTGGAGACAAAAACATTCATTTTTAGAGTACGTGACTGATTTAAAAGCAGTGGCACTCTGAGGAACTCAGCTCAGTACCTTCACACATGAATATCTGACTAGTATAAAAGGATGCGAATGGGTTCAAACGCAAAGGACAAACAGGTCAGAGTGAGTGTATTTATACTGTGTGTGTGCAGGCAGAGTGAGGGGCTCGTACCGCGGGGTCCTTGGTGCAGCAGGAGAAGGGAACGCCGCACTTCTCTCGACTGGGATTCCCGTCGGTACAGTTAAAATAGATGTTCAGGTTCCAATCGTCGGCTCCGAACGCCCCGCAGCACTCCCACTGAAGTCAGCACAGAGGACAGAATGGGTTAACGGCTTCTGATGCTGGATTTCCAGAAACGATGAAAGACCTTTCCATCCTGTAGGTGGACTTTCTGACACGACTGTGTATGATCAGTGTTTCACAGCCAAAGCTAGAAGTTCAAGATGAAGACAGAAATCTACACATTCCCCATACAATAACCAACTACCAGACCTGGAGGATACGCTTACCTCCCAGTTCCAGTCTATCATGGTTCTTGGGTGCCTAAGTATTGTAATTCTACAAGTATTGTGATTCAACATTATGATTTATTGTGACTTTTGTTTGCATCACCTGTCAGTCTGTGCCTCGCACTTTTATTTCTGCATATGAAAGTGGAAAATAAAATATTTAGCAACATTTAGCTGCTCTTGCCCATCAAGCAGGTGCCATAAGAAAATAATAAAACTAGATGTTAGCTTGAAACAAATAGAGCCCCTGAAAACAAGTATGTAAAGTAAAATACGTTGTTTTTTTTGATATTATTGCAGTGATGATGCTGACTTGCATTAATTGTAATTCCCATTATGTGTTAGCATCGAGCTAACGGGCTAAGCGCTAGTTATTTGTAGAGATGAAATTGATTCAGGCTTTTCTGTGTGCTGAAGAAGGCTGTGAGATATGGCTGAAAGCTCTGAAAAAAGCTAGTAAGCAGAACTTGTGCAAATATGATCGTGTCAAACCATCATTTCCACGTTTCCAGTAACCTGTTTCTTACTGATTTGCTGCTGTTCTTCTTTCACTTACATATTCCTGAGTGAAATCGATGAGATTCTGAAGATCGATGTCGTCGCGGTACGCCCGGATGTTGTTGTTGATGAACAGGTTGAGTTGGTCTTTAATCCAGTCCTTAAAGACGAACGCCAGGACTCCCGTCGTCAACTCCAAGAAGAAGATGATTCCCAGAAACACAGAGAACTACAGCAGGAAGACAGAATTACACAACACTCAGTGAACCTTCCAGTCCGTCCTCCACGCAGGGTACAAAGTGTTCAATCATGGAACATACAAACTTGAGTAGAAATGTGTTTTCCCGCAGCGCTCCAATGCATCCTGCGAAGCCCAGAATGAACATGACCCCCCCGACCACCATGAACAGCCAGACTGGGTCCAGACCCCCGAGGTCTGTGATGGACGAGATGTTGGACAGAACCCCCTGCAGGGACGAGACAGAGGACAACAACACCCTCAGTCCGAGCCGGGCAGCTGCGTCTCTTTTGGGACACAACACGTGTTCGCCAAAAGGGTCACAGTGACATAAAAGAGGATGGAACTGGAACTCAGAGGGGAAGCAAAGCTGCGGCAAACACAAATAATACAAACAAAAAAAAAAGACACCATCACAAGGATACAATCAAGCAAACACTGGATCACTGGACATTACAGCTGCATTGCCCACTAGGGGGCAGTGGACCAAGCTGCTAGCAGCTACACGATGTTTGTTGGCTATGTTTTCAATACGACTAATAATAACTCAGGGTCTCTACTTACCTTCTCACTCCATGCCCACAGTCCAATTCCAACTAAGGCCATGCCCAGCAGCTGCAAAACACCACAGTCATATCAAATTACTGCAAAGACGTGTTGATGCAGGACGACGTGCTGCCAGTCTGTCACATAGTTAGGACGTAAAAACACAATAATGGCCTGTGAGGCTGCTGTGACCCTGTGCTGAGGGATCAGTAAAGTCCTGCTGGTTGTGCTCTGACCTTTCCTTCTACATTGGTAAGATATAATAGCTGTATTTACATTTTTTTTTTGTATGTTAACACTTACAGAACAAGGGATTCTTTGGGGGGTTTTAGTGAGCATCACATCACACCTGAGACCTGCCGCTCACAGATGAAACGTTTCAGGCCTCAATCTTCTGCCAGTCTGAACATTTTGTCAACAAGAGCAAACTAAACATTTGGAGCAAATGCACAGACCTAATGCAAGGATGCTCAAAAAATAAATGAATTATTTAATGAAATGCTCCCTGACCAGCAGATGCATTGAAATGTTCGATGTGGTTAAAGCAGGAACACCGGTGACCCGGTCTGTCCTCAGCTGCTTCATACTACAGGAAAAGCTTCTTCTTCAGCTCATGAGATCCCTGCAGCCATGTGAAGGCAGCAGGACCACACATCTGGATGCACATCAGTGCAGTGTCATTCAACAGGCAAATGTACGGGAGCCGAGGGCGGCCGAGCTTGGAATGACATTTTTTTTATGGCTTTATCTCAAGATCACGTGTTAATCATTTTGCTATCTTGAGATAACAAAGCTCACTTTCTTGCGATAACAGGTTAATTTATCTCATTACCTCGAGAAAACAGAACACAGATTTCTTGAGATAACAAGATAATTGATCACAAGAAAACAACCTATGATCCATTACAAACAGCGGTGGCTGTTTGGAGGCTTTAATAAAGTGTATGTACATATCACATTATAGAAAATGAAATAAAAATATATAATAAATAAAATATAATGATGAAATCATTAACTCATGATTTTGAGATAACAGAATGAAAAAAAAAAAAACTGCAGTTATGGCCGTTCTCGGCTTCCGTACTAATGATAGAAGGCTGCTACAAAATAACCGCACACACCTCTACACACATCAGACCGCTGGGATATAATAACTCTTGATCCTGTGCATCACAGCCTCTTTTCCAAATTAAAAAAAAAAAAAAAAAACAGGTTTCATTCTAGAAATGTTTCTAGAAATGTTTTACAGTGTAATTAATCACTGATGTGCCAGATTTTAAGGTCTGATGGAACCGTTCATAACGAGAAACACAGCACAGTCTGTCATCATTTAACCTGCTTTGTTTCTGTCATCGTGTCTGTGCTGTAAGTGTTCAAAACATCTGCCTCCAGCTGCAGATTAGTGGCTCAGTGTCACATCTGGACGCTCGGCTCCATCCACACAACAGTATGATTTCCTGAAGAAGTCCTTTCCTCAGCTGTTCAGATGTTGTTTTCACGTGTCACTGTGATTGGCTCAGCTGTGTCAGAGCCATGAGACCAGTGATGTGATTGGCTGAGAGCGTATCCATTAATCATCACAGCCTCCATCTACACTCCACCCAGCTCTTTTGCACTTCGTGTTGCTACCATGTTGCACATTAAAAAAATCTGATGTTTCAAGTTTGCAGAAGTGAAAATCTGCTGCTTTTCTTACTCTTCTATTATAGTAAATTAAATAATTTTGAGGACTTGGATCACTGGTCAATGACATTAACTTTCAGATGTTTTGCATGCTTTTCAAATTTAATAAACCATGCAACTATTTTAAATTAATATATACATTTAATTAAAAAAAAAAAAACTATGAGTTATTGCACAGGCTGATCCATGAAGATCTGGAAAAAGTTAGAATTGAGCCTCTCTCCTATCATTTATGTATGCTATGTATAAACAGCAAAAAGCTGAAATAATTAGTGGATTACTCCATTATTCACTGGAGAGATCATTAATAACAACAACTGATAACACTTCTAATTATCAATAAATAACTGAAGATTGACGATGAAAGACATTTTTTCAAGAAATATGGCTTTTTTAAAAAAAAAGAAAGAGGAATAAATAAATAACTGGCTCCAGCTTGTGGGGCATTGGTGAGGCATTTCTCACTATTGCCCCATATTTTTACATCAAATATCCTTGAGAAGGAGAGCTCGTGGAAGCCTTATTTAATTCATATTTCAGTGCCTTCACACTGCTCCCGTATCATCAGCTCACACATGCTGTCAACACATCTCTAATGACCGCCGTGGACATGACTGACATGTTTTATTCCAAGCTGTTGTGTCGTGTGTAAACTCATCATCTGTGAGTGTAAACGCGGTGCTGAGCGCTTTGTGTATCAGAGATATGACTGTCACTGAACGGTAAGCCTGCGGTCTTACAGTGAGGCGCTCTGCTCTCATTAGTTCACTCCAAAAAGCCGATTAGCTCCGCTGTCAACTGACCGACAGCTGCTTTTATCCGGACATTATTGCACGAAAACAGACACAAACAAAGCACCGATGCGCTGATTTGACTGAAAATCAACTTGAACGATAACGTGATAAGATGCGATGATGACCGAGGCCTTCCTCCCCATTGGTCAGTGGACGTGATAATAACCGAACTGCACTTGAGAGAGGCGCAGATGCGTAGAATTAAACAAAAAAAAAAGCGACCTTCTTACCCAAAACAGGATGTTGAATCCGAAAATGAAGTACTTGATGCAGCAGCTGACTTCGTGGCCTTTGTAGTGATTCCCCGACATGTTTGAGCATCCTCGGCGCGGTGTCTGTGTGAGGAAAAACACGGCCTGCTTCACAGGCTTTGTGTGCGCGATGGAGCAGGTTGAGCGCTCCGGGGATGCATTTCACCGAGGCCGCTTCCGATGGTCACTGCGCCGCTTCACATCCACACCAGGAGCATGCTGGGAGGAGGAGGTCAGGACGCGTCCGCACGGCTGCTAATGGAAATTCTCACGGACGGCGACGCGGCGGACAACACAATCAAAAATTATCCTCCGATTGCTGGGCAAACTGCGCCTGGAGGGGGCGGTGCCGTTACTGCGGGTGGTCGTCAATGATTGGCTGGGAGAAGGCTTGAAAGACGGACACAGCGACGAATGATGTCAGAGGATGGATTTGACACTTCCTGTGTCTTGAATGATGTACTTATGATAACACACACACACACACACACACACACAAATGTTTTATTTTTAATTCTAACCATCAAATTTAGTCTCAAACTGTGAGTCCGCCTCATCAGCCCTCTCCCTCTCTAAGTGGTTATGAAACCCCTCATAATTCCAGAAATATTAATGAGGACATGACCCCTGGTGACCTCAAAGGCAGCTGCAGCCCTGATGATGATGACAATGATGATAAGAATAGTTACAACAACAACAATAGCAAAAAAGATAATCATCATCATCATAACAAAGCAGGATTTTACACACACACACACACACACACACACACACACACACACACACACACACGGCCCCCACCCTCTGTTGGAAGACATTTGACAAGCCACCAAACTCTGTGTTTTAAACATTTACTTCAGCGTTCAGTCATGGTTTGTGTTCATTTCCTGACATTGTCTGATGCCATGTATATCATTTTTGTGGAAGACTATTTTAATTTAACATATTTCATTTTAAAACAAGTAGCATGAAAAGATTAAAACATAGTCCGAAAGCATTGGAGTTAAAATTGTATTAAACGTTTCTGTTGAACTTTTCCATGGCTTCCACAAACACTTCACGATTAGTCAAACTAAATGACCAAAAAGGAGGGAGAAAAAGTCCCAACGCTGCCACAGGAAGCACGAGCCTGCCTTGATGGTAATCTCTCAGCAGGCTGCAGTAGCCTCCAGAGCTGACGACTATTATCGACGCAACTCCCTGTTACAGATGTTACATGCAGCTGTTCCTGTCCTGATGTTTCTGCTGTCCCTGCTGATAAAAAACGCTGCTGCTGATTGATAGAAGTGATTTCAGGAACAGTTAGCTGTGTGTGGTTTGATCAGGTGTCCAGGGTTTCCATTTGTAGTCTTTCATCAACTGTTATCTTCACCCACATAGAGTGTAACAGCAACAGCACTGAGACTTCCAGTGGAAACCTTCAAAATAAAAGATGATAACTAAAAAAAAAGAGTTCTGATTCGGGTAAGTTAGATAACAAGTGCATCGCTCATATACATCGATAATTATACGTGAAAAGGCTGCATTGTCTGGAGGAAATGCAAACATGCTTGGCAAGTTTCTAGAACTCTGAAGTAAATATATATAAAGAAACAAGAAGGTAATTTAATTTAGTAATGTTGTTAATAGTTTTGTCCATCTGAAAGTTCCAACACTTCAACCTCGCCGTTATGTTCTCACCCCTTTGCCAATTTTGTACATTTGACACAGTATCCACCATATCAGAGGTGGATTGCCACAGAATTGATTAGCTCAGTTTTAATAAAAACACATTTGAACAGTAATAGCGGTCCCAGTGACAGAGTTAGATGTGCAGGGGGTGAGCTTGGTAAAGCACCAGTAAGGGTTCACTCAGAGAGCCTCTGTTCAGACAGTAAAGGCTCTGTGTCAGGGCGTCATGGAGGACCAGGCTCCCACTCTCATCTGTGTAACGCAGCTGAAAGCCCACCACCTCCAGAGGCTTCAGAGCCAGAACAGCTGACACATCAAACACATCATATCCGGATGAGGGTCGCTGGTCCAGGGTCAGCAGTCTCTCCTCAAGGGCAGGACTTTCTTTCAGAGCTCCCTGTGAAGTTGTGATGCTGTGCAGGGTGACGGTCACGCTGATGGGACGGGGGTGCAGGGTTTTCCTGAACAGGACCAGCTCCGCACCCATCATGGACGGGTTCAGGCTGCTGACATTGAACCAGATCCATCCTGGAGGAGCGTGATGTGGACCTGGGTGACGAACCAAAGAAAGTTTTAGATTCTTATTTTTGAATGCATCTTTAGACTTCAATATTGAAGTAGCCCTCCTCACATCCTCACATCCTCCTCACTGGTTTTAATGCATTAATGCATTTTGAAGCTGCACCAATTAATATTTTTATTATTAACAATATCACTTGACAATAAGGTTGTTTGACGAACACAGAGAATTATCACCAGCTCTGCAGTTCTCCTTATTTTGACCGAGCTTTTTAGACTCTTTTAGCTCATTGTTTTGGTTGCTTTGGCTGTAACTGTAATGTTTTGCTTCCGTCTCACAACTTTCAGCAACTTTTGTCATTATTAGCAACTAAAAACCAGATCATTTTCCCAGGAGTTGGTGGAGACCAAAACAGAACTAAAAGGAGAGTAAATATTTGCATTTACAGCGTGCTCTGCCGCCCTCTAGTGGCCAAACAAAATGCAGCACAATGAAGCACAACCATTTTTGCATTTGTGATCTAACTTATTATATATTTTTACACAGTATCTGCTTTTAAATCTGGATGCTGTTTGTCTTAATATTTGTTTTAAGCATGTTGCACAACTGTCCAAAATCCACACAGTGATGTCACAGCAGGTGTTTGCTGATGGAAGACTACCAGCTTTGCCAACTTAAAGACGTCATCACTGGAACACCGCTAATGCTAACTACCCAGTTGTTCTTTTATTCTTTTACTGCAGTCAAACAGGAAATGTAAAAAAAAACATTTGACATGATTAGAATGGGTTTGATAAAGCTATTTAAAGCCAGTTCAGTTATTGAAAGACAAAATTAACATGCTTATTCCGTTAAAATAAGATGGTAAAATAATGGTAATTCTTTTCAAATCCTTACCAACAACACTACGATAACTCTGCACCAGCGTTCCATCTGAACCCCCAAAGTCTTGCGCCTCTAGTGAGTCCAAGCGCTGATAGATCCTCTTCATGTAGGGATGTGGCTTAGCCTGATGGCTCGCAGACACTTTATTGATATGCAGCATTTCCAGAATGGCTTTGTTGAGCTCCTGGTCATCCTCTGCATCTCTGCGCTGATCCATCAGCAGCAAACCTGTGACGGAGCACAGCAGGAGGAGGACCAGCATGACATCCAAAAATCCCACACGGACACCTCGGACCATTTTGAGGAATATTTAATGATATGAATTGTTTCTAAGTGGTCTCATATGATCCTGTATCTGCACGTCTTTTCCTCTCAAAGTGCTGCTGAAACTTCCACCTCAACAGGAACAGTCTGTGCACTAATAGGTCTGCAGGAACCACAGGGGCTGTCAGGACTTAGTGAAGCAGTCCCGTTCTGAAGCTGAGGAATGTTACTTCCCTTTGACACACACTCTGCCGTGGACTGTAGGAGCCACAGTCCTGCACTGCTCTCAACAAGCAGCCGCTGGATTAATGCACTGACTGGAAAGACTCTGCGGTGGCTTGAAGGAGGAGTGTCAGGGCCACTTTCGGGATAACAGTCAGTGGTTAGGGGTTGGGTGCCTTGCTCAAGAGCACCTCAGCAGTGCCCTGGAGGTGAACTGGCAGCTCTCCAGCTACCAGTCCACCTCCATATTGACTCGTCCATGCTGGACTTGAACCGAAACAAACCCCAAACAAAGTCCTTTCAGTCTGACCTTCCACCACAAATTCCTCTTCGGGATGATTAAATATCTTTGAACCACAGTTCCCCTTTGACTACACTTGGAGGGATGTGTGTTCTGGCACTGTGTGAGCACACATCTGGTCTGATGAGGTGCTGTAATTTAAAGGTCAGGCTCACCTTCTTTAACACTGGTTTTTGGGGAAGCTTTCATTGCAAATTGTACTTGAAGATGTCTCCATCATTTCTGGGTGACAGCATGGGTTTTTAAAATGTTTAGTGTGACTTCCAGAAAATAGATAGATAGATTTTAACTTCACTAACTCCAAACTAAATTATTTTCTCAGCTAATACTGACGCCCACTGGCTACCTGTAAAACTACAGTCTATATTGGTCAATGTGTTAAAATCAGATTTGGACAAATTGAGTCACATTCAGTCTCTTCACTCACTTTAACAAGGCATTTAGAAACGTTGCTGTGGTGTAAAAGTTTTATCTACGACCTGAAACGATAGTGTTTGTATTCTCTTTAATAAAGGAGACAATGATGGATGATTGGAGTGAACTCGGACTGACACTGAAATAAAAACATTGCATTTTAAAGGAAGAACACTAAAAACAAATCAAAGGAAAATTTGAAGATGAACTCCTGGTTAATACTTCTTGAAGTTGCTTTGTGGTGTTAAGCGCTGCTAACAATATAGACATTTAGGTTGCCAAAAATGTGAGAATACAAAAAGAAGCTGTTAACACTACTGATCCAGACAACATCCTCCTGCCTTAAGAGTAGCCAAATCATCACTTTCATAATATTGGCTGTAATGAGTAACCACTTGTGCAGCTGCAGACATTTAGTCTTGTTCTAAATATTGTTTTTGTCAGTAGACTGCAACAAGGGGGTAATTCCCACTGGGGATGAGAAGATATGGCCCCTGAATTTTGGAGTTTTTTTACACACTTAACCAGGGGTGGAGAACCTTTTGCCTAGCATGGACCATTTATTTTTATAACATCCCTCAAGGTGCAAACTAAATTATTGAACACATATCACACTAAGCTCTTTCTGCTTCTCTTTTGCTAAGGTGTCTGATGTCAGATTCTAGTGATGATGATGATGATGCTACTCGCAGCTGGTTTGGGTTCGTCTCTGAAATGTACTGTTCACCATGAAGGCCAAATCATTCCTTCCCAGGAGATTTAACAACCATGCACATTTGGCCTCATGTGACAAATTAAATGACTGTCTTTCACACTTCAGGTGACTCCAATGACTGTCATTATGCAGCCAGGAGCACTACAACCCAAGTTGTACCAATGACGATAACGGGTGAAATGCCTGCAACTCCCCACCACTCAGAACTGAAGAAGCCCCTTGGACCAAGTCCAGCTGCCTTTGATTCAACCCTCCGTGGATCACCATGACCTGGAAGACCAAGACACCAAACCACACAGCCACTTTCAATCAGTTTCCACAACAGGTTTTCCCTTCGACTCCATTAATCCTTTGAGACTTTTGGACAATTTGACCTTGTCTGGTGCCAGCAGCTCCGCAGCAGCAACAAGACACTCCTTCACAAACCCTCCATCTTAATGAGGTTTCAGCTTCTTAGCTATTAGCTCGCTCGCCCCAAAACTTGCCTGCATAACACTGTCTCTGTCAGAATGTGGCCTTGTGAGAGCTGCTTGTTGCACATCTTAACTCTGAAGAGAGTTAAATTCATCCAAGTGCATTTGTCCTTGCAGCTCCTCCAGTTTGGCATGTTTCAAGCTGTAACAATGCTCGAGATCGGTCTTTTTCATCACTGGGACTCGTACCCACAAACCAACTTTGGCAGACTGGCTTGCCTTTTACTCAAAAAAAAATAATTCTCTTGAAAAGCAGGACATTCCACATCTACTTCACATCTTTTCTTTTCTTGACAGCTTCCATGATGCAATGTGTATGTTGTATTCAGGGACCACTAATCACCATATATTTATTTGCATTTTGAAGTTTTTGCATTGAAAAGTGTTGACGCACAAGGCAAAATCTGTCCTCAATTTCACAAAATAAATTTTACATTTGGTTGAGGTGGCTTTTGCCTTTTTTGAATAAGACTTAATATGCTCCGATAAGTTCCGATCAAGCAAACATTTAACTCACAGGCCTGATCAGCTGTTTCTACTATGATGCATCTTAGAACGTCTCCTCATCGCTCGACACAGATCTGATGTAAACGTCCTCATATTAACACATGGAAGGAACAGAAATGCCATATTTCCAAAGCTTTTTCTGCATATTTTTTTTTTCACTGTTTGAGGCCCGACTGGCAATCTGTCCTTTTATAGACTTTTCTCTCTTTTTCTTACATTAGTGCTCTGTTAAGCCTCTTATCTTTGCTCCCTTCTGTTCAGTAATGACAAAGCTGTTCCTCAAGCCACCAGGCACTTTGGACCAGTCTTTGATCTCGGGGCCCGGTGTTTGTCTTTAGGTTTTTCCGCTCTGATTACTGATGCCACGGCAGCAACAAGAGGAGGAAGGCGTCTTCAGCCAGCTCTTCCTGCACTCAGCCTCTGTCCCTCCTCCTCCTCCTCCTCCCTCCCTCACTCTCTTGTAGGTGGAGTTTGTCGCTGAGGAGTGAGGAAGCTTCTGTCAATGAGGTAGTTGCTCTTGAAAGCAGAGGAGAACAGGCAGGTAGGCAGGAAGAAGAAGCGCAAGATGTTAGCAGATCAGGTAAGGACATGTCTAAATGTATGTGTAGGTCTCCACTGAGGGTCTGTCTTGCTCGGGAACATAAGATGTTTACTTGGACGTCTTTTTCTTTTCCTAACTCCTTTTATAATAGTTTTTCTCCTCTTAATTTGCAGGTCTGTCTCTCCTCATCATCTCTTTCTCTTCCCTCTCGCTCATCACAAACTCTAATTTGGATGACGAACCTTACTCTTAGTGTCTCAAAATTCATCATTTATCAGCATAACCATCAACTGATGCCTAAGAAAACTCCTGTAGTCTAAATATCTCAAATAATTTTGTCAGTATATGCTGTTTAATTCAGATTTAACTGCACATACATGCTTCTCTCTGCACCATAACAAACACTGGTGCACAAAACTGAACTTTTACCTATTTATCGCATCCTCGGCTTTTGTTTCTAGCAGTCAGGGAATGTTTGGGAGCTTTCTGAGGCTTTCTATGGCACATTCTGCACTACACTGCTGGACAGCAGCCAAATGTCTCCACTCATGTTTTCAGCAGAATACCTTCTTCTTCCCTGATGGCTTGTCTTTCCTTGAAAATTGCTGGCTGCTAAGGACCCTGTCATTATTAAGATTAGAAGAAGAAACCGTTGCTGTGAGTGGATATAACAGACATTCCCAGCTGTGGAGTAAGACCACTTGTTATGTGACACATCACATTCCCTCACAGCTGTGTGTTGTGTGTTCAGCCTGAAAGCACATGCTATGTTTTTGCCAGCTGGTATATGTAGAATCTTAAGTCTTAATAGCTTCACTGTATCAAAAAATGGATATATGTAATCTTCTAATTCATGATGTGTGTAGCGTTTTTTCAAATGTTTGGAAAACTCCTTCGATATGTGATTTATTTTAATATACATAAGGTATCTGATGGGCTGGTGCTCTATCGTACTGCAAAACTATTTGAGTTCATAACAAGTTTACTCACAAAAATGGGCAAAATCTAAGCAGCAGAGGCTGAGATATCCTGATGTGTACTCCCCAATATAGGTCAACTGGACTATATTTCCCATACTGCAGCTCAACATTTAATACAAGTCTGTAGTTTCAAAGCTGAGATAACCCTGATGACATCAAACTATGTACATTTTGCAAACACTATGTTTAGAAGTGTTCCTAATGCTGAATTTAGGAGCAGTAAACTACATATTTGCTCTGTTCAGTTCATACACTCAGAGGTTTAGGCTCCTGCAGTCTTAATTGCTGGCTAATGTTTGCTCAGGTTAATTAATCATAGACAGATTTTGCTGCATAACTGACTTTACTGATGTTTGCTTACTTTCTGATGCTTTTCTGATGCTTTTCTTTTACTGTAACTGTGTATTTTAGCATTTACCACTCGCCAGTATTTGCCACTTTTGACTGTTCACCAAATGCTGAATATTGCTTTAAGGCCAGAAAGTTCATCAGCATGCACTTGTGCAAAGCTTTGTGACTTAGTATCTACTTAAATGGTTGGTTGGCTAAATAACGTAGCTGTCAAGCTAACTATTAACACAGTAGCCAGCTGGGAATGTCGGCTGCAGCCGGACTAAATAGCTGTGCATTGGCTTTCTATCTTGCAACTATTTAGCTTGATAACTGTGTTAGCATGTTTCCACTGTTGTAACACAGTTTATAGGTTATGATAGATTGATAGCTATGACAGGTCTGACCAGTGTGCAAAATATGGGGAGACTGGTGGGGTGTTAGACCCCTAATTTACATCTAGGACATTAGCTATTAATTTGTAAATCATACCATAGACAAGCAAATATGACTTACTGAAAACATGGAGGGTGCTTCTGCCTGTACAATCTGCATTTCTAACTGCACTTTTTCATATATTTATCTCATTATTAAATTTATTTATCTCATTGTCTTTCAGCATATAGGATTAAAAACTGTTTGTGTTAATGTGCAGATGCTGTTTTTTTGAAGTACCCCTCCCATGTGGAGTACCCCTTTAAGAGGATGTGAAACAGCTGGGGAGAGTGGTACCATGCCACGCAACACTGATGTTTTGTTTAAACTGGGATTACGGAGTGTATATTGTATTACCACAAGCCTATGGGAATGTAAATCCAGTTTGTCATTAGGCCAGTGGTCTCTGACACTCAGCAGATACTCAGCTTCCTCCTGAATGACAAAACACTTCACTCCTGACATGTGAGGTTAATTCAAAATGAGGTTGGTGGTCTCTGCCCGTTTGTTAGGATCTAAATCCACAGTACCCGACATGACAGGAAATAGGACAGCTTCTGTGGATGCATCGTGTTGACATTATATCGTACAGCGACTGTAACATGAAGCTCTGCCAAAACAGGAAAAGAATCAACTACAAACAGTGTCAGGACCCTCAGAGTGCTCCAGGCAGCTTAACCTTAGGACCTTTCCCAGCACTCCCACCTTGCATCTGCAGCCTCCCCACTGGGACTCACACCAGTCAAATCTTTAACAGGACAGATCACTGAGGCCTTTGTGCCTTAACATTGAGTAAACAACAGTGACATGCTGCTTCTGAGTGTGGCACAGTGCTGAACAAGGTGTTATCTGCTAAAATTTGATCTTCTCTCACCTCTGGCATGCAGTTGGACTTTGGTTTGCTCTCAGTACTCACAAAGCTGTATGCTATGGGACATGTATGTGCTCGTGCAGAGTAGAGGGGAGGATGCTGCTTATTTTTTCTTGATCAGACTGACTGTCTTTAAAATTGACTTTCATTGTGACACAGATGAAAACACACTCTATAGTAATAATAAAGGTTTAAAGGTTTTGCATGGGGTTGAGGTTAGAACTCTCTGCAGGCCAGTCAGGTTCCTCCACACCCAACTGGGAAAAGCATTGTCATGTTGAAAGATTTGTCAGTACATACACTGACAACTGTAGCTAAGACTCTATGCTTCTCATCCTTCTTAGCAGTGCAAAGAAAATGTGTTTTTTTTTAAAAAAAAAAAAAAAAAAAAAAAAGCTGCACTAATCAATATCTTAGTCACCATGCATCAAATACCTATGCAAAATGTGAAAGAGGGCACCCACAGAGAACAGTCCTCCCATGTCTGTGGCACTTTTTAGCCTCTTTAAACTCATCAGCATTGTGTCCAGCAGCTATTTGCTATTTTCAGTAATAAAAGCTTTGATAAATCCACTGATTCACCGTACACAATTTATTCTATTGCTGATATTAGTTATTGTTGTCAAACAGTGTTCCTCCAAAATGTCCCCTTTTCACGTTAATTAACAGCCTTGCTTTCAGCTGTACCAGCCTTTTAAAATACATAATCCTGCAATTTTAGTTAAAACATGACTGTCACCAAAATGAGACAAAGAGTTTTCTTAGCAGTGCATTGACAGCACTCCCAACAGGGTCTGAGGTGGGGGTAAAGGGGATTTTTGACCATTTGGAATCCTGTTTTGCACTCAGCCACTTGAACATGAGCTTTCCAGCTCCCTCAACACAAGCATTGTTCATGGGGACAAGCTCTAACATGTTCCCCAATGCAGAGGCTGATTAGAAGGTGCTTTTCTGTCCAAGGTGCTTTCTGTGTGAGGTCTCTGGAGAGAGGGTAGGTGTCCCAGAGAAGGGCTGAAGGAATGTGGCAGGATGACATCTAAAGCCTGTTTTTCAAATACAAAACACCTCCACTGCACCTTCTCAGTTGGGTCTAGAGTGAGGTGAGACAAAACTTTATTGATCCCTGAGGAGAAACTGCACTGTAAAGAAAAAAAAAAAAAAAGTCTGGCAGCAAAAGTTGCCAAACACTTACTGTCAAATTAGAGTAGCTTTAGCTGGAGGAACATCTCACAATGAATTAGGCTAACTGGCAACAGTAACATGAGCATCCCAGAGAGGCTGAGTCTTTCTGAAATAAAGGTGGGGAGGGGTTCACCTGCAGTCACAGACTGCACTGACAAATAGTACAACAAGAATCCTGTTTCTTAACTTAAAACTGCAAAGAATTTAGGGATTTCATGCTCTGCGGTTGTTACCTAGAAAAGTACAAACAGGCTATTCAGCTTAGTAAAAACTGTCAAGTCCTTTCAAGTCACAAGCCTCCAGTCAGTGACAAGTCTCAAATCATGAATACCAAGTCAAAGTCAAGTCTTTAATCAATGGTTGCAAGTCCTTAAATTTGCATCGTGAGTCCTCCACCTCTGACAAAATGTACTGAACTTTCCTTGGCCATCGACAAAACAACAGGAGCTAAATTCTTTCCAGTAAGAAATATACACATTCATACAAAATCAGTATAATATACAGATGTGAACCTGCATGCCAAAAAAGCTTCAAGTTCATATAGCAGATTGAAAGTTACCCACTTCCTGTCTCGGTTTCAACGATGCCTCTGCAACTAATCTCACCGAGCCTTGACCTGAGAATACAAAAACAGATAATGTCTATTATCCTCTTAAAATTGGCTGCACACCAACAGGTGGAAACGCTGTTGCCTGTGCTGTTTTCAATGTACACACAATGGCAACTTTTCCTCTACCCTCACAGCAGCAGCAGCGAGGAGCCATGAGGTGGCTGTTTGCCGCTTGAACTGGAATTGTGCATGATCAACCTTTGGCTTTTTTAGTGCAGGGACAGTAAGGGGTTAACAAGGGCTGAAATTAAGGTTGGGGCCATAAGCTGTAAAACCAATTGTCAAACTGACTGTTAACCAGTGTAGGGATGTTTAATGTGGTGTAATGTAGTCGTCTCTATGTTTGGATTCAGTTAAAACACTAAGCGCAGTATTTTGCACAACTGATGAGAAACTTCTCAAGGCGAGACTACTAGTCTGTTATCATTAGATATACTGCAGACACACAGCAGCTGACAGAAAGAGGAGGTCACATTCATCAGAGAAATATTAGCCGTTTCTGGGTGAATAAATGCTAATGTTGCTTATAAAAGGGAAGTTAAAACATGAACGGCAACCATTTAATGCATACTGCTCATAGAAACTGAGCACAATTAGCTGATAATTAGCCTGATTAGCCACCGTCAGCAATCAATAACAACACACATTATTAGACTGTAGCTAAATCATTAATCAAACCAAGTACTAACCACAGTCAATGCATGTCTGAAAACCTTGTCATACTTCAGCAGTTACTGAGGGGTTGGTGGTGACAAAATGTTAAAAAAAAAAAAAAACTACACTGAATATTGGAATTCAAAAGAAGCTCCCTGTGCTGTCACCTGCAAAAGCAGATTACTCTAGAAACACAAGATAGAGGGTGTCTCAGTTCATCAGTATAATCCATAAACTGTTACCCACTGACATGATGTTAACACCAGTTAAGGCCGGTGGGTTTCTATCAGACCCCAGAAAGCAGCTGCAGACAGGGTTGCCCTTTGTCACCTCTGCACTCTGCTATCAGAACCAACTAGCCCAGCTTATTAGAGATGACAGTAATATAAAGGGGTTAACAATAAATGGAGAATCACATAAAATATCATTGTACGCAGATGTAACAACAAAGCCACGCTGCAGATGGTAGAAAATATCGGGGTATTCAAACGTCTGCATCACTAAAATCACTGAAAAACAGCAAAACATGTAAAATAACAGTCAATTGCTCAAAAATAACTTTTTTTTTTTTTTACAGTGTAGGTACAAAGAATGAAAACAAGCTATAATTGAAAAAGAAGGGGAGCAATTTAAGACCCCCTTAGGTTATGTTAAAGGAAGCTTTAAAGATGTTTCAGAGAATGTTTGTCCCCTCCTGCTTTTAATAAGTATGGTAACTCCAGCAGAGATTGAAAGTCTTGTATAGTGGAAGGGCCCATGCTGAGGGTGACTATATACAGGTCAAAGGTCACTGAGAAACATCATGGCATTACAAGACGTGCTGTTTAGCCTCAGGGAAAGGCCAACATTTGCTTGTAATGAACATATTTCCTGGCAACTTGAGCACAGATTAAGTCCCAAAGTCTACGAACAGAGAGCTGAAACCTGCCTGAAGCCGGTTTAAAACACTGATTATTGCTCTTCTCTGTCATATAATTACAAAAACAATGAACAGCAACTGTTCTTTCCAGTTGTTGTCAGAAATCAGCAGTGTTGCTGCATTCCTTTATTTGAGGGTGTGTTTATATTGATGTTCGCTCATGCTTCAGCTTGCAGACCCAGTAGGTCTGTCTAATTATATTGTTTCATGTGGTATCGGCTGCTTCCTGACAGGTATGAAACTGTGAAGTTATGATTGAGAGTTGATGATGGAAGCTACTCCTGTTACAGAGCAAAGTATTTAAGATTAAAACTTGTATTATGTGCAACACCACTAGAGTGATGTAGTTATTGTTTTGCAGAGGGTGAGATGAGTTATCAGTTTCATGTCTGTGTCAAGTACAGAGCTGGAGTCAGGACACGGTTAGCCTAGCTTAGCATAAAGACCGGAAGGAGGTGGAAGCAGCTAGCCTGGGTCTGTCCAAACTTCAAACATATGATTACCAACACCTCTACAGCTCACTCATTTTATCAAACAGTCATTCAAATTTAGAAAATGTAGAAAATGACACACAGCGTGTTAATTAGTAGCCTGTAGAGATGATGGTGGATGTGTGCTTTTGTGGATGATGATGTGACTTTTTTAAGAAAAGCATAAGCCTGATGTCTGTTATGTAATTTAGAGGGTTTTGGTGCATTAAGGAATCATGCATTTATTGTATTACTGATAATATGTTTTATATTATACTTCTCTTTTCAGGTTATATTACAAGAATTTGATGACAGAGAGTAGTAAAAATATAATTGCAGTATATAAGAAATGCCACAATCTGAAACCGTTTTCATTCCTCTTACAGCTCGTGATGGATCGTGTGAGCTGGTAAAGCACATGCTCTAATTTCAACACGCAACCAGAGGAAGATGCTGCTTCCTCTAAAGAGACAGACATCCCTTGGATCACTAAAATCTCCTACTGAAGTGTGTTTCTGAAAGCGAGCCTCCTTTGGTTTGGAGCCACTCCTTGAGGACCCTGTAGGACGTTGGCTTGTGACTGACAGTGATGAGTTCACAGGGTCAAACAGCGACCTGGACTTTGCTTCCAGTGCTTCTGCTGGGAATGACCTGCTTATCACACAGTTCCCTTGTGAAAGTAAACAAGGGTTTAAAGGTGAAACGGGGGCAGGCAGCCTACCTGCAGGAGGGTGACCTGCAGTTCCACATTCCCCCTCACAAGGATGCATGCAAGGTGGAAGTGGTGTTAAATGAGCCCATAACTCAACGAGTGGGGAAACTCATGCCTCAGGTAATGGAAAAATCTTCCTCTTATGAAAACCCCCGGTGTGCTCCAGGCAAGTGACCATGTGCCATGTTGTACGGTCTAAAGGCATGCATTATGCTCCCATAGCTTATATAATATATAATTAGTGTTGTTGTAATGATGACAAAAACTCAGTGCTGGTTTATTGGTCTTTTGAGTTATTTTTCACCACTGTTGCAGATTTATTTTATGTTTAATGCAAGTGGCCCCCCAAGATCCCACAGCTGAATGCCTCGGTGCATGAAGTATGAATTTTGGCAATATAAAAGCAAATAAAATCTGTCAAAAATAAATTAAATTGGCATAAGGAGACTAAGATTTAAAAGATTTAAGGAAAAATAATAATAGAAAATAGAAAAAATTACTGGAGTGAATGGACGGCCCTGTCTCTTATGTACAACATGCATTTATAGAATATCAGTTTTTTTTAGTCTATGTTTCATCCTATATGTTACTAGACTGTAATTTTAGTTAAATATTGAAAAAACACATCTTATGTCATGCTTCAAATAAGCAAGTTTTTCAATATTTAACCGAAGCCATGATCTTTTCCTAATTTAAATCAAGTGCTTTGAGCTGCCTTTGTCCTTCATCTTACACACATCTGGCTTGCAGATACAGTATACTTCCATTTCTTAAGCAGCCTAGTCTTCAGTCAAGAAAAGAGAGGTATTCTGGGGGAATAGAAGGTGTACGGACCTTTCTATACTTCTTCCTTTGTTTTCCAGGTAGCCAGGGTGTCTCCTCTCTAATGAGTCTGTGCTGACAGATACAGCCATCCGTTTAATGTCAAGGATGAGTGATTTTTCATGCTAAAATTAAAAACAAAAAGTTCAGGATTAAAGTTTGGGCTCTCATTTTGTCATTAGTAGATTCACACATCATTTATTTATGAGTAGTTTGAGTTTAGCTCAGTATGAGCTGGTGACATTCAAACAATTTACACTTTACAATTCATTTTATTTTTATTGTTTTCTGACGTTCCCTGTGCCCAATCACCAAGCCCTTCCTGCAACATCAACTTACAGCATGCATGTGATAAGGATTTAATGGTTAGTGATTGGTCATATTTAGATCCAGGCTTAATAAGAAAGAGTTCATTTAGTAAATGGTCAGTATGGAGATT
Source organism: Chaetodon auriga (assembly GCF_051107435.1). Taxonomy (NCBI): domain Eukaryota; kingdom Metazoa; phylum Chordata; class Actinopteri; order Chaetodontiformes; family Chaetodontidae; genus Chaetodon; species Chaetodon auriga. The sequence continues at coordinate 16,061,184 of NC_135097.1, read as the reverse complement.
CACAGATCTAGAATGCCGGAGTGATTTGAGACTGGTTATGAGTTATTTAATAGATAGATAGATAGATAGATAGATAGATAGATAGATAGATACTTTATTGATCCGCAAGGGAAATTCACAACAAGGGAAATTCACATAGTATTCAACAATAGTATGTTCAGAAGTCAGTTATCCAACACGTCCTCCCTCAACGTATTCTTTGTGTTTGATAATTAAGATTTCTCTCTTTGCTTGTTCAGGTGTTTGATTGCCATTACCTGGCTGATGAGGTAAAGTATGTCCATAACGGCTGCCCATTGTTAAAGGAGGACACTGTCAAGCTTCGACTGTACAGGTACAACAACTGGATAACCTTAAAATAGGAAAGGCATTTATTTACTTCCTTTGCTGTCCTTCTTGATGTGGCAGCATGAAATGAATGAGCATCTTGTGTTTTTTGACCAGGTTCACAGAGACAGAGACATACATGGAGGTTTTTTCTCTCCATGTGGATGTTATAGAACCTGAATGCAGCATCATAAAACTGGGGCCCAAATCCCTGGAGGTTCCTGAATTCTATGGGCTCTCTGATGCTGTGGATGGCAATGTGGTGTCCTTCCACTATGAGAAGAGGTCCAACCTGGAGTGTAGCATCCATCTGAGCAGCCATGACACCCACCTGCCAGCCCACGGACAACTGGTCACCGGAGAGCCAGAGAAAGCTACAAAGAGAGGGGATGAGCCAGAGAGCTTCATCCACCTACGGCAGCAGCTAGGTAACCTTAAACTGCATGGCTCACAGCTGATGAGGGCACATTTCCCATGCCTAGCTTTTCAATAAGTGAACAGGAAAAAATCTACCAATGCAAGAAAACTCTAATTTGACCCAGGAATACAAGCTGCAGTGTCCCTGCAACATCCTTGAATAGCTGGCAAGCAATCCTTTGGTTCGATTTAGGTTATGCTTCACAGTTCACATTTTCAAACGGTGTGCTTCATATTTACCAGAGAGAAGGATTTGAGCATATGAGGAAGAAGCCCTGAGTTGGCAAATGCAGTGGTAACTAATGCAAGTTTGACTGGACTTGCTAGAGTGTGAACATCCCCCAAACAAACGAAGAGCAGGACTGAGCTGCTGTCATTACTCTGAATTCTGATATAGCTGCAACTTGGCTCACAGATTGACATACCCTCAAACAGCACCTGTCACGGTCCTGAACAGGTATTTTTCTAATGTATTCTGTAACAAAATGATGTGGAAAGCTAATAACAAGCCCATTGCCCCAGTTAGCCACACATGCTACTATTTGCAGCTTTAAGGCATAATCTGTACTGGTCAGATTCATTGCTGCCTGCCACTGTTTACTTTTTCATGCTACTTACAGAGGCAGCAAATTGTTGCTCTATATATTGTGGCTTTAAGAGTCAAAGACTTTTGAAGAGATTTCTACAACAAATCCCTTTATCAGTAGGTTTAGAATGTTTGTAATTAATGATATCATGTTTGCCACAGCCAAAGCTTGCAGTTTAGCCGATTAATTCAACTTTCTGGGTTGATATAAAAATTCAGTGGCCTTGAGTGACATGACACATTAACTTCATTTAATCAGGTTGTGCCATTGAGCTCAAGAAAGCAGGAACAAAAAAGTAGAAAATCTCTCACATATCTCAGTGCCACATAGATCAAACAACAATACAAAAGTGATGTGAAATTTGTGTAATTTCCATATGGTTGTGTAATTATTCAGATAATAAAGCTCGAGCCATGTGTAAATCTGAAGACTGTCTGAAGGGTCTGAAGCTTGTAAAGTTCACCAAAATTCCCTGTGATGACTTCCTGATGATGGGGTTGAGGTATCAGCACATAGACCCTCCATCTCCAAATGTAGATTACATCGCAATCAGACTGGACCTCAAGGACTCCAGGAGTGGCAGCATATATCAGGTAATTCGGCTGTTTCAGTGCTAGCAATTTGTTCCTCACTGCCTGTACCAGCACTATGATTTTATATGAGTATTTGCTTTAAGTACTAAATAGGTTTATTGTGATATATTGGGCCACTATTGGCCTTCTTAAAGAATCATAACTAATTAAACTTAATTTTAAGTGCTGGTCATTGTGTTTTCTTTGCATAGTCAGAACAGGCCTGGATTCCAGTGCAGATAGTCGGTGCAATGCCCAACCAGCCACCCAAACCGTCCTTCATGTCCATGTTCATCCTGGAAGTGGACCAGTTCATCCTCACTCCACTCTCCACTGCTACTCTGGATGCTGAAGATGAAGAATCCCACAAACAGCTTTTGGTTTTCAACATCACTAAGCCTCCCGTGGATGGCTTCATCACCCATCTATCTGATCACACTCGCCCAATCTCCTCCTTTACATGGCTCGATCTCAATGACATGCTCATTGGGTATCAACCGCCGAACTCCTCACATACACAACGCCGGAATTATGAGGTAGCACCCTTTCCTATACTTTCTGCAGTTTGTAAAACAATTAGTTTGGTGTTGTCAATGGTTTCTGAAAATCTTTGTAATCTTTCCATACAGGTGGAATTTGAGGTTCATGATTTTTTCTTTGAGAAGAGCCCATCAGTGACTGTTCATATATCTGTAAGGAATGCAGACACGAATGCACCAAGAGTGTCTTGGAACATGGGTATGCTACCAGTGCCACACTGCTCACTGCACAAAGCCTTTTCAAATGCATGGGAGTAATTAAGTTGTTTATTCGTTAACTTTAAAATTGAAATTTATTTTAGCAATCATCACTTGTAATGACATACATAGGTACTTATCAGCCAACTTAGCATCTCCATGGAGCTTTTAAGCCTCTTTTAACTAATTGTTGTCTTATACTATCTGCTTCAGTCTCACTGCTCTCATCAACCTCATTTTGCATAGGCATGGCAAATCATCTCCATGTAAAGGAAAGTCCACTGCCTCCAGAACAGTCTATAATTTCTCTGAACACAGAAAGCTGGACGCCACAGCATTAGTGCTTTTAACTCTGTGGCATGCTATCCTGCAGAATGAGAGTCAGCATGTACATTATACTTAAGTTCCTCTATGAACAACTCATCTTACAGGTCTTAGTCTGTTAGAGGGTCAGTCCCGGCCAATAACGTGGGAGCAGCTCCAGATTGTGGACAACGACAACCTGAATGCTGTTCGAATCATCACTGTGGACGGCCTGCAGCATGGACGGCTCACTGTCAGAGGTACTGATACACAACTGCCAGTGGACACAGACAAAATTACATATGTGCTTACCTGTAGAAAAAATTTAAAGCTTGTACAAATCTTTTCAAAGTCAAAGTACAATTTGTCTGGCTACACAGCAAATAAGTTAATCTGTGAGCTGGTTTGAGGTTCATTTAGGTTACTAATCATTCGACAACACAGGGTTGTACAACGAAATCCAAGTTATAAGCTATTCCCTTATGTTCCACACAAAACAGAAAACTGTTGTGGACTATGGTGCATCAGGCATGGTACCTTGGGCTGTTCCAGAATCAAACCTCAAGACAACATAGACTAAGGCTGAATGATGTCTTGGTGGAATTAATGTTTCACTCTAATGGTCCAGTCATCCAGATGTTTAAAGTCAACCAAAGATACACATTGAGTTACACTGTGGGGAACTTGTGCAATTTCCTGCAACTGACCAAAAGCAAACCATACCAGTTTTGACCTGTGAAGGAATAGAATACCACTGGAAATCATTATAGATGTGTTGCACCATCCCTGTTTGTATTAACATGCTGTGTCAGAATATAAACTGCTCAACAAAAAAATTTTTGACAGTTATGAGTCAGGAGTTGATTGTACAAATTCATGGTTTCAATAAACCATTAACTATTGTCGTCCTGTTCATGACCAAGCTAGTTTGACGACTGACAGCTCGCAAGGCAGTTAGCTTTGACAGCTGTTGTGATTGACTACAGCTAGCATGTTCCTGGGTGACTTGTGATTCATCAGACAACTGGCCCTGCAAGGTGTTACACATGGATGAGTTTTGCTGTGCCACTTGTGGTTCACAACCTTTTGGCTTGTGGTGTTTTAAAGTCAAGCGATGTCTATGACCCTTGGTCACAGGTTGCATGATATGTCAGTGGGTGGTGAATAGTTCAAGGAATGATGTTCACATTACACATTGTTTCATGTGAATAGTTTTGAGAGGCATACAGAATAAAAACTATCCAGTGCTTCAAAAAATATTGGATTTATTATAAAAAATAAATAGAATTTATGAAACATAAGTATTTTTTCATTTCCAATTTTCTTAATCATCTTACTGCCCCTCTGTTTTAGCTGGTGGCTTCTTTTGGGGTTCCAACCCCATCTTAACAAACTATCTTAGCACCACTGCAAGGATTGGCAGATATAGCTGGACCAGATTTGGAGTAAAATGCCCTAAACTTACTTAAGCTTTACTGTGCACAACAGGAAAAAGCCACCTTTCTTCTGTAATAAACAGGGTTTACACTTTCACAAAATGTGTTCTTAATTTGGAGAACATTTCTATACCACTGATGTGAGGCACAGACTACCATCATCTCCAACAAAGGTACCACATTTACTTCAATCAGTCATTAACATTATTGATATTAACACGTTATTTAATTGTTTCATGTAAAATCCAGGTGGAAAGGGCTTCATATTCACTGTCAATGACATCAAAGCAGGCGTGGTTCGCTATCATCACGACGACAGTGACTCCACCAAAGACTTCATAATATTCCGCATCGCTGACAGCAACCATCAGACCCGACACAAGTTCCCCATCAAGATCCTGCCAAAGGATGACACTCCTCCATTCCTCATTACTAACATGCTGCTGGAGGTGTCTGAGGGCCAGATGGCTTTACTGAGAGGCTCAACCCTCCAGGCATCAGACATGGACTCCAGCGATGACTACATCCTCTTTAACATCACCCACCCTCCGCAGGCAGGAGAGGTCATGAAAATTCCAGGACCAGGGCTCACAGGTTAGAAGAATGGACTTTTTTATTTTACCCTACACGGAGTTTACAGGTTTATTTTTAACCATATCTGTCACATTTCTTTTGGTTTTAATCCAGGTTATCCTGTCAGCCACTTTCTGCAGAAAGACCTGTCTCAGTCCATGATTTACTATCGACACCTAGGAAATGAGGTGTTTGATGACTCCTTTGAGGTGGTACTGTCGGATTTTCATGACCCCCCCAACCTTTCAGAGTCTCAAGTGGGTAAAAGCAACACATCTCTAAGATACTATTATTTAGTCAGTTCATTAAGGATAGGATGAGAGAACACCATTTCAGTTCATGCCGAAGCTTCACTGTAGGTTTACAATAATTCACCTACAGTGAGGTCTACCTTTGCAGTATGACTGCATTGTGAAATTGGTCAGTGTCTTTTTGGTTATTAACTGGAAGCTCTCTATGTGAACTAATTTCAGTTCCATAATTTTAATTTCCTTCACTATAATCTTATTTCTAATTATCTTAGATGGATTCCTATTACCTACATACTGTTTCATTTCAGCTAGCTAAAAGAAAACTTTCTTCACAGAACTGTACTCTGTATCTGATTCAGTGGTCAGCTATAATGCTGTCTCTGTGGTGTAGGTGGTGATGGTGCACATAGAGCCTGTTCCAGACCAACCTCCTAAAGAGGTTCCTGGTTCCAGCCGGTGTCTTGTGATCAAAGAAACAGAAGTGGTCCACATAACACGGCAACAGCTTTACTTTGTGGACCAGGAGTCCCCAGACAGTGAGCTTACATATACGGTTACCACTCCACCTTTCTACACTGGTCCTCACAGGTTAGTATGTCCTCACCTTCAGAGAACACACAGGACAACAAACAATGGAAAAGCATTCTGAATTATGTGTCATTGTTCTCATGAGCAGCAGTCCAGATGCAGGGAGGTTGTTCTTGGTCGATAGCATACCCAAATTCACCAAAGACTCCAGTGCGCCAGTGCTGAGGCTTTTCACGCAGGTAATTCTTTTAGGTTTTTATTCAGGAGGACATGATAGGTACATGCAATGAGGCACACTTATCAACAATATATCCTTTTTTTTTTTTTGTTTCCAGCATGCAGTGAACTTCATGAAAGTAGCCTACATGCCTCCAATCATGGACATCGGCCCTTACCCCCAGCATATCCAGTTAATTCTCTCAGTAACCAACCACCTGGGCAAAACAGTCACTGGGATCTGCTTTAACATCACTGTGGTGCCTGTGGACAACCAGCCACCACAGGTGGAAAAGAAAAGTCAAAATCATTCTTATTTCAGTTCCTGCAAGTGGATATGTGGATATACTGAGGAACTGTGTCTACGTTCTGTTTCAGGTTATTACCAACCCTCTGACTGTAGAGGAGGGAGGGGAGTGCTGGCTCGGCCCTGACCACTTGTTGCTGTCAGATGTGGACTCCATGGAAGAAGCCCTGCAGGTGCAGCTTCAGAGGGAACCACAGCATGGAGCTCTGCAGCTAGGCGGCCTCTCACTAAAACCAGGCCATGTTTTCACTGTGCAAGACCTGAAAAGCTTTAAAGTTAGGTCAGATATCTTGCTTCATTCGTTTCCTCGGTTCATGTGGGATTTAGGCCTAAATTATATTCTTTGAATACGAATGAAGAAAAATAATCAGATATCAAATCTCTTTAGAACAGATTCTTTTCATTTTAAAATTTGCATGTTAAACAATATGAGACTGTTTATTTCATCACTCAGGTACAATCATGACAGCTCAGAAACTGTAGAGGACAACATTGAATTCACAGCAACAGATGGCACCAATTCGGTCACTTTCGTCCTACAAGTGAAGGTAATTGCTTTCATTTGAGGAAATAATTGGGATTCCTTTAGGAATTGTTTTACTAATGCCTTGCATGTCATCCGCAGGTGATGCCCATCAATGACGAGGTCCCTGTGTTGGCTGCTAATTTGAAACCAGTTCTCAGCTGTGCAGAGGGACAGGAAACAGTCATCACAGCAGAGTTTATCTACGCTACTGATGCAGACAGCGACAACAGCAGCCTGGCTTTCCTCATCGCCCGCCAGCCGTATCATGGCGTGGTGCTCCGAGACGGTGTCATCGTCGATCGCTTCATACAGGCAGACATCACAGCAGGGATCATCACCTACAAACACACGGGTGGGCAGCAAAGAGAGAAAAGCCTGCTGTTGATGCATGACAAAGATAATCTTTCAAATGGCATTCGCAAAGGCATTCCCAGTGTTGCACTCAGGTGTTTCTCTAAAAGTTCTTTATCTGATTGTGGTTTTAGGACTGGAGATTGGACTTACTCCTCGCCATGACACCATCACCTTTGTTATTTCTGATGGAGAAACAGAAAGCTCTGCTGTATGCTGTAGTGAAGGAAATCCCAGCAGGACCAGAGGCAGGGCTCAGCTGCGGGACAGCCTGCCCGTGTATGACCTCCAGGTCACAGTGTTCCCAGTCGACAGCCAGCCACCTTCCCTTACAACAGGTGGGCCATTTCTGAAGCACTTCAATGGTGTCCGGCCTTGATCTTTAACATGACTTACAAATGAAAAAGTAAACAACACCACATCATGCCAAAGAAAACGTACTGAAACCATTAAAGCCACTACACACCCATGGTCACTTTTGTTGCTTAGAACTCTACTCAGGACTCTGTGTGTCTCTGTGACTACACGACGAGCCTCTTCAATGCAAAAATATTGACATGTCATAGCAGGAAAAACAATCGCCGTTGTTTATTATTTAGATGTCCCAGCTTCAGGGCCCCACTATTATGCATGCTTGCTCACTGGTGTACTGTGACACTGAAATGGAATGAAGCCATTGTTAATGTTATTAATTACATTTCCTGCCATGACAAATTGAAATTATTGCCAGGAAAAAGGTCTGTCAGCACAATAGTTTTAGAAACGACACCACAGACCAAATGACTCTTTACAATGTGTAAAGTGTCAGGGAGATTTTTGGTCTCTTTCAGCTCAATGTTTTGGATAAAAAGCTCAATATACTGGATTTCTCAGAAGTCAATGAAAATGCAAGCTAAAAGAAGAGCAGATATTAGAATCACGTTCACCAGGTGGACACAAACATGTAAGGTGTTTTTTTTTTTGTTTTTTTTTTTTGATGGATGTATAAATAGGAGTCTATTTGCTGTACTGGATGTTAGGTCAGTCTTGATGTTGCCTGTACTTAATAATGTCAGTTTTTTTCCAATTATATCTAATTGAGGACCTAAGCTAATTTAAACAAGGTCAAATGAAGCAAAACCCACTTATTTGAAAATTTGCACTACTTAAGAATTTACAGGTTAAGATTTTATTTGGCCGATAAAACAATATACAAATACTGTGAAACTGACCTGTTTCCAATCATTTTATTCCACAAACGTATTTTAAAGTATGATGTTTTAGCATGATTTATCCTTTCTTGTTTGTAGGAGACATCTTTACAGTAGATGAGGGTGGGACTGCTTCGATAACCGCGTCTCATTTGAAGGCCTCTGATGTGGACACCGTCCTGGACGAGCTGGTGGTCAGTCTGATTTCTCCGCCCCAGTTTGGCTACATTGAAAATGTTCTGCCCAGTCCTGGCTTTGAGAAAAGCAACACAGGCATAAGCATAGGTAAGCATTATGGTAAATATCATTCATCAGATAGGCCAAACCAGAAAATAATTAATGTGTTTTCCTGTCTAACCTCCGTTTTCCAGCCTCCTTTTCATACAAAGACATCACTGATGGTCATGTGAACTACGTACAGTCCAGACACCAGAGGATGGAGCCTACAGCTGATCAGTTCATGCTCTGTGTATCAGATGGCAAACACAGGTCTGCCCACGTCCCCTTCTACATTATTATTAACCCGACAAACGATGAGATCCCAGAGTTTGTGGCTCGCAACATCACAGTAAGTTCTAATGGTCATTTCCACTGCTGACGACTAAATGAGACATTAGCATCAGATTTTGATTGATACAGTCCATTGTTCACTGATGTGCTTCTGTGATGAGGTACGCGAAGGAGAAATGAAGCAGCTGGACTCATCAGTTTTACATGCGATGGATCTGGATGTCCCCAAGAACATCCTGCGCTTCAGCGTGGTCAAAGCCCCGCAGCACGGCAGCATCATCAACCACAGCAGTGAAAAGCCAGTGGACAAGAGACGGGAGGCCGGCGCTCCATCGTCAGTGGTCGACTTTACGATGACAGACCTCACAAATGGTACTTTTTGCATGTCGATGTGGAGTCAGATCACTCTCAGCATTAATGAATGCAAACAGAAGGACTGGCCACGGTATTTTTGGATTTATATATAAATGACTCTCCACATAGATATTTTTCTCTGCATATAAAAGTAGAAATCATTTGTGTAGAAATGTAAAACAGTAACCATCTTTTTGGCTAAAGATAATTTCCTCCAAGTATTTTGTGTGCATTGAAAAACATTTGTGGAGAGAGACATTTACATTTATGAATCCTTTTTGCATTCATGAACACTGAGGCTGATCTGACTCCATATGTTTGTGTTAAAGCCTCATGTTGCTCAAAGGCAAAAAATTTAGGTCATTAGTTATTGATCTGCTGTGGGTTACAGTTTGTCTATACTTTGTTTGTGTATACTGTATAATGTATACTGTACGCTGTGCTGAATATTTTTCCATATTGATAAATATGAGGTTTGCAAAATCTGTCAATATAATCAAATTTATTTTCAAAGCGGCAAACTGCATTTTACACTTTAAATTTACACTTTAATTTCTTTAAAAGTCTCAAACAAAATGTCATCATCACATCATCTTAACAGTTTTGACACTGCATATTATATGGCCTTTTCATATACACACAAGATTTACAGAATTCGCATGTGTGTATCACATGTAATACTAATTAAAACCAGTTAAAGTCTTAAAGATCCAAAAATGTGTATGAAACCTGAAACTAACTAATTAGCAATGTCTGCCCAGATTGTAGAAATTATTTTGTCGTTTGTCTGAATGGTTAGTTTTTATCCATCAACCTCATGTCCACCACTCTGAGTTGATGTAATTCTGTAATGGCAGGAAATAAAACCAAGCATGCAAGCCTTTATAGAATCAAATATAGTCACTGTTTGGTGTTTCAGGAAGTCAAATGAATCTGTAGCGTCATTGGCTTCCAGGTATGGATCTGATGTACATGCACGATGACTCAGAGAACATGGAGGACAGCTTTACCATCCAGCTGACTGATGGCCGGCACCAACTCCACAGACAAGTGATGGTTAAAGTGCTGCCAGTCAATGACGAGGAGCCTCGTGTCATCAGGTTGGGCTAACATTTTCATTACGGCTCCTGTTTATTCATCACATGATTCAATGTGGAGAAGAAAAGTCAACCTTGTCTTCTGTCCTTCAGGAACAACGGCCTGGAGGTTGAGCCTGGAGAAGCCCGGCTTATATCCAGCGTGACGCTCTTTGCACAGGACAGCGACACTCGTTCCTCAGAGGTCATGTACATATTTGAGAGTGTTCCTACCCAAGGACTACTTCAGCTTAAGGTTGGTGCAGTGGCATAGAATTTTAAGGAGATACACAGAGGTACGCTTTGATATTATGTTCCCTGTGAGTCTAGCTGTATTAAGTTATGAGAACACAGTGAATCATCTGTTTGTACTGAACGGATGATTGTTGCCAATGTAAAAGCCTTTATCATTGACCTCAAATGTGAGAAAATGTGAACTAGCAGCAGTTTTGAAGCCACATTACCAGTAGTTTTAATTGGTTACATTTTGTCAGTGAGAAAAAAACTAACAACCATATGAGGCTAAAAGATCAGATACTTTAAACCTGAAATAAGCTAAATTTCTACATTAACAATGGATCAATTATGCGTAATGTGAAAGATGTCACTTGTGACAGCCCACAGAGAATTATCAATGAGCTCTTTTAAGCCTCTTCCAGCTGATGGATTTGTATTTCAGACAGACTACACTCTTATCATCCTTGTTTCCAGTAGCAGCAGGCAGCAGTTTTTAGTGAAAAAGCTCAGTACACTACCTGTCCATCACAAATAGTCTTCCTCCCCATGACAGAAAAACACTGGAGGAGAAAGATTCAGAAAGCTGGCCCCAGAATAGTCAAACGTTTTGGGAAACTTCCCTCGGTTCCAGAGGAATCCCTAGGTTTTTTTTTTAACTTTCAATGAACGTTTCCTCAGCTTGTAGGCATGCATTGGTCTCTGTTAATGTTAATGTGCTATGAAAATCAGTTTACTGTATGTTTGTCAATTTCACTATTTACTATTTTTAGTCCTAATTTCCATTCATTTTGAATACTCTGCTTCATACAACCCTGATTCCAAATGAAAACATACATAAAAAATGTAATCATCGGCAAATTAACTATGTTTTATGAAGTGTTCCTGAGCCCATGTAGTAATGTCCTTCATACAATCATGTGTTCACCAAGTGGTGAACCTCGCTCCATCCTCACTTGTGAACGACTGAGTCTTTCGGGAAAGCCCCTTTCATACCCAATCATGTTACTATCACCTGTTACCAATCAACCTGTTTACCTGAATGTTCCAAACAGGTGTTTTTGGAGTGTTCCACAACTTTCCCAGTCTTTAGCTGCTCCTGTCCCAACTTGCTTGAAACATGTTGCTGCATCAGCTTCAGAATAAGAACATGTTTCCATAAATCAATGCAGTTGATGTGGTCAAGCATTAAATATATTGTCTTTGTGCTGTTTTCAATTGAGTATAAGTCACAAATGATTAGCAGATCATCCCATTCTGCTTTCATTTATGTTTTACACAGCATTCCAGCGTATTTGGAATCAGAGTTGTAGTAAGCTGTCACTGTAAAACATTGGGATGACACTGGGAGGTGCTGTGGTCCTAACTGTGACTGATGCTTGTCTCAGGAAGGTCAGGAATGGGTGACATTGACAGCAGGGAGAAACTGCACCCAGGAGACGGTGGACACGAACCTTCTGCGCTACAAGCACACAGGCCTGCACGGCACTAAAGCACAGGACTTCTTTGTCTTCTACTTGTTGGATGGAAAGAATCAATCACCACCACAGCATTTCCATATCTCTGTCAAAGATCTAGAGAAAGGTACTGCAATTCCTTATTAGACGTAGGTTTGGATCAAATCTTGTCTTCCTCTGATATCCTTTTGATTGCCAGGTCACATCATATTTCCCTGCCCTCCGCCCAGTGTCAGTTCACACTGATGTGGTTCCAGATGTAACGTAGCCTTCAAATGTGTCCTCCACTGTGATTTTCAGGAAATATTGCCATCTTTGTGAAGCCGGTGAACGTCAGCCGTGGGGATCGTGTGGTTCTCACCACAGATGTGCTGTTAGCCACAGACGGCACGGACAAGCCTGAGGAGCTTCTGTATGTCATCACCAACCCTCCTCCTCATGGACACGTAGAGTACATCAAACATCCCGGACTTGCCATCTCCACCTTCAGCCAGATGGACATAGCAGCCAACCTTGTGGCTTACGTGCATGACAACCGTGCCAGCACACCCACAGAAACCTTTCAGTGAGTCTTTAAGTCATTCTGCAGCTTGTTCAAGAACTCTCTTCAGATGAAGTTCACATTCCAGTTATAATTTCCTCACATAACACAGATTCGATATGGTTTTGTGTGTAAGAATTCACATTTTGGTTCAGCCTTGGATCTCATGCTAACTGCGGTACATTACCAATTTGCACATTAAAAAAAAGCAACACTATAACATTCCTCACATTAATGCATGAAAGCAAATACAAATGTCATTTTTTCCGTCATGGTACTGAAACGTGATTCTTAACATTCCTGTGAATTGATTTTGTACAGTGATCATGTTTGTCCAGACAGCCTAACACCCAGTCTCTTGCGTGCTTCTGCAGATTTGTGGTGAGTAATGGCAAGACAAGCCGAAATGGAAGCTTTGAGATTGCAGTGGAAATGGTGGATCGCGTCCTGCCATCCCTGTCCTCCAACAAAGGCCTCTCAGTTCCTCAGGGTTCCTCCATGATCCTGGGTCCTGACTGCCTGGCCATGTCTGACCCCGACACTCCACCCAATGCCCTGACCTTTGTCCTCCTCCAGCCTCCACAGTATGGCAGGCTGCTTTTAGGTGGCACTCCTCTCATTACTGGCTCAAACTTCACCCAGAGAAACATACAGGAGTTGGAGGTAACATATAAACATGATGGGGGGCCATCCCAAATCGACAGATTTGCCTTTACTGCCTCAGACAGCACCAATCGGGGCTTCCTGCTGGACGGGCGGTTACATACAACACCTGAGTTCTTCACAATTCAGGTGGGTGATAATGGGTGTGTTTTGTGTGTTTAGAAGTTGTGTGGTTGTGTCACAATTCTCCCAGAAACCTCGGCTGTTCACAACCTTCCAATATGGCTGACAAAGATTGTATTATGTGCACTGAAAGCTGCAAAGAGGTCTAACTGCACAACTCACACCCAGAGACCCTAGCTCTGTGGGCCAATGGCAAGAGAGTAGGACACCCTGGTTTGATGGCTCATTTCCTTTAGCAGCCTTTTTCTATAAGAAATATGTTTAGTGGGAAATGGGAAATACTAAAATGTAGCACTAGTCATAAAGTTAGCAAAGTGATTAGCCACCATAAACTGCTGGTCATACCAGACCAAGTAAGGCTGTAGCAGCAGAAAGTATTGGTTTGAGCAAGAATGCATTTTATTGATTATGAATTCAACTTTCCATTTGTAGGAGAAAAAATGCATTATTTCTACTTTTAAAACCCACACAGTCTTGCTTTTGGTAGAATAGATATAATTTTATTATATGTCATCTGCCACAGATTATAATGGATATCCACAGGAAGCTGACAACAATAACTTGCCCTGTGTTAATGTCCGCGCTTGAGTTTCGTTTGCTTAGACATGCAATGCCTTCAAAATGAAATTACAAAAATTAGAATAATATGTCTATTTTACGATTTTTCTTCTCCTCGCTCAGGATGAGATGGTACCATAACTTCAGTGACAAACACAGTATCACTTTTATGAACAAACCTTGTATGATTTCAGATCAAGCCTTTGGATAAAGCGCCTCCAGAGATTGTGAAGCTGCTTCCTCTTTGGAAAGCAGAGCTCTTGGGCGATGGACGTCATGGGATCTTTCTGTCATCTCATGAGCTGAAGGCCCAGGACAGTGAGAGCAGAGAAGAAGAGCTGATATTCTGCATCATTCGCCAGCCCTACTTTGGTTATCTAGAAAACATTACAACAGGTCAGGAAATAAATGTTGTTTCCGTATGGATCACAGCTGAGCTTAGAATGAAAAAGTAAGTCTTTCTCTTTGCTCCTACAGGTGGTTTTGTTCCACAGCGCTTCTCTCAGATGGAGCTTAATAAGAGGACTATAGTGTACATCATCAACCCGGAGCGGGAGTCTCTGTCAGACAGTCTGGAGTTCACAGTGTCTGATCCTCTGGGGAACACCGGGCCCTCTCACATGTAAGAAAAACATCAACAGCTCAGATTTTTTTTAATGACATCTTGATTCAACAGTCGACTCTTCACTGCGTTCGACCTCGTCTTCACAGACTTGAATTCAGCTGGTCCACCGTGGAGCTGTCTCAGCCCGAGTACTCCGTCTGTGAGGAGCAGGGGACTGTCTCGCTGGAAATCATCCGAAAAGGAAACTTGGCGGAGTCTTCGTATATCACTGTCGAGGTGTGCGAGTAATTTGTTTTTGACACTTTATGATTTAACTCATCCGTCAGCTGATACTTGGCCTTTTGCTCACTGATTTTCTGACCTGATTCTGTGATCATGTTTCTTTACCGCAGGTAAAGGAGCTGACGGCAGGGGCTGGAAAAGATTTCCTCATAAGCTCTTCTTCCCTCATTCAGTTTGATCCAGGTATATTCTCATTAACAGACAAAACTTGCCTTAAGCTTTATTAAATCACAGGGGCACTTCACTGATTTGACATACACAGACTGCTTTTCTCATCATGGTTAGTCGCACTCAGCCTGTAGATTGTCTTCTGAAGCTTTGAAGGAGCTTTGTCAAGCCATAGATAATTACCCTGATGATGTCATCAGGGTTTGTCAAAGGTGCTAATAATCTGCATTATAGGAAGTGTAGGATCCAGTGTTTTTGGAGAGCTTGACCCACACTAGCAACACTAGTGAGGGAGATTGATTGATATATGTATACTGTAATCAATAGTCATTGGTAGAGTGCTTTTGTGAAGGCTAACTGGAGCATTATGACCACAGAACACCCACCCACACAGACCAGTATCTCAGTTTTAACTCTGACCTTTATTACATAAATGATCAGTGGTAAAAGACCCTCCTCCACTGAGCTTATCTTACCAAAGATAGGGAGGATAGAGAGAGGGGGGTACAGGACCCCCTGGAAGACTGGAATGGTGTGTGACATCAGCATAACATCACATCTGGCACATCGGAAAGACAGTAGTTATCATCTCCATATACAAACCACCTGTTAAATATTCAAAAGTCCACACTCAGGTCATGTGATGACAACTAAACCAAGTGACAGATGAGCAAACTCTATCTGCTGATGTAGGCTGCAAGATGTGGCTAAAGACTGTGTCTGATTATTTTGTCTTTTTTTTTTTACTATCTTGCAAGGCACTGAATTTAATGAAAGTGCGAAATGAAATCTCAGAAGGATCTCTTTAACAAACAGAATTCATTCCAGTAAATTACTGTGTGTGTGCTGCAGGGTAAAAGGTACAAAACAAAGTCACAATAAATGAGACCTGCACCAACTCATGTAAAACGTTGTGATGTTTCTGTGTATATAGGAGTGTCAAAGAGGAGCTGGCAAACTGAGATTGTCCAGGATGACCTTGAGGAGGCTGAGGAGATGTTTGAAGTGCTGCTGGTCTCCCCTGAAGGCACAGTGATCGGCAGCATTAACAAGGCTCAAGTCACCATCAGGCAGTCAGGGAGGAAGGAGGAAGGAGGAGGTAAAAATAAACCCCAGCTGGGTGTTTTTAAGATCTTAAAGGACCCTTTGCAAAGTGGTGTCACTGCACATTATCCCCTCTTACATGGCTACTCACCAAAGAAAAACATTTGACATTAAATGCAGACTTAAAATGATTCGACTGAATGTATTAAAAACTATAAATAGCTGATATTTGCCCAAAGACGCCAACAACTGTTCAAACATAATCCCCGCAGGAGAGTGCCAGCTGGACCACGATCAGGAGGCTCCTGTTCTGGGAGGAAAAGAGATTCGGTCAGACACGTACCCCCAGCATGGGTCCATTCAACTAGAGAAACTGCCCCTTGGCACAGATTCAGTAATCTGGACCCGTGGAGACAGTATCTCCAGGCCTCAAGCACATGTCCCCAAAAAGAAACTCAAAGTTATGGGCAATCCAAAGTCTGTAAGTATCTGTCCATAAAGATCACCTCTGGGTTTGACTTTATCCTAGCTGACGTTTTCCTTTTTTGTTTTTTGTGGCTTTGCTCCAGATTAAAACTCTCTGAATTGCTTCATCTTTCAGATTGCACCTTCATCAGTTTTTCACAATGGCACAGACATAGTTTACACGGTAAGCAGCAGCACCAGCTGATACTAACCCGACTTAACCTTTTTCAGTCACGAAAGTCTTCATTCCTGTGGTCTCTTTAATTCCAGTATCATGGGATCATGCAAATGAAAGTAGAGGATGACACTTCCCCATCAAGGAAGGGCAGAAGGGCAAACATCCGCGTGGTTAGCAGGGGAGCACAGCAGCAGGCATCTGCAGTGCTTACTAAGTCAAAGTCAGATCAAAGAAAGATCCCAAAGCTGCAAAAAACTGCACTGGCTAAAGGACGTGTGAGTACAAACGTTCCTATTTTTGCTTCTTTGCTCACCACTGCGTGAGTAAAGACTCGTTTTATCTTGTCCAGGATCTTCAGCTTTGTAATCAGGGCCAGAAACACTTCTGAAGGGAACATCTCTGGCTCATTTAATATTTCATGGTTGATTATTGTTGATGAACATACTGCATTCCAGTTTAAGCAACACCAAATGAATTCTGTACGGCCCACAGACTACAGCTGATGGCTCAGTACCCAAGCCCTGTGTGCCAGAACTGATTGGACTCCTGCATTTCAACCAGACCACCAATCAGCTCTTTCACTGCAACGGTGTCTCCTGGAAACCCTGGGCACCAACTGATCAGGTATTCCAGCTTCACAGCAGAGGGAGTCTGCTTGTAATAAAGACAAAAACGACCGTACTGTCCTAATGAATAAGTGTATTCATGTAAGTGAATTCGTAAGTGTTGATATAAAGACTAAAAAGTAGTGGATGTAATAAAGAACCTTGCGGAACTCCATATGAAATGTTTATAGGTAACACTTTTGGAGTGAACATTGATTGACCTCTGATGTAATTTCTTAAAGATCAATTTCATGTTTGCCTACAAATGTCATCATATCTCCCATTTCCTCCTGAAACACAGATGGTGAGGGCTCAGCTGTGTCCCCAGGGCTGGACCTTTCATGGCGGCCAGTGTTACACCCTCAGCACCGAGCACAAAGTCACATGGAGCGCAGCTAACAGGGCGTGCAGGGAGAGGTACAGTTCAACATGGAGAGAAGCTGAGTCAGAAAGCATGGACGGTCGTGCTTCTGATTTGTTGTCCGTCACGCATAAATACTGTATAATCTGAATTATGTGCACTGTGAAATATCCTTGTCTTTCTGATTCAGATATAAAGGCACTCTAGCAAGCGTTCTCTCTAAAGTTGACATGGACTGGCTGTGGGACTTCAGCGGAAGGAAACCCTTCTGGATAGGTGGATATATTTTGGTTGCAACATCATTCTGTGGTATTTTGTTGGGTTCTTTTTTTAATTAACATGTCCACTTGGGGGAAAAAAAAAGGATGACTCATGCAATTCAGACTGTCTAAAGTCACGAGGAGGAGAAAAAGGAAAACAACTGGGACAAAGAGAGAAATCTGAAAAATCACTTCACTTCACTTAAAAAGCATTTTACGTGTCAGCTTCTGAGCTGCTGTCCTATATAGAGCTCTGTTAAACATGTAACTAAAGCACATGTGACTTCATCCGTGCAAATTACTGAGCATCAGAGAGTGCAGAAGATGTCCTTTAAGAAAAACTTTGGTCATGTTATCTAACTGAGAACTGCGTTGTGACCACTTGTAGTCTCACAGAACACAGTGACATTACATAAGCCCACCTCACTTATGAATTAAACAAAACAGAAAGTTTGAAAGTATTTAAGGTCTGTACATATTCTCCATCCAGATGTGCATCCACATGCAGTCTCTTCCACGTGAGCTGGCTGACTGATCTGTCTCAGATGTAACTTGTTGGATTGCTTTTTAGGGAATGAGATTTAGATGTATGAAGTCAAACTTCTTTATTCTGACTGACTGATTTTCTCCTTCCGTTTAAGGCCTGAATGACAGAGAGGGCCGAGGACGTTGGGAGTGGGTGGGCGGTGAGCCGGTCAGCTACACCAACTGGAGAAAGACACCCCCTCGGTCCAAAATGAAGGGAAGCAAGAAGTGCGTGCTGGTGTGGAGAAGAGCAAAGTGGCAAATCAGGAACTGCAAGACGAGCAGAGGTCATCACTTTGTGTGTTCAGTAAAAACTTGACATTGATCGGGTACACAGCATCACAGCTATGAACCGCTGTGCTGCTGTCAGAGGAGTTGCAGAAGGACTGATCCTCATGACATTTGAGCTGCAATAACAGTTTCCAACAAGGATCAATGGGAACTTTGCTGGAGCTGTATCATTTATAATGAACTCTGTGACAATTATTGTGTCTAAAACTAACCTGTTACACTAAATGACACGGTTTACACTGCATTTACTCTAATTACACACTAAATGTATTGTCATATATTGTATGTAAAGCTCACAAGATTTTTTATTTTAAATATATTGAGTGTTTTTTGCTCATTTCAGACAGAACAAAGGTTGGATTACCAACAGGAGCCATCAGGGGCTCTCAAAGCCCCAGACTGGTGCAGGTAATTCAGGTGCAAACCTGTTCCTTGATATTGTTCTTGGTGCAAATTTGAGTTCTGCAACATCACCTGAGGCCTCCTGTGTCCAGGTCTAGTTTTAAGGCTTTTATCATGTTAATTTATATTGCCCTTGCATTGTACATATTCCTAAATTAATTTGTGTGCAGTCAGATCACCACAAGCTGTTTGATGGATAGTACTCTGTCAGACCTGCCTGGTTTCTATGTCCACAGATGAAGTCTTGAAAATGCCATGTCTAGTTGTGTTGTGGGTACTTTACTTAGTAGGACTTTGGCAGTGAAAGGGAGTATACACAATGTGCAGACAGTGTTGGTGTTGGTGTGACCAGTGGAGGCCCAAAAGCAATTTTTTTGCTGGAGGGCCTCTTAAATGGTTAGAGCATCTAGTATTTCCACTTTGTTAATCTGTTCATTTATTTTTCAAAGATCTGTGTGTAGATTTCCATTAAAAAGCCTAATTTAATCATTTCCATAATTGATCCTGACAGTATTGCAAGAAGAAGCAGATCAGTATTTGTGAGAATTCCTCCAGTCAGATTTCAGGCGACCAGGTCTAAACAGTGTTTTGCAGTGTAAGTGATCATATGTAAGTGTCTGTGTAAACATCTACTTGAAAATAAACTCATAATATAGAAGTAATATAATCTCTAAATCCAACAATACAACATTGTCTATGATCGGCAATCCAGTTGGCTACAGATCTTATTAAATAATGTTGACATTTCTTCATTGGTTATAAGCCGGTGTTGTTGTTCCCTTTTTGAGAATTCAGACAGATCAGTGTTACTGAGATCTTGGCCAGCGGGTTCTGCAAACCACAAGGTTAAGCAGCAATCTGATTATCCCCATCATGTGATCTGCAGCAAGGGTATGAAAGAGGGCCTTTTATATGAGCTGCAAGCACTTCTCCGAGGTTTGCATGCGCTGAAAACATACTCCAGATCGTCCTCCGCTTGGTAAGTCCAGATAAAACTGAACAGATACATGTATGTGGTGTGTGTAGGCTGCATTTAGATTTATATGTGAGTGTTTCACAAAGGAGTAGAACAACCTGAAATATGGGCGTAGTTTAAGATGATTGCCAACATGGTTGATTACCACTGGAAATTATTAATTGTAAATTGTCTGTGAGCAGCTTTTGGACCATCAGTCAGTCAGGAGGACACACTTTGATAAGAATCACCACCAGTACTGAACACAATGGTGTTCCTTGCTGGTTGGTGACATATTAAGTGCGTTTGCAGCTATTTACTTAATTTACAGTATCTGCAGGCTGAGGCAATGAAAAAGACTAAAATCCATCACTTTTACAACAGAGAGCAGCCCTTTGAAAAAATTGAGTAATTTCGCTGTGATTTTAGTGTCTCTTAGTGTTGAATCCAAAATAAGATGTTGAATAAAGAGGGCTCTCAGGTCACAGTATATACCCTGTGGCTGCAGTGTGGGACTTCATCACGTTCTGACCTCAGTGGCTGTGAGGGGCTCATTATTTTCTGTGCTATTTTAACTGGAAAGTTCTTTTTCTTTCTTTTTCATTTCTAATATATCTGAACATTGTGTTAAATTGTTTTCACTATGTCAGTTAATTTACTATATTATCATGAAAGCATTACTGTATTGTCCCTGACCCAATATCATTGTACAATAGCATCATTAAAAGTACCAGTTGATACATTAATTTACAGTTTCTGTCAGTGTTTTATCTGAACTTGAAAAGAATACTTCTTTCTTTCTTTCTTTCTGAAAGTAAGAGGAGAAGATTGATATTAATCTCATCTCTGTGTTAAGTCAGCAGTCAGGACGTGGTTAGCCTAGCTTAGCATAAAGACTGGCCGAAGTTTATCAACACATCTAAAGTTCGGTACTTAACACATTATATCTCATTTATTTAATCTGCGCACAAAATATAAAAACAACAGAAATGTATAAAAAGTTTGTGGTTTTAGAGGGAGTTCATGCTGGAACTATTTCTTGAATAGCGACCTGCACTGTAGCCAGAGATGCTACACAGACGTGCTGGGCGGATGGATACACTGTTGTTTGTCAAGAACTAGCAACGAGACGTAGTAATTGCTTTTACATTTGCGTTTACACAAACTGAACAAGTAAATGTGTTTTAAATGTGAGCTTCAGAGGAAACTGCCGGATGAGCTGTTTCCCCCTGCTTCCAGTCTGTATGCTAAGCTAAGCTAACCACATCCTGAATCCAGCTATGTAGAGATTGATATCATTTGTGTCATTTCATCAGTCTCTTCAGTGTCCATATGCAGCTGGAAGCACAGAGCATTTGACAGGCAAGCCATTAAGACTGTGTTCATATTATTGTGTCCTCCCTTTGTAAGCAAATTGTAAATGTAGCACATCGTGTAAGCCTGTAGAATAAATTTACCAGTCCTATTCAGCAGACAGTGTTTGAGTTAAAAACCCAAACATTAGTCTTTCTGGTTCGCTCTGTTCTGTCGATCCTGTCTCTTAACCATTTATTATTTTGTTGTTCATTCGAGGTTCGATCATGGCATGATCGCCTGTCCTCTCTCCTAATCTTCATCGATACAAGTGAAACCGAAGAGGTTGCACTGCTCAGGGTTTGTCATGGATCATCCAACCTCGGGCCAACCCAGTCAACCCAGTCACGCCTCCAGCTTTCAGTGGCTTTCTTTTGCTTACCAGAGCCTGACAGAAATCCCCTATGACACCATCCTGACTCAGACAGACACCCTGGAGGTGCTGGACCTCAGTTACAATCTGCTGGATGAGTATCCTTTCCTTAATAAACAGGAGCTTCACAGTCAACAAGAAGAAATTTACTCAGTTTTGTTGTTGTTTTCTGCTCTCCATGGCCTCATCAACATAGTTAGTTCAAAGGTTAGGTACAGGTGTTATATTTACTACATTTAGTCACAAACCAAAGTGCTGTTGAAAGTTGAAATGTTGACCTGATGATGGGGCTTGAGGGTCACCAAAGTTACTAAAGTTCATCCTGAGGGTAACATGACTGAGTGTACCAAGTGATGTTAATCCTTTTCAAATGATGAAAGATGAGGGGATCAGTAAAATCTGCAGGATTCCTCCCTGGGGATCATGAATGCCGTGACAATCCCGCCAGTTATTGTCAAGATATTTCAGTGGTGCACCAGCGCTGCCATACCTAAAGCTACACTGCTAGCATGGCTAAAGACACACGCTCTATGTAGGAATAGGCTGGCAGGACTGATGTTTGTGGAAGAAAGAATTAGTAATCTACTGATTCTTTTCATTTATTATACAGTATATCTTTTGTAACAACACATTATAGGATGGACCGTCCTGCTGTAGATAAATATTCTCTGAATCACACATTCACACAGGATATTTGATGTATATGTCCTCAGCGACTGACAAGCCTGAACAGTTTGACTGTTGTGTGTGGTGTGTTCTCCTTCATTCAGTCCTTATTGGAACCCGGCTCTGCTGGGTCAGCTGGAGAAGCTCAGCACTCTGATCCTGGACTGCAACAACTACACGTCTCACATCAAGTTCCCCTACATGCCGAGCATCACCACAGTGTGCATCAACAAGAACAAGATCAACAATCTGCCTGTGTTTGTGGAAGAAATACGACGAAAGTTCCCAAACATAAAGTGAGCCTGGGACTCATTTCTGCAGAGGAGCTGGAGTCAGTGCGTGTAACCATGATTTTCACTCCATCCTGCTTTATTCTTTCAAATATAGGATCCTCAGTATGATGAACAATGAGGCAGCACCTAGTTATTTCAATGGAGGAAGTCTGACCCAGTACAAAGACTACAGGTGAGAATGGAGGTCCTTCATGTCACTACCTCCTTATTTAGTCACAGTCAGTAATTCTAACTGTAAAACCAAACTCCAGAATCACTCAGTACACACTCTATATTCTCTGTTTAGGAAAAAAAAAAGTCTAATAATAAGAGTCTTTGTGAACTATGATTATAAACAGTATTTAGATCACAGTGTGGTATTGCTACTTTCACTTACATAAAGGATCTGAATACTTCCTCCAGCAGTGGTCTCTGGGTAATGGAAAGGTCCCTGAACTGGACAACAAAACAAGTCAACATGTTCACTTCAGTTCATTGCTGCCTCTCAGGTGCTGTAAACTGAATGTACCGTATACCCCATGTATGTCCTGTTAAGGCCATGTCTTCCCCTTGTTTTCGCCTTCTCAGGCAGTACGTCATCAGTCAGATCCCAGGCCTGGAGATCCTGGATGACACTGAGGTCCTGGAGAAGGAGAGAGTCCAGGCTAGAAAAACCTACAGGCTGCAGCAGAGCAGCCACAGCAGCCGAAAGAGGAAGGACTCATCGAAGAAACATACACACATGCGGAAAAAGTCAAACACTATCACAAGACAATAGGATACACTATATTATATTATACTATACTATATCGTACTGTACTGCACTATACTATTTATTTAAAGCCTTCCCATAAAAAACCTTCAATGTTCCAGTACCAGCATTAGGACACATTGTTTGTTCAGCATCTGCTTATGTCCACATATCCTGTATTTAAAGCTACAGGATGTTTACACAGAGTTTAATGTTCAGATCCGTGTTTTATTAGCTGCTTATCAAATTAAAATGGAAATATTCCACATGCCTTGTGCGTCATTTTCCATATTCGGCCTGACATGCTTGATATAGCATCGGAAAGTGATCATGTCTGCACTGCAGTTAAACGTTAAGCTCTGCTGGTTTGAACATCATCAAAGTTAATGCTGCAACAGGCAAGATTTTATTACTATGAAATGATTCTAATGGCATAAAGGTTTTGTTGCGTGTGTGTGCGTGCATGCGTGTTCGGGAAGGGAGCAGCAGCAGCGTGCATTGAAGGTGTCATCTCTAATACTACCTCTAGAGGGAGCTAGAGTCAAACAGAAGGCATGAGTGGGCACACTGGCCCTGTCCCAGACAGTCCACTGGTGTCAGTACACCAGATTTCAACCTAATGTATGGGCACAAATAAGGGTCAGCATTGATTGAATTTGAGGAAATGTGATCTACTATTTTATGTTAGGTTTGCTTTATCACGGACAAAAAGTCATCGCTTTTTTGTATTTATGAATGGCAGGCTGTATATGACCTGGAGGCCAGAGGTTCCCACCCCCGGTCTATTGGCTGTCATCATTCTTTTTGCTCTGGTTTTATGCTGCCCTGAAACAGCATATGCATAACACACCAGGTATTTCCAGAACAAAAAATAAACAAAGAAAGAAGAAAACCTATACATATTGACAGGAACCAGCCTTTTGAATGCAGTCATTGTAGATCTTGCTGTGGACTTTCTTTTCATAGCTACCCAGCTATGAGCTAACTCCACAGCTGCAGCTGAACACAAGCGCACATTTTCACTGAGCAGCGCGGTGATGTGACAGAGAAACAGAACCTGACTGGTCCTCCTGTGTGCATTCAAAGTGCTGATTGGCTCAATATAAAACCTTACAGAACAGCGTTTAACTTTGTGGATAGAACTATTTTGTTTTCTTAACAAAAAAATCCAAAAATGCATGCGACCTTATATATGTGAATAACTCTGACAACAGGCTGAAACCCTATAATTCACTTTTTACAGCCTGCTATTGCTAACATTGACACCCCAGAAATTAAATTTAAAAAAATAACAACTGTAATTAAATGGAAAAAAAAAAAAAAAAAAAGTTATGACCATTATGTGCAGACTTGTGCCCACAAAGTGCTAAATGTACTGGAGTTTCTACGTCATACTCTCAAATTAGCTGTTTATCTTCAGCCCTGTGTTATCCCTCTTCAGGGAGATGTGATGGGAAATGTATCCTGATAGTTGGTGTATCAGGGGCCCCTCTTGGTTTTGACAGACTGGACTGTGGATGGTGCTCTTGCCTGTCAAGTACAGACATTGTTGGAGGGGTGGGCTCAGGAGACGTGTGGACAAGATACTTAGACTGCTGCATGGATGCCCCACTGGGTGGTGGTGATGCTACGTCAACCTGATAGACTGCAGGTCAGTGACAAGATCCTGCACAGGTGAGACAGAAACATTAGCAGTAGATTCATTTAAGGGGGGCAGATATTTTGCCCTGCAGTCAGAGGCAATTTATGAGTTATTTATCTGTTATAGGAGCCAATAATGTCCCCAAATCTGCACCCAGCTGATGTCACTGCTGCTCTTTAAAAAGCAAATGTGAACTGTGATGTGTTTCAAGGCATCAGCAGTGAGCAAGGAGCATGTTTGGGGTTAGTGGGTGATACTGGGTGCTGTAGAAAGTCAGTGAGTGCGTCAGTAATGTGTTTTTCCAGTCGCAGAGGAATTGTGTTTACTCTCTTTGTGTTTGGCATTCTTTGACTTTCCTTTGTCTCAGAGTGTGAGGTTTTGTTCGTGCTGTGCTGAGCTGGGTCGAAGGAGAACAAAATGTTCCCCCGAACACCCCCCTTACCTCCGCCCTTAGGGACACCAAAAAAAAAAAAAAAGCCTTTACAATTGCTTGACTGCACATGTCAGTTAACTGTTTGGTTACATTTTCTCCAACTTCCACAGAGGTCTAAATGAGGTCTTAAAGCAGTTCCACGCCGCCAGAAGTAAAATTCTGATTCTTGTGAAAAAATTCTTCACATGTACTATCAGAAAGTACTAGACTTAGCATGCCAAATACTCACATTACATATGTTTTTAATTGTAAAAGGTAACTCCCTCTGAGCTAAAGTCGAAGTCTGGCCGAGGCAGAATTGAACATTAACATTTTGAATATGCGTAGTTACCAAAATCAAATGGTATTCCAGGATGAGAGAAGAGACTTTGAACATGGTTTATCTAATCAATAAAGGCTGGTGCACCATCACATGCTCAAACAGAGAAACAAGTGCATTCATTTTCCTGCAGAAAGCAGTTACGGATCCCTCTAACGTGGCTGCATGTGCAAACACTGTCGCCGCTGCCAAATGCTTCTGCTCACTGAGACATTTCTTAAAGCTTTTGCAGGCCTCTCCGAACTGTTGGCTAAGCTGGTTACTTTGCTGTGGAGGAGCCGAGTGACATTCATGTGTCACCCGGCCCTTCAGTGGGCACAGTCCAAGTGTCAGTGCAGTGGCTGAAATTCTGTATGTTAATGTCAGCTTATTGGAGTTTATCAGACACTTTTAGACTGAAATTTTCAGTTTCACTTTACTTTCCCTCATGTTGACACATGCCAGCTTCTTACCACATACTTTGTGTACTTTGTTAGAAAAGGCCTCCTCTGCTTTCTGTGCTTTTGCAGTAGCGCAGCGGTTTCGATTCTCCTTTCTCCGTCTCGTTATCTTATCTCGGTTCGTTCCTCTGCTTGTGCTCAGCTCCCTGCTTCGGTACTGGGTGTTTTTTCTTCTTCCTCTGTCTTCAAGTGCTGGTCTGTGTCACTCCACAGCTCCCAGTGTAAGGCAGCCTTTTACTGTGAAGACAAGTGTCTCCCCCAGCAGATGCTGAGCATGAGCACTGGTGTGCCAAACTGGCCAGTTACATACAGTGGCAAGAAAAAGTAAGTGAACCTTTTGGAATTTCATTGTTTTCTGAATAAATTTGTCATAAAATGTGACCTGATCTTCACCTAAGTCAAGGATACTGACAAATATAATGTGTCTAAAATAATAACAAGGTATTTTTTTGATCTGTCATGACTTTATTGAGAACAACCAAAAAAACCTTATAGTGCTTGTGGAAAAAGTAGGTGAACCCTTGAGTTAATGACTTCAAAAAAGCTAATTGGAGTCAGGTTTTAGCACACCTGGAGTCTCATTAAGTTAATGAGTTTGGGGGTGTGGACAACAGCAATTTTGACTGATAAAAACCCCTCAAACGTTTGGAGTTTGCTCTGCACAAGAAGAACACACTTATGTGAGCCATGCCTCGCCAAAAAGAGCATTCAGAGGACCTATGATCAAGAATTGTTGATTTACATAAAGCTGGCAAGGGTTACAAAGTCATTTCAAAGACTTCAGAAATTCACCAGTCTACAGTCAGGCAAACAATGTACAAATGGAGACACTCTGGGACTGTTGCTACTCTGCCAGGACATGGGTGCCCTGTCAAAATGACACCAAGAGCACAATGAAAACTCATCAGTGAGGTACAGAAACAACCAGCCAAAGATTTGAAGGCATCATTGGAAGTGGCTAACATCTCTGTTCATGAGTCTATATTATGTAAAACATTGAACAAGAAGGGTGTCTATGGCAGGACACCATGAAGGAAGCCACTGCTTACTAAAAAGTACGTTGCTGCACGCCTGGAGTTTGCAAAACAGCACATTGACAGTCCACAGTGATATTGGCAAAATGTTTTATGGGCTGATGAAACTAAGATTGAACACACAGCACTACATCTGGCGTAGAAAGGGCACGGCATATCATCATGAAAACATCATCCCAACCGTAAAGTATGTTGGAGGAAACATCATGATTTGGGCCTGTTTTGCTGCATCAGGGCCTGGCAGGCTTGCAATCACCGAGGGGAGGATGAATTCCCAAGTATATCAGACAATTCTTCAGAATAATGTGACATCAGCTTAAACCGCGTAGAGGGTGGGTGATGCAACAGAACAACGACCCAAAACACCAGAGCAAGTCCACAACAGAATGGCTTCAGAAAAACAAAATCCGCCTTTTGGAGTGGCCGAGTCAGAGCCCGGACCTCAACCCAATAGAGATGCTATGGATTGACTTGAAGAGAGCCATACACATGAGATGTCCAAAGAATATGACAGAGGTAAAGCAGTTCTGCCAGGAAAAATGGGCTAAAATTCCTCCTCAATGTTGTGCAGGTCTGATCAACAGCTACAGGAAGCGCCTTTTTGAGGTTATTGCTGCCAATGGAGGGTCAAGCAGTTATTAATTCTAAGTGTTCACTTACTTTTTCCACTGCCATTTTGAATGTTGAGTGTGTTCAATAAAGACATGAAAGACCAGAATTGTTTTTGTGTTATTATTTT
Source organism: Chaetodon auriga (assembly GCF_051107435.1). Classification (NCBI taxonomy): domain Eukaryota; kingdom Metazoa; phylum Chordata; class Actinopteri; order Chaetodontiformes; family Chaetodontidae; genus Chaetodon; species Chaetodon auriga. The sequence continues at coordinate 16,033,224 of NC_135097.1, read as the reverse complement.
AGACACATTATGTTTGTCAAACCCCTTGACTTAGATGAAGATCAGATCACATTTTATGACAAATTTAGCTACAGAAAAATCTTTCTCTATATCTTTTGGCTTTGAAACTTAAGATTCTGTAATATTCTGCCGAGTTTATCGTTTCAAAATGCAATGGCGGCATTACAAAATAATGGATGTCACAGAATTCAAGATGCTTGGCTGCAGCTTTTGTGTAGATTGCATATGACAGGTTTAATGTAATAAAGTAGAATTCAGACTCAGATCATGTAAATGTTCAAAAAAGGCAATTTATTATAAGATTGGTTGGTGGTGGAAATGGAGCAGGACTGGTTGGATTGTGTAGCAGGCAAACTGGGAAGGCAGGGGACAATGGACCTGAAGCACAGGGGAAAGGATTAGGTAGGTTCAACCAAATGTAATACGAGTATGACAAACAGAACAATGTGGTGAAGAGTGGAGTGAAGGACCAGGGTTAATACACTGCAGGCTGCAGGTGTTTGATAGTTGATACAGGTGATTGGCAGCAGGTGCTGCAGGTGAGTCGTTAATGGAACAAACCAGGTCTCCACACCCTGATGGAAGCAGACACACAAACAGAGAGAGACAAACAGGACACACTGAACAACGGCAGAAACACCAGGCATGAGGGATGAATGCTGCTGGGCCTGTGTGTGTGTGTGTGTGCGTGTGTGTGCAGTGGCATATAAATACAAGTCAGCAG